>NC_138058.1:33302675-33901112 GCF_964194185.1 Rhinolophus hipposideros | reverse complement strand
TTTCCACAAATTTGCCCCAATTCTCTTCTGCAAACAGCTTCCCCCCACTTGCTTGACGTTTCTGTTCCCTCACATCAGCTTGCCAAAGCACTCACTCTAGTTCAGCTGCTCCAGTTACCTGGGTCTTTACTTCAAACATCTGACAGGAAAAATCTGACTGATTAACAACAGCCCCACCAATTCATGAGGTGAGGAGCACATCTGGAATCTAAGCAGCAATGGCTAGGGATAGTCTCTTCCAGGGGATGTAAGCAAGATTAAGTTCTCTAGTAGAGGTTATGGCCAGGGCAGGAAGAGAAATCTGTTTTCTACTACAGTAAGGAAAGTGCTAGAAGAGGCCAGGCGTATACTATTATCAATTCGCAATCAACTGAGTAACCTACGTTAGGAGACCGTTTTTTAATTTCTATGTAATTTGAGAGAAAAATAACATTAACAGGTGTTAATCACATTAAAAGGTAAAAAGCCCAATTATTTTCCTGGTATATAAAGCCCTAAATAAAAATAATTTGGGGCCGGCCTGGTGGCTCAGGCGGTTAGAGCTCCATGCTCCTAACTCCGAAGGCTGCTGGTTCGATTCCCACATGGGCCAGTGGGCTCTCAACAACAAGGTTGCCAGTTCAACTGCTGGAGTCCCCCAAGGGATGGTGGGCTCCGCCCCCTGCAACTAGCAAAGGCAACTGGACCTGGAGCTGAGCTGCACCCTCTACAACTAAGACTGAAAGGATAAAAACTTGACTTGGAAAAAAGGCCTAGAAGTACACACTGTTCCCCAATAAAGTCCGGTTCCCCTTCCCTAATAAAATCTTTAAAAAAAAACAGTCATTCTTTAAAAAAAAAAAAATAATAATAATAATAATTTAGCTAAATTGCATCCCATAGACCCAAATCTCATCTCCTATATAGAAACAGAACTAATTATTTGCCTTTTTGCATTGCCTGTTAATTTAGAACATTGTTGGTTAGGTTGGGTATTTTTTATAAGTATACCTACTGGTTTATGAATAATAAAAAGCAGTATAGATGATATAATCTACAGCTATAGCATACTCTATCCAGAAACTATCTAAATCACTACTGACTAGGCCTAAGAACGCTGATTTACCTAAGCAATCACATTCTTCTTAAGGTAACTTTTCATTAAGTAAAATGTTTACTAAGCACAGACTCTCTACCAGGCACTGTATTAGGACTGCGAAAAGAAGAAGAAATAAAACATGGCTCCTGACTTTAAGGAATTCACCACCCAGCAAGGAAGGCTGATGTTAATTTTTTTAAAAAAGAAGAAGTACGAGTATAACAAAAGTATGTATTCTAACAAGTATAAGCCATTTTTTTAAGACAGACTGAAAAAGATTTAAGAAGGATTCACACACAAAAAAAGTGAAAAGTGAGGCTCGAAAGATGAATTTGGGCCAAACTATGCTATGATATATATATATATATATATATATATATATATATATATATATATGCTAAGCTAAAAAGTTAGGACTTTATTCTTCAAACAATGAAGAGCTATGACGGTTTAAGCAGGTAATATGATAATCACATATTGTGTTTTAGGCAGGCAACTATGTAGAAGCTGCACAATATAAAACATTTCTTAAAAACCGGTAATTAAAAATACCAAAATGAAAAAGCAAACAAAAAGCAGGAAAAAATGTACATGGTAAACAGGACCAAGGATTGATATATTTAGTAAGTGAATAGCTCTTACAAATAACACAAAACATTAAAACGAAAAAGTGGGAAAAGAACACAAGCACTGTATTCGAGAAGAAATGCAAATAGCCGATAAAATAGTGTTTAAACTTACTAGTAATTGGTTATTAAGCTTCTTTGCCAAAATGACACTTTTTTAAGGATAATATTCAGCACAAATGAGATAAAAATGTAAGTGTTTAAACTTACTAGTAATTGGCTATTAACTTTTTTGCCAAAATAACACTTTTTTAAGGATAATATTCAGCACAAATGTGAGTGCCCAAGTTGTACAGACACTGCTAAAAGAATGGAAATCAGTATACCCTTTCTGGAAAGCAACTGGTAATATAAACAGAAATGTGTTCACATTTTGACACAGTAATCACTTCTAGGAATCTACCTTAAAGAACCAATGATGTGATTAAGAGATTTATATACTAGAATGCTCATTTGCAGCAGTATTTATAATATGGGAAAACTGGAAACAAAGATGCAATAGGGAAATATTAAATTATACACAACATAGAAATATACAGACAAAAAAATGTTTTCAAGAAGTTAATAAGGGAAATGATCGAACATACCTGTAATGTTAGGTGAAACAACTAGGTATTACAACTAGTAATATCTACACAACAACTACATGTACCTCATTCTCAATTTTAAAAATATAAATGTGTACCAAAAACTAAGATAGAAAAATATTCAACAGCAATCATCAGTGGATGGCAATATCATGGGTGCTTTAAACTTGAATAGTTTTCAATATGTCTACAATGAGCATATGAAACCTTTACAATTAGGAAAAAATTAAAGTGAAAACAAGAAAGGTAGCCCAACCCATTTAGCTATGTAGGGTCTCTCACACCTTGGTCAAGTCACTGAAAAGTATCTATCTTTCTGAAAATATAAAAATTCTTATTGATAAATAAAAAATACTGGTAGATATATATACACTATCATTACTAAACATATGGAACATTAACATATTTCATAAATAAAGGCTAAAGCTAGTTATCAAGTTATTGACAATGAATGCAGATAGCCTTGCTATTAATAATCATTTGTAGTGCTTTATGGTTTCTAAGTTACTTTATAAAGATATTTGAATTGAAATTATGAATACTATTATCTCTGAAAAACAGTATTTCAAATATTAATTGGTTTAAGAGGATATATACTTAGCAAGGTTAATTCACCAAATAAAAACCCTACTAGGGACTTTATATTGTAGTAAAATCAGATTTCCAATTTTAAGAATCAGTTCAAATTTTAGAATTAAATGTCTACCGAAAAATATTATGTAACTAATGATTTAATTATTTAGTGCCTGTGTACTTATCTGAAACTCCCCAGTAATGTCTTTTGTTAAAGGGCCCACTGCCGACAAACAACATTAAGATAGATTCCCACTCACCTACATTTACCACTATAAATTCCTACTACAATTACTATGGAATTATGCCATAATTTGTAAAAATACATAAAAATACGTGATTTTTTTATTTTGACAATCAAACAGTATACTCAATGTCCTTCACTTGAATAGATCAGCATTAACTTTACATAGCATAACATAACTGTTAAGAGTATGGGCTTTTAGCCTGATCTGGAATTAAGTCCTGTTCCAATCCTCGCTCCACTGTATAGTCATATGATTCTCCACAAATTAGATAAACTAAGCCTTGGTTCTTATCCAAAAAGGGTGCCAGAGTACCTACCTCAAAGAACTGATAAAGTACCCAACACAAACTGCTCGAGAAGTATTCTGCTTTAAAAATAAAATGAAAATAGAATTTTATTCTACAAATACTAATACCAGAGTATCTTGAGTTCTAGCTTAGATATGACTACTAAGCAGGTCACAGGTGATCTTTAGCAAACCACTTAGCTTTTCTAAGGTTCAATTTCTTCACCTTTAAAATGGAGAAGCCATTATCTTTCTCCTGCCTATCTCAGAAAGTTAGGGAGGACAAATGAATTGTTCATTTTAATTAATTTGTTAAACTAATTCACCTAATACACAGAATAAAATCCCCAACATAACAAATGATTTAAAAGATTAATATATGTTTAAAGCCATTTTCACTCTACTCTGAGAAATTCACCTTACAAAAGCAAATAATGACCTCAATTGTATACTAGTGAGCTAACTATGGTGATGGCCCAAAGAATAACTTCAGGCCTCCAACTTCTCATCAACATCTAGAAATAGCTGGGACTTAGTAAACTGGTTCACAAAAGTAGCTATAAAAGCAGCAAACATACAAACTCAACAGAACAAGCACAGGAATATAAACTTAAAATATCGCCTAAACTGAATGCAAACCTACAAACTGACAGCAGCAAAATTCACTCAATACATTCCAAACTTTTAAAATGCTTATTAAAATCCTTTATTAAAAACAAACCATTAAAAAAAAAAAACACAAAGCATTGAAAGTAAAATGGAAAGTCAAATATGTTAATATTGTTGAGAATGCTTATTCTAATACTAAAGCTAAATGATATTTTGAAACGTAATTTGAAGTTTTAGGATATCTTCCAGACCACATTAAAAAAGGGGATGAGGGAGTCCTTATTTTGGGGTCCTTAGCCTGCTTCCACGCAGTCTTGAACGGGCCTTTTACCTGCAGGCAAAACTGTATCTGTATATGTGTGTGTGTTTCCATGGTGACAGTTTACAGCTTGATTCTCAGCAGGACTAGAAGTATAACTGGTAATACTAATTCATCAAAAACTGTTGACAAAAGGAAGCTATTTACATCTTTTTGCTACCAATTTTTATCTTAACTACATTACATTCTGCCAGATTTTAAAATAAACAATTCATATGAAGTCCTTACCCTATCAAAACCTCTGTGCATGTCAAATATAAAGCTATACTGCCCACCTATCTACCCTTACATTTAAACACAAAGTTTTTAGATTACACATTTCCTGGTGTGTCCAGGCAGACTTCTTTAAGTTTGGTCAGTGATTGTAGTTTTGAAAATAGGTTTGAGGTATTTTTTTAAAATAATTCTTTCTCAACATCGACTTGAAACACACCACCAAAAATGTAATTTTATTTCTTCTCTTGGTTAAACTGTTATGCGGAATTATATTGAGAGATGAATTCTGAACACATCATTTGGTACTTTAACTCTGAATTTCTAATTTAGGATGAATTGATGCTCATCTTTGCATAACCCATTGGGGGCGGGAATGAAAGACTTAATAGATCACTATTGTGAGCCAGATTACAAGACATATAGCCTATTTCAATTAAATTCAATAAGTTTTATCAAGTTCCAATCATCACACTCCTATCTGGTCATGGATAAATGTTAGTATAATGAGATATACAGTAATACTCTCTGCTCTCAAAAAACTTAAGTGTCTTATGTATGGGATACAGGAATTACACCAAGGAATTGCGAAAACAATTTTTAAATAACTACAGAGGGAAAAAAAGCAACTTGTAATAGCTTGGTATAATGTACAAATAAAATTGCTTAAGTAATTAAAAAAAAAGGAAGCATCATTGTGAGATTGTGTTTAGAAGGCAAATTTTTTAACTGAGTCTTAAAGGAAATATTAAGAATTAAAGTATTAAGTATTTTGAGAGATTACTGGCTTATACACAGGTAGAAAAATCCTTTTTTGTTCACTAAAACAGGTTTCTTAGAGGGTCTGCAGGGCCAGATTTTGTGAACCTGGTTCAACTAACTATTTAGTTAAAGGTAATAAAATCTAAATTCTACTTCAGTTCTCCATTATTTCTAACTATCCATAACTCCATTGCATTTTTGAGTGCTTCTAAACAAAGTTCTAGGGGCTTCCCAAATAATCTTCAATAGAACCTTTAATTAACAAACTTTAGTTTCTTGAGATACTATTTTAAAATTAATTTTCCTCATTAAGTTTAAAATAATTTTAAAACACGAACAAAATTATTAAAAGCAGTTTTTCCTTACGTTAGATAGCAAAGCTATTCGTTTTCCAATTTCAGAAAAAAAAGCCATAATCACACAACTTACACCTAAAATATAAAATACAGATTACTGAACTAAGTACTAAGGACTTATGTTTATGAGCATATCATAAACCACTTGCACCAAAAATAAAAGTTAACTCAAAACAAATGCAAATAACTTTAATATTCTAGGAAAATTTACACTGGCATAAATATTGTATAGTTTAAATATGTGCAAAACCCTGCTTCCACCTGTCACGAAGTAAATACTCAGTTGAAAACCAACTGAGTACTGTTCCAGTACTTTTATTATTGCCTTTGGTCATTAAAGTAAAATTCAAACACAATATGATGCATTTTCTAAATCAATTGTTTTAAAGAATCGTTATTAGAAAAATAGGTAGTTTGGAAGTCTTTCAAAATATCGCAACAGAACAAATCCAAAACCCAGGCCCGCTGTTTGTTGAGAAAATGCTCATTTACGATCAAGTTTTTGTATGTAATCTAATTCACCTGGTCCAACTAGGCCTTTAGGCCCAAAAGTACTTAACTTATATCTTGTTTCTTTAAAATACATCTTATAAGGATCGGGAATAAAATAAAAGAATTTGACCAGAAAAGATCAACGTACGCTCTTTAATAATCAAAAGTATAAGGAATAAGGGCTTTCCTTCCAGGAGAAAGGCCATGACTATCGCGGGATGGTTATCTGCACCACAGTACTCTCCTTCACAGAATTCACCATTAAAACAACGAATCGTATACTAAGAAACATCATTAACTAGTTTTTTTAAATATGTATGAAAGGTCCAAACATCACTACCACAGTTCATTTTCAGCTATTTCAGGGCTGGCAGAAGGGTTTAATACACCCACACACCCCCAAGGGAGGGGAAAACCACCACCCTCCTCCCAGGAGTTTAATGAAAATTAGCAGGTAAGAGAGGCCTCGGGCAGCACGTTGAAAATCAGAGGGCGGTGGGAGGGTCGAAGGGTACGGACTGCGGAGGAAAGCCTGGCGCTCGGACCCCACGCCTCCGCTCACCTTCCTGATAGGAAACGGAGGCGAAGGTTCATTAGTGCCTTCGTTAATTGACACCTGTAATAAGGAAACTTTCCGAGCCCTGAGACCGCTCAGGCCCGGCCTCGCCGCAGCTCCGCGGCGGCCCCCTCTCGGGCGCTCAGGTAACCGGGCCGGGCTGGGCCCGAGGCGGCGAGGCGGCCGCAGCACCGCTCACCTTCCCATGGCGCTAGGCCCGCACGCCGCCCGGCTCGGCCGTCGCCTCCCTCAGGCGGCGACAGCCCGGGGAGCGGCGCGGGGGACCCCAAACCGTGCACCCCGATAGGCCGCCGCCACGGCTACTTACTTTCATTTAACACCTCCACCAGGTCTGCGCAGTTCTCGCACATCGTTCGGCCGCCGCCCCCCCCCTCCCCCGCTTCGGATCGCACTGACTGATCCCGACCGGCGGGGGGGAGGGGAGAGAGGCGGAGGAGGGGGCCGGCCGGCCGGCTGGGCGGGGAGGCGACGAGGGCGGGCGGCGGCGGGGACGGGGCGGGGAGCAGGAGAATGGGGGAGGGGGCCGGCGGTCCCCGGAGCGGGCGGGGGAGCGAAGGGGGGCGAGGGGAGGTGCGCAGGCCGGAGGGGCGCGGAGGCGCCGGCGGCTGGGAAGGGGGGGAAGGGCAGGGGGAGGGGAGAGGGAGGGAGGGGGCGGGTGGGGAGAGAAGCAGCAGAGTCACTTCACCGACCAGACGCTGCGGCCACCGCCGACGCCGCCGCCATTTTAATAGAGCGTTCGGGCTGCACTCGGCTCTTTCCGTCCAGGCGAAGGAGCGGACGACAAGCGCCTCGCGCTCTCATTCCTCCGCCTCCCGCCCTCTCTTCGCCTCCCGCCCTCCCACCTCGCGCTCCGCTCACACGCCGCACTCTCCACACCCCGCCGCGGCCACCTCGCCGCCCTCCCTTTCCTCTTCCGTCCGGCCTCCCCGCCCTCGGTCCACCCCCTCCGCGCGCTCGCCCACCCCGCCCAGCCCGGATCTCTGTCAGCGGCCGGAAGGGAAACGCGGAGCCAGCGCGGCCGCGGGGGGGAGTCCGGGTGAGTAGAAGATGGCGGAGGCAGCAAGCGGGTCGCGATTGCGCGGCGTCGCCCGTGGAGGCCCATTCCGCCGGCTCCCGGGCCCAGCAAACGCTGGGTCACTCGCGCCACCCTGTCCCCCGCCCCTGCGCTCTGCCATTTTTCCTCCGGGCCCACGAAGCGGAATGGGTGCTGATTTCTCCCATTATCCCCTCGCCTGAGCTCAGGACGTTGGGGTGGGGGAGGCTGGGGTTTAAGGGGGAGCTGGGCTGACGCCGCCACCCAGGTTCGCGCACACAGCCCTGCCCGCGTCGGACTTTGTGAGAATGGAACAGCCCAGGGCCTGCTTAACCTGCATCCGTGGTCCTCGCTACCTTCCATTCTGTGAGGCTCAGCCGGCCTCGAGCAGCAGAACACCTTGACGTTGGTAGAAATGGCGGAGGCATCCCCTTTTTACGCAAGAAGGCCCCTCACGAATTGCCCATCTTCACCTTTTCACCTGAAGTGCCCTATGATGCTTCTCAGCGAAGAGCAATTTAAAATTTAAAAGGAAGTGGAGAATGAAGAGCAGGTGAAGGAAAGGGGATACAGCTGAAGCTTGGTATTAACAACTAGTTAGCTTTGGGAAATTTTTCCTCAGCAGCAGCACTTCCTCCTTGATTTCTATATCCAATATGTTTAAATCGAGATGTGACTAAAAGTCCCAAAGGTCGTGTACATGATAGTTTTGGAACTCTAACCAGAGCAGCTGTTAAGTAATTCTAATGTAGGTTTTGTAGGAGCTGTGTCCCACCATCTCTCCTTTCCAGAACCATCGAGAGATCGATATTCTTTGCCTTTCTGCCGCGTGAATTTATGCCGTAAAGTTTCTGTCCAGCCTGTTGTAAGTGGCTCCGTGGGAGCGTGGTATCCGTACAAGCCGTAGAGCCACTCTGACACCTTCCCTGCCCATCTTCCCCCCAAAACGCGAGTTGCTGCAGACGCTGGATCCTGTGGCAGACAGGGCCCACCCAGCATGCCGTCCCACCACCCCTCTTACCAACCGTCAGGAAACTTGCCAAACCCCTGGTTTTGTGTTTGTTTTTCAGGTGGCAGCTGAGAGACTTGGTCTCGGGAGGGAAAGCCCTAAGGAATATATGTTACTGATTAAAAACCAATCATGGGTTGGCTATATGGAAGGAGAAACATGCCGCGTGGGCCTTTTGGAAAGAATTGTCCATTCCTAATAAAAAAGGACAGATTGAGCGGTCGTGCCCCCTGACCCCTCTTTCTGCCTGAAACGTGTTCTTGATACACACAAAGTAATACAGCATCCATTTTGGTTTTTTAACAATGAAAGTACAAACGATAAAAAGCCAACCATAAAGTTGATAATACAGAATAAGGTGTGGGTGGTGGGTCCCCGATGCATCCTTGAGCAGCTGTCTATCCCCAGACTGCTTATGTGAGGAAAATACCTTTTTCCTTAACTCATAGATTTTCATTTTCAACCCAAACACATTTCTGATACAGTATTCTTTCGATAATTATTTATAAGTATCTGTCAACTATGCTTCTAAGACCACAGAGGGCCCATAACAGTTCTTGAAAATAAGACGACTACTACTACATAATCCGATCATTAAAGAAATATCTTTTTAACAGTTGCTTCCTAGTTTTTTGTGTTTTTATTCTTTAAAAAGTACGTGAAAATGAAGCTTGGCTTAAAGTGCTTTGAGAATGTAGAGAATTATTGTCATAAATGAGCAGTGCTCTTCAGCCATCACTTGAGGGATAAACGAGCTTCTGTAAAGAGCCAGATAATAAATATTTTAGGTTTTATAAGCATTCCAAATCTATTATCACAATTATTTGACTCTGCCAGCAGGAAAAGCAGCTATAGGAAGTACATACTGAGTAAGTGCGGCTGTGTTCCGATAAAATTTTTCTTTATATACGCGAATTTAAAATTTATATTTTCATGTATCACAAAATGCTATTTTCCTTTTCATTTTTTTCAACCATTTAGAAATGTAAAAATTATTCTTAGCCCCATAGGTTATACAAAAACATATAACTAGCCAGATTTGGCCTATGGGCTATAGTTTACCAACCCTTTATCTACTTCACCTGCTTGTTAATAAAAGCAGAGAAGCCAATAAAAACAAGGTTGCTTGCCTCCTAATTTGACTTCACTATCCTGTGCTAAGCTGGTAAATGTCTCAACAGAGACCTCTTAATGAACTTGAAAGGTGTGCATTCTAAACAAATGGAGCAGAATCTCTGATAAAATATCTCCTAAATTCTTGTAAATCTAATTTTAAAAACCTGTAATCAGCATCACCATGCATAACATTGATAAGGATGACTTTTCAATATTTTGTATACATGTCACCATCTAGTGGTAGAATTATGCTTTGACAAATTATGCACTCTATGAAATTTCAAATTCTCAAGTTTAGTATATTTCTAGGTACTTGCCTAGAAACCAGCCCCACATAAACAACTTTGGAAAATTAATATTGCCATGGAAATCATTTGCGCTTAGCATTCTGGTTGCTATTATTGAACCATAGGATTTTTGTCTGGATTTTGGGGTTATAGTTTGGTGTCAATATCAGAGGCCAGAGTTATTGCAGAATTTACTCCTCTCCATCATACCCACACTCATCAGTGTTTTGTGGAACTTACAGCCATGATAGAAAGGCAGGTATGCTATTTTATTCTCCACATCGCCCAGCAAGTTGTTTGGTTCTTAAATTGCCAGAGTGATTATTTAAAAACTATAAATTGGCTTCTATCACTTCCCTGCTTAAAACCCTTCAATATTTCCTGTTGCAATTAGAATAAACTCTACTTGGGCCTTCCCGCAACCTCTCTCCCCAGTTTTTAATACTATTGTTACATTCCAACCACACAGGTCTAGTTTCTAAAAACCTTCCTGCTCTGGGTCCTGGTGAATGTTACTTCCTAGGACTTGCTCACTAGTTTTGAAATGGCCAACTTCTTATCCTAAAGGTTTCAACTTAAACATCTCAAAAAATAAGTCCCCTCCCCTCTAATAGTCAATCACAGTACTCTGTTTATTTCCTTCCTAGCGTTTATTGTACTCTCTATAATTATTTCTATGTTTATTTGTATCAGGGACATGCTGGACTGCAGGTTAAAAAAATTTTTTTTCAATTAATAATGGCTTAAACAAATAGGGCTTGTTTTTCTTTTGTAACAGACAGTAGACAGTCCAGGGCCAGTACAGTGACTCAAGGATACTGACCTAAGTTTTTCTTTTTCCCACTCCAACCTCCACACAGCTTGTCACGTCCTAGTTGTAAATTAACCTTAAAGCACCAACTATCTGCTTTAAAGACAAGAAGAAAAGGTGATGATTGCCTGTCTTGGTTTAGATTCTCCCCAAAGCAGGTCGTGAAACAAAGACATATGCAAATAGTTTACATCCCAAGAAACACTGGTAGGATAGTGGAGAGGTGAGCAAGAAATGGGAGGGAGGGAGGTAGCCAATAAAGGATTCATTATGAAGCCCTTTACTCGAAGGTAACTGGAACCTAATCCCATTAGGAAACTAGAAACCTATTAAACGTGCCTTAAAATCATCCTACCTAAGGGACAAGGAATCTAGGCATTTACATCTACTCTTGAGTCATTGAGTATTGCTGGGGGAGGAATAACTCCCCCAGCAGGATATAGCAAAGCAGGCTTCTCAAGCAGCCAGAGAAAACCCTCAGGCATAGGGGGAAAAAAAAAAAAACGGGTGCTAACAGTTGGAAGACTAGCCACTGCACGGAAGTGATAACTAGGGGTAGAGCATTGGCTACATCTGGTACACTGCCCTTCCCTCTTCTATCTGCCTTGGATACAGATGTGATATCTGGAAAAGCAGTAGTCGGTCCTGAAATGATAAGCCTATAAGCAACAGCCAAGGTATTGAAAGAAGGGAGAGAGAAAGGCTTAAGTCCCCGGTGGCATTGTTGAGCAGCTGGATCAATGCTAGCTGCCTACTTGACGTTTTGGTGATCTAACAAAAGGAAACCCTAGTCACTATTGGAGTTTTTATAGCCCAATGCAGTTATTTAAAATAGTGTGGTAGGCAGAAGATTATACCTCCTACTCTCAAAGATGTCCATGTTCTAATCCACATTATCTGAATATGGTTATCTTACATGGCAAAAGGGACTTCACCGGTAAGGACTTTCAAATGACGAGATTTTAGATTATTCATGTGGGCTCAACTAATTAAATGCAGCTTTAAAATAGAGAACATTTCTCAATTTTGTACAGAGGGAGCTATGACTACACAAGAATGATCAGAGAGGTGCAACAATCCTGGCTTTGGCGTTGAAGACGGAGCCAAGAGCCAAGAAATGTAGGTGGCCTCCAGAAGCTGTAAAAGATAAGGAAACAAATTCTCCCCTTCAACCTTCAGAAAGGGAGAACTGCTGACACCTTGATTTAACCCAGTCAGACCCATACTGAACTGCTGATTTATAGAACTGTAAAATAATGCTTAAATTTAGTTTTAAGCCACTAAATTTGTGGTAATTTGTTACAGCAGCAATAGAAAACTAAGTAGCATGCAGATATAAGGGACAGCATATACAAAACCCCTGAGAGATAAAACTGCTTGGTTATTTCTAGGAACAGAAGTCTAACTAGAATGTGGTTTTGGGAGAAGGCCCATCTCAAACTTTGCAGAACACTGCAAATCTTGCTAAGATTTTGGCCTAGATCCAAAAAGCAATTGAAAGGCCGCGCGGGAGGGAGGCAGCGATGGCAGATGAAATCGCTAAGGCTCAGGCCGCCCGGCCTGGTGGCAACAGGATCTTCGGCAAGATCATTCGCAAGGAAATCCCAGCCAAAATCATTTTTGAGGATGACCAGTGTCTTGCTTTTCATGACATTTCCCCTCAAGCACCAACACATTTTCTGGTAATACCCAAGAAGCATATATCCCAGATTTCTGTAGCGGAAGATGATGATGAAAGTCTTCTTGGACATTTAATGATTGTTGGCAAGAAATGTGCTGCTGATCTGGGCCTGAAGAAGGGTTATCGAATGGTGGTAAATGAAGGCTCAGATGGGGGACAGTCTGTCTATCATGTCCATCTCCACGAACTGGCCTCCGGGTTAAGCATGTTTTAGGGATAATTTTCCCTTGTTAGGCAATGATCAGTTTCGCAAGTTCTAATATGTAAAACAGTACACTTATTTTTCCCTGTGTATGGACAGATTGAGGAAATCATTTGAAAAATCCATACATAATAAATGACATTGTTGCATGGTCTGGAAAAAAAAAAAAGCAATTGAAATGTGGAAGCAACACAGATTTTAAGATAGTCTTAGCTAATCTGTAGAGAATGGATTGGAGATAGAGACAACTGACGGTTATTAATACTAATCCAGAGAGATGATGATGGCTTGGACTAGGGTAATAGGAAAGAAAGGGAGAAAAGAGTCCATTCTAAATATTGTAGAGGTGAAAAGACATTGATTGATGGATGTGGTTAAAAGAGAAAATGGCATCAGGACTGTCTCCAGATTTGTGATTTGTACGACTGGTTAAATAGTGGTACCATTCACCAACATGGGTATTACTTAAAGGAGGACTAGAGGGAAATGGGGTCAATAATGACATACTATTTTAGAAGTGCTCATCTTGAGGTGCCTGAGAGACAACCAAAGAGTTGTTGAGCTGGCAGTTGTTTGAATCTAAAACTCAGAAGTAAGTTCTGGACTGGAAATGTAAATAATTAAAATAATCGTTAGTATGCTAGTTCTTTGCTTTGTGGGAGGAAAGATAATTGTGTTCAGCATTACGACAAGTTCCACACATGAAGAATCAATTCCTTCAGCTGTCCTCAGAATAGGAAAAACTTCCAGAAAGCCCTACAGCTAACTACTTTTGGCCTCATTACCCAGAACTCTGTCACATGGCCACTTTTAAGCCTCAAGGAAAGCTTGGAAATCCAGCCTCTATGGCAGTAGGTATTGAGTTTACTTACATTATCAGCCACAAACGGTAAATGAAGCTATGAGATTATACAGGGAAAGGGAATACTGTACAGTAAAAAGAACCAAAAACAGAATCTTGAGGGACTCGACATATAAAATTGGGGTAGTGGAAGAGAAGATGCCCTAAGTTTAAAGATAAGGTAGGAGAGTGGGGAGGGATTTTTGGTACCATTTAAGCCAAGGAAAAAGAAGTCAAAATGGATGAAGATGACAATTGTTGTATGCTGAAAAGGCAACTAAAATGAGGTCTACAAATTATTAGATTTAGCACCTGGAGGTCATGGGATATAGAATTCTGAACACTAAAACCTGATTACAGAAAGCTGAAGACCACTTATAGTAGGGGCAAGTTAAAGTTATTCAATTTGTGTCAGTGTCCGAAAATGTAAAATGGGGAAAATAACAGAATTCATGTCTTAGAATTAAGTGAGATATTACATGCAAAAAAACTTATTTAGCATATTGAAAGTGCTCAATAAACGGTAGCTCTTCCAAGTAATCTCATATCTAAATTTGGCCTGCTATTATATTAATATAAAGGATTGTATTAATTAAAAACATAGCACAATTTGGCATTTTTTCAAACTTTATATAAATGGTATGCTATACATATTTTGCAATTTTTTATTTTTACTCAGCTTTTTTTTTTTTAAAGATTTTATTGGGGAAGGGGAACAGGACTTTATTGGGGAACAGTGTGTACTTCCGAGACTTTTCCAAGTCAAGTTGTTGTCCCTTCAATCTTAGTTGTGGAGGGCGCAGCTCAGCTCCAGGTCCAGTTGCCGTTGCTAGTTGCAGGGGGCGCAGCCCACCATCCCTTGCAAGACTCGAGGAGTCCAACCGGCAACCTTGTGGTTGAGAGCCCACTGGCCCATGTGGGAATCGAACCAGCAGACTTAGGTGTTAGGAGCACACAGCTCTAACCGCCTGAGGCACCAGGCCGGCCCACTAATCGTATTTTTTAAATGTATCCTTATTGATTGATGCAATTTAGTCCATTTTTTTTTTTTAGTCCATTCATTTTAATTAATGCATGATATCCCCATATACAACTATATCACAATTTGTCCATTCTCCTGTTGGACATTTAGTTTATTTCCAGTTTTTGCTGCTAGAAACAATGGTGCAACAAACATTCTTGTACAGTCTTCTTGGATATGTGTGTAAAAGAATCTCAGGAATATACCGCTAGAATTGGAATTGCTGAATTGAGGATATAATACCTCTTCAACTTTATTCTAGATCTTGCTAAATTTCTCTCCAAAGTGGACACACTAGTTTATACTCTCAGAAGCAAGCATGAGATTTCCTGTTTCTTCCCTTGGTCTTATCAGACCTTTTTAGTGTTTGTGTGAAATGCAAGCTCATTGTTTTAAATTGTACTGCTAAGGTTAAGGAATAGATCATTCTTACAAGCTTAATGCCATTACTTTCAGACAGAATTTTTCCTCTGACATAAAAGCACTATTATAAGCCTGTATTTGTATTCCTGCTAGATGTTCACACCTCCCAGTCCTCCTCCATTAAACTGTATTATGCCTACCTAACAATGGTGGAAAGTATGCGTGGGGCAAAAATGCCTGGATTTGCATCCTACCTGCTCTGTCACTCCTTAATTCTGTCACCACAGGCAAATGAAAACCGGACCTGCCCAGATTCCATCATCTGTAAAACAGGGATGACAGCATTTGACAGGGTTCTTGAGGATTAAATGTTATAGCAGGTTATTACTCATCATTGCAACTGCAGCAACTAACAGGACCCAATACACAACAAGCAGACTATAAGCATTTGTAGAATTGAAAACATTCACCCACCAAGCATTTTCCTGAACTTCACCTCCTCAGGAATCTCAGGGGTTCCTAATGCTATCATAGTGGTCTGCTACAACTACAACACCACCAACCCACGTGTTACATTTTACATTTTCGGACACTGACACAAATTGAATAACTTGAACTTGCCCCAACTCACACAGATGGTATGTGGTTGAGCTATATGGAATTCCTATGGTATGCACCTGATTTTCACAGTATTAACACAAAGAAATTTAAAATATATTTGCTGTAAAATACCATTTTAGAGTATAGTAGAGAGGAATTTCTAATGAGTGCTTGGAAATTATATTCCTTTGAAATATTATAAGGACAATGCTGTATAAATTACCCCCAAATTGCCCATCTCCCTTAATGTGGGTTTCAGAGAATGACGGCAACTTGCAGGCAGTCCATTAGAGAAATTTAAGAAATAACATGACACTATGAGCTCACTTCTGATGTGTGTACACTATTAGATATCAATAGATTAAAAAGGTCCCACCCAAATTGAAATAATAGCAAAGAAGCATATGAAAGATGAAAACACACTATTTAAAAAATATGTTTTATTTGCAGCAGAGTCAAATGAATAAAGCACTTGTCGTGCGGGGCGTCCGGCGGGGTCTCAGCTCCCGCTCCCCACATAAGAACGCAGGATATGGTGAGGCCAAAAAGGAACACCCACGGAGCCATAGATAGGGGAGTCAAACCAATATATTCTCGCTGGTAGCTGGGCTGGAGGAACAGGAAGCAGGAGCCACACTATCTGCAACCTGCTCTCCACTTCTCTGCAATCTGTGAACTGCACTCCGCCGTGCTAGCTGCAATCCGCTCTTGCTAGCTCAGCCACCATCTTCTTGCTAGCCCCCATTCTCTCTGCTAGCGTAGCCACGGCAGTTGTATTAGTGGCCAATGGCTCACTGGTTACAGCTGACGGCCAACTAGCCACAGCTGATGGCCATCCAATCATAGTTGATGGCCATTTACTACCTGAGCCAGCACCTTTCTATGTGAGGCCGAGAGCCTGGAAACTGCTTTCTGGGGTTCTGTCCCCACAGCACTCAATGAAAGTAAGGTAATCTATATTCTTTATTAGACTCACTTCTGTCCTTGAAAAATTCTCAAATCATTCCAGTCAACAAAAAGCCAACACTTTTAAAAAGAGAAACAGGCATTCCCATAAATTGCTTGTAAAGAAAAAAGAGGAAAAAGATACAATCTTTATGGAAGTCAGGAATTCTACTCAAAATTAATAAATAAAATATATTCCTTTTTATTCCCTAAAAACATAAAAAAAAAAAATATTATAAACATTACTGGAGCTGGCCCGGTGCCTCAGACGGTTGAAGCTCCATGCTCCTAACGCCGAAGGCTGCTGCTTCGATTCCCACATGGGCCAGTGGGCTCTCAACCACAAGGCTGCCGGTTCAACTCCTCGACTCCCCTCAAGGGATGGTGGGCTGTGCCCCCTGCAACTAACAACGGCAACCGGACCTGGAGCTGAGATGCGCCCGCCACAACTAAGATTGAAAGGACAACAACTTGACTTGGAAAAAGTCCTGGAAATACACACTGTTCCCCAATAAAGTCCTGTTTCCCTTCCCCAATAAAATCCTTAAAAAAAAAAAAAAGAATTTCTAACCTTCTTTTTGACCATCGTGTGCAACTCGATTCAGTCCAGTTCAAGATGCTGACAAACTTCAGGGCTGGTGCTTGAAACAGAAATTATGATTCTTAAAGAAGCTTTTCACATAGATAAGGTGTATTTGAACATATGATGACTGATATACACAAAGAAGTTTTTGCTTTCTTTGTCCTTTTCATGGTGGTAGGAATAAATTTTGAGAAGGGGTCAAATATCTGCAAGAACATGTATCTTCCCCATAGAGAATTTCCATAGAATTCAATTCTATTATTTAAAGTTTTTCTACCATCCAGCCCTTGCCTGCAGCTTGAAAGAGTAACTAAACCAGCTGTTCTACAACTATCTTAAAAGACAACTTTGTCAACTATGCTTTAATTGACAAAGGTGATTTTAATTTTTTTTAATTGGGGCATATTGGGGAACTGTGTGTTTTTCTGGGGCCCATCAACTCCAAGTTGCTGTCCTTCAATCTAATCGTTGGAGGGCACAGCTCAGCTCCAAATCCAATTACTGTTTTCAGTCTTTAGTTGCAGGGGGCATAGCCTACCATCCCATGTGGGAATTGAACGGGAAACCTTGGTGCTGAGAGCTCACGCTCTAATCAACTGAGTCACCCAGCCGCCCGGAGGCACAAGGGAATTTTGAGAAACTGTTCTTCATCTTGATTATGGTGATGATTGTGCATTGGTCAAATCTGGAGTGAGTTTTACTAATTTACATTTACTGAATGTAAATTATACTTCAATAAACATGACTTTAAAAACTTTTTAAAAAAGAAAAATCTCTAACCTTTAAAATAATGAAATTTGTATATGTTTCATACTTCTATCAATTAAGTCATAAAATCATTATTTGGAATCCCACAGTTAATTACTTGGCATAATATTATTAATTTTTGTTCATCGTCATTACACAGAACATTATAATTATAATCTGGCCAAGATTTAGGATTCAATGTTGAAAAAACTTGAAAGTCCATTGTATTTTTCATTTCACTTTAAAGATCAAACAACAAACATACGTTCATATAATTTCTTGGATAATTTTTCTCTTAGAATTGAATCTTTGTTTTATTTTATAGTGCATATTTCTTCATTTTTATATTTTCCACTTACCTTTCATTGTTTCTTTAGTTTTATATATATAATCATTTTTATCAATTATTGGATTAATCTGTCAGCTTTAATAACTTGTATAGCCCAAAATTTTGACATGTTAGAATATTGTTTATGACAGCCAAATCTTAAGCAAATTTCATTTTTCAAAGGTTTACTCCAATTTTATAATTTCTATGAAACTAAATATACAAAGCTTGATTCAATTTCCAAACTACTTTTTCAGCTCTTGCACCACAGGCTGCCCATAAGGTCCAAATATTTTCCCAATTTTTATTAATTTTTATTCCCTGCTTTTAAACTATCAACGGTACCAAAAAATTGTCTACAAGTGGACACTTTGGTCAGTGTTGCTCAAGCAGTAGTTCACCGTAATCAGAAGTGTCTGGACGCTGATGGTGACCACTTTGAGCACCTCTTATAATTGCAGAAGTCAAATGTGACTTGTATTCATCTTTTGTTATCGGTATGATATATGTTTACTATTACAACTTTAATACAGGTTTTTCCTTTCTTAAAATGTGCATACATTTTTTGGCACCCTTTGTATATATATGGTATATGTAAAGTCAGAAGAGAAAGGGAAAATGTTTATAAATCGTATCTCAGATTAAGAACTAATTTTTGTAAAGAGCTCCTACAAATCAGTAAGAAACAGATCAACAGCTCAGTAAAAAAAAAATAGTGAAAGATATATTCAACAGAAAAGTAAACACAAATTGCTTTGAAACATTTAATACCATTCTCAACCCCACGCATACTAAGAAATCACACTAAGATACCATTTTTCACCTATCATATTGACAAAGCTATAAGTTTGAGAATACACCTTATCAGAGTGTAGGGAAATAAGCACTCTCACACTGGAGTGTAAACTGGTTCAACATTTATGGAAAGCAATGTCAATATCAAGATTACAAATGCATATATTCCTTGACCCAGCAATTCCACTCCTAGGGATTTATCCAACAGAATCATTCCAACATGTGTGAAGTGACACGTATACACATTTATTGTGGCACAGTTCATTAAAGCAAAAGACTGGAGACAACCTACATGGTCATCATTGAGGAACTAAATTAGGACACATTTATACAGTCGGAAACTATACAGCTATTACTTCCAAATAAACAGGAACTTCTATATACTAATGTGAAAACATCTCTAAGATATATTGTTCAGTGAGTAAGCTGCAAAACAGTATGTACCATATACCACTATTTTATCAAATAAAAGGCAAAGGAAAACATATCTACATGTTTGCTGGTATGTGCACAGAGAATCTGTGGTAGTATTTACAACTAGTAACACTGGTTTTCTTCAAGGACAGGAAATATAGCAGAGGGATTGAGGTAGAGAGGAAAATTCCTTTCCACTATATCCTATCTGCCTTCTAAATTTTGCATCATGAATGTATTATCTATTCAGGACAGTACAATTGATTTTTTTTAATGTCAAGAATCTATACACTAATAATTCTCTGCATTCCCTCTCTTCTACTCTACTTCCTCACCTTTCCCCACCAACCTTCCATATTCCTGTGGGATAATTCCATTCTTGGCTTTACTTACCACCATTGAGGGTTTTCACTAGCCATCAGGACATGCCACTCTTATCCTTTATTCTAGAGAATAACTGGAGACCCCTGAGGTCCTCCTGGTGCAGGGGTTCTTAATTGTTTTTATGCCATGAACCTCTTTGGCATTGGCTGAAGCCTTTGGACTCCTGAGAAAATATGTAAAGTTATTTTAAAAAATCAAACATATTGAAACAAAGTTATAAAAAGATTTTTAAGATATTTGTGATATAATAGTAATACATTTACTATTGTATACATTTACAATAGTATACATTTACAAATGTATACTAAATGTATACAAATAGTATACATTTACTATGCATTAATTGTTTATTAATGCATTAAATAAAATCTATCACTGGAGAAGTTAATACGGTAATTTTGAAATAGTAATAAACATGATGTCAAAAGATCTATGCTGTAATATGATAAATGATCTAAGAAAGTCCCTCCTAGATCTAGACAGACTGCCCTCTATACCTTGCTACTCAGCTGGTCATTTGGGGATTTCTCTTCACCATCGTCCTGTGGGGCATACCTTTGTGCCACTGTCTGGTGTTTTCTACACCCTGTATCTCATTTATTCCCTTGTTTTGGTGGAGTATACCTTCCGGTTGTTTTTGAGAAAGTATGGGAGAAAAATTATTTAGATCTTGAATATCTGAGTATGTCAGTATTCTATTATTCATATTGGATCGAATGTTGAGTAAAGAATTCTACTGGAAATCATTTTTTTCCAAATTTTGAAGACTTTCCAGTGTTAATTATTGAGAAGTCCATTCTGATTTTGGATCCTTTTATGTGACTTGTTTTTCTCCCTGGAAGTGTAGTTTTTTACTGTTTTGTCCCAGGCTTCTGAAATTGTACACCATACATTGTTGGGGCCTATTTTCATAGAATGGGATGAGTATTTGGTGGGCCCGTTCAATTGGAAAACAGATGTCTAGGAAGTTTTCTTGAATCCTTTGATTTTTCCCCTTCCCTCCATGTTCTTTTGATGCTATTTGGAATTCATAAAACTTTTAAGTGTTCCTTTCATTTTTTCTTGTTTCCTTCCTACTTTCCATCCTTTCGTCTTTTTACTCTATTTGGGAAGATTTCTTCAACGTATCCTTCATCTCTTAATTTATTTCTGCTATTCTTTAATTTGCAAGTTCTTTTTGGTTCTCTAAATTTACCTCTAATATAGTATTCTTATTTCTTGGTTGCAATAGCTTCTCTTAAGTTCTCTGCGAGTATTGGTGATGTTTTCTTGCCTGTGCATGGTGTTTTCTTCAAGTTGCTTTCTGTTTTATCTTTCATATTGAGGCTGCCCTCAGAGGCCTGGTAATCCTCAGTTGGCCATTGATATTTAAAGTGCGAGAATAAAAAAAAATTGACTGGAAGGCTGTGCCTGAGTGGGGTTTGTCTACTGTGATCTTCACAGTGGACAGTAGTGTGGTCTGACCAATTTAGTTGGAGAATTTCTGCCAGTACTTTTAGTAGTTCCTTCCTCTTGAGCTAGTCAGATTCCCAAAGATTTTTGCAGACTTCTGCCAGAAGCCTGAAGATCTAGCTTTTAGTTCTAAGAACCAAGAAGGGAAAGACAGGAGAATGACAGCTCCTAGAATGCACAAGTATATTTCATTTTCCTATTTTCGGTAGAGTAACCCCAATCCCAAAGTAACATTGGGACTACAGGAAAACAAATAAATACAAAATGGTGCGAGTCGGCGTGAATCCACGTTCTGTGCTATTCAAAGCTTACACAATTAGGGTGACCATTTTAGGGAAAAATACAAAATAGCAAATATAAAATTATGTACAAAAGTGAATACTTACTTAGAATGAGAAATCATAACAATCACAAATTTTAAATATTGACATTGACAGATACCACACATACTACCGTTTTCCCGAAAATAAGACCTAGACGGACAATCAGCTCTGATGCGTCTTTTGGAGCAAAAATTAATCTAAGACCCGGTCTGATTTTACTGTATCACACATAGCCAAATCCCTGAAGGACCTTGGAAAGAGCTTCATGAGCGTCACGTTAAATTCTAAGTGCAAGACATACTTGAAAAGGTAATAGGTGTGGCCTTAATCATGATGGATGTTGAAGACTAACAGTCTTTACATTGGGCTACTTGCCCCTTGTGGGTACACAAACTTTACAGTTAGAACTTACATTGCTAAGAGTTAAAAATGAAGTCCCTGGTTAAAAAAAAAAAAAAAAGTTTTTAAGAGAGCCCTTTTTTCTTTACCTTGGCTGTCAGGAAGCACAAAGATTAACTTTAGGAGACAAAGCAGAGCTCAGTCCAGCAAAACCAATGTAACTAGTTAGCTAAGGTTCTATGGGGTACAAAAACGTGTAAATGTTATGAAGGGCAATTTACTACACAGCACCCCAATGAACAAAGATTACTGACTAAAAATGAGTATCCTGGAGGAGCCATCTAGCTACTAAAATATATTAGGTTGTTTCTTTTTTGTAGTTATGCACGGATGAATCTTAGTTGTTGTATGGTCTCTTCTATCATTAATGTTGTAGCCTCTTGACAGCTCACTCATGGACTGGTTGCACTATCAGCAGAAAATTTTCTTCCTATAGGCTAATTATTTCTGCTCTGAGAGTCTTTCTTAAAAATACAATTTGTGATGCTTAAGGCAACCTAAAGGGCAGGTAGGCCATCTTCAAAGCTCATGATGATGGTTTCACCTGTTAAAGTGTCCTTGATGGAGATGAAGACCCAGACTTCAGGTGAACTCAAGATCCAAAGGATTTCTTGTGGGCCATTATAAGAGTCTTGAAAATAAGTTGGGGAAGTACACTTCTGTGTCTAAGAGCTGGATGAATCACAAATAGGTGAAACATATTTTTTACTCTGAACTGATTGTACATATTGAATAAGTTTGACCTCATTTTGTATATCTGCTCTTAGTATATCGAGACCAGAGGCCTCGAGTTTTTCCTGTTGTTGGGAAAGGATCTGGGTCAGGGATTTCAGTTAAGGTAGTAAGTACAGAGAATTATGTTCAGGCTGGATCTCTTATGTCCTACTTGGAGTACAAAAAAACCCCAAAACAAACAGTATATTCCTGTTTGCATAAAGTTTTGGTCTTGTTCTAAAAGGGTAATAGAAGAGAAACTTAACTAAGTGCCTATTGACTCATTATTAGGCTCCAAAGAAATATTCTGAGTGAGAAGACAAAAAAATCTTGAAAGTAGAGCAAACACTACTGTTAGGAAAAGAAAAAGCCTACTTTAGTAGCAAACTTTGGGGAACAAGTATTTCCTTGGATGTCCTAACAGAGGTGAGAGCAGTGGTACTATTTGGGCATTAGGTCAATTAGAAATGTCAGCTTAAGGACTCTGGAAATTTCGACAACCACATTTTCCCAAGACCTCTCCACAATGGAAATAACTTTTCCATGTACTTTCCCCTCTTAGACATGGCCTTTTCCCCTTAACCTCTAATTTTTCCTCTATTTAGGTTTTAAAGTTTCATTAGTGAAGTCTGGGTATTAGTCTTAGCATTTCATTTACTAATTTTGAAAATAAAAACGACAATTAGTAACACATAGAGTAAATGGTTTTACCTGCCACCTTGTATAGATGGATTTTTTCCAATTGTGAATGACAAAGGCAATTCAGCACTTGAATACTTACGGGAGACTTTCTACTTTTTCCATATAATCAACTGCCTTAGTCCTTATTTTCATTTTTATTGAACTTGTAGTTAAGACCTCTAGTTTCAATTCACTCCCTCTTCCTCTAGTAGTGTTACTTTTATTCAGAGCAGAAGTGCATCCAGCCTTCAGATTTTCTCTTGTTGGATGGAGCAATGGAAATGCACTTAGAAGTCTTCTGAGTTTCTGAGAGTTTCAAGTCTTACAAAGGGAAGCTTTTTTCCACCCTTTCTAGAATGCAGATGTATAACTTAAATTCCTACAGCCTTATTAGACCTTGGGGTATAATCCAGGTGTTGGGAATAGAAAAAAATTCCTAAATTGCCAGAACCTGAGTGATATAAAGCTGCCCTTCACAAGTCCTATATCCATTAATACTCTGGACTTCACTGACATTCACATGAAATAAACTATGTCGCTGTTACATATTTTGTTACATGAAGCCAAAAAAAAAAACTTTGAGACATTTGTTTATAAAAATGTCCTTAAAATTCTAACTACTTTTCAAGCTAGTAAGGGTTTATTTCCTAGAGCCCCCCAGAATGAAAAAATGGTATGTGGAATCTGAAGCCAATATTACCAGTGGGGTAGAGGGGCTTTAGTCAATCTGAGTAACTGATGGAATACAAACTGTACTTAAATAAATGTGAAAAATGAAGACTATTTTAAAAAACATTTGAAAAGTAACCAAATATAAATTTCAAAAAGTAAAAAAATTATCACTGAAATTAAAAACTCAACGACTACAAATGCATAAAGTATGACTCTACGTTGGATTCCCCCTTGGAAAAACATAAGCCATGAGACTCATCTTTGGGAACTGTTGGAGAAACCGCCAACATGGACTAGATACATTACAGAATTACTGTTTTCTAAATTTACTAAGAATGTATCAGAGATGGAAAACACAAAAT
The DNA here is from genome assembly GCF_964194185.1 of Rhinolophus hipposideros. Taxonomy (NCBI): domain Eukaryota; kingdom Metazoa; phylum Chordata; class Mammalia; order Chiroptera; family Rhinolophidae; genus Rhinolophus; species Rhinolophus hipposideros. Next base: position 33,876,624 of record NC_138058.1, on the reverse strand, counting down.
AGTAAGAAACTTTACCATAGTTCTTAATTACCTACTTACAAATAACTAAACATTTCTATGTAACTTTATTGCCCAATCTTCCACCTGAGCTTCTAATCACAGGAACAAAATCAGTTCACTGACATATGTGACCATTTTTTATGAACTTTTTTCAGACTTCTGTCTTCGTTGTTACAGAATGAATTCTGCCAGTAACTTTTGGAGTAAAATCCTTACATACAGGACTAAACCAGATCAATTAGCTCTTCTCAATAGCCAAAATATTGTATTTTTTAAAACCTCTATCCTTTCCTATCTCTGTTCGCATCAAACCATGAAATGCCTGCATCCTACGTAAGCCTACCAAATTAGACTCAAATGGAATAAGGACAACCTGTGAAAACTGAAATCACTTGGTTTACATACTGCTTTATTTCAAATCTAAGATGATACCACTTGCAAGATGTATACCATTGTTTTATGTACCATCAAGAATGAGAATGCTGGGCCGGCCCAGTGGCTCAGATGGTTGGAGCACCGTGCTCCCAAACGCCCAGTTCACCGGTTCGATTCCCACATGGGCCAGTGAGCTGCACCCTCTACAGCTAAGACTGTGAACAGCTCTCCCTGGAGCAGAGCTGCCGTGAGCAAACCGTCAGCGTGAGCTGCTAAGTGCTGTTGAGTTGCCCCGGTGGCCAGCATTGAGTGGCCAGCAGCTGGCGAGACCGACGACTGGTGACCGACTGCCTCAGCCGAGCAGAGTGCCAGGCCTATAACACCAGCATGGGCCAGGGAGCTGTGTCCTATACAATTAGACTGAAAAACATGGCTTGAAGAGGGGAGAGGGGATGGAGAGCAGGTGGAAAGGTGAAAAACTAAAAAAAAAAAGAGAATGCTGCCAACTATGACAGTGTATTTGATAGTCCTGCAAACTGCATGACTTGGTTACCAGTCTTTTTGAAGAAATTTATCTGTTTCCAAGTATCAATTTCATGAATAAATTGCATTTAGTAGTTAATTCTTTGCACATTATACCTTATAGGCATCTCCCTTACTCGGTCCAAAGAAAAACTTGGTTGCCACTTATCAAGAAAACAGAATTGTGGTTATCGTTCTTCCAACAATGAGTATTTCTTCCTAATATTACGTCCTGCTGCTTCTGTATGCCTTTCTGCATATACAGTAACATTTTGATGCTGACCCATCCTTTGCAAGACAATTTTAAATAGCAATTATATAACTATCAAAAACACACCAACAGCTGTAACTGAGTTCACATGGACAGGTAAGGGCACACGTCTGCAGTATTGCCTGGCCACAAGAAAACTTAAGATGCCGAGTTTAAGATGTACCCCAATTCCAGAGAAGCTAAAATGAAAAAATGCATCGCAGAATTGGAGATACGGTATCAGGCAGCTTGGCAAAGGTTTTTATATGTAAATTCTGATAACCATATGAGACTTAGCTGTGATCCTCGTTTTCATTCAAACAAGTTCAAATAACTTGCCCAAGATTCCCCATCTGAGTGCCTAGACCAAGATTCATACCCACTTACAATGAAAGACAACTTCAGTTCTCCCTCACAATTTTTAACAATTGAGACACTGCCTTATTCTGTTAAGAGCACTATGCCAAAGCTGAATGGCCAGTTATGAGTAGACTTGGCTGTCAAATACCTTGAAGGTGTCTCAAATATGATTAACGTTCAATGAAGAAATTTCCTATCCTAAATTTAAGTGACTTCTATTTTTTGTAGTTTCAAATGTTTTTGCTCAACACACCCACAAAATAATCTTCATGCAAGGAATTAAACTATGGAACAGAGTAACTGATGAGATCTACTTGAAATAAAAACTTAAAATCTGATAAAAACTTAAAAACACTTAAATCTGATGTTTCTAGTTCACTTTATGAATTTTCCTTGAATGTGTCAAATTTATACAGTTTAAAACTTCAAGAAATGATTCTTTTTGTTTGTAGCTATAATTACCCTTATTAACTTAAAGATGTAAATTTACTTTTGGCAGTGATTGAATCCCCAGTTGCCAATCATGTCTAATTCAAAGTGGACTATCCTGGTTCCCAAGCCAAAGCTTGGTTTCTTGCAACATCCAGAACATATCAAGAGTCCAGTGGGGCTGTAGGAAGATAAGAAAATTATACATGACCATTTTTGGAAATGGTGTCATTATAAATTAACAATATAGACTTTATATATAACTATTATAATAGAACAAACAATCTGGATCTAAACTCTTAGCTGATCCAAGAAAGCCTCTTAAAACAGGTTTTAAGGCAAATATCAATAATTAATAAGACAAAATCGAAGATTTTAACAAAGCTAAAGTTTTAAAACGAAATCTTCCAATGTTCCTCTTTGAATACACTTAAATTTTTACCATTTGCTACCCTAGGAAAGTTAATTTTATGTAAGATTATATCCTACTGAACTTATGGCAGTTTTGCCAGACCTATTACGTTACTACAGCAATTAAACAAAATTGCTGATTCCTCACAAACATGAAGCACTTCAAATGCTTAGGCTTAAAACTAGTTTACAGCAGGCTAGATTTATCCTCTGGAAACAGGTTCACCCAAGCTGGTTTCCTTTTTGTATTCCCTTAGTTTCAATGTTTTATAGGCCGTCTACACATTTCTCTCCTTCTTCCCATTTTTAAGGGGATAAGACTACCAAGAGTTACATTTTACAAGAACACAGTATCTGCAATAGCTTCTTGCAACTGGATTCTTATTCTAAGGCTAATCTTTGTTACACTTAGCTCCTAACTGGAGACATAAAGATACTCTTTAACAAATAAAAGTAAAATGAGTCAAACAACACAGCTGTTTCTTGGGAACAGGAAAGTATCTAAGTAGCGCATTCATTTTACACAATTACAGCCTTTACTCCCAATAATTTCAGAGACAATATTTGTTAAGTCAACAGATGTGAAACGTCATTTTAAAATGTTAATACCGAAACAAATAACCACCTTCATTAATACAGGAATAATTTTGAGCCAACAGAGGGAAAATAAATGTAAACCAAGTTTATTTTGCCTTTTAAGTAGTGTTCTTAAAGCACTACAGCTTGGTAAACAATGTAAATTAGTATAAGTCATCTCAAAAGCCAGTTTTGTTTTGTTTGTTTTTTAATGAGTTGTTAAAAAGATGCAGCCTATTCTAACAGGATAAATATTTTTAACCATTTCACTTCGAGTTAATGAAGGCTCACAAATGAGCAACACTCCTCATTGAGGAAAACAAAAAGCTGTTGTCGACAAGCGACAGCACACACACACAAAAACAAAAGAACTGTGTAAAAATAACTAACTGTTCCCATATTTTTTGAAGTCTTACAATGGGATGATATGCACATGATCTTGCTGCAAACTTGCCATACAGACTCGTAATACATGTAGTCTAGACAACGATTCAGTCCAAGAGGTGCTAACTTCAGACAATGCAGCACTATAATCCTTTTAACAATGCAATTTGTTTTACTCATTATCTTTTCTTCTAGACTGAAATATAGGCTAGAAAGAAAATGCTCCCTAATTAAAAATTGGTATTGTTTACAGGAAAAATTGTATAATTTTGTATTAGAATTTACAAGTGTATGTTCAAATCGAATTTGCCTCTGCTCCCCCCTTCCCAGCCACAAAATGGGCATGAAGTAGAATTTTTAAAAATGCCTTAATTTTCAACTTCATGCAAACTAAATAAAGATGACCAAAACAAAACTTAAACAATGGAAGGTATTTCACAGAAAATTTCTTATACAAAAAACACATAAGAAAAAGGGCCACTAGGTGACATTTTAATTTACAAATTGGCATCATTTTGGTCGACAAATATCCAGATGCTGTTTTCTTCTGCTAACAAGAGTTGCAGAGACAGAGAGAGAGAGAAAAAAAAAATAACAGCATGACTTCTGATTTTAATCACACATTTCTTCTGGAATTTCATGTGGATTAAGGATGCCAGGGACAGACATCTGAAGTTTATGTTTCTCTTCCTGAGCCTGTCGAAGGGCTGTTTCTCTTTCTTCCAAAAACAGATCAGATGTATCTTCACCTGCAAACTCCTGTGAAAAGACAGTTGAAAGATCAACACAATACACTTCGATTTTGGAAAATGACCGACTTTAGGGAAGTATAGGTAAGCACACCCCTTTACACAAGGGATGTAATTTTTTCCATCATTTGGTTGGGTTTATAGTATATAGATATAATCTATGGAGCTGAATTCAAAACCAAAGGTGTTTGGGGCGGGGAACGAGGTTACAAAAGATGTATAGTATGATGCTATATGTAAAATATACTACATAAGGTATCAAGAAAGCTGTTTCTAAGGTTAATGATCATATTTAACTATAATCATTGTCTTCAAAGCTGTATTTCAGACAATTTTCATTCTCTTTTGCATTCTCCCTCTACTTTATGAAATCATGTTTTTATATTCAGCTAATTTTTTTAAAACTACTTATATTTGATGGGGGAAAAACCCTGAATATCTTGTGACCAAATTCTTAGTCACTGATAAAATAATCCATCAACTAGTTATGAGTTTTACGACACTTTGCAACACTTAAATCAGTCTTAGTATCTTTCAACTGTAAATAAAATACATACCTTTATTTGTACAAGGAAATCCCTAAGGTGTTCCTTGAAAGCAGGAATATCCTGATTTAAGCTGAAAAGCCCTGTTACAAAGAGCTTTACTTGAGCACTGCAAGTCAAAACATAGTAATTAGTTACCTGTGTTTTTAATTGAAAATTTTAAGTTTATTAAAAAGTATATATATTTACTCTTGTAGATGAGGGAATGCAGATTTAAGGAGATTAGCCACATATTCCTGAATAAACATTTGGTTGTTAACTGGATTCCCAGGATTTAATGGTGTACTTATTTTTCCTTCTTCAACCAAATTAAACATATACGCGAGTATTGATGCATGCATTGTCAAACCTGTTGATAAAAAGAACATTATTAACTCTGAAGATGTAGTAACAATGGAACACTTAACATTTTTATGGCTTTAAATTCTTACCAGCAGTATGTGAGGTGTCTGTCACAACAGAAAAGATATGTTGAAGAATATCACAAAAATAAGTTTGATAAAAACTCTGAGCTGCAGCTTCTTCTTGTGCAACATTTTGTAATAGTGTAAAAAGTATCTGTAAGCCTAAAATATACAGAATACCGAAAAATTACAGACTGGCAACATTCATGATAGTATTTCAGCTACTCAACTCAAAGCCCATTCTCCCTCTTTTTTGATAATGATTAGATTACTTGCCTAAATTACCTTGAATCAGAAATGGAGTTCAACTAGAATCAATGCCTGCTTACTTACAGACTATAACCTAAATAACAACCACTACCTCCTTTCCACTATGTCTGAAGGATTGGTTGATTCTCTGCACATTCACTCCAAAAACAGTACAACTAAACAGATCTTTCTATTACATGAACCAATTACTATTCAAAAACACAACAAATAATGGGGCGGCCGGGTGGCTCAGTTTGTTAGAGCATGAAGCTCTGAACAGGGTTGCCGGTTCGATTCCCACATGGGCCACTAGGCTGTGCCCTCCACAACTAGATTGAAAACACCAGCTTGAACTTCTAGCTGAGCCACCGGTGGGCGGCCGGTTTGGTAAGTGGTTAGAGTGCAGTGCTCGTAACACTAAGATCGCCGGTTCGGTTCAAGTCCCACATGGGCTAGTGAGCTGAGCCCTCCACAACTAGATTGAAAAATAATGACTTGACATCCTGGAAAAACACTATTCCCCAATTAAAACAAACAAACAAACAAAAAATCCTCCCGCTAGAAATGTAAAGTATTATCCTCAGTAGACCCTTAGTGCCACAGAAAAAAAGCATATGGGGAAAAGGAAACACTGGTGAAAATATGGGTAAGTGATGTTCTCCCTACCTTGAATTTTACGCCCATTTCCCCATAACTCAATCCTGCCTATGGACTATGTCTGAAACAGATGATTAAACTGCTTTTAGGACTTAAGACTTACTCAGCTCTATAGATGCAAATGATGCAAACAAAACTGAGAACAAGCGAAGTAACACCTACCTCTCCATAAGTATATGTCTATCTATTAATGTCTGTATAGTTTGTCGATTGCTAGACAAATTAATAAAAAGATATCATTTCTATACATTTACCTGTATCAGCAACATTCCTCATGGTATGTTTAAAAGCCCAAATAATGGAATCCAAAACAAGTTTAAACTGTGCAGGTGGAATAGCCAGGAATGCTGGGAAACAATGAGAATTTACAGCCTGAAGTAGTAAGAAAAAGTTTGTTCTGTGTTCAGGATATTCTTCAAAGTCCTTAAAGAAAAAAGAAAAAAGAAATAAAAAGGTGGGAAGGGAACAAAATAAAATTTAACTACCTTAATTATTAACTATATGTTAAATGGGAGTGGAAAAGCAAGCCCTGATTCAGTATATTTGGAGTTGTTGGTGGAACCCATGACATAGATGTATGGCCCCGAGAGGCAAACCCAAACACAATATAATTCACCTCTCATGGAAGATGAAATTACCATTTATTACTGCGTTTACCCGAAAATAATACCTAGCCAGACAATCAGCTCTAGCTCCAATGTGTCTTTTGGAGAAAAAGACCCAGCATCATATATCATATCATATCACATATGAGACCCGGTCTTATTTTACTAGAAGAAAAAAATATACTAATTTTTTAAAATACATAAAATTATAATAATTTTTGCTCCAAAAGACGCATCAGAGCTAATTGTCTGGCTAGGTCTTATTTTTGGGGAAACACGGTAAACAAATGAACTACTAAAATGAGGGGACACGAGGTCACCTTATTATGAAGAAACTCATCAAAATGCACATAAGGAACTAATTTTCTAACTCTTGAGATTATTACTATCACTACTGTGACTGCGATCATAACAGATTAGAAAAATTGTTACCTACTGTGTAAATTTGTATACTTACATAGAAATTTCTTCTTTAATATATTTCCAATTTCTCATAAGCGCATACTATACTTTTATAACTGAAAGTATAAACCTGCCTTTTTATTTAAACAAATACAACTGATTTTTTTTTTTAGTTTCAGGTGCACAAAACAATAGACATTGACACCCCTGACAACACGGTAACTCCCCTCCCCTAATCTACAACCCCCCTGACATCATATACAGCTGTTACAATTCCACTGACTCTATTCCCTATGCTGTACTCCACATCCCGTGACTATATATGTATATTTTACTACAGTTGACATTCAATAGTATTCAGCTTCGGCTTCAGGTGTACAGTGCAGTGGTCAGACTACAACTGATTTTTTAATGCCTCAAATGCAGAAAGTTGCTATTTGAATGTTACAATTTATCAAACTTACTTTTTGCTGCTAAGATATTTTTGTAGTAAATTAAAGTAGTTCCCTGATCTAGAAGTTCATTTAATACCAGAACACAAAGATTAAGCCACATTCGTAGATATCATTTAGTTTCAAGCGAAATAAGGATATCCTGCATAATTTCCCATTTTATAACTGAGATATAAATCACATACCTTATTTATCATATTCAATGTGCATTCAAAAACAGCATCAAATATCTGAGGTATTTCAGCTGTTATATGTCCTCCTAACTTGTTGACAATAATAGCCATAGTACTAAGCACTTCTGGTTCTCTAGCAGCTGGGACATTTCTCTGATAATCAATGAGAACTGCATCCAACAGAGGAGGAACAAAATTTTCAGCTACCTATTAAAAATAAAAAATATTTATAAGTTTTAATATAGGCACTTGGTCACTAATATCAAAAGCTAGGTCACTGATGTCTCCAAGGTTTAGGCTGATCATCTACTGAAAACTGAGAAATCCTGTGCTTTGATTAGGTTTTTTTTGTACACTAAAACATTTTACCAAAAGAAACCAAGAAATCACAATAGAAAAAAACATATATAATTTGACCCCTGAAATAACCAACTTAGAGATACAAGCAGAAAGAATGATGATGCTATGCTGAGAATCCAATGAAAACAAAGAAATCACAATAGGCTGAGAAGTGCCATGAACATAGTATAGTTCATATCTATAATTACAAAAGAAACTAAGGCCCAAAACCAAGTGCCTGGCTCAAAGATACTGTGGAAAGACTAGGATTTTAGGGATACTGTCTATATGAGATGAATAAACCTAAAGGGAAGTCTTCCTAACTAAGATTGTATCCGTTTCTTCAATGGGTAACATCTATGGGGTAATATCCATGAACACCAAGGAACTCATATTTAACCAAAAGTACACTTTAATAAACAGAAATAATAATCCTCAAATATATGGTGATGGAAGGAGAACTGACTCTGGGTGGTGAACACACAATGAGATTTATAGATGATGTAATACAGAATTGTACACCTGAAATCTATGCAACTTTACTAACAATTGTCACCCCAATAAACTTTAATTAAAAAATAATCATAATCCTGTCACTTATTCTCATAAAAGGAATTGGAACTGTGCCAGAAAAACTGTGGGTTTCCATAATTCTCAAGAAACAGTCATATTAGGGTGCAATGTCTGTCTGTTTTAATAGGTTCTCATTTAAAGTGTGTACGATAAATACAACCAGTGTTTTAACTGAAGATTACTAGTGTTAATAGTGTGCTACTACACAAAATAGGTTTAGTAAGATTTGAAGGATGAGCACAAAATTATTTTTCCAATTACCCATTTGATGTTTCAAACTAGAAATGGTTCTCATTTCTACTCAACACTGACTGAAATTAATTCTTTCCCACCAAACTGGATCTGAAGTGTTTTTGAGTATCTTTGAATTCACTGCCCGAAACCTCAACGTAAGTCTTTGTTGTAAAATATGGCACCATTTGTTATTGTCACCACTAATACTCCTGAAATTTGCTCAAGCTACTGTAACTTGAGCAAAGCTACTGTAATTACGAACTTTACAATTCCTCAATTCATCCTACTTTCCACTTTCCAACTTTAAATAGTTCTGATCTTGTAATATGTTCAAAACCTTTCAATATTTAAATCTGACACCTTGAGAATTCCACAATTGTTTTTCTGAACAAATTTCCATAGAAATATTTATCAATACGAACAATGAATTAAAAATTTCAAAATTATAGAAGTAACACATTTGTAAACCACACAGCAGTGTTATTAACAGGGCAGGACTTTTTGTAATGTTCCAAGGACCACGATAATGAAAAGGTTTGACAATAACTAAAAATAATTTACATTTTTCCAAGTTGAGGCATAGTTTTTCTTTCTGGAAATGATTTATTAAGACTAAGAGGAATAAGAGTAAGAGACTTTCAAACCTTCAACTGGGAAAGCACTTTACTTTCTTTCAATGAAGAGGCAAACTAATGACAGCTTTGTAAATTGCTCTGAAAGTCATGAGGTACACAAACATTTCATGTGAACTACCCATGGAAAAATAAAAATGACCTATCTTTTTCAGCTATTTTGTTATATATCACCATATATCACCACCATCCCCAACAGCAATTTCTTTGGGAGATGGCTTATAACTATTTTAAAGGACTCAAGGACTCTAAGAAATAGAATGCTATAAAATAACCCCAAATGTAGACATCTAAATTATCTTTAAATTAGCCAAATGCATACAGAGATAAAGCATTATTTCATAGAACGCAGCATCAACTTAAAAAACATAAAACTACATCTCACTCACTTACCATCTGTGGATCATTGGACCGGCTCACCCAACCAGATATTAACTTTAAAGTTTCCCTTTTTACTGTTCGCATACTTCTAATCAATGGCTGCTTTGTAACCATCTCACCTAAAAGATACAATCAAGTGGAATCCAACTTGACAACTAAAATTCTACATTGGTAATTACATATGCTTCAGATACTATTAGTTCCCATTTACCATTAAAAAAATCTAAAGACAAAAACACCTAAAGATCAATTTACCGGGAAAATAAGACTTATTTTATAAGGAAAGAGGCATGCAACTGGTTTTAAAAAATGGTCTAGGGTTACCTGGAACATGAGAGGGGGACTAATTTAAATCTCTAAGAAACACTGAATGCTTACACTAAGGCAGTGAATGTAGAACTGAAGTTATACAACATTCCATAAGAATTCAAAATCACTTACCATTAGCTTGGATAGCTGCAGAAATATTTTCACTGAGGCACTTGTATACATTAAGCATATCTAAATAAATTCTCCCAAGTTGAATTACAAAGGGGTGTCCAACAGCTTTGCAGGCTCTCACATTTGTTTTCAATATGCTACCTAGCTGCTTGACTGTTTCAGGATCTTTAAGTATATCCACATTCTATGAAGGACAAAAAATAAATAAATAAATCCAATTATCACAAATAAATTATCCTTGTAATTACCAAAGCAAAAAATACACACCTTATACCAAATTTATAGTCACATCTATAATCCCAAACGGTAAAACAAACTAAGAATAGAGTGAAACATTCCTAATTTACAAAAAAAACCCACAAAAAAACCAAAAAACAATAAAAACACACCGTTATTTCTTTTTAATGTGTAAAAGCACAGACAAAAGCATTTATGGATCAGGCACACATGTGAAAGGTACCAAACTCACTACTTTTGTTAAGTAAGTCTTAAATTTCACTACAACTTTTACAAAAAGTAAAACAACTTACTTTGGTTGCCTGCTGGATTATGCTATCCCAAACTTGATTAGGGAGTAGCATGTATTTTTCTATCAAATGTTCTTGTACTGTCTGATCTGTTTGTGCACCAATCATGTACCCCACAGCTTCATAAAATGTATGGACCTATGTTAAAAGGCAGACATTTTATTTTTATGCATCATAAATAAGGAAAACGACATATACACAATTCACATATGTACTTTAATGAATTTTGTTAAAGTGTCAAAAACAATTCATATTAGATAGGAAAACAGCCTAAAAACTTCTGGTTAAATTTCTGAATCGCTATGAAAATGTCACCAGAGATATTTGAACTGAAACCAATAACAGCATTCTTTCTATCTCCCATTAATGAATTCTGATTAAAACAGGAGTCACTTTCTAAGAGAAATATGCTAAGTGCTCCCATACCTGTTGAGGTTGAAGATCACAAATTATAGTGTTAATGTTGTTCAAAATCTCATCAATAAATGGCATTACTTCTCCAACTTGAACCTGAACAAAATGCCTGCGGCATTTTTGAGCTATTTTAATGAAAGTATCACAAGCCATGTCCTGGACTCCATCATGGGTCTCTAACAAAACAAAAACATTTATCAAAAGTTTCCCGAAAAATTCTGTTTCTATTAAACAAAAATAACTAAATGAAATATATTAAGTAAAGAGAATTTACCGTGCATGAATTCAAACAGCTTGTTAACCACAGTCTTCAAAAATTTCCAGTGAGCTCTTAAAAATCTTGGATATTGACCTACTATGTACATGATATTTGATGCAATGATAGCTTTATTATCTTTGCCTCTTTTCTGTTCACATAATCCTAATAAATCCTGTAAAATAAGAGATATTTCAGTAATTTATAATAAGACTTATCTAATGGTTCCAGTTCATACATATCACTTGCATACCTTTATAACAGTAACAAGAAATCGTTTTTCATCCTCTTCATGCATTGCTCCACTAATGGAGCCTATTGCCCAACACAATGTATTTAAATTTTTCCATGACCATTCTGTACCATTCACTTGATTGTGAAGCTTTTCAGTCATTATTCTTTCTGTATCTACGTAATCCAGATGAGTAAGATAAACTACAAAGGAAGGAAAAAGGTTCCAGATGTTTCAAATGAAAAACTGAGCAAAACCCCTTTCAACAAGGGAACAGCAGCACATTAACAAAGATGGCTATTAACAGATTCAAAAACTAAGCATACCACATCTCCAAAAATAGTTCCACCCCAGAACAAAATTACAAAGATAAAAATCAAATTAATAGTATTTATTAACTTACCTAATGTTTCTCTCATATTCTTATACAAATTTATGGAATCTGTATCCTTCATGAATTCTCTTACAACTTCTCCCTGATCATTTTCTACAACCAATACTTCCTCTGGTTTAGCCATACGACTAACCATCAATAAACGAACCTTTTCAACAATAAGCCAGAAAAATGTGTTAGATCTCTGAAATCAGCCACACAAATATAGCAAGAAAAAATATGCACTTAACACCAATATAACAAAATTATTCCAATACAAAAGAATAAACATTTACAATGTTTTTCTACAACAGTGCTTCTCAAACTTCACGAATAAAAACTGTTAAGTTTCCAGTGTTTCATCCACAGACTGATTCAGTAATTAGGGGGTGGTCTCTTAATTTGCATTTCTAATAAGCTCACAGATGGTATTGGTGCTGCTTGTAAAACAACTACACTTTTGAAAACCACAGCTCTTACACGAATCCTTTTCATGTTCGTTTTCAACACGCATGGAGAAGTTGAATTGTTTTGGTAGCTCATTTATTTAAATAGATAAAAATAAAAGCCAGTACTTGTATTTAGTCCTCAAAAATCACAGGAAGTAACAGGAAGAGCCCTCAACCACCCACTTTACTGTTACCTTGGATAACACAGGCAGATACAGCTGTCTCCTAGGAGGAACATCAAAATGCTGACTTCCAGACAGTAACGGAGAGGCAGATGTAGAGAATGGGCTCTCTCTATACAATTCAGCTGCCAAATGATTCCAGTATTCAAGACAAATCTTAAAGATTTCAGTTTCCTCCACTTCTGACACCAACAACATATAATGAAGGGCCTACAAAGAAGACCAACGCTATTAAAATCCTTAGACATTATTATCCAAACTGCTTTCCACAAATTACGTTAAGTAGAAATAAAAATTCATCTTTTTATTTTGCATAACTCAGGTTTCATTATTCATGCAATACTGTAGAAATTCTCTAGGAACAGATTCTGCATTCTTCTGACATGTCTTAAAACACTTCAAAACCGTGTGTTAATGGTTGGTACCAATAGCAAAAAGGAGGCAACAATCCAAATGCCCATCAACTAATGAATGCACATACAAAATGGGATATATTCAGCCATGAAAAAAAGATAAAGTGCTAGTATATGCTATAACGTGGATGAACCTTGAAAACGGTAAATGAAAGAAGCAAATTATAAAATACCAGGTGTTATAACTCCATCTATAGGAAAACTTCAAAATAGGTAATTCTAGAGTCAGAGCAAATTAGTGGCTGCTAGGGGCTGGGGGAAAGAATGGAGGAGTGCCTGTTCTAATGGATACATCATCTTTATGAGTGATGAAAATGTTTTAAAACATATAGACGATGGTTGATAGTATACTGAACTGTATACTGGATTACATTTCAAGACTTTTCATCCTAAAAGTGATATGTCTGAATATCCTTTAACAATTTAATTTATATAAAAAAAAAATCAATTTAATTTTGATTACAAATTATTGATCTGGCGTTATGTAGAACATAAAATCAGTAAATTCTGCTTAACTGGATTTCAGAACTGACAACATTTATAATGCAGACAAGTAATAGGTAAGAAGATATGTTGAAAGATATATACGTTTTACAACAAAGGCACACTTTTTGCATTAAGAAGAATTTCAGAAGCCAAAGACTCCACAAAGCCTACCTCCATGAGGGTTTCCCTGAGATTTAGTCTTTTTTCTATAAGTTGACCATGTTCCTTAAGAAATGTGCAGAGAAACAAACTGAGATTTTGAATAAAGTTCTGTTCGTCATCTTTTCCATTTGAATATGCAAGTCGAATATTGGTATTTAAAGGAAGCATCTGCAAGTTTAAATATAGACTGTTAGTCTGTACTTTAAAACCAACCACAAAACACTACATTTAAGGCGTAAGATTCCTTCACCCTTTTACTAACAATAAACCAATTAAACGGTTTATTCTTCACAACTCCTTAATCTGTTATAACTGTTTTTGTACCTTTTTGTCCTAACTTCTGATGAATTTTTTTCCTTTAATGTTGCAAATAGTTAAGATTTCCTCAAAGACTATCCTTTGATACTTTCCACGTATCAAACTTTTCCCTCCAGTGTTATTAAAAACATAATATTCAATTCATTCAGATCACATGTACAGTAATGTGGTATTATGATTAACCTTCTAGATAGTTTCATATATAACTAATCAAATAGGACTGGACAGCCCTTCATTTCAGAGACAAGGTCAGAGCTGATATTAAACCCCAGATTTCCAATCTTCTGAATTCTGTAGAAATAATACTTTATTTCAAAGACTTTAGAAAATGTTAATAAAAACTTCTGGTTTACTCTTAATTTTATATAATAAATATGCAATCACATTATAGCTGATTATAGAAAGTTGTGCTGAAATGGTTCAACTCCAACCCAATATTTTCTAAGACACTAAAATTCAGTTTCTGTGTGTTTTTTCAAATTGGGGAATATCGGGGAACAGTATGTTTCTCCAGGGCCCATCAGCTCCAAGTCCAGTCGCTGTTTTCAATCTTTAGTTGCAGACGGCGCAGCCCACCATCCCATGCAGGAATTGAACCTGTAACCCTGTTGTTCAGAACTTATGCTCTAATCAACTGAACCATCCGGCCACCCCTAAAATCCAGTTAACTGTTGTATTACCTGTTTTAGCTGCATCATTGTCAGTGTAAATAGCGTTACAAATTGTTCCTCATATTGGCTTACACTCACACCAGCAATCTCAGTGAGGCACTTCAGAGAGACATTTCGAAACATTGGAACATTCAGGAACTATTAATTAAAAAAAGGAAGCATAAAATTAAATAGCCTGAAACACCTTACTTAAAATTAACTATTAAAAAATAAAGGATTTAACATCAGAAACATAGAGGGAAAAAAAAATCAAATAAATAGGTGATGTGTTTTGTTTTGCACATATATTTTGAGGAAATGTTATTATCCATCCAATATACAGTAAATGTTTTCTGAGCAAAGTGTGCTTTCTTTTGATGTGTCTTCAAACATCTAAAAAACAAAGTTGTTTAGTAACTTACCCAATACCTATTGTGTGACTTTTAGACATCATGTTTTCTGTGTAATCTAAGAAAGGCTCAAGGTTTATAAATACTTGCAATTTTAGGATATGGGCAATACACGTAAGATTAACAAAGGTGTCGGAAAACTAGGTGTTTCATATTCTTTTGTTGAGAAGTTATAAAAATGGCATACTATTTATTTGTGGATGGTAATTTAGTAAGCATCAAAAGCCTTAGAATTGGGCCTACTGACCTGATACTTACATGTATGAAATTTTATATAAAATAAATATTTGGACAAGTGCATAAATGTCCTGTGTATAAGAATGTTACCTGTAATACTGTTAAGGATAGGTAGCAAACAATTTTATATAAATTGTCTATCAATAAAATGATGGCTGCAATATTGTAAATTCATATATCAGAATACAACATGACCTATCAAGCCCGGAACAACAAAGCCCCAAATGTAAATTGTAATTGTCTGCTTTTATAGTCATGATTAAACACATTAATTTATTCATAGTATCAGCCAAGAAAACATCTGGAAAGATAATACAACCGTTAACTGTTTACCTCTGGATGAATAATTATAAGACGTTATATAGCTATTACACATTAGTTATAAGTTATCAAGAAAAAAAATAAGAGTTTCCATTTTGTACATTCTTTAACTTACCTCATTGTGACATATATATTAAACTAAAATCAAATCAAATCCATTAACAGTTCTTTGTCCACATGGAATTGGTGAAACTACATGGCGTTAAGTTGATCATAAGATTTTGACACTATTTCAAACAATTATTATACTAGCTGAAACTATGGAAAAGTTCTTCTGAGAAGGCTCTTCATCTTAGGAACAAGGCTGGTTATGGCTATGAATGCAGAATTTTTTTTATATGAAAGAGCATTATAAATTAAGAGACTATATGCAACTATTCAGTGACAAATAACTGAAATGTATTCACTATACCTTATAAATTAATGTGCTGATTAACTTGGTCTCAAAAATATATCCCAGTGGAATCCAGTTAAGAAATCTGAGCAATGTTTCCAAAGTTGCATGTACAAGTGGAGCATTTTGGGAATTTTCCTACAATAAAAACACACCTATAAATAACTATCTTCCTATAATTGTTATTTTTTAAAAAATAAAATTAAAAGCACTTACCATCACAAACTGGCAAAGCTGAAAGATTTGTGAGAACTCATTGCACATGCTAAAAAAAAAAACATCAGTTTAGAAGACAAATAGAAATAAATACTATTTACATACTAACAACAAATAGTAAACATTTCAGCAATCTGGTCATTAAAAACTTGAGTTACTTCTATTTAACCACAAATATCAACAACTTCATCAAAAGCTGCAAAGTTATTAAAATTACGTGCAATATGACCCTTATAACTCATCTATAAAGAAGTTCTATTTACAGAGCACATAACTTCGTTTCTTAGAGGTTGGTTTTTTGGTCATCATTACTTTAATAATGTAAATCAATCTAGTCTTTTTAATCAAGATAGTTAAATCAAAACTGTCCAAAATAAGAATCAGTGTTAAATATATCCCAAACCTTAAAATGTGCTCATACACCAAATCAGAGAAAATAAGAATCAGAGAAATTCTGAAGCTAGTTTGACTACATAAAGGTAGGTATACAGGGAATATGCTGCTTTGCCCTAATAAAAAAAAAGAAAAAATTATTACTAAGTGGGGAAAAAAAATCTGGCATGTAACAACAGGAAACCGATACAATGCAGGACAAGAATTCAGTTGACATTTGGACACAACTCATTTTCTTTGGAACCTGTAATTAAGTACTCACCATATAAAACAGAACCCCAAGAGTTTTTAGGGAACTCATAACCTATATTTCTTTCACATGTGATAAATATGGTTTTATTTTGCTGTGACAACATAAGTTTAACACTACATCCTTTTCAAGCATCCAGATTTAGAATATTAGACCCACTGTAGGATTACTTAAATTTGTAGTAAAGAACAATTAAAAGTAATTTAACATATTATCGATCACAGTGCCTTCCAAATTTAGTCTATCTCCAAATTCCTTGAAATTATTTGAGAAATTACTTAAAATTCCAAAACAAAATAATTACTTGCCTGTCTTTTAAATGCTTAGCTTTCACTTGGGTTATCTGTCCACTAGAGAAATCAAATACTTCTTCACTCAACAGTTTAAGAATCACCATATTATTCTGACAGAGGCTTTCACTGGTCCTACTTGCTCCAACAATGTCACTGATAAAAGTTGGCCAGTGTTTTGGCCATTCTTGTTTCAGTATCTAAAATAAGACAGGAAACGTTAATTTTATTCCACTTGTCAATGGCAAAAAAAAAAAACAAACTTCAAAGAAATTGTGTCATACTAAAAACAGGAACAAATATGAACCACTTTCCATTTTCTTCTCCTTGATTAAATTAGATGTGCCACGTTCTGTAGAATACACTGGGTAAAAAGCGTAACACAAAGTCCTCTGCCTCAAATGCCCCATGACTCCTCTCAATTATCCAACTGATCTAATCTGGCATTAATGCATATGTATATCAGTATATGCCAGATAGATATATGCAAATTATCCTAGGAAACTCAATGATCTAACTCTAACCGATAAAACGGTGATGAGCAGGGAAACACATTTTCTTCGGCTGAAATCTGGCCCTTAAAATACATAACAGGGTTTGGAAATACAAATTTGGAAGAAAGGAGGCATTACAATTGGGGATGAAATCATCTTTGACCTAATGGCCCAATGGACTATATTAGAACTTATTAAATAGAAAAGTATATTTTTCTCTCACACACCAATTATTTTTCTCAGGAAAATTTTTTTTGAGAAATAAAAATAGGTAAATATGAAATTTGTAAAGTTAAAATATATAACCTTTGAAAAATCAACTAAGTACAGAGATCACGCAAAGGAATGCTAAATACAAAGGCAAAGATTTATGAATTAAGATTGACACAGATGACATGGAAAGGAAACTTGCACAGTACCAAACAAATTAGAAAATTTTAAACAAGTTCAACCATACTGGAGCCATAGAAGTGATGAGTTTATAGTATTTGATGTTTCCTACCACAGCAAATTTAACAATTTCAAATGTTAGACAGTAGGTTAACTATAGTCATGCCTCAGTTTTTTAACGTAATCCGTTCCGGAAGACCGAGATCTGAAATGTTCAAAAACAGCCAACAGCTCGGCCTCAGGATCTTACACTCAGTGGAAGTCACGTGACATGTGCAACTTCCGAGGCATGTTCAAAAACAAACATTTTCTTCCAGGTTTAAAGCATTCGTAAATCGAAATGTTCATCAACGGACATGTTCGAAAACCGAGGTACTACTGTATTATAGTTACTGCAAAGACTACTATCACTACTCTGGAAGATGTTGGTCCAGTTATTCCATAAAGAAGGTTCAAATATTTTGTTCAAGTAATCAACCTAACTGGAACATTTAATTCTTCTGAGGACAACAGTGAATCAAGCTTACCTGAACAAGAATCATATTCAATTTCCCGATATACACCTTTTCCTTCTATGAAAAGAAAAAGTTAAGATTAAATGAGGGCCTAAAACAGACCTAAGAATATAAGTATAGGCAACCCCCTAGAGAAAAATTATTGTAGATCTATTGAAAACGATTATGAATATGTGTTTGTAGGTCTATGATAGAAGCAGATGTAAGTTGAAGATTAAGTTTTTAAATGATTTTACATTCTCACAATGATCTCCAAAAAAGCTCTTACCTCTACACAAGTTGGGTCAGATGACGTCTTGATAATGAGGCCAACAACATACTTTTTTATTCCTATGAAAAAAAAAATTTCAACATTTTTATAGCATGCTAATAAATCTTCAGTAAGAAAGACTGGGGTAGGAAGAGAGCAAAGCACAGTCAGGTAATATGCCTCAATCTCATCCCCAATGTTGGCATTTTTGGAAAATATCATTTTAATGTACTACTCCATTAAACTCTTAGGTTTTTTGGTTAACCTTTACAAAATACAGATTTAACAATTACAAATTATTACCTTCTAAGGTATTCTTTAATTCTGTACTAGTCAAGTACACCAAATCTGTGAGTTTTAACTAAAAAGTACCACAATGGACCAATGTTATTCATTTAAATAAACAGGCACATCAACTTATTTTTGTGGGTTAAAACTGCAAAAACCCTGAAGATGTAACTTTGTGAGCATTATAAAGACGTTTATATAAAATACTTAAGGTCAGGTATTATCCTTTATTTTAACTATAACATTAAACTAATCCTGAAAACATAATTTTAACTTGTTCCCCACTATAATGTAGAAAAGCATTAAGGAGAAAGTTTTGTTTGTAATATTTTTTACTTAAGGCCCCCTTAATAGTAAACCTATTCTTTAAACAGTTAAGACTTCATGCCTTTGATTTTCATTTGCATCATTTAGAATTTACAGAGCACCTACTATATGTTTTCTTAAAGTAATGTGGAACACCTATATTAACACACCCTAAGGGTCTGAAGCAGGATCCGTAATTAAACAATTATTTCCCATTACATGAAATAAAAACCAACCTTACATCTGTTTAAGACTTTGCCACCAAAAGATTTATGAAGATTTTAAATTTTCAGAGCTATCTGAACTTTGGAAATACAGATCAGTTTGTGAAACTGTGTGTTCCAAGCCTCATCTAACAAATAGGAACACTGAACTCAAATTTTCAACAAGGGATTTGCAGAGAAATTTATCTATAAGAATTAGCATGAAATACAGCCAACTTGAAGGCAACAAAATACTTAGTTGATTGTAAAACTACCTTAATAATCTTCATAAGCTAAAGTATTATTTCACTTTTACCTACGGCTCCCCTTCACTGGTACTTGAAAAGTTTTTTTTTTACAATGTGGTGAAACTGGCCATTTCCTTTAATGTTCCAAATGAAAACATTTAAAAAAGCACTAGTTATGAAAATAACTTTCATAATTGTGGGAAAAAATTATTAGTACCATAAAACCAAATATGATCAATGGAAAATGTTAAATATTCATTGTGTAATAGATGTTTAAAAACGTTTGACAGCCATTTTAAAATTTCTTAACCGATTGTTAATACACAGCACATACAATCTAATGAAAACTATGTCACTTAACATTTTTAAAGTTGGTTCTACATTATTAAGCAAAGACACAATACTAACTACTGTGTACAAGACCCACCAATGAATGTTAAAACAAAAGGGCAAACCTTCAGGACAAATGGAATATCCGCATAGTCTTAAATTATTTCCCTGAGATTACTTACCACTTTCAAAGTGAAAAACAGTTAATTTTGTAAATAGAAAGCCAACAGGCACCACCATAACCAAATGATAAAGGTTAACATGTGAACAACTAAACATAGTGACATTATGTACCCGCTGGTTTGATGGACAGAGGACAAAATATCACCTGTGTGTATTTTTGCTTAAAAAATGTGGAGCCTCAAATTTAATCATGAGAAAATAACAAGACAAACCTAAAGTGGAAATACACGATACAAAATAACTGACCAGAACTCGTGTCAAAGGTATATCAAGCAGAAATTAACAACTGTCACAGATTAAGAGAATAAAGAGACGCACTAAATGAATTGTAGAACAGAAAAGGGACATTAGAGAGAAAACTTGTGAAATTTGAATTAAGTCCATAGTTCAATTAATAGTACGGAACTAGTGTTAATTTTCTTGTTTTGATCATTTTATCATGGTTGCGTAATTTGTTAGTATTAGGATAAACTAAAAGGTGTGAGTGCATTCTGTACCTTTTTGGGCAACGTTTGTATCGTGTAAAATTATTTCAAAATATTAAGAGGCTTTGTGAACACACAAAATAAATGGGTCAAGTTTTAATAAGGTGATTTTTAAATAATGGAACAATTAGGGGAACCAAATTTATTTTAAAATGAGAGCTAAATTATACCATTTCAGGTAACCCACAACAACCTCATGTGTTCTAATATCCATTAGACCTAAAGGAAACATAATTCTGGTATCACTAACCTTTCTGTTCTTTACACATAAGTTACTATCATTAAGGCCCTAAAAAAATAAAGGACAATTCTAAAATAAATAAAAAGTAAGCATCCCTCTGAACCTCTTAATACAAGCAACACAAATTTTAAAACAAAAATAAAAATACAGCCTATTCTGATTAAATGACTGACAGTACCATGTAGTAGAGATTCAGTAGTTTTCTTCTAAATCTGTCATAAGGAACAGACAATGTCCAGATGCCTCTCTTTGGAATATGTATGATTTGGAGGCTTTCCTCAGCCTCAGGGAATACAAAACAGGATCAAACAGATCCTTCAACTTTTCTGTTACCAATGGAATCATTAATTATCTTCACCCTCCTTTCAGAGGCTTCTAAAATTCACTGTAGATGGAGCAAAGGGTAAAAGACGAAAAGAGGATAAAAGTAAAATAGTAAAACTGGAAGATACCTGCAAACAGTCTCAATTTAATGTCACTCTACCAAGATCAGTACTTCTATCTCTCCAAAAAATTTGAACTATATATAAACACCTTTTTGATAAACTGCTGTCCTTTGAATGTTTGTCTAAAATCTCCTACTGCTAGGTACCAGAGCTTATCTGATCAAACACCCTAACTCCTTCCCCAAATTTCTTCCTGTGGTTTACCCAAAACTTAAAAAAAGTAATTAAGAATACCTTTACAATTGTGAACTATATCTTAAAAAGAAGGTATACAGCGGTACCTTGGTTTTCGAACATAATCTGTTCCGGAAGACTGTTCAAGTTCTGAAACATTCGAAAACTGAGACACAGTTTCCCCATAGAAAATAATGCAAAACGGATTAATCTGTTCCAGACCTTTAAAATCAACCCCTAAAACTGCAAATTTAGCATGAATTTTACTATCTAATGATACCATAGATCCATAAATTTACGGCGTTCATAAACGGAAATGTTCATCAATGGAGACATTCGAAAACCAAGGTACTACTATAAAAGCAATGGTTTCATGCATATCAAGGTAGAAAAATCATGTTTACAAGTAGCAGAAAAAGGCTTGGCTTCTGAGATTTTGACAGAAAATGACATATTCCCAGTATCTTATGCATTGTTCCCAAGAAATCAGTCCATCAGTTGCATACGTGACATTTATGTAAAACAAATTTCTTAAGGTACCTCTTTAATGACCCCTTAGTCAGTAAAACTAGTATTAATCTAAAATTATCTGCTTCCAATTATGTGAATGTGAAATGTAAAGTGAAAGTGTATGTGAAGAACCTGGGATATTCATTCCTACAGCTTTCTAAACTCCTCCTTGGGAAACAGGATAATCTGATGTTTATTAAATAAAAATAATCAAGAACATTTTACTAACGAGTTCTCATTAGTTTTGTCTTTGTGACCAGTGCATTTTTTTAAAAACTTTTATTTAAATGTGTTTTTCCAGGACCCATCAGCTCCAAATCAAGTAGTTGTTTCAATCTAGTCATGGAGGGCGCAGCTCACAGGCCCAGGTGGGGATCAAATCAGTAACCTTGTTGTTAAGAGCACCATAGCCTAACCAACTGAGCTAACCGGCCAACCCCCTGCAATTATGTTTTTATATGGTTACTACATCATCAAGTTTTTCAAAGGATTCAATAAGTAATTTGGCATATTTATATCTATTCACTCAATATAAACAAAAAATTCACCCCCAAAGTTTTGAAACTAAGCCCTCAAAATTACTTACTGAAAAGTGTTACTTTTTTTAAAAAAAAAGCCATGTATTTCTACAAAACAAGATACACTAGTATAAAAACGCCTTACTAATCAGAAGGCATCTTATAACATGTAAATTTTTCCAAATCCAAGAGTTTATGCATGCATGTTTTATAATCTAACCCTATTTTCTCAATGTCAAGAAAATGTCATTGACAGTCTCAGTTTTAAAAACAGAGCAATGTCAAATACTGTTGTTTCCCCAAAAATAAGACCTAGCCGGACAATCAGCTCTAATATGTCCTTTGGAGCAAAAATATAAGACCCGGTCTTATTTTACTATACGACCCAGTTTTATATAATGTTAATACCATGTCTCATATTAATTTTTGCTCCAAAATACACATTAGAGCTGATTGTCCGGATAGGTCTTGTTTTTGGGGAAACACGGTAGTCAATATAAACTTAACAGTGGACAGTAATCAACTTCAGCTAGCTAAAACGGTGAGATTTAAGTAAATCCTACCCTTACTTAGTTAACACATCATGTTGCAAGTTGTTTACATAGCAATATTAATAATCTCACCCCAGCAACATCTTTCAAATATTGGATATTTAATAAGGTAAGACATGCACTACTGAACCCAATTTTCATAAAGAGAATTCATGAAAACCCTTTAAAATGAGAACTTACTAAGACTGACTACAACATACTAATGGTGACGTATTCCCATGGAAGCAAAAGTCCTACTTTCAAAACTTAAACCATAATAGTTGTACATATGGTACCTAGTAATAGATTGCCGTGCAGTAAGTTTTCAACCACATATAGGAGTATTCCTATTAAAAGAAAACTGCAGTCCTGGTCAAGATGTAGGAATAGGTAAACACTGCGCTTGTCTCCTTTCACAACCACATCGAAATTACCACTAAACTACAGAATAACCATCACCGAGAACTCCCTTTAGTCTAGGTGAACAGAAGTCCTATAACTAAAGATATAAGAGTCACATCGAGACTGGTAGGAGGAACAGAGACATTGAAAGGGCTGGTCCCACACCCGTTAACAATCTCAGTTGTGGAGGATCCCCCCTTCACGTGCCCTCCCAAAGAGCAAGGGGTCCCAACTCCACACCAGGCTCCCTAACCCAGGATTCCAGTGCTGGAGAGAGAAGTCCCCATAACTTCTGGCTGTGAAAACCAGCAGAGATTGTGGCTGAGTGAGACAGAGGGATGCTGGAGTCCTAGATACTCCTCTAAAAGGGCCCCAGCGTGGAATTACTGACTGAGTCTCTGAGCCGCTGGGGCAGCAGCTGAAAAGGCACCAGAGACATACAGGGAGGAACCGAGTTATCTGCTTCAGGGGGAGGGCTGGAAGGGCAACTTCCAGACATAAGTGCTGAAAGAGGCCACTGTTCCTTTGTTCAGCCCTCCTCATTCCCACTGTGCACAGGCAGGCGGCCTCCCTGAGTCTCCATCAACCTGGCTTCATCAACCTACAGATTACCTGCCTGGCCCTGGTGATTCCAAGACCCCACTCTCCCACCCAACATGTGGACCCACCCAAGCTGTGCTTCCTTCCAGTGGCTTTTCCATACAAATGGCCTCTCTTGGCTCACGCTGTGGACTTTCCTAAAATCTCTCAAAGGTTCACAAATTCAAACAAGCAGCATATAGGTCTCAGTTCACAGCTTATCCTCTCCCAGGCACCTCCATGCCCAGTACAGGTGAAATGTATCTGTGGAACGCTTTGTGGCTTATGACAAGTGGTCCCAGGTAGGGCACAGGCTGTGGCTGAACCTGGCCTGGGCAGGGTCCCTCCCAAACGACATGTCCAAAGGGGAAACTGGGCAGGCACTAGAGTCCTGACTAAAACAAATCCTGCTCTATGGGGTCAGCCTCTGCACAGCAGATCCACTCTCTGAAGGTCAATCCCTCCACTGACATCCAAACACCAACCAAGCCTCAACTACTTCAGGTGGGCATATGTAACCCACTCAAGGGACTCAAGGGACACATGTGGAGCACCTGGCTCAGCTAACCAGGAACATTGTGCCACTGGGCCCCACCGGATACCTACTACGTAAGGCCACTCTATTTATACCCAGAGACATAGCAGCCCTACCTAATACATAGAAAGAAACACAGGGAGGCAACCAACATGGGGACACAAATAAACATGTCCCAAATGAAAGAACAGAACAAAGCTCCAGAAAAAGAACTAAACAAAATGGAGACAAGCAATCTAACAAACGCAGAATTCAGAACACTAGTTATAAGAATGCTCAATAATCTCTGGGAGAACTTTAACAAAGGACTAGGAAACATAAAATTGGAGATAGAAAACATAAAGAACCAGTAGAAACGAATACAGTAAATGAAATAATAAACACTACATTAGAGGGAATCAAAAGATTAGATTAAGCACAGGACAAATCAGAGATTTGGAAGATAAGGTAACAGAAAACACCCAATTAGAATCCAAAAAAACAACAAGGATTGTGTAAGAAGTCTCTGGGATAACATTAAGCAAACCAATATTCACTGGGGTACCAGCAGGAGAAAAAAGCAAGGTATTAAAAACCTATCTGAAGAAATAATGACAGAAAACTTTCCTAACCTGGCAAAGGAAATAGACATACAAGCCCAGGAAGTACAGAGTCCCAAACAAGATGAACCCAAAGAGGCCCACCCCAAGATACATAATTAAAACGCCCAAGTTTGTTAAAGACAGACTCTTAAACGCAGCAAGAGAAAAGCAGTTAGTTACCTACCAGGGTTCTCCCATAGACTGCCAGCACATTTGTCAACAGAAACTTTGCAAGCCTGGAAGGACTGGCAGGAAATATTCAAAGTACAAAAAGCAAGGACCTACAACAGAGATTACTCTACCCAGCAAAGCCATCATTTAGAATGGAAAGACAGATAAAGAGCTTCCCAGACAAGAACAAGCTAAAGGAGTTCATCACCACCAAACCACTATAAGAAATGTTAAAGGAACAAAGATAAAAAACATGAGTAATAAAATGTCAGTAATTACGTATCTATCAACAACTACTTTAAATGTAACTATAAATGATCCAATCCAAAGACATAGAATGGTTGAGTGGATAAGAAAACAAGGCCCTTATATATGCTGCCTACAGGAGACTCTTCAGATTGAAAGACACACAAAGACTGAAAGTAAAGGGATGGAAAAAGTATTTCATGAAAATAGAAAACAACAAAAAAAGCTGGAGTAGCAATACTTATACCAGACAAATAGACTTTAAAAAGAAGGGTATAACAAGAGACAAAGAAGAACCCAGTAATTGCACCTCTAGGTCTTTATCCCAAGAAACGCAACACACTATATGCTCTTTGCATCATTTACAATAGTCAAGATGTGAAGGCAACCTGGGTGTCCATCAATGGATGAATAAAGAGGTGGTACAAATATTCAATAGAACGTTACGCAGCCATAAAAAAGAATGAAATCTTGTCATCTGCAACATAATGAATAGAACAAGAGGGTACTGTGATGAGTTGAGTAAGTCAGACAGAGAAAGACAAATGCCATTTAATTTCACTTATATGTGGAATCTAAAGAACAAAATAAACAAAACAGAAACAAACACAAATACAGAGAACATTTTGATCATTGCCAGATGGGAGGGGGGGTGTTGCGGAGATGAGTGGAAAAGGTGAACTGATTAAGAAGTACAAATGAGTAGTTACAAAACAGTCATGGGGATAAAGTATCGCATGAGGAATATATAATCTATAATATTACAACTATGCATGCTATCAGATGGGTACTTAATTTATCAGGTTGAACACTTCGTTAAGTCACATGAATCACTATGTTGTACACCTGAAATATAATATTGAATGTCAACTCAAACTGAAAAATAAGTTACTAAAGAGAAAACTGTACTCATAAACAAATATGTGAGTAAAACAGTTGCATATTTAGATTACTCTCCTTCACAGTGGCTAATTTTTATATACCTGAAAATAGGAAGCCTTAATATATTATTACAAAAGTAAAACTACAAACAGGCAAATTGAGTTCAATCCAGTTTCAACTATTGTGCAATACTTAAAGTATCCAATCAATTTCACTTTATATATTTATTAGCTGTAAAAATGCAAATTTGATACATCCCTTCATCAAAGCCACGTATAAATGAAAGTTAGGGCTCTTTTCCTGTGTCATACATTTATTACAAACATGTGTCTATTTAAACCACCAAACCAACACTGATCATCAAAAAGACAGTCACCAAAATGTAGTGCTCTATAATACCTGTCCTCTTTCCCTTACTGGCCAAAGAAATCCAGAATATTGTTCCTACTTACCACTCAATGAAATACTTGTGAGAACAAACAGCAAATAGCTAAAACCAATTCAAAAGCAGGAATTCTTAACCTAGGGCTCCCACAGATAGGCTAGAATCAGATTTTAACTTATTGCTTATATGTTTAGCAATTTCATGAGGAATGGACCTGTAAGAACCTTCATCATTTTTAAAAGGTTTTATGGCCTCAAACAGATACTGAATAGGAACTCTAAAACACATGTATAAAATAAAATTTACATTTGTAACATCTTTATAATAGCCAAAACGTGAAAACAGCCCTAATGTCCACCCATATGTGAATGGAAAAATAAAATGTAGTGTGTATGTGTATACATATATATAAAACATACATACATATACATACATATATATAAAATGGAGTATGTATCAAGCTTTTAAAAGGAATACAATTCTGACATATGACAATATGGATGAACCTTGGAAACATATGCTAAGTAAAACAAACGAGTCACAAAAACAAATACGGCATGACTGCTCGTGTGTTCCCTAGAATAGGCAAATTCAGACACACAGAAGGAGTAATAGTGGTTAACAAGGACTGGGGAGAATGTGTGACCGAGTGCTAATGTTAAGTGGGTAGTTTCAATTTGAGGTGATGAAAAATTCTGGAGATGCATAGTGATGATGGTTGCACAATGTTGTGAATGTACTTAACACTAAATTATATACTTCAAATGCTAAACATTGTTATGTATATTTTATCACAATTTTACTTTATTAAAGGTTTAATATTTCCTGTCACAAAACAACAACAAAAATCAATTTTAGCAAAATCCACCCTCCTTTAATAAAAGTCTGTTTTAAAGTGGTTCCTGTCTCCCATTGCTATGTGGATGCAAGCAATTAGGCATTGTTAGGTCTCAAGTAAAGACCTCTTATGAAAGGTCCACATAATTGGGACCAAAGTGTTACCTATATGAGAAGTGGTAGGAAATTACTTTCTGTCAATTATGTATGATACTAAAATAGAAGATTTGAAAACACTGCCTTGTTTTGCAAATTATAAAATATACATTTAATAAGTATTAACTATCTTTCTTTTATTATCCCTTCATGGCGCAAAACTGGGAAAAATATACAAATAAGAGAACCCACCGGTCAAATCTGAGATTAGACTGATGAATTTGCTTGAGAGCCCAAAACCTTAAATTTTCTTTTCAAAATCACCAAAAAAGGAAACTACTACCATCTATGTTCAATAGCGAGTAACATTATCAACTTACAACAATATACATACAAATAAATAGCTGATGTGAAAGAATGCTCAACATCATTAGTCATTAGAGAAATGCAAATTAAAACCATAAGAAGCCAGAAGTAAACACACTGACCATTCCAAGTTTCAGTGAGGATCTAAAGCATATTCATATACTAGTAGTGAGAAAATTATACAACCATTTGGAAAACAGTTGGAGAGCAGTTAAACATACAACTACCATATGATGCAGCCATTCTACTCCCAGCTAATCAAGTGAGTGACAGGAAGTGTGTGGGGGGGGGGACAGGTAGGTAAGGAGAGGGTATTCACATAAATGAAAATCCTGATTATAGTGGTGGGTATATGCGTAAGTCAAAACTTATCAAATTGTACACGTCAACATATGCAGTTTATTATGTATGTCAAATATACCTCAATAAAACTTAAAAAAAAAAAGCAAATGCAATTTCTAAAAGCCAATA
This sequence comes from Rhinolophus hipposideros, assembly GCF_964194185.1. Classification (NCBI taxonomy): domain Eukaryota; kingdom Metazoa; phylum Chordata; class Mammalia; order Chiroptera; family Rhinolophidae; genus Rhinolophus; species Rhinolophus hipposideros. Next base: position 33,847,846 of record NC_138058.1, on the reverse strand, counting down.
TTGCTTAAAGGCAATATACTGAACATGTGATCTTCGATACAATGGGAGATTTTAAGCATGGGAGTGAACCGATTATTTGTTTCTAAAATATGCTAAATCCTTTCTAGTGACTATAATACAAGGAATGCACAACAGTTGGGCATTTAAGGAGCCCAGTTAGGAAGCTATTGCAGAACTTTTTTCAAGATAACTTGAGACTAGTATATGGTTATTTGGTGAAGTGGAGATATTTTCGTGGGAGAAAAAAGAACTGCCAACATATACGCTGTGTTTATTCATACTGAGCACCTAGAAGTACAGAGGGCTTTAGATACGTTACACAGCTTATATCTTATCTCAATAACCTTGCAAGACAATCAAGATTCAAAGAGGTAAAGTAACTTATGCAAGATCATGTAATAAATGCACCATTTGCCTCATTCCAAAGGAAAGCACTGTATAAAACCTTATGGGTAAAATCAGCTTTGGTCTTTTAACTTCCTAAATTATAACACAGAACTGCACAACTCAGAAACTTGAATTGTCCAACTACCTTTAAGCAACCAAATTCCAAAATGTCCAATTATGACTTGATCACTTTGGACTATTTTATTAATTCATCATTCCTCTTTCCAATGTCAGCGAATTCATTACCTCATGAAATCATCTATAAGCCATATGTCCTCATAGAGTAAAACATGATCCTTTGGTTTAAATGTAAAATAGGTACCCTTATACAGATAACCGTTTTTCCGGGAGAAACAAAGGAGTCTTTTAGTGTCTTCCTTCCTCCTTTACAGTTTGAACTCTCTAAATCATGTACAAAAGTTATTTTTACAAAGGGAGAGGGATTACTTGGATAATGAAAGTTAATATGCAGCCAAGATAGAGATTCAACACCATTGTCAGTCATTGTGTACCTTTAATTAAAGTGACTAGCAAACACTCCCTATCTGGAAACTATTCTGTTTCACATATTAAAATATCTCCATCTTTCTTAAGTCAAAAATATTTAGCCTTTGACCTATAACTCACCTATGCAAATATTCACTTCAAAACTTAACCTCAGATATCAATTACATATACATACGTAATTTATGAATGCAATATTGGCAAAGTCATTAGGCCCTTAAAGTAATGAAGTAAATTGGGGAACACTAACTCAATAATAAGCAATTCATTAATAATAATATATACTGACAAATATATACCAAGCTATAAGGATGCAATAAAGACATTCTCTGATCCCCGACACCATTAAAACTAACATTTTGGAGGATAAGGACAGTGAGAAAAACAATGACAGCCAAGTGTGATAAATGTTATAGTGGGGAGTGGGAAAAACTCCAAATAGAAATATTTTTCTGGCCTAAAGCAAAAATGATAAAAACCAGAGCAACGTAGTAAATTTTGTGTTTTATTATGAAGTTGTATCTCCCTTGATCATTTTTTAATTAAAATCTTTTAATCAAATGTTTTGAAAAATGTCCTTACATGGTTAATTATTGTGTCTTCTGCTCACTGAAATTGTATTCGTCGGTGATTCACTGGTACAGGATATACTATGGGAACACAAAGCAAGAGGCATCTAACCCAGTCTAGAATTGTCAAGAGTTTTTCCTGACAAAGTGCTAAAGAAAAATGCTATTACCCTAAAAGGACATGTGAAAATTAACATATGCTTATAGACAAGAACCTGTCATCAGGTAATAGAATTGTTATATTGGGGAAAAAATGTAGAAAACTTATTTTGGCTTGCTGTTTGTGCAGACAAACCTATATTCCTCTAAAAATACAACAAGCATTGCAAATTGTGTGAATGAGCTTATCTAAAGCACCCAAAAGGATCATCATGCCTTTCTTTTAGCACATGCAGCACTCATTACATATATACCCAACTTAATGCTCATATATTATTTTTACATACGTGGTTTATCTTCCTACCTATAGCACTTTGATGTAAGGATATATTTATATAGTCTTAATACCTAACAATGCTTTGTATGAAGCATACACAGAATATATGCTCCAGATAAATAAATATATATGCTAAGGAAGTTGGACAAATAATAATAAGTGGCAATGACAGCTTTAAAAGTCATGACAATTAGAGACACAATATTTTGGAGATTATATACTAATTCATTTCTAATACTAAAGTTACTTAAACATGTAAGAAAATTAATATTCAGATGTTAATTTCTTGAAATACAAAATCTTAAGATTAGAGACGCTTCCCAGTATTGACAATGTTAAAAAGGGTAAGATTAATATAGTATTGAAATTATTTTCCAATGTTTTACAAATGAGATCAATTACCTTAAAAACAGGAGTCATTAAATCCATCATGCAAAGTTGCTGTTGCATATCTAAATCTAGGGTTCACTAATATTCTCTGTGAGCCATTGTGCATGCTTTTCCACAAGCCTCTAAAAGAGGCTAGAAGTTACACCACACTTTTTCCTCTGTGCAAAGTCTTCACTGACAATGGCGACCATATATGGGTGACAGGGTAATTTCAGGTACTTTTAGAAAGTTTACACCCCACTTAATCCATGTTATTTTTTTTTAAGGAGGGCGCAGCCCATGTGGGGATTGAATCAGCCACGTTGGTGTTTTTAGCACGATGCTCCAGCCAACTGAGCTAACCGGCCACCCCCTACACCCCACTTAATCTTTAACACTTGTGTTGAAGGGAAATGCAGGGAGAAAGGTGATTCTAGTAGATGTTTTTCTTTAATAAACACTACTTGCAGAGAAGCAATGAAGTTATCTCACCAACACAAAATAAGAACACATGAATTAAACAGAATTCTCTTACAACAGGCAGAATAATCACTACCCCTTCCCCTCCACATTTTCAAACAAGATGACAGACTGTCAAAAGTAAAGAGTCTTCGGCCCGGTGGATCAGACGGTTGGAGCTCCGTGCTCCTAACTCCAAAGGCTGCCGGTTCGATTCCCACATGGGCCAGTGGGCTCTCAACCACAAGGCTGCCGGTTCAACTCCTTGATTCCTGCAAGGCATGGTGGGCTGTGCCCCCTGCAACTAGCAACGGCAACTGGACCTGAAGCCGAGCTGCGCCCTCCACAACTAAGACTGAAAGGACAACAACTTGACTTGGAAAAAAATTCCTGGAAGTACACACCATTCCCCAATAAAGTCCTGTTTCCCTGCCCCAATAAAAATCTTAAAAAAAAAAAAAAAAAAAAGTAAAGTCTTATGTCCCCTGGAATACTGTATATTGGATACTTACATATTGATGTGAGCTCTTGTAACTATGGTAAAAACCAAAACACACCCTCCCATTCATGTAGAAAGCTAAAAATGTCAAACCTTAAAAGGGAAATCTTTAGCCTCTAATTTTTTTCAGTAACAAATACAACAATGGACTTTGATAAACTAGCATAATTTTAAATCACTTAATTTTAAAGCTGGAAAAGGTCATTTAAGATCATCTAGTACAATCCCTGTGTTACAAAGCAGAGGTCTAGGTATTTAGAAATAAAAGGACTTAAATTATGCTACAGTAAAATGGTGCTGAAGTATAAAAGTAAACAGCTTTTTTTTGGTATGTAAGCCATGGCCAAAGTTAAATTTGCCACTCAAACCACACGTATAAAACAACAGAAGTGAAGGAACAAGAACCGCACTGAAGATCCCTTAAGAGAGATGAAGTAGTATGAAGAAGGATCTATTTAGGCCACACAAGTCAAAACTTTACTTTTTAGTTTCTGAAGTCACAGAACATGATCTAAATGGTTTCAACCCAAAAGAAAACATTTTTTAAAAAATAGGAACCTCTTTAGGATGCATTATTTCCTCCTGCACTATCATTCTTAATCTTCGGTTTATAGTATATTAAGAATATTGTTGGGGCGGCTGGTTAGCTCAGTTGGTTAAGCGCGGTGCTCACAACAAACACCAAGATTGCCAGTTCGATCCCCCATTTGGGCCACTGTGAGCTGCGCCCTCCACAACTAGATTGAAACAACTACTTGACTTGGAGCTGATGGGTCCTGGAAAAAACGCTTAAATTAAAAAAAAGAATATTGTCATTAAAACTTATCTTATTTACCTCTAAACATGCTAGAAAGATGTAAATCCAGGTCACTATCCACCATAAAGATAACATGAGAAAGCAGGTGAAAGACAACATCTTGAAGATCAAGAGTCAAAGAAAGGGGACATAATTTTAATAGAAGAAAATGCCACAGTGTGCTCGCTTCGGCAGCACGTATACGAAAATGCCACCAAAAATAGAATACCCTCCATTGTAAAGTCCAGACTTCTATTTATGTATTTTTCAGAGACAAACAAGTAATAAAAAATAGGTAATAAAGGCAGTATGTGAAGAATGATAACTGCAAATAATTCCAAAAGACTAACCTTGCCCCAGATTTCTTAAACTATGATATAACTACTTTTACTGCAATAGTACAAAGGGTAAAGTTAAATATTAATATCAGGCATCACCACATATTCATTTTCTGATCTTTCCTTATTTTAGATGTCAACCTCTTATAAGGCACACCCATAATGTCAAAAGATAAAGTCCTGTGATTTTTAAAACTTGTTTTTTCCTTTCCTCTTTTAAATTTGTGTCATTATTCCATGTGTTACAATATTCATTACTTGTCAGTTACTGTCTGGTGAACTTAAAACAATGTGCAAGAGCACACGGTCAAATTTCAATTTACTTCAGAGATTGTCCAGAATAACTATGAATTGATACACGTTTTTCACCACGGTATTTATTATAAAAAATTTGATCCATCTGGTCTCCTCTTTCCCCCAAAAGATAACCTTATAGACAATCTCCCTTGCCATATGATGAAATCAGTAATCTCCATCAGAGCAAAATAAACTACTAGATTCAATACATCCACCATGCAAATAAATACTCAACTATAATCAAAATGCCAGAAATAAAAAATTCTGAATTTACAATTCTTTAAAACATGTTCCTACCTTCACACTGGTTCCTTGGAAGAATCTTCCACCTTGTTTTTATCACGTTTTCCAAAATTTGTAGTCCATAATACTGAAAATTGGAGAATAGAAGCATGTGAATATATTGTTATTAAGACTGACAACTTTCAGGATTCACAAATGGACAGACATTCACACATTTACATCTAAAGTTTCAAAAACATTACGCTACCAAGTTTAATTACGTATATTAAACAAGGATCTATTCACCCATATACTGAGTTTTCATGCATTTTCCTCATTTTATTGTTTATTACTCTATTTAATGTCCTGCTGTTTATACATGCTCACACCAGGAGGAAGAACCAAATAAAAAGCCCTTTAGCAGCCAAATGGGCTTATCTGAAGAAGGAAAAGTAGCAGCCAGATATGAATTCACAGCATAAATGACTGCTCATAGGCTCACGTACTTTAAGACGACCAGGCTCCTAAGAATTTAGCAGCTTGGATGCTCTTAAGCTTCCTACCATCCTCTAGGAGTTGTAAGCTCTTGGCCAAGCATTAAAGTATTGTCACAGATACTTTCTATAGAAAGTGTTTACAAACATCACTGGTGTGTTACTTAAGGAGCAGCAAGACACCCAATGGGTTTAATTTTAAATTTTAACCCCACCCTTATAGTTGCTATTTCTACTAATTTAAAGATAAACTTTTGTGCACAGTCAAAATAATACACAAATGCATGTTGCAATCTGTTATCTACCTTTCAGGTATTCCTTCCTGAATATAAAAGTTGTAACTAAAAATGTTAAGAAAGTTAATAAATACAGATACCACTTTCACGGCATTTTGTCCCTCCTGCTGATTACTCACTCTAAATAGTCAACAGTGTTGAAAATAATTTATAATGCTACTGGAATTGAAACTGAAAATTACTACCATGACCAATTAGTGTGGATAGACAGGAGGAAAAAAAGGGACAAAATTTGTGGTATGTTTCAACTGGGTTGAATTAGGGAAGAATAAGCTACAATACCCGAAAGGTAAACTCATTCACATATAGACATACAACCTCAGATTGCAAGTTTTGGCTGAGAATAAGAGTTCATCTTTAAAATGGTTAGTCATCACACAATAAAATAGGAGCATTAGTATTTCAACCAAAGGGATCATATGAATGCTCATTTTATCCAAAGCACAATATAGACTGTCCCAAACTACATTGTGCTCAAACAATAAATGTTTTTGCTGTTTTCTTTCACTTTAACATTTCATACTTGTCAGGAAAATTTCGCCATTTCAACTCAAATCCTATATTTGCAGGACATTCTTTTAAAAGACTTCCAAAATAAAAACAAAGCCAAAGCAAAATTCTGAAAATACAAATTTGATGCCATTAAAGGGTTTCATAACCAGCAGTAAATAGTGAAGCTTTCTATCCTATTCATATACACCTCTCTACATCTAGATCTCAGAAAAATGTAAATAAAAGCAAAAAAGGAAGTTTCTGATTGACTGAAATTCTAAATTAACTTTTAAAAAGATACCACCCTAAAAACTTTAATTTTATAGGCGTGAAATCAGACTGTCAAGAGTTTTAAGGAAGTCAAAACAATGTACTTTGGAATATACCCTCTTGCTAATTCTCAACTAATCAAAATCCACAATATACCAGTAAGAATAGTCTTACTGATAGGATTACCATATTTAGCCAATTTTTTCAGCTTACACTTACTAATTAAATACCCTCCTTCCTTTGTTGTTACATTTATTTATTTACTTCATGTTTAACACTGTTACCTAAATTACCTCCTTACTAACCTCTAGTCCCTTCTCCAACTGTAAAAAGATAGCGCAAGTTTGCAGAAGATACAATTCATATTTGCCTCTTTCTGCAAAGGAGGCTGAAGCAGTAAGCCCAATAAAGGCTTTTTGCATGTTACATTAAAGTAATACACAGATCACCATCATAATATCCTAAAACCCAACCTCTCCTAGACATTAAGACTCTACAAATGAAGAGAAATCACGTTTCTTTTAAAAAGAGTATTTTGATTCAAAACTCTGAAGCAAAAGCCAAATCTGAAGGCCAATCATAAATGACTACTTATAAATAATCCAAACATCATTCTAAAGAATTACATTTCTGCTTTACATCTCAGAAATTAAGAAATCCACTGCTGAGTTATGAAGATGAGGGACAGGTAACAGCAAAGACTAAATGAAAAAATAAATGCATGAAATGATCCCTATGGTAGAAATTTCTACTGAGCCCTTAGAAATACTTATTTTATGCATTGAATTCCCCTTTCCCCTCCCACCGCCCATGAAACAAAAACAATTGATGAACAGAATTCAGTTAAAGGGAATCAAAAGGGTAGACCTTGTGGAGGCCTGCCGTCAAAGCCTAGCTGTGTCAGTTGCACAGGAAGACACCCCTTTTCTTCCTATTACAAGCAATCAACATAATGGAACATTATGATTAATATCAGGTAGTGTTAACATCTTTAAAGAAAAAAAAATGATTGCATAAAAGCCAAATGTCATAGTGCATAAATTTAGCACCAAATCATTTGTAATTTATGTAAATGGAAGAATTCTTTACCTGTTGCTTTCTTTCTGTTCCTCTAATCATCTCATTTTTCACAAGACAAATTTGAGTTTTTAAAAATACTGTTGATAAATCAACTTAAACATTAGTAATGTCTGTCAGTATAAAAAGCAAAATTTACCAGGCAAGCAAACAGGCAAACACTGTTATGTTACTTAAGGTTAGCACTTTGAGGAAGTTCTGTATTTTTGCCCTAAAATTTACAAGATGTCAAAACTAATTAATATTTTAAAACTGTTAATTAACACAGTCTGATTTCAGAAACACGTGAACATGGCTACTTTCTGTTTTAACACAATATACACCAAGTGGAAACCTTGTATGTATTAAACAGAATGCCATGCATGATATTTTATTACTTTAAGGCAGTTTAAAGAGAAGTGTGAATCATCAAGCCTAAAACAGTCAAAACACATTTTGATCAACCCTTCTGTTCAAACTTAAGAAAAAAGGACCCAAATTATAACATTTTCAATTGCAAATAAAAACTGAGTGCCGTCCCATTAAAAGCATCGGTACCAGAATAGGGTTTTACGCTGCCCATATAACTTGGTGTTGGAGGTGCCTAGCCTGTATTATATTGATTACTTGCCCAAAATAATTCCTCTGATGTTGTTTCATCTCTGAATAACATTCAGAATTTATGCTACTTAGATCTGTATACATATTCTAAAAACAAAAAAACAAAAACAAAAACAAAAAAAAGCCTTGCATACTAGTCCCGATTACAAAACTTCATTCATAATTCTTAGGACTATTTGCAAGAATTAATTCTATGTTTAAGGCTAAATTTTGAAATAAGTTAACAATATTAAATGATTTGAGATAACAAATGCTAATACTAAAAATGAGATACCTTCCTCAAAGTTTATGTCTGGAAGAAAGGAAGAAATAATGGATTTTAAAACCACCACTTGCTTACTTTCGTGTTCATATTCTGTGAAAATTCCAAAATTGTGTCGACTCTTGTCCACGCATCAGGATGCTCCTTTAAATGTGTCAGTACTTCTTGAGCCATTCTTTGCTAAAATATTATACAAGAAGAATTTTAAGCTCACTTGTTCTTTTTAATCATTAAAATGGTATTGAGCAAGACACAAATCCTAAAAGTACGGTGATTTCTAACTTTTAGAAATACTCAAGAAATAATTAGTCTTTACAGAAATAAAAATGTTGTTGCTATCACTCTTAAACTTCAATTAAAACCTGAAATATGTATTCCTTTGAAACAAAAGCATTTTTTGGTATTCTCAAAACTGAACCCAAATTCAATCAATGCTAACAAAACAATAATCTACTGACATAAAAGAGTTCTCAGCACTTACAATCAACCAAAACCAACACAGAAAAACCCATCTATTTAGAGATAAATTATGTAATGGTATACTCTGCTTTTCAAGAGTCACCAAGATATCTCCAGCAAAATTTATCTATAAAAATGTATTTTATGGGAATACAAATATAAACTAGGTCTAAGTAAGACTCAAATACCTATATATAGAGAGAGAACATTAAGGCCTTCGACCTTTTTAAAATGGTCTCTTAATTTTCTGTTCTCTGAATGTCCTAATTTCATAAATTATATCTTAGGTTATTTTCACAATTTTCCTTTTTTGCTTCTAAAAATGCAAACCCAGAAATAATATTACTTATGTAGCTATCACCTAGAATTAACACATTAACATTGTGTTGTAATGGTGTCTGTTTTTCTTTTAAATATAAAAGATTTAAAACTTAAGTCACCTTTTATCCCTTTCTCCAGTGTCATTTCTTTCCTTTCTTCCTTCTTTAGAGATAATCACTTTCATGAATTTGTTCTTTTCCTGTCCATATTTTCAGAGCATGTGTATGAATTTCATAAACAATACAGTTGTCTAGTCGCTGAATTTTATATAAACAGTATACTATAGAAACCCTTCTGCCATTTGCTCTTTTCCGTTGACAGTTTTTGCCCTCACCTTTACTCAAGTATGATTGAAAATGGAGTTTTAAAGATCTAGCCATGTTGACAATTATCTAGTTTTTTTTAACCATTAGTTTTTCATATGACACAAACATATTTTAACAAAGGCTGTTAATTCTCTTGATATATTTTTCAAGCAACAGCTTGATCTTTTTTCACCTTCAAAAGCTATTTTGTTGCTCAACGATCCTCCCTAATTATCTTTTACCTTTTTCGATCACGTGTTGTAAGCAAAAAGTTTGGTTTTAAATTACCCTTCTACTAGACAATTTACTTGATCAAGGATTTAATCCTACGGTTATAAACATCAAAAGGGGGGAAGAGAAGCATTCTTATTTCAACCATATCTGACAGATACCTCATAATCTTTAATTGGGCTTTTATTCCAACTTACAAAAAAAAATCATATTCCTAATTTGGCTTTGTTGAGAATTCTTTCCCTCGGGTAGTAGTTATAACATCACATTCATTTTCCCCATTAATCAACCATCAATATATACTGCTTATTGTTTTAAAGACAACATTTGAGAAATACACACCAAGTTAGGTAGTGGTTCTGTACCCTGACAACACCACCAGAACCACCAAGGAACTTGACAGAAAAATCAGCTGCCTTGGTTTCCCCTGAGGGTCTGGGGTTAGAGCTAGAGTATAAGCTCATAAAATACAATTTGTGAGTGAGTGTGAATGTGTGTGTGTGTTTGATTTCATTTCATTAAGGGACTGATAGCTTAAGGGGCAATAATCATGTTACATAATAACTGACAAAAGGCAAAATAGTGTTGCAAGTTATTTAGGATCAAACCACATTTTAGCAATGTTTTGATTCTCTCCTTGAGAACATCTAACTAGATATTCATTTCTAACTAGACACAGACTTGCCCATAAAATAGTAACAAATATCAAGATAGGGTGTATCAAAAATCCACGCCTAATAAAATTATTAGGCAACATATTACTCAGATCTTTTGAAGTGATGAGGATTCTACACATAAATGAGTACTTCCCACACTATCACCATTTGTTTCAATCTCTGCATAAATCATGTTCTTTCTTTTTAGTCGTCCTTATAGTTGTAATTTTACTCTCTAAAAGATACTTCTAGCATTTGCATGCTAGTGACTTGATTTCGCCCTAATCCCACTATCCTTACATAATATTCTTTTAACTTAAAACTCCAGGAGAGGTTTAAAAGACACAAAAGGAAATGAAAGAGGGAGAAAAATCTGGCATCTCCCTGTGTTACTAACTGAATGGTGGAAGTATTCTAGTTGCTAAGCAATAGATTAAAAGAGTTAAAGACACTTAACACAATACTGGAGAAAACACCCAACTCTTCCATATCTTTTTTCCCTGGCTGCCTACTTGGCTGGCTAAAAATAGAAAAAATGTTTCTTAACAGAAGATAGTCCTAAAGTTTTAGTGCTAAACATCTTACTTTTACCACCTAGGTAAAAGCTCTGCCTATAGATTTTTAAAGCCACCATTGTAATAATTTCATCCCCTCTAAAATTATGTAGTCCTTTTTTAAAAGTTCTGAGTTTAAAAGTTTAATTAGCATAATTTCTCATTGCCATTTTTTGCACATATTTTATAAGATTAGGGAAAAAAACCATGTTTGAAAAGTTTCACCACAAATGCTAAACAACTCTTCTTCATTATACTTCCAAAAGTACTCATTAAACAGAATCCTTCTAAGTATCAGGTACCATAACAGGTGCTTTACAAAATCCTCCAATCTCTTGCAAGATGAGTAACACTTTTTAGATGAGACTCTAGAACAATGACTAAAAAACTTACTGGAATAAAATTAAGCCATCTAACACTAAAAACGTGTTTTCCACTGCAACTTTCTACTTCTTATTCAAAATAAGACCCCCAAAGAGGTGGTTATAAAAAATAGACCAAACTAGAAGTATAAAGCCATGACTTTTAGAAAAGGGGTTCTTACCTGACTTTAAGCCCTAAGCCTGTTTCCTTATCTATACTGTAACAAGTATCAGTTTACTGATTATCTTTAAGCAATTAATTTGTCACATGAGAGATCTAGAAATAAAATCCTTACTTTTTTGGGAATGTAAATTTTGCCTTTATACTTTTCCAAATCTACTTTTACAAAAAGTCAAATTTAAAACAAATCATTAAATCTTAATACTATGAAACATTACTTAAAGCAGTATTACTACAACATATTTTTCATTGTAAAAATTACAGCTACTTCTCAATTACAAGCCTAGAACACTGGTCTCTTCATTTATTCATAATACTCGTTGATGTTGTGAACCATGATTAAACAGCAATAACTATATGATGTGAAAAAATTAAATGCCCATCTTCCTAATTGGCTACAGATTTGTGCTTCTAATATATTCAAAGTTAAGCCCAACTTTATACTTCATGCATTTCAACCTTTCATACTTTCTTCCAAAGCTGCTGCTTTCCATACATCCATGTTAGAGTGAAAATGAAGCTTCAAACTTCAATGCTGCATGCATAATACAAGGAAACTACATGATATGTGTAATAAATACAGATGGAGTAACTTTTTCAGGAATGCCTTTGGAGAAAATATTGATCAACTGCCCTTAGGACTATAAAACTGGACTAACAAGCTTATAAACATCACCACAGAGTGATTTTCTCCACTCATACAACTTTCATGGCCCCTTTTCATTTAAAATTCTCTTCATTAAAAAAGCTTCTTTATCCAACAGAAGTGAAACTTTTACTCACTTAAAATTATTTGTTATTAGTTCACACGGTGAAGATTCAAGATCGCCCAGTTTCTTCTTGTAACATATACATTTTTTAAATTTACAAACATTCCTGTCTCATCTATCTTTCAATTGGGTGTTAAAAAACTCAAAACCTTACAATTATGAAACATGGATCATGTGTAAGATAATTCCCTACATTAACAGCACCACTTTTACAAAGTGCGAAAATTCAAATGTAAAGACCTTTGGTATTGTTAGATTTCTAAAACAAGTTTATATCTGTGATGTACTTTTGTAATTTACGTAACTTAAATGTTTCAAAGACATAGAATTATATTAACTACAAACTTATTAACTATATATATGGTACACACAACCTTTAATATCTACAAAACAATACAATGGGCTCTTTTATTAAATGGGGTAAACATTTCTTAAGAAAACAAGTATACGAATAATATTCTGAAATATCCCACTCTAACTATGTCAAAATATAATGAAATTTCTTTCTCCAGATCATTTCTCATTACAGTTAATATATAATTCCAATTTAACACAAACTATGGAATACTTTTTTAAAAGATGATAATTTAAAATTGTATTCAAAACCCAACAACTGTTACACTGCAATGTTATAGTTTTGATCAGCTACTTTACCTGGGCTCCTTCTCCATGGTATAAGCAATTCACCACATTGTCTAAAAGGTTGATATCCAGTTTTTGGCTGAAATCGAGCAGCTGACGAGCTGCATGGTCTGCTAACATTGTCATAATTGCTGGCATAGATTACTGAAAATAAAGAAAAAAATTTAAGGTGTCTATGAAGTTATGATATTATCAGTCAAAAACATTACTTTACTTCCACCATATTCACACAAATATTTTAAAGATTATTTTAGAGACTTTACCTAAACACTGGGATAGTAAAAGTAAATAAAAGCTGAAGTTACTGAGCTACTCTACAACCACATTACAGTAGTTATTAGGGTCCACTCAACTTTTCTAGGCTCCATAAAAATCATACTGTTCTATTAACATTTATATAAAGTTACCCCTAACCTGTTTTCAAACGAATCTATTAGAAATTTATGGCCCTAAAAATTGACACAGTTCAGTCTTGATCTCAAATTTTTAAGCACAGATAAAGTTCAAGTGGACGTGATTTTTTCCCCTTCATAAGTAGGGTCTTCTAGTTCAGTAAAAAAAAAGGTCACTTCCCCTCCTTTCGTGTTACCTTAATTTTTAATATATGCTAAAAACGCAGGAAGATGCTAAAAATTAAACACAGCACACAAGTATTGCTAATGTATATATCAATGATTAGCAGGAATCACAAATCTTAAATTTGGTACCGTTAACCTCTACAGAACTTAAGTTTCTATACTCGATTTAATTAAACTATCTACAAGGTAAATTTGGTTCTTTCAAACCTCAATTTGGGGATTAAAATTACAAGCATACAAATTCCCTGAATACACGGAAGATATATGCTAATACCTCAAACAAGATTTTTATTTTTTAATTTCCAGATATTCATTAGCAAGGTAAAAACAGTAAAAGTTTGCCAACTATTTTTCCAAATAAAAAATTCTATCACAACAGAAAAATGAGTCTTTTCACTTCAAATAATGTACTGGCTAAAACCTACTAGTTCTATGCAATGTTAGCCTTTTAAGAGGATTCCACTCCAAGATGCTGGCACATGTTCTCTTTTTTGCTGCCTAGCATTGTAAAAAATTTCTTTTTGTTTTTTTCTTCAAATCCAGTGTCACTGAAGTCTGGCTAAATCAGTACTCTTTAAACCTTTTTCTGGTCAAGATGTCTTTAACGACTCACAATTTTGTATACAACTACAAAAGACTCAGAACACTGAAAGCCATGGGTGAAACCTCACTTTAAGAACCCTTGGTTTACTGTATTTAGACCCAACAAGGTCAGATGGTCTTCCCCTCTTAACAACCTTCCAAGATCAGGAAGTCGGTGTCTGATTTGATTCCATTATGTTTGGACAAACTAGCTTGATAGGAAGGGGTTATTTCTTAGCTATTTTATAGCAGTTTAAAAATGTTAATGGCAGCAATTTCAATTTTAACCCACGTTTCATTTAACGATGTCAGTTACAACAAATTAATAGTTGAAAAAACGAGTCACTTAAGTTAGGCATAAGTTAGACAATGTAAAAACACAAGAAATTAAGAGTTGAAGGATTTTTTGTTCCTAAGTCTTTTGATCCATTGACAGTAAAACTGATGATTTCCAAAACTTTTATAGCAGTTATGAAATGTGTTTTAATACACAATATTAGCATACACAACAAAAATCTTTGATCTAAATACTAACCATATAAAAAAGGAAATATATTCCAAATAAATGTGTCCTCCCTTCAAGTGCCAATTTTAAAAGAGCAGAACAGTCTTAAAAGTTGAGGTTGAACAGCAATGCCCACAAAGCACCAAAATCTACATATCAAGTGGTTGGGGTTTTTTTTGGTTAAAAACTGGACAAACTTTTCTCCCATTTAACCCTACCTATCATAATTTAGTAGCCAAAACAAAAAAGTAACGTGCTCTAAAAGTTTCATTTTCGAGTACACTGTCCTCGGAGTTCTTCCAGCTAAATTCTTGCAAAAAAAAATCAGATGTAGAATAGAAGCTTGTGTTAAATATGTAAGAGTTTGCCATCCTTACAACTAGCGGCTATCTTCGAAATGACCTACCTATTCTTGAACTGTACGTAGTACAGAAATGGCGGCTTTCTGTTTAATGCCAAGCACACTTAGTCCCCCAAATCAGCTTCCCAACTATTTTTTCCACTAACTTCAGTATCCCACACGCTTAAGATACACAATCAGGCAGATAGCAAACAGCACAGCGGGAGAGGGAAAACCACAAACGCTTTTTATTCTTTGCGACACTTAATCCTAAAATCCACTCACTGGATAGTATACGTTATCCAGCAACGTGGTGACTCTACAAGTGACTACCAAAATACCTTCACTGCCACTTCAAACAGAATAGGCAGACAGCTACACACTGCCAGCTCACATCCAAAAACAATAAAATCATAACCGTTGCTTAATGATAACTACATAGTAAGTCAAAAAAACAAGTCGCTACAAGGACAGAGACTGCTACTTAGGTGTGTGGGCAATCGCTTGCTTCATTCAGTAGAAACACACCTCACGAAGGCCCGCCCTCCCCTCGCTCCCACCCGAAGCGATTTGCAGCACTTCTAACTATAGCAAACCCGAGCACGCACTCACCCCGCCCATACTCGGAGGAGGCAAACACCAGGCGCACCAAGTTCACCGCCCCATTCTCCATGCAGCATGGCCTCTGCGTGATCAGAGGAGGTCGGGGCTGGACAAATCTTTAATGCTTCCTCTACTACACCACTTCCTCCCACCCACGCCAAACTCAGAGACATCGGAATGAAGGAGAATCAGGACATCGTCCACTCTACAATACCAGCAGTAAAGGATTCGATCACAACACACTCAAGCCCCCGAAAACAAACTGGGACACGGAGCCCACTTGCAGATCCCTGAAAAATCAACTAACCTTTCCTATTTTAATCCTACCCTGCAAAAAACCAGAAAGATTTCTGAGTTTCCTTGCAGGAGGAGCAGGGACTCGGCAGCCCCTCCCTCCCTCGATCCCAAGCTCTCCACCGAGCGGCCACGTGATGCAGGCGGACGTTTCAATGCTGCTGCACTAAATATTTCTGGAAACTTCCACTCCTAATAATTTACAGAGATGTTCCTGAAATCACCCCAACTTCTCCCTATCCCCTTGGGCTGGGGAAGCCCTTCCACCCCCGCGTGGGGGCCCTGCTTCACTATCACGCTCTTCGCCTTCCTCCATCGCCACCCTCACACACGAATGACCCAGCAAGCGCTCCCCTCCCGCGGCCGCCTCCCCGCCTCCATCCCCCAGTGGCAGAAGCGGCTCCATTCAATCGCAGGCTCCGCCGTGGGCCCGCCGCCGCCTCCTGGGCTCGCCTCCCGCGGCCGCCGCCGCTCCCCACGCCGGCCTCCTCCCGCCCCGCCGCGCCGCCGCCCGACCCTCGGCCCCGAAGACACAGTGGACTTACCCAGAGATTGAACCAACTGCTTCTTCCTTCCTTGTCGGGGGATTAGGGCGAGGGAAGGCGGGGAGAGGGGAGAGGGGAGGAAATCAAGGTGGGTTTCAGTTTTCCCACCTTAAAAAAGGAAATTAAAAAAAAAAAGGATAAGGGCAAAAAAAAGCTCAATATTTACTATTTCAGGGACACCTCCCCCGAAACACACCCACCCGCCCCCCCCAAAAAAAAGAAGGGGAATTAATCTGAAGAATAAATGCTCCCGCCTGGCTAGGGAGTAAGGAAAGGGGGAGGGGAACGGGGTCAAGTCCCAAAGATTCAGCCCCAGGGAGACCCTCCAGCCACAGGCGGCAGCAGAAGCGGCAGGAGTAGGGGGTGTAGAGTCCACACGGCCGGGGGACGCTCTGCTGCCAGTTGCAGTCCGACTCCCCCTACCAAAATACGGCTCCCTCTCTCACGCGGCTCCGGCGCTGGGCCCCCCCCCCACCCCGGCTCGCCTAAACTTTCCCCCCTTCTCTTGCTCCTCAGCGACTGGTGGTTTCCCCCTCCCCCTCTGGGTGGTTGCACGGACTGCAGCAGCAAAGACTGGAACAGGCACCGCCGCCGGGGCTGTAGCTACTGTTGCTCTTGCTGATGCTGTAGCTCCCGCTGCTCCTGCCGCGGCCGCTGCAGCCGCTTCTCCCCCTCCTCCTAGTGCCTCAAACTCGGAACCGGTTGAAACCGGTTCAGACTGGGAGATTCCATCTCGGTTGAGTTTTCAGCCCATGGCGCCGCGGAGCGTTTGGAACCTGGGCCTCCGCCCCCAGCCCGACCGCCCATTGGCCGGTTCCAGCCACAGCCGCGCCATCAGCCTACCTCTTAGTGGCCAGATCGCCCGTCAATCCCACCTCAAGTCTCCACACGAGCCCGCCGCTTCGGCCCCCGCCTCTTTCCAGCAGCGATTTGCCCGCAGAGTGGGGGAGGGGAAGTGGGGCGGGTCGAAGAGGAGCAAGGAGAGGGGTGGAGGAGGAGGAGGTGGGACGAAGAGCTGAGCCCAGCAGAGAAGGGAGCGAAAAGAAGACGCGCGGAAGATTGGTTCGAGTGAGCCGCCAATCAAATGCAACCCGCCCTCGACTTCCTGTCCCCCTCCCGCTGCTTCCTCTCTCACACCCGCTGGCCCAGCCTTTCCGGCCCGCTCATTGGCTGGGCGCCTTTGGTGACGGAGAGGGTGGGGCGCAGCTCGTGAGCTGGTGGTGGCGCGAGTTTGAGCGCGGCGCGCAGCATCTTCGCTCGGCTTTCCCGGACCCGTCCTGTCCCGCCCCTGTCGGCTCCCGCCAACTTGCGGGGCCTGAGCCCGCCGGGATGAGGACCCGCCCCCTCGCATGGGGGCTGCGCTACGAAAAGGGAGGGCACACCCAGTTTTTCTAATCGGGGAGAGGGGTGGAAAGAAAACGAACACATCCCAGGCCGAATGTAGGCCCCAGACCTCTAATCTATTTTAAAGTCCTGAGTTTGGGGCCTGGGAGTTGAGGGCGAGAACAACCGTAAAAGAGGTTGAGATGCGGTGTAGTAGAGACGTTAGTGCTTGGCTCTTTATGATCTCAGAGACCTGCAAAAGATACTTAGTTGTTGGGCAAGTCTCCTTAAAATTTCATTCGGTGTCTCCCCAGGCTGGAATTTGGCTGCTTCAACAACCTACCCTTCCTAAAAACTAATGCCTGTAGTGGTTTAACATTGCATATGTTTGCTGGGTAAGCTTGCATGCCAGTTGCCTCCCACTAGGTGCCCTTGATCTGCCCGTACCATCGGTTTTTCTTTGCAGCATAGCTGCCCTTCTCATGCTTCATCGTCACCAAATAGTATTTTCTATGATAGTCACGCGCACGTGGCCTTTCACATGGTTGCCTCTCGATTGTCCCCAAGTGCCCTCAGCTTTACTGGTTGTTCTTTGCTTAAGAAAACGCAAGCAGCTCACCAAAATTTTCTGGGCCCATTGTGCCACCAAGAGGTTGATAAACGGTTTATTAAATCAATTTTTTTCACACAGGTACACACCACCCCACAGTAGTTCAGTCCATAATTAGAACCCATGTTTGTGTTCTTTCTACTAGTTCACATTGTCTCGCAAAACAATAACAGAAATAAGAGAAACAGAAACTCATAAATTCCTTTCTACCAATTGTCATGTATTTCTATGTATTTAAATCATTTTTAAAATTATTTTTAACTTAAAAAGTAATGCATGATCACTTAACAATTCAATAGAGAAAGAATCATCCACACTAAAAAAGGAAAAGTCCTTTTCCTATGCCCCCCCATTTCTTTTTCCTGTCCAGAGATAATCATCATTAAGGGTGTGATGGTTTGAGATATTTTCTATCTATTCACAAATACATTTGCTTTGTGTTGTTCAACATATATGATATCATACTATACATATTGTTCAGTGACTTGAGTTTTTACTTAGCATGTCAGAATGTATAAATCCACCTCATCTTTGTTAACAGCCTCATAGCTTTCCCCATCTTCTCAGTACCAGAAATAATTCAACAATTCCCTAATAGGACAATTAGGCATTTCCAATTTTTCCTCTTACAAATGCTGCTGCAGTAAATACCCCAGTACATTTATGTTTGGATACATTTGTAAATGTATCTCTAAGTTAACATCCTAAAACTGGAATTAGGATGTTAACACATTAGGATGTGTCAAAGGCCAAGTATATTTGTTATTATGATAGGTACTGGCAAGATTGTGTCAATTTACAAACCCACCACAACATGTGAACAGTACCTGTTTATTCCTTATCAAAGCTATAGATATTAAGGTCACGCCAGAGTTAAATAAGGAATCTTTGCATTTTAGTTTGAACTTTTGGTTCTGGAAGACAATCTTCCCTGACTGTGAGCTCTTCAAGGAATATACAAATGATAAGATTAAATGCCCATATAATGTAGTAAAAAAATTTTTTTTAAGTAAGGATATGCAATAAATCTATTATTTTTAATAACAAAATTGTTATTTCAATCCTTTTGAGAAAATTGATACCACTTTGCGCTCAGAGGTATAGCAACAGTGACTTTCCAAAATGCACTTCTTCCTACCGGTCATAAAAATCAGACACTTGGACTGAACATACCATGAGTCTGATTCACTGGGTATATTCATGTATCGAGAACAAAGTCATAATCCCATGGGCTTATTTTTCTAATGAATCTCTAGGGCACATTTGTGACTTTGTAAAGCCTGAAAAGAAGCACTGGGAGACTAATTTCTTTGCGAATATTTTATACAAAATCTTTTTTCTATTTCCTTTTAAAAATACTCTGCAAAACACTACATCACATCACATGCTTAGATTTCAAAAACATTACCAAAGTAACTTAGACAACAGTAAAATTGTGTATGATGCTGAAGCATGAAGATGGGAGAGAAGGATACTCTGCAAGAAAAAATTGGCATAAGAACGCATAGTTCAGGTTTACATTTATTCCTATCAACCCCAATCTATAGTGTTGAGAATGTTTATGGAAAATTAAAATATTCTATCTGTGAGCCTAATTCCTATGTGTCCAAGACCTCAGTGAATAATCTATATGGAGTCTGGGAAACCTCAAATCACTCAGGAGCAGAATGAGCAATTGTCTGAAAGTGAGTTGCTGCCTTTTTGAGGACACAGTAAAAAAAAAAAAAGCATCTGACAGGGCTTCTAAATCTAGGAGTAATAGTTTAACTATCTGAGAAATTTATACAATTCTACGAAGTGACATACCACAATGGGTCTCTTACTCATGGAGAAGTGAGAAATGAAGTATTTAACTAAGATCATTCACAAGCAGGACAGGAGAAGCCACAGAATGTTTTTACTAAAGTATTCCTAAACCAAAAATAAAAATAATGATCTGGGCTTGGGGTCTGCATATATAAGAAATAAAAAAAATAAGTTAGGGAAAGTAAAGTTGGTATCTGCAGGTTGCAAAGACATGCCTTTTCTTTCACACATAAACATACCATTATCTGTTAGGCAATGAGAATCAGGAAAGGAAACAAAATAAAAGAAATGAAGAAGTGACACTAATCTATTCATTCAACAAATATTATATTGACAATAAACTATTTGCTGGTCACAGTTCTAAGTGCTGAGGATTCGAGAGGGAACAAATCCTACAAAAATCGCTGCTGTCATTAAGATTTGAGTTTAACAGAAGTAAATAACAAATAAATCAGAGAAATGGTGTTTTGTATGGTGATAAGTACTAAGGTTAAAAATGAATCACAGTATTAGAACAGGGAGTTGGGGGTGGTGCAATTTTAGAAAGAGTGTCTGGGGAAGTCACCTAGAAGGTAACACTAGAAAAGACGTAAAGGAGATGAGGGAGGAATTCCTTGCAAGCATTCAGAAGAAGAGCTTTCCAGGCAGATGGAAACATAAAGGCGCTGAGGCAGGAGCATGTTTGGTTGTGTTATTGACTGTGGTGTGCTGGAACCAGCTTGACTGACTCCTGAGAGCCAACTGTTAAATTTTCAGGAATTTTGCGAGCTAGTCGTTAAACAGGCATTATAAAAAATTAAATTATATAAATCATATTAAAAACAAAGGTAATAAATATTCAAAATTCATCGCTTCCTGATCATGGTATTATACTTTATTAATTATCCTCTAGATATTATTTATTACATCAGTGGTGTTGGCATGATAGAAATAATATATAATGATGTACTACTGAATATCTCTTCTCAACTCCACGATTTGTGACATGAAATCAGCCATGGTGGGAGTACTTATATCATGGAAGTAAGGTAAAATTCGGGGCTTTTTCACCTGAGAGCATGTTGTTAGATCTTTACCAGCACACTACTGTGTGTTAAGGATCTTTAAGGAGGCCAGAGTTGTGATCAGAGGTGCCTGAGCAAGAGGTAGAGGAAGTCATAGCAATAAAGGGGCCAGGTGGGGAGTGGGCAGTTGATGGAGGGCCTCACTGTAGGTAAATGCTTTAGCTTGTTTTCTCTGTGAGATTGAGGCCATTCAAGTGTTTGAACAGAGACATGATGACTTGACCTGACTTCAAATTGTAGCGGGATCACTCCAGATGCTGTGATGAGCATAGCCTGGGAGCAAGGGTAGAAACAGGGAGACCTATTAGAATACTCTGTATTAATTCAGGGAATGTAGTGGCTTGGACACAGTGGTAGTCATGGAAGTATTCAAATTCTGAATCTATTTTGAATCTATTTTTGAAAGTAGAGTCAAACTACAGGATTAATTGGGAAGTATGAGAAAGAGGACGCAAGGATGACTCCATGGATTTCAGTCTCAATGATTGGAAGGGTAAGGTTACCATTTTCTGAGATGTGCTGCAGGAAGAACAGGTTAGGGGGAATGGGGCAGAATTAGGATCTTAATTTACCATCACCAATAAATTCCTTACAGGCAGGGGCTTTATGACAAGTTCTTAGTTGTGCTTAATAAATACGAGTCTTTGTTCGATTCATGAATTAATATGTTTTGGATTTTGTATTCAAATGAAGTCCTGGAAATTAATGTTGATGAAAAGAGGTTATGAGATGTGCAATTCTGTGACTCTATAACTGAACAAAAGAAAAAAAGCTACCACATGCCACTCCAAACTAGGCCCATTTTACTTCTTTCCATTCTCACCACTCAGTAGGTCTCTTTGCCCTTCATCTTTCTGCCTGCCTGGTACTCTAGTTGTCTGATCACAAGAAGAGATTCAGGTCTTACCACCATCAACGGAAAACTCAATAGCAGATAAGAATAGCAATATATTATCAAATTTTGACAATATTTTATGAAATTTATGTTTAAAAGCCTTACTCTTGTATAGTAAACTAGATAAAATAGATTCTAACTACAATAATAAATGCTCTATCACATGCTCTGACTTTAGAAGAAATGAAGAATCTAGCAAAACTAGTGGATCTATTTCAGTGATCCTCAACAAGGGCAATTTTGCCCCCAAGAAGACATTTAGCAATCAAACATTGTCTAAAAAAATGACATTGTTAGCCAATGCCAGAATCAAACAGAGCACATTATAAGCTCAGATAGATCAAAACGGGAAGGTAATAATAAAAGCAAATATAATAATGACTATGCAAATATAATAATGACACTGTTGTTTGTCACCACTGGTGCTACTAACATCTAGTGGGAAGGTAGCAGCTAGGGATGCTGCTAAACATCCTGCAGTGCATAGGACAAGCCCCCACAACAAAGAATTATTCAGCCCAAAATATCAATAGTGCAGGGTTTGAGGAACTCTGATCTATTTATTAAATATTTGAAGTTATCCTGGCCCATTAGGAAATAAAGCTGAACTTCAACTAGATCAGTGTTTCTCAAACTTAACTATATATATGGATCACCTGGGAAGCCTATTGAAATACAGATTATGGTTCAGTGAGTCTGGACAGGGGCCTGAAGTTCTGCATTTTTTAACAAACTCCCAGGATACGCTGATATTGATAGTCCATAGACAACACTTTGAGTAACAGACACTAGATTATGTCACTGTGGTGTCTGTTGGAGTGGGGTAGGTATAGGGATTCCTTAAGAATTTGTACTAAGGGGGGACAGGATGGCTCAGTTGGTTAGAGCACGAGCTAACCAACGATTCCCACATGGGCCAGTGAGCTGCGCCCTCCACAACTAGATTGAAGGACAGCGACTTGGAGCTGATAGGCCCTGGAGAAACACACTGTTCCCCAAAATTCCCCCCCCCCAAAAGAAGAATTCTACTGAGAAAGCCAAAAGAAAGAAATAAATAATAATGTTTGGGGCATGGTATGTGCAAGTTTGTACGGGGCACACAAAAAATATGTTACTCTTAGGTGCTCTGCATTTTGCAATTTTTTCCTCTTGGGAAAAGTTTGAAAATATATTTCTAGAGCAGAAGACATTCCTCTCTGAAGAGATTGGATTAGCATCACAAATACATTAGCCGAAAATTCTCAGTACCTCACCCAGCCTTCAGGTGCTACTATGCTTAAACCTTTTAAAACTTACTGAGATACTTACTGAGAATGTCAGAATCAAACAACAGATAGACCATAAACCCAGAAAGGTCAAAATGCAAAGATAATAATAAAAACAGCAAGTATGATAATGGCTAACATTTATTGAGCACTTACTGCAGTCTGTGCCAGGAAATTCCTAAGAACTTTATGATATTTATTCATTTAATTTTCACAATAACCCAATGGATACGAACTATTACTAGTGCCATTTTAAGATAGGGAAATGAACACATTTGAAAATAAAGTAAAAAGTATACAAATATATCCCAATTAAAAAATGAATGAATGAATGAATGAATGCATGAATGAATGAACAAAGTATTAAGTTTCCTAGAAAGAATAAATTCTTTTGGTTCTTATTCCTTTCCATTTGGCTGTAATTTCCAAAACATTGGGAGAAAGAAAAGAAAGAGAAATGCTATCACCTGGAAGGACTGGAACATGTGGATGTCATGGGTATTTTTAAAAAAGAATTTTATTCTGGTTTGACTAAATAAAGTTCTCTTAAAATGTATTTTAGAGCTATGGTCAAAATTCCAAAGAAAAAGAGTTAGTATAAATCCTAGAACTTATTTATTTACCTATTTATTTATTATTTATTTAACCATTTATTTATCCTGAGAAATGTTGTAAAAGCAAAAGATTTATTTTAATAACAGGTACATTTGCTCAGACATTTTGAAAGTTGCCACAAGTCATGGAATATTTTCTTAAGAATGGTCTAGCATGATTTGCCAGTACAACTCTATTTGTAACATAACTAGAATCTGAAGATTTTCAAATGAATAATATGTAAACCACTTTTCTCATGAAAAACAAAGTGAAAAATATTACATAACTATACGGGCCATTATAATAATAATTTCAGTAATTCTAATCCTTTATAAATGAGGCTCTATGCCATTTATCTAAGAATGTGAAAAACAATCTATAGGTGTGTATAAGCATGAGATCATAATATCCTTCTCTACAAGTTTCTTTTTCTTTTTTCTTTTTTTTAAAAAATAATTTCTTTCTTCTTTCTTTCCTTCTTTCCTCCCTTATTTCCACCTTCCCTTCCTTTCTTTTTTCCTTCCTTCCTTCCTTCCTTCCTTCCTTCCTTCCTTCCTTCCTTCCTTCCCCCCCCCCCCTTCAAGCCGTTGTTTCTCAGTCTAGTTGTGTGGGACACAGCTCCTTGGCCCATGCTGGTGTTATGAGCCTTGTGTAGTTGGTCGCCGGTGGGCCACTCACAGCAGCTCATGCTGACTGCCGGCTGCTTCTGGCAGCACACTGTAGCCTATGGCAGCACACAGCAGCCCATGTCAGCTCACGCCAACCTCTGGCTGCTCATGGCAGCCCAACTCCAGGGAGAGCTATTGTTCACAATCTTGGCTGTAGAAGGCACAGCTCATTGGCCCATGTGGGAATCGAACTGGTTACCTTGGCGTTAGGAGCACGGTGCTCCAACCACCTGAGCCACCGGGCCAGCCCCATAAGTTTCTTTTATAGTATTTGTTCGATTGCACAGAAGTATAAAAAAAATTTGTTTATACGTACATACATGCATTCATTTCTTCTCTCTTCACACTTTGAGAAAATAACGGGGCTGCTTGTGGAATTGAAGATACTCAATGAAAATTCTCTTCTCACTGACACTTTTTAAAAAACAAAAACAAAAAACCTCTATAATACATTTGGAGGTTGCAAAGGGGCTTCTTTACAAGGCTCAGAATCTTGGACATGTACTGTTTTTTCTAGTTGGATAAAGGAATCTGCTGGAAATCAAATAATAGTAGTTTATAAGAAAATTGCCTTGTAAATTTACCTTTGTCAGTCTCTACTATTTGCCAGATGTTTTATATATGTAGACAGCCATAAATATGTCAGAAACAGGCCAAAGCAAATTCAAATTTCTAAATTTTTAAGTTTTAATACAATAAAAAAATCAAGATTAAAAAAATATATAAATAGTGAAATTTGGGTTGTGTCATAACACCGTGAACACGAAACTGTATGACAGTACAAATTCAAACTCAAGTGATTTTTTTCCTGATTTATCCAGATAATTATTTCACAACACTTTTCTTTGCCAGTAGAGATTCAGACTATTGAACATACGCGGTAAAGAGTATTTTAATGTGTTTTAATATTTTAAAAAGTTTAACTTATTCTGACGTCCATGAAAGCTGAAGTATTTGAAAATATTTCTTCAGTCTTTCCTACATAAGTCAAATTATATAAAAGGACACATTGAAAGTAGTTTGCCTGATAATTCAACTATAAGTTTTGTTTAGAATCTAAATATAATGTCTGTGCTCATCACTAATGCACTACACTTTTTTTTTCCAGATCATGTTTAGACCATGATAAGCAACTTCTTTCTTTACTGGGTAAAAACAGTATTCCCTAAGAAGGGTTTTGCAGAGAATTTGGGAATAGAAGGAAGGAGAACATAGGGTGAGGAAATGAAATGAGTAAGGGTGGATGAAGCTGAGGCAGAGTGGCAACACAGCGACTGGGCCACTGTAGTGGCTGGTAGGGTGGCTAGGGGTGTGCCGTAATAGGCTGGGAAGTACTAGCTGAGCAGGAACCATATGCCATCCAGGAGGCTGAGTCAAAACAAGCCCACAGACTGAGAAATTAGAAAACAGTGCCAGGTTGGCCTTCGGAGGCTGTAAAGTAGGAGACAGTGAAGATCACAGACTTAATTACCCAGGTGGTAATTTGCACTCTTCCAGGCAGCATCATCTTTATGATAAACCAATAGACTCAAACCAAGGAAGCTATGGAGAAGGAAGAAGGCATTCTTATGAATGACACGAGTGTACACAGTTCCAGTTTCTTCCTACCTCACCAGGATACAAATCGCTGTATTTTGTGCAAAGGTTTTAGTTTTCTGATTGGAAACAAAGGGGGCCAGGAGACCAAGAAATCCGTGCTACACACAGATTAGTTAAAGGTTTTGGAGAGCCCCCAAGGAAGGCCCTACATCTATTAGTACAGCATTTTCAAAATCCAAAATGGTCCAAAAGGACCTTAGTTTTCTGAGGAATTGATGCTTCCACTGCAACAGCTAGAAAAGACTGGAGGCAAGTCGATGGAGTTCATCACTCGGATGTGTCAGTGGACTTTGTCCATTCTTGTTTTATAGTAGTGTCAGTTCTGATGCTAGAGAAAAATACAAAAACCCAAAACCTAGTTCTCAAAGTAAGTAAGCCTAAGAAGCAATGGAGCAGTTGGAAGTTCACACAGCTCCTGATCATCTTTCCATCAGGAGTTCACCTATCCCCCACACCTCATTGAGAATGTAGACTACAGCCTGTTTAGATCCCAGCCTATTCCTGTTACAGAGCTCAGCAGGGCCATGTAGTCCGTCTGACTGAACCCTCAAGGCAGGAGATGTGAGTGACCTTCCATTACCGTGACTAAGAAGAGAAGAGCAGGGTTTCCCTTCACTCTCCACTGAGGCCTCTCCAGAGGAAACACAAAGGACTGGAGGCAGCCCTGAGACCATCGGGGCACTCCTAGAACTATCTTCTAGTCTCTGCCTATAGAAATGCAGAACTGGGGACAGGAGCAGGTGTTACGTCTCCCTTCCAGTTTTTCTCACAAATGAATGGTGTGAGGTGGGAAGAGTGGTGTCAGGCATTTAAGCTTTAGTGGGATTCACAAATCTGCAAGTATATTCTTCTAAGGTCAGGGTGGCTAAGGGAAGAAATGAGGACCACTAAAGGGACCTAAAGGGACAGAAAGAGGACCAGTGAGGAAAGACAGAATAAATGGGGCTTCAAAGATAAACTTTGCCTGTCCTGGAATCTAGAGAGGAAAGTAGAATCACACGCAGATCTGAGAAGGCATCTGGCAGAATGTCATAATGGTTCTTGGTAGGAGGGCATGAGAGAATTTGCTTTTGTTGGCCCCAGTGAACATGAAATCCCCAAGGTCTTGTGTACAACATAAACTTCATTGGTTGTTGAAGACTGCAGCCAACAACTTATACTGTGGAAATAACTGGCAGACAGAAAGACATATAATGTTTACTTGAGGGACAAAAACACCTTCATTTATGAATTCCACATCTATATTCCAAATTCTGCTACTACTGAAGGTATATGGCTCCGTAGTAACTTTGCAAGAGAAAGAGATACATTTAAACTGTACAAAAAAAGAGAGTTTCACAGGATCAAACAATATTTTTATAAACGTTGCCACATTTTTTTAAATTTTTTTTTTGTAAATTGGAGTTGCAAAATGGGACAGTGAAAATGTCTGGAATCAGGAGATCTGAATTCTCCGCTTTCTTCCATTAATAGACAGGCAGAATTCTTCACCATCCATGAAGTGATTGAACTGTTAAAAGGTTCCTAGGATCCTTTCTGGCTGGCTTAATGGCAACCCTTAACTTCTGTATGCTCCTTTCTTCTTGAAGATTAGAGCAGATAAATAGAAGTACAGAATTTGTTTTTATTAGGGATTTTGTGAATGTTTTTGCCTTACGGAAGCATTCTTTATATTATTCAGATGTCCATTCATTTAACTAATATTTTGAGTCCCGCCATGTGACATGAACTGTGCTGGGGCTGGGGATACAATAATGAGAAAAACTTTTACTTCCCTAAACAGAAAAAGACCAAATGATAAAAATGTTTGCTTTAGACATGATTTTTCCTATAATTGGATCTACAATAGCTGTGGATCTAAGTCATCACACAGTTTCATAAATTTGAACACGTTATCGTTAACAAGAAGAGGGTACTTCAGTTGCATTGTTGGCTTGTTTTTTTCATACCAAGGAGTTATTTTCATTGAACGATGATGGAAGAGGTATCTGAAGACATTTCAGAGTCAAAAATATTTATTGATAATCTACTTCACGTTAAATTCTGTTGTAGGTAGTCAGGACTTGGTACCGTAGGGAATAAGTCAGGCAGAGGTCCTGCCCTCAAAGACTCATACTTTTGGGTCTATAAAAATATGAGAAATTTCAACTAGCATGCATTCATGCAATTTAAACTTCATTAGCATGCCAGTCAATGGTCTCAGCTTCATAAAGCGGCCCTGAAATTTTTCAGGTGATTTTTTTTTTTTTTCAATTCAGGACCGTGTTTGCTTATTTAAGCAATTTATGATAAACTGCCACTTTTTCTAGCAATGCTGTTAGATTGTTAATTTTAAAAAACAAACATGACCATGCCACATTTCCTTTGCCTCTCCAGCTCCCTGTTCCTCCCTTCCCCTTTAAAAATATCCTTCAGTGGCTCCCTATTACCTCACAGGAAAAGAAACCCCAACTCCCTAGCATATCAAGCAAGGCCCTTGGTGACTAGGTGCTGCCTCCTCCAGTCTTGCTCACATTCTGAGGCTCGCATACTGCCCACCAGGTCACACTGATTGCCGTTTCTCAGGATAACCAGCTCTCAGCTCTGGGCCTTTACATGTGCTGCTTCCTCAATCCAGACTGCTCTTTATCCCCTTCCCCCCTCCAGCGACTTCACTGATTCCCAGGACTTGGGTTATCCATGACCCCCACAGTTCTTGTTCCTACATCTATCCTGGGATGTGCCTACTGCAATATAATGGCCCGCTTACACACACATCCATGTCCTAACTACAATGGGAAATTTCAGGATGGTGTACAGGGCTAGATATGTAGACATCCTTAACAAAAGGTGATCTGAGTGAATAAATGAATTAATGAGCACACATCTACAGATGACATTCTAAGTAGGGAGAGCAACACAGGGAAGACAAGCATGGTAAATTAGGGACTCTGAAAGAAATTCAAAATAGCTAAAAACATAGTTGAAAAAAGTGAATGGCTAAAAATAGGACAAAAGAGAGAAGGAAGGCCAGATCCAGCCACTATGACAATTTACACTTTATCCTGAGGACAATAGTGAGTCATTACAGGGTTTTAGGAAAGGGAGTAACTAGATTAGCATTTTAGAAAGAACATTGTGAAGAATAGATTTGTAGCAAGCAAGACTGAGGTCCAGGAGAAATGTTGCAGAAAACCAAGGGAGAGCTGGTGATGGCCTGAACTAATGTAGCAGCTTTGAGGATGGCAGAAAGTGCAAAGACTCAGGAAATGTTAAAGGGGTAGAATTGTCAGAACTTGGTAGTTCATTGGCTGTACATCTGCCTTTCCCAACCACGTGATAAACTTCTAAAGAGCAGGAACTCTGCAGGGTATGTCTTTGTATTCCATTAAGTTATTGATGGTGCCTACCTGTAGATTAGGTGTTCAATAAATATTGGTTGATATTTAATAGAGCAACATTTAATAGATAAGTGAATGAATACAACTTTAAAGCTATGCTCAAGGTAGAGCTGATAAAGCCTTACTCTTAAAAAACAAAACAAACATCGAACTCACACAATTTAGACTCACAAAAGTCTCAAAGTAATATTCATTAAGGTTATATTATTAATACTTTAGGCCTGAAAGAGGAAAGAAAAGGCTATATTGATGGGGTGCGCCTGTTGTCAAAAAAAGGCAAATACAATCAACTTATAAAATGTCCCATTTACGCCTTGGAAGGATACTCTTTTTGTATATATATGTATATATATATATTTGTGTGTGTGTGTATATATATATACACAAAAAGAGTATCCTTTATATACATATGTGTATATTCTTTATATACATATATACATTCGTTTATATATATACAAAAAAAGTATCTCTTTTTGTATATATATGTATATATATATATATACAAAAAAAATATATATATATATATACATATATATACAAAAAGAGTATCCTACCAAGGATACTCATATATATATATATGTATACACATATATATATTTTATTAGTTTCAGGTATACAAAATGGTGACTAGACATTTATAGACCTCCCAAAGTGATAACCCCAATAAGTCTATTACCCATCTGACACTGTACATAGTTATTACAATATTATTGACTATATTCCCTAGTTGACTCTTATTTTAAATCAAATGCTTAAAAGAATTTCATTTTATACAACCTGTACAAAGAGAAAAGTCTGTACAACCAGCCACTTTGAATCATATCACATAGAGAACTCTTGTCCAAAACAATGTAAAAGGATATTGTATGCTATTACATGCTACATCTATTTGGAAAAATCTTGTCACTTAGAATGTCAGGAATGTCAGAAACAATGTTCTGTGCTTTCCATAGAGAAAAACCCTGTATACTTTTCAGATTCCCTATGGAAATCTTTTTGTAACACATAAAATATTGAACTATGATTCATGAAGTTACAGGGCAAACAAACCCACGAAAAAATGTGTTGGAGCTGGTGGAGGAGGTGATTATAGTTAATCAATAGCCCAATACTGGATATCAGCAATAATCTTAACATTTAACATAATAAACACATTTAGCCTATATAATGAAAGTTTTAATTCATTCTTCAACATTTAATTATTTGCACAAAGAAACGATGACAAAAGTTTAAATTTCAAAGTTCAATATCCTATCAAAAACATTTTCAAACAAGGTTATAATTAATCATACACACAAATAAGAAACAAAGTCACAAAGGTTAATTCATCTTTTCTATTTGCATAACTCTTGGTGATAAACTGGGATGCATAGATTATTTTTTAAATCATGGAAACAATCGACCACACAGTATCAAATGAAAAAGCACATTATAAAACCTGATTCACAGATATGAAACTAACAATCAGTTTTCCAAAAAGGGAAAATATCACAATATCATATTTTACCTGCAAATTTAAACCGAACAATGTATCATTCCAACTTTACTTGCTTGAAAATATTGAAAAGCATGAAAAGGACCAAAGATGGGAATAGTTTGAACTATCATGTTCAAATTTTTATTTTAACTGAAAAATAAATGCTTCATCATGTGAGATCTCAAATTATTAATTTTGTGGTCTTAAATTTTGTCTACTAATTCTAGGGGTTTCTTTCCTTCAACTTTTAGTTTGTCAAGTTTTAAATGATAGATAAAATGTAAATGGTCTTTCTCAAATTTCTTACAATTTAATTATTTGGTAAAGAGACCTTAAGGACTAATCCCTTCAACGTTGTTACCTTTGATAAATAAAATATCAACCATATTTCAGGTTAATGGGCTCAAAGACAGTGGTTCTATGAAACATTTACCTTTACTGTGATGCACTCTGATATTTTCTGTTCCGTTCCATTCAATTTATTTTTTAGAAGACCCACTAAAGTGATGGGTTATGGCCTGCTGCTTGAAAACCTCAGATTTAGTCAGCCCTATTTAAGACTCTAGGTGCAGATGTCTAATTTCGAATCCCAGGTCCACTACCTCCTAACTCTGCTTTTGTGCAAGTTCCCCATCCTCTGTGACCCAGCTTCAACATCTTTAAAAAGAGGATAACAGGACACACTTCCTAGGGTCATTGTGAGAACTGGTAGTAATACATGTAATACTTGTAAAGCTTGTATCTATCAAAATAAACTCTCCATACGAGTACCTATTATTATCATCGTTATTATTATTGATCACTCACCACATGTTTTCTGAATGCCTGTGTACAGTTCATGGTACGAGGCACTCTCAGGCATTCCAAAGACACACTGCTCTCATGACTCACCTTTTGATTGATAAATTATAACCATGATAAATTGGCTTTTATATATTAGTGAGATATAATGGTTGTCACTTCATCAAAATAGTGTTTCCCTAGGTTTAAAAACAAACAAAAAAAGTATTCAACTTCTAAATAATTACCAAATAGCTACCACTCAAAGTCAAAGAATAATTTTGTCACAGAGGGTGGTTATCAACCTCATCAAGTCACTCTGAAAGGAGATTCCAGCATTCGAGATTTATTTTCAGATGTTTACAGTCTCTCCCTCAGGTGAGGAAATGTGTTTGAATGAGACATTTAAAATCTTGATCGTTGTCTTTACAATTTTTACTCATTCAGATTCACACAGCTTGAAGCACTTCATTTGATATCTACAGCACTAATTATATTATCAAACAATGACTTTTTCCTTTTTTTTAGAATGTCTCAGGAAGACAAAAAAAACCATACTTTCCCCTAAAGTCAAAACCTTCTGAAGAGACACTCAGAATTTTATTACTTAGCATCTATATCAGCAATAATGTCAAATTCTTTATAAGATGAACAGAATAAAAGTAATTCCAGTGCTCGCTTCAGCAGCACATATACTAAAATTGGAACGATACAGAGAAGATTAGCATGGCCCCTGCGCAAGGATGACACGCAAATTCGTGAAGTGTTCCATGTTTTTGGGTCCACAGTGTGAGGAATATAAGTGATAAACGTCTAAGTAGTACTTTGTTTTGTGCACCTGAAACTAATAAAATATATATATATATAATAAAACAATAAAAGCAAAAAAAAAAAAAAAGTAATTCCAGAATTTTAAGTTGTGTAAATTGTGCATTAGTGTTGTTATTTTTATTTTGGTAAGACAAACAGAATCTGTTGTTACATCATTTGAATTCTATTACCTTTGGCCAAATATACTAACTAGATAGCTATTACTAGAATAGAAAATCCCTAATGACATTACAATTCCAAGAGTACCACTATCTGAACTAACTGATTTCTAGATGATTAAGGCAGCCAAAGACTACTATAAATATCACAGAAATTAATATAGAAACTGATATTTTTCAGTTTCCATATTTGATTTTGATCCTATGCCAAAATTACACACTTGCTTATATTTCTTGTAAAGTTCTCTGAGGCTTCTCCTAAGTAGAATATGTCATGTGGCAGCAGGTACTGAGTGGTATTGGGAAGTTGGGTCAGGTAGAACGAAGACTGTGTGGCTCACCAGGTGTGGGCAGATGGAGAGGTCTCTCCAGAGTTTCAAGATTTCTTTACCCTCTGCTGTAAAGTTGTATCAACAGGTAATAGGACCTATTTGTAGAGGGAACCACTATAAAAATGGTTAATAATCTGTAGCTTGAAGAGATCTGTGAAGATCTAAGGTAAATATCTGTGACAATCTAAAGTAAAGAGGATGTGCTCTCAGCAAAGTATAAGAGAATGTGCAAACCAAGTAAATTTATATTAGAGTCTATTTGAATATAATTAGTGATGAATTGTTGTTTGGGGTTATCTATTCATTCATTTAACACTCAGTCATAGTCATTGTCCTCAACAATTATAATATCCTCCTAAATTTCAAGAGCAGCCAGAAAGATTTTAAGAAATGCAAATCTAATCAATTCTATCCCGGGCCTAAAATCCTCCAATGGAGACCCATTATATTGCTTTTTAAAATAATTTTTTGTTTTTCAACTACGGTGGATATACAATATTATATTAGTTTCAGGTATATAACAGTGATTAGACACATGTATAATTTACCAAGTGATAAACCCGATAAGTCTAGCACCCATCTGACACCATACAGTCATTACAATATTATTGATTGTATTCCCTATGCCATACTACTTTACATACCCGTGACTATTTTTATAACTGGCAATTTGCACATCTTAATCCCTTCACCTTTTTCACCCATCCCCCCACAAGTATCAACTACACAAGTGTTGAATTTCATCAAGTCCACCTGCAGGTCTGCTGCAGTTTTCCCTATTCCTCACTTCCTAAGATTCTGCAGGTTGGGGTGGCTAGTTAGCTTATTTGGTTAGAACGCGGTGCTCTTAATAACAAGGTTGCCAGTTCGATCCCCACGTGGGCCACTATGAGCTGCACCCTCCACAACTAGATTGAAACAACTACTTGACTTGGAGCTGATGGGTCCTGGAAAAACACACTCAAAGTAAAAAAAAAAAAAAAAAAAAAAAAAAAAGTCTGCAGGCCGTTTGGCTCCCAAGGGCAAAAACCCTTTCTTTCCTGAAGGTTCCTACTAGCTGCAACACTTTCCTGTAATCTTGGTAAAAGTAATTCAATTGATCTTTAGTTCTCTATTTAAAAGTCAGTTCCTAAGGGAGACTCCCAGATTAGCCCCTCCCTGCAGGATCTCATTATACTTTAGATAATATTCCTGCTTCACATTCAAGCCACTGCAATCAAGTATCTTTGTATGTCTGTCTCTTCTGCTCGACTGTCAACAGGACATGTCTCTCCAATGCTCAGCAGCAAGCAGAGTACCTGGCCAAACAGTAGGTCTTTGTTGAATGAAGGAGTACACATTTATTGTGTACCCACTACAGCCTACTATATGCCAAGCAATGTGTTGGGCACTGTGGGGACACAGCTGAGTAAGACAGGGTGTCTACTTTCAAGGGATCAGACTTGCAAAAAAACTGCTACCACAGAGCCTAGGAGTTTTGAAGGGAGGTGGGTACCAGATGCCTTGGGAGGAGGGAGGAATAAGTACTGTCAGTTAGTACTGAAAACAAGCATTTTCACTTGGCATATGGCAGGCTCTGAACTAAAACCGGTACAATATTATCTCCCTTATTCAATCCTCATGACAACCGGATGTGGTGGTTAAGGATCTTGCCTAAGGCCACAGTCAGTATTGCAATCTAGCTTATCTACCGTAGGTCTTCTGACTCCAAAGGAGAAAGCTAAGGATACACAACAGCGGACACAACGAATCCCTCTGAATATGTCCAGCCACTTCACCATGCCCTGTTAGCAATTTAAAAGGGGCCCAAATAGCCCAATTAAAAATTAATTTAAAAATTTAAAATGTTGAGTATGTAACTCATTTACATGTTTTTTCCTGTGGTTTTTTTTTCCCATTAGAAAATGCATCCTCATGGTTCAAACATTTAAAAAAATAAGCAGGTTCAGTTAAATTTTCACACTCTTATCTCCCTTTGGCTCACACCCAGACTATTAAAAGCAATTCCTGTTATAAATACTTTGTGCATTTTTCCAGAATTTCTTTATGAGTATGCAAATAAAAATATATGTTCTTATTTTGCCCCTTTTTCCCCCACAAAAGGTAGCAGCATACCCATACCATACTCACTGCTCTGCACCTTGTTTTTTTCAGTTAATGATTTTGAAGATCTTTCTGTATCATTAACTCATTATTCTTTTTTGACAGCATAGTATTCCATTTCATGATTACAATTTATTTAACCAGCTCCTTATTGATTGACATTTGGATTGTTTCCAGTTTTTTGCTATTACAAACAATGCTGCAATGAATAATCTTGTACATAGGTCAATCGACACGTGTGCAAGTATATCCTAGGAAAATTCCTAGGAGTGGTATTGCTGGGTCAAAGGGTATATGCATTTGTAATTTTGATAAATATTGCCAAATTGTCCTCTATAAGTATAAATCAATTTACATTCCCATCAGCAGTGAATTAGAGCACCTGTTTTCCCACAGCCTCTCAACATATAGTGTTAACAAACTTTGGGTGATTTGCCAACATAAGGGGTGAAAAACAGCACCACAGCATTTTTGTCATTATAAGTGAGGTTGAGCATTTTTTTTTAATGTTTAACACTTTGTATTTCCTTCTCTCTGAACTATTTATTCACATTCTCTGTCCATTTTTCTCCTGTAGGTCTTTTTCTCTGCATTTGTTAGGAGCTTTTTTTATATAGGAAGATTAACTTCTGCTTATAAGTTGCAGCCACTTTCCTATAATATTGTTAGAAGTTCTAGGCAATGCAACAAAATATTCATTAGATATGATATTAGGTTGGTGGAAAAGTAATTGCAGCTTAAAAGGTTAAAAATAATTGCAAAAACTGCAATTACTTTTGCACCAACCTAATATAAAAATATTCAAACAGAGAAGGCAAATTATCATTATTTGAACATGGTTATACAGCTAGATAACTTTAAAAACTGACTGAAATTAATAAAGTTAATTGAATACATGCAGATAAAGGAAATGGAAAACAGTGCTGGATCCAAGAAAAAGATATGAGATTATATACGCACATTAAGACCATTTCTATTTATTGGTATAAATAAGAAAATAGGAATAAGAAAATATGATGAAAGAGAGACTTTGTTTATAATTACTACAAAAAATATAAAGCACCTAGAAGTAATTTTGACATGGAAAGAGTGTGACTTGTATGAAGAAAAATATAAAACTTTACTGAAGTCCTCTGAAGTTTTATATTTTTCTTCGTATAGTTCTTTTAATAAAAGAGGACTTGAATAAATGGAAACACAGACCAGGTTGCTGGATGAGGAAATTACATATTTGAAATAGGTCACTTATCAAATTATTTTATTAGCTTAATGCCATTAAAACAAGACGAAATAATTTTAAATTTGAGAAAGTATTAAGTTTACGTATAAAAATTAAAAATCATGAATATACACATATACACAATTTAATTCTAAAAGGGAGAGTCATGAGGATTGATTTCACTCTGATGTTAACGTATATTATAAAGCAACAATTATTTAAAAAGTGTGTATACACCAGAAACTAATAAAAAAAATTTAAAAGTGTAGTATAAGTGCAAAATTAAACAGATGAATCAATAGCCCCATAAATAAGAAGATGATATATTATAACAAGAGGCAGCCAACATAACAGGGAAAAGAAATTATAATTCTAATAAGAACTAATGCTTATGTAATATATACTCTCTGCCTGGCACTCTTCTAAATTCCTATGTATGTCAATTTAATTAATCCTTGTTCCAATCCTATGAGATAGATACTACTTAACTGATGAGGAAACTGAGGCACAAGGAGAGTAAGTAACTTGTTCAAGGTCAAACATACAACTAGGAAGTGGCAAAGCAGGACTTAAACCTAGGCAATTTGGCTGCAGAATCCATGATCTTAACAATTTGTAATTAGGATAACTAATTGCCAACTTGTAAAAAGCAAAAAAAGAATACAGGCAAAAAATACTGTAATAATGCATATTTGAAACTCCACTATGGAATGTCAGAAAGCCTCTCTCATGTAATTCCTTGGCTTTGCTTTCTATGTTTCTGCATTGTTTGGAGTCTTCTACAATTATAAATCCTTTTCTAACTTAAAGCACAAAATAAATGGGATATTTTGAATTTTTAATCATCTGTGGTTATGCATAAAATTATTTCTTACCTTGTTTATTCAGTTGAAATAATATATTATCTATTCTTTCTTCTCATTCCTATTTCAGGCATTGATGATCTATCTTCCTTAAAAATGCATTTATTTATCTCCTACTGTTCACCCTGAGTAAAAATGGACATGATAAGTCCTATAAATTAGGATATTTGGGACAGTGTAGAAGTAGATTCTCAGCATGTAAAAGTTATTAAAAACAGCAGGCAGTTCAGCCAATAGGATTGAATAAAAGTTGTCAAGAGAAGAAAAATAGAATATGTTAGTAAACTTAAACTATTATGTAAACTATATACAAACTATTCTAGTAAACTTAAAATCAATTTATCAGCAACAGTTATTTATTTATAATTTCTACACATATTCCTCACACACCCATGCCACTCCTCTCTTCCCATAAAAATATGTAGGAAGTCATTTACAAAACTGAAATAGTAGCTCCAACCCATCACTAATATACTCATAGTTTTGTTAAGTACCTCAGATGTGGGTTTGGACATGAGTTAAAATCAGAAATGAAAAAGATATCTCAGTACATTTATTCAGTTGTGGGATGGAAATTTTAACAAATGGGGAAATATTTAGGAACATCAAATTCATATTTTTAAGTCTGTCAAAACAGTATCTGATTACTAAAACATTCAATAACTTAGTAAATTATAAGAGACCCATTGAAAAGTAATGTCTTAACCTCCATCACGTCAGAGAAATAAAATACTCCAGCTGCTGAATCTCTTAGGTTTTGATCACAGTTCCTTTGAATAAAGCCGCACGGTGACAGATTCGTCTCTTTTATTTTTACTCATATCAGAAGGCTTACGGGTTGATTCTTAACTGTGGAATTTTTTAAAGCAAACTTTTATGAGAAAAAAAGGAACAGAACACTAACTCGTTCATCAGATTTATGCCTACTTTGAATGTTGTAATTCCTTACATTAAGAGGAGGTTGGCAGAGGTAGCAGAGCACTGGAGGTAGAATCAGAGAAAACGTGGCTTAACTGTTTCATTGGTCAGTGTTATTTATGTCTTTTAAGTGGTCACGTCTGCGCCTTTAAGCCCCAGATTTCTTATCTATGAATTAAGGCTGTCCTACATCCCATCACTTAGAGGGACAACTGAGCTGGTGTATGTGAAAGTGACTTTAAAAAGATAAAGTGCTCTACATTTGCCTTATATTATGTTTAAGGCCTTCTTGTCACTATTGCTGTTAAGATATATGACTGAAAAAGTTGTTTTGTGACCACCCTCTCTCTCCTGCCATCACCCTACCCAGATTCTGCTCTCTCTATCCTAAGCTACTCACTGCTCCCTGAGTAATATTCTGGGCTTTCTCTCTCCTTATATTTGGGCACAGTAAATAATTTTGTTACCTTAAACCATTTACCCACTAGATTTCTAGAACATCATTCATGCCTGGTTTTCCTTCTATTTTAGTTTCTTTTTCTGGATCTTTCTCTTTTTTCAGACCTCTAAATATTGGTATTTCCCAGCTCACTTCTAAGGCTTCTTTTCTAATTCTACATTCATTTCCTTGGTGATCTTCAAAGTCACAGGCTGATGAATGATAGGCTCTACATGATCTCCCCCTGCATCTCTCTGATTTAATCTCCTGCTGCATTGCTGGCTCACTCACTCATTTCTAGCTCCAAAGGCCACCTCAGGGCCTTTGCACTTGTTGTTCTTCCTTCCACAGTTCCTCCCTTACTTCACTCAGGTCTCTGCTCAAATGTCATCTCCTTTATGAGTCCTTTCCCTGACCATCTTATCTAAAATGGCACACACTACCCCCGATCTCTCTCATTCCTTATCCTTCTTGTCACTTATACATTTATTTCTTTACTTCCTTGTTATCTCTCCCTACAGGAGAGCACAGACTTTTCTGTCTTGTTGCCTACATAGTACATTTCCAGAGCCTATTGATGGGCACACAGTAAGCACTGTACATATACATGAATGTATAAATGAATGAATGCTGCTTCCTATGACTGGAATGCCATTCATCTGCTGAATTCCAATTCATCCTTAAAAGGCAACCTGAGTATTACCTCCCTTGAGTAGACTTTCCTGATTGACCAAGCTGGTTTAGTTTCTCCACCTCTGAGTGATCATAATACCTTTTAGTTATGTTAAATCCATCAGAGAATTTTAGCTGTTTGTTTATTTGTCTGCTTTCCCACCTTACTGCTGTGTCGTTTGTTGTTCTAATTCAGGGACATAGAAAATATCTTTCTTGGAATGGAATTGTGCTCAATAAACATTTTGAGAAGGATGATGGAATTGTGCTCAATAAATGTTTTGGGAAGAGTGATGACTGAATACATGATGAATGAACAAACTTAGAACATCAATTACTATTTTTGTTAAGCACCAATTATCATGTAGGAATTCATAGGTTTTACTTCAGAACACATTTCTAAGTGAAATTCTGTTCAGTTAAGCTGGAGACACCTGAGTTAGATATTCAACTGAATGAAAAATAGAGATTGATATAAAAATGCAAATAATTTCATATTTATTCATTCATTCAATTCACTCACTCAAGAAATATTTAATAAGTGACTTCTAATGCTAGGCAGTGTTCTAGGCACTGGAGATATAGTTATGGATAAGTCAAATTCCCTGTCCTCATAGGAGTTTGTTGCCATTGCCAAAATACAACTATGTGTCTTAATGATTTGTTTTGTGCACAGCTTGATTCAATTTTTAATTTTTTATTTGATACTGACACACTTAGATCTCAAGTTTAGAATGTTTTTATTTAAATATTTTTGACTCGTTCACAAATAAATATTCATTTATTTTTTTATATATATATATATACAGAGAGAGACAGAAAGAGAAAGTAAATATAATAAGATGTCAACAATTGGTGACTCTAGGTGAAAGGTATAAGTTTGTTCATTGTACTATTCTTGCAATGTTTCTGTACATTTAAAAAATTTTAAAATAAAAAATTAAAAGATAAAGTGCATGTTTATTTGTATTTTAATCATTATTTTTTAAAATTCTATAGATATTACTAGATTATTGTTCAAAAAGGCTGTAGTAACATACACACACACACACACACACACACACACACACACTATAAATTTGTTTCTACAGTTTTCTTTCCAGCACAGGATGCTGTTTGATAGTTACTTTAATTTTTATTTTCCTGGTTACTATTTTCGTGTATTTGTTGGCTACTCGAATTCCTCTTCTGTGGATTGCCCATTCATATTCTTTGCCCCTTTTGCCCTCTTGGTTTGCTTGTCTTTTTCTTATCAGTTCGTAATGATATTAACTCTTCGTGTTGCAGATATTTTTAGCAGTCTTGATTTTGATTAAGGTTTTTGTGCCTTGTCATTGTTTGTCTTTTGTGTAAACGTATATAACTATGTTTTCCTTTTGGGGTTTCTGACTTTCCCAAGTTGCTTAGCCTTTTCTGACTATAAGTTTATGTAAATTTTTTTCTTACATTTTCTTCTAATTATATGTTGTAACTTTGTATATCTAACTCTTTAATCTGTATGGAATATATTTTAGCATTTGGAATATAGGAGGTAGATATCTAGTCTTACTTTCTAACAAATGTT
Organism: Rhinolophus hipposideros; assembly: GCF_964194185.1. Classification (NCBI taxonomy): domain Eukaryota; kingdom Metazoa; phylum Chordata; class Mammalia; order Chiroptera; family Rhinolophidae; genus Rhinolophus; species Rhinolophus hipposideros. The sequence goes on along the minus strand of NC_138058.1, from coordinate 33,806,991 downwards.
AAATAAGCAAACAAGACAGATAGAAAACTTAAGTTAGCCCTAAAAATACAAAAAATTAGCTCTATCTGCTTCTTTCCCACAGCTAGGGAGACCTGTTCTTGGGATTTCTCAAGTGTTAGCTCCTTTGGTGGGTCTTGATGCATTATTGAACTGAATCCAGAATCAACTGCATTTCTTACTCCAGTTAGAATACATTATAAATGTAATACATGTCCACCATGAAAAATATGGGAAATACAGAAATGTGCTCTGGAGATGATATCATGACTCTGACAGTAAATATGTGACACAGTATCTTGTCAAACAAGGCCGGAATTGTGTTCATTTGATATAAAATTCTTTTCATTTTCTAAACTCGATAGTGGTGATATTTAAACTGTGTTCTGTGGATCCCAAGGAGATAATGAAAGCATCCCAGGGGTTTCTATGGGGGGCGTAAAGCTGGCAGAGGGTAGATGAGGCTCTAGCTCATCCATTCTAGATCCAAGCAGGTAGGTCTATATAAAATTTCATTCAAAATTTTTGGAAAACCACAATCCACACATAAAACCAATGCCCAAAATTGCAGTACATTTAATTTTGTTTCAAGTTGATATTGTTTCTTACACTTAAAATGATAATTTGGACACCCCATTGTCTGACCAAATTTTCCATCCCATCCTGCCCTTTCCTCAGTTGCTCCTCAGACCCAGGTTCTTCGACATCTCTTTCTTTCTCCCCTTGCGCTGCGTTCCTTCAGCCTTCATTCCCTCCTTCTCCAGCCTGTAATTCAGTTCTTGGTCCTTTACTTTGACCCCATATTCCCTTGCCTTCTGTGGTTCCACTTGCAGAAGTGTCCTTAGGGAGGTCAGGCTAAAGTTAATATTTCCTAGTATCCACAACAGCCTTTTTAAACCTCCAGAAATCTCTGACCCTCCCACCTCACCCTCCAAGAATGACCTCACCTCCTTCTTTTGGGAAAACAGAAGGCTTTAAAAGAAACTCCTCCGACTTCCTGCCTTCAAAATAATACCCTTCCTTTCCACCTATTAAGGCTATTTTTCCACCTATGCTGTAGATCACACACACACCACCCCTATTTTCTTGGGTTTTGCACCACTGATCATCCTCTCCCTCTGAATCTTGAATCTCTCTGGCTCACTAGTCTTTAACAATAGTTATAACAACAATTTGATCAAATCTGAATGAAGTCTCCTGTCTGTCTATTTATAGGCACTTCTGCGATGCTTCTGTGCCCATGGACCCAAATGTTCTTCTCATCCTGGCTCCTTTTGGCAAGAGCTTAAGTTTACTAAAGAAGCAGTGACAAATAGCTAGAAGAAACCTCTATGCATATACAGTTGACCCTTGAACAACACTGGTTTGAACTGCAAGGGTCCATTTATATACTGATTTTTTTTCTTTTTAAACTTTTACTTATTTTAAGTGTGCTTTTCTAGGACCCATCGGCTCCAAATCAAGTAGTTCTTTCAATCTAGTTGTGAAGGGCGCAGCTCACAGTGGCCCATGTGGGGATGGAACCGGCAATCTTATTAAAAGTACCACGCTCTAACCAACTGAGCTAACCCTCCGCCCCTGCTGATTTTTTTTCAATAAATAAATATATTTTCTCTTCCTTATGATTTTCTTAATAACATTTTCTATTCTCTAGCTTACTTTATTGTAAGGATACAGTACATAATACATATAACATACAAAATATGTTGTTAATCGACTGCTTATATTATTGATATGGCTTCTGGTCAACGGTAGGGATATTAGTAGTTAAGTTTTTGGTGAGTCAAAAGTTATATGTGGATTTTTGATTGCATAGGGGTCACCCACATTGTCCAAGGGTCAGCTGTAGTCCTTTTCAAGCTTTTTTATCACCATGGAGTTGGTGCTTTGGGTCATATTTGTGGAATGGAATTAAGAGAATGTTATTTTGAGAGTTTTTCACCTGATGTTTTTGGTTAAACAGAGAAAGGTAGGGAGGTAAAAGGTGGAAAGACTTAACCAAGTTACTGAAAATAGTATTGGAATAACTGTCATGTATTATACTAGCATAACAATGAACACGATGGCCCAACTGCTGGATCTGTCAATGAGTCAGATACATCTCTCTTGAAGCTAGTAGTTAGTAAGTCAGGTTGGCAGGAATTAACAATTTCCAGATACCCAAGGATCCAAATAACCTACTAAATGACTGGGCTCAAGAACTAAACTTTCTGTTATCTATATCTCATAGACAAAGAAGAGGTGACACATAACCCACAATAAGAGACTTGATGTCCTTAATGTTTTTGACAAGGCATTCAGGCTAGAAGTCATAAAAAGAGACAGCACGGGGTACCCGGTATTTTTTTTCTCTCTCTCTATTCCCAACTCCTCTATCTAAAATTTAAAAGACAAATGAAAATATTTGAGGCTTTTTTGGCTTTTACATTCCCTAGTTTTCATTCCCCAGATGGCAAGTATCAGGAAACCATTCATACTTATTTGTTCAGCCCCTTCCATTTATTTTAAGTGCATTTTCAATTTCTTTTTGTAAGTATTCCTTGACACCCTTGTATTAAGTAGTGTCAGAAAGCAAGATACCTTGCTGATATTGAAATAGTTTCCTGCCAAGGGCCTTTGCCAAATCAAGATTTAATCTTATCCCCTTAGCTTCTATAGAAAGGTGATTGTAAGAAATGTCCTTTCAAAGAAATATTTCCTGTATCATTTGCAAAGTCAAATCAAAGACAGCCATTTATTCATTCACTTAACAAATATTTATTGAATTCTGATTACATGCCAGGATACAAACACGAATGAAACCTAGTCCCTGCCCTGCAAGAGAACACAACCTAGGGAGATACAGACACATAAATAAATGATAATATAGTGTTAGTGTGTCTGTAATTAGAGGATGAATAAAGTTCTATGGGAGAAAAAGGAGAGGGAGGGGGTAATTCAGCCTAAGGGTGAAGGAGGGGTTCTCAGAGGCAGATGAATAGAAAGCTGGATACTGAAGATTGAGGAGAGCTGCCCTGACCTAGAGGGGAAAAGAGAAAGGCATTCCAGAACCAAGAGCCTGAATAAAAATGGGGAAGTATGAACTAGCTTCATAAATCCAGAGACTAGTCACTAGGGTAGAAAAAAAGGCACTAGGAACTATCCAGATATAACTCCAGAAATGTAGGTTAGGGGCCACTTTTAAAGAGACTTGAAGAATAATGGATCACATTTATAGGCCCTGGAATAAGGCTGCCCTATATAACTAATTTACTATTGACTGACTAGTTATGAAACCTTAGGTGACTTAACATGCTAAGTCTTGTTTCCCCATCTGTAAAAGAGAAATGCATTCATTCAACAGCCATTTATTGATCACCCACTATGGGCCAAGCACATAATAATAATAATAATAATGCCAGCCTAATAGGGTTGTTGTGAGGACAATTAATAAATGTAAAGCATTTTGAATGGGGCCTGACCCACAATAAGTGCTGGCTAAATGCTTGTTAAAAATATTAATTATTATAATGTTAAAATACCTTCTTCTACAAAGGGTGTGCTTTTTATCCTGAAAACAACGGGGAGCTGTTTAAGATTTCTAGGGTAGGAACTTGGATTTCATTTTTAAAAGATTATTGGCTGCAGAAGAGGATAGAGGGGAAGATTGGAGAGACAGATTAGAGATGGGAAGAAAAATTAGAAGATAATTCCAATGGCCCAAGATTTAGGACTTAACATATGTCAGGGGTGCATACACATTTTAAGCAATGTTATCTTAAAATGTGTGTACATTTTTTTGGCTCCCTCTGTATTTTGGTGATGGGATTGGAAATGAAAGCAGAAATCTGAGAAATGTTTAGATGAGAGAACTTGATAATTAATAAGGTAGTTGAGGTGGAGATGAGGAATCAAAAATGACCTTCACATTTCTGGTGTGGATGATAGGATGAATGGTGTCCTTGGGTGAGACAGGTAATGTAAGAAACTGATATGATGTGGGTAGAGGTTGGAGTGAAAAATGGTGATGAAGTGTCCAGCCTGGGACAATAGGAAAGGGGTGTAGATTGGTAAGTAAGGATAATAACTTTAATTTTGTACATGTTGTCATTGTCAGTACATTTGAAACTCTTCATGGTTCCCAACCTCAGTCACATTCCCCTCCTTACCCCAATATAATCATTACCCTGATTTTTGTACTTATCATTCTCTTATTTTCCTTCATTTTTATAACACACATATATATGTTCTTAATTCATGTTTTATTTTTTATTTTTAAAGATTTTTATTAAAATATAGCTAACATACAATATTAGTTTCAGGTGTAAAATAACTCGGGTTTTTCATTGTATTTTTCATATTATGTGTATTCTTCTCTGCCCTTTCTTTCCCCCAACGTTAAGTTTTTGAGATTCATCCATGATATGTTATCATAGTTCCTTCATTTTCACTGTTATATAATATTCCATCACACGAATATAAAACTACTTATCCACTCTATTATGCATAAGCATTTGGGTAGTTTTACATTTTTTATTCTTATGAACAGTGATACCAGGAGCTTCCTTATGCATGTCTACTGATATATAGAGCAAGAGTTGCTCTAGGATTTGCAGCTATGATTTGAATTCCTAGGCAGTTGGATATTTATATGCGTCACCTTTCTTGAGTAACACCTAATTGTTTTCCAAAGTAACTGTGCCAACTGAAATTCCACAAGCAGTATATAACTTATCCTCACCAGCATGTGCTATTATATGATTATTTTGTACTTTTTGCCCATCTGAAGGTTATAAAGTGGTGTCTCACTGTGGTTTGAATTTAAGTTCTCTGATTACTAATGGTTGTGCATCTTTTCAAATGCTTATTGACTATTCATGGTTTCCCTTCTATGAAATGCCACTTCATATCTATTGCCTTACTTGATTATATATCTTTTGGTTAGGTATTTTGTAAGTACTAGGCATGACGTGAAGGGTTTTCACATAGATTATCTCATTAATCCTCACAAGCTACTGCCTTGAGTCTTTTATTTTGGAACAAGGGATTATTTATATGTTAATAAGTCTTTGCTGCTGTATAAGATATCTATTTATAGATTTAAAGAAAAAACAACATACTTGTAAGTTTCCTAACCTTTTCGCAGTGTTATACATCCAGACCCAATGTATTTATTTTAGGAATGACCTTAATTCTGGCTTTATTTCACAACTATTATCTGAAAACAGTATTAGTTTTATCAGTTTGACAGTTATTTTTCATCAAAAATAGCATGCATTTGAGAAAGGATTACAAAAGACTGGCAAAGGGCTCCTCGTTTAGCCCCTTGCTAGTTCAAGTATAGAACACAGACAAGCAGCAACAGCGTCACCTGGGAGCTTATTAGAAATGCAGATTCAGGGGCCAGCCCGGTGCCTCAGGTTGTTGGAGAGCCATGCTCCCAACACGGCGGTCGCCAGTTGGATTCCCACATGGGCCAGGGAGCTGCGCCCTCTATAGTTAAGATTGTGAACAACAGCTCTCCCTGGAGCTGGGCTACCACGAGCAGCCGGAGGTTGGCAGGTGCTGCCATGAGCCCATGAGAATCCGGTGGCCATGGTGAGCAGCTGGCAGCCTGGGAGAGCTGCTATGAGCAGACAACTGGGGGGGGCGGGGTAGCGCAAGGCTCATAACACCAGCATGGGCCAGGGAGCTGTGTCCTACACAACTAGACTAAGAAACAACTCTTGAACCAGGGTGGGGGATGGGAGGAGGCAGAAGAAGGGGTGGGGGGGAAGAAATGCAGATTCATGCGCCTCACCCAGCCTTTCTGAATCAGGATCTACATTTTTAAAGGTCCCCAGGTGACTCATAAAGTTTGAGAAGGGCTGGTTAGTTAAACGGTGGTAGACAGTGTGTGTGAGATCTGGTTAGCACGAGATTGAAAGAACATTTTTGTTTTTCCAGCACATATAGAGCAAAACTATGCCTGGCATTTTTAGGTGTAAGCATTTGAATCTCTGAGGGGCCCACCTAGGTGAAATGGAGCTGAGAACAAACGAGTTGCATTGATCCATCAGGACTGGTCTCCTAATCTCAGAAAAATAAAACAGAACAAACAATTTGGCCTGAAATAGATCTAACTGAGGTCCAATTTATTATTTTTTTCCATAATTATCCATACAATTGATCCAACTCTCCACTTTATTTTGAGCGTATGATTCAGTCTGACAGTCTTACAGAAACTAGCGAAGTTCAACTAATAGATTTTTGAGCCATAAGACAACAGAAATCGTTTGTACTAACAGTCTCATTTTTCAAATGAGACAAATAAAGCACTGAGCAATAAAGTGAGAGATTACACAGTGGTTAGTAAGGACTGGAGTCCCAGTCCCATGCTTTTCCCATTAAATCAGAGGCCCAGACTAGGAATTTCCCAGCTTTCTAGATATATCTTCTGGCCTCAGTGGGCTAAAATTCAGCAATTCTTTTCCTTTTAATGATCAGGAGAATAAATTATTTGGGGAAAATAGCCTGTTAATCTAAAAACGACACAAAAAGCAATTTTTTTAATGAAAAATGCTATAACACCCATGTATTGTTAATCCCTATAACAATTGTAAAGGAGCAAAATAACTTAAGTGGCACCGTGTTCAGTGTCCCTTTGTAACCCCACTGTTTGGACCTAAGGAAGCAACCGACAGATTTTCCCACTCTTCTCACCATCTCCTATCTCAGAATTCAAAGTAATGACTTAAAATTTTAACTGGTGACTTTCTAATCCCTAAATTACATTGATTAGGTCAACTGCACATTTACTGCAGTGGCCCCACCTCCAGAAGCGCAGAGGTGGAGTGACCCTATTGTTCCCAGCTTCCTTTCTTTGTCCACTTCCAGCCTCTGGCCAGTCACCCTAAGCCTTCCTTCTCCTGCTTTCAGAGATCTAAAAAAGGCCTGGGGTTTTCCCTGCTGCTGGGTTAGTTTATGACAAATATTTTAAAACTTCCCTTTCCCCATAAGGAGTATTTCTGTGGTCACTGGGAACTTTTACAACTAATAATAAACACAGAGATTCAAGCAGCTCAAAGGGGTTTACATATACTTTTAAAAATCGTAAAAGAAGGATACAAATAAAATGCCAACAGAGGTTGTTTCCTGGGAGGGAGATGGGACTGGGTGTAAGGAGTTCAAGAGCACTTCTGTATCTGAATTGTTAGAATATTTTACAAAGGAAAATACATCCATTTATTACTTAACTAAAATAAGTAATCATGGAAAAACCAGAAGAACTACATGCTAACATTAAAATTTTAATATATAGACTGAAGGACATAAAAGTTCCTCATTCCTGATTCCCATTCCCCAGAATAAATCTGTTAGCAAACTTTTTAATGTCCTTCCTTTAATGTTCTGGGCATATTTAAACATATCCATGTCTGTATGTTTCTTTTTCTTTCCTACGCAAAATAGGATCACAGAGCATATCTGAACTTTCTTTCACTTAACACTATACATAGCTTGAATAAGATGGCTCTTAGCAGTACGCCACACTCAATTTATTTTCTTAATTGATAAACTTTATTTCCTAGAGCAATTTTAGGTTCACAACAAAATTGAGCAGAAAGTACAGAGAGTTCTCATGTAGCCCCTGTTCCCAGGCTGTTCACACAGCCTCTCCCACTATTAACATCTCATACCAGGGTAGTACATTTGTTACAAACAGTGAACTTGTATTGACACATTATTATTGCCCAAGTCCACAGTTTACATTAGGGCTCACTCTTGATGTACATTCTATAGGTTTTGGCAAATGTCTAACGCAATGTTTTCACAATTATAGTATCATATAGAACAGTTTCACTGCCCCTAAAAATCCTCTGTGCTCTGCCTATTCATCCTTCCTTCCCCTTCACACCTGGCAACCACAGGTTTTTTTTTTTTTTTTAAATAAGAGTTTATTTGATCCAAGCAGAGGATACTCCTAGAGACAACATCTCAACAAACTGAGAAAAATACTTCCCACAGATCTTTTTTACTGTCTCCATAGTTTTGCCTTTTCCAGAATGTCAGATAGTTGGTATCATTCAGTATAGAGCCTTTTCAGATTGGCTTCTTTCATTTAGCAATGTACATTTAAGGTTCCTCCATGTCTTTTCATGGGCTGATAGCTTATTTCTTTTTATCACTGAAGAATATTCCACTGTCTGGATGGACCACAGTTTATGTATCCATTCACCCACTGACGGGCATCTTGGTTGCTTCCAAGTTTTGGCAATTATGAGTAAAGCTTCTATAAACATCTACGTGCCAGTTTTTGTGAGGACATAAGTTTTCAACTCATTTGGGTAAATACCAACCAGTATAATTGCTAAATCATATGGTAAGAGAATGTTTAGTTTTGTAAGAAACTGCCAAACTGTCTTCCAAAGTGCCTGTACCTTTTTGCATTCCCATGAGCAATGAATGAGAGTTCCTTTCGCTCCACATCCTTGACAGCATTAAGTATGGTCAGTGTTTTTTATTTTGGCCATTCTAATAGGTATGTAGTAGTATCTCATTGTTGTGGTGTCTCATTGTAATGACATATGATGTTGCACATCTTTTCATATGCTTACTTGCCATTTGTATATCTTCTTTGATGAGGTATCTGTTCAGATCTTCGGCCCATTTTTAAAATTAGGTTGTTCATCACAGCGTTGCCGGTTCGACTCCTGCAAGGACGGTGGGCTGTGCCCTCTGCAACTAACAACTGCAACTGGACCTCGAGCTGAGCTGCGCCCTCCGTAACTAAGACTGAAAGGACAACAACTTGAAGCTGAATGGCACCCTCCACAACTAAGACTGAAAGGACAACAACTTGACTTGGAAAAAGTCCTGGAAGTATACACTGTTCCCCAATAAAGTCCTGTTCCCCTTCCCCAATAAAAATTTGAAAACAAAATATTGGTTGTTCATTTCTTATTGTTGAATTTTAAGAATTCTTTGCATATTTTGGATAACAATCCTTTATCAGATGTGTCTTTTGCACATATTTTCTCTTAGTCTGTGGCTTTTCTTCTAATTTTTTTGATGTCACACTGTTTTTAATGGGTGCACAGCATTTCACTGAGTACCTTAAATTATTTAACCAGTTCTCTCTCTCTCTTTTTCTTTTTTTTTTTAAATTTTTATTGGGGAATATTCGGGAACAGTGTGTTTCTCCAGGGGCCATCAGCTCCAAGTTGTTGTCAATCTAGTTGTGGAGGGCACAGCACAGCTCCAAATCCAGCTGCCGTTTTCAATCTTTAGTTGCAGGGGGCACAGCCCACCATCCCATGCAGGGAATTGAACAGGCAACCTTGTTGTTGAGAGCTCAGGCTCTAACCAACTGAGCCATCTGGCCGCCCCTAACCAGTTCTCTCTTAATGGATGTATAGGTTGTTTTCAGTTTTTGCTATTAACTATTATAATGAACACCATCCAACAACCATATTTGATTATCTGTGTAAATGTACATATGGAATAACTTCCTAGCAGAGGAATTCCAATATCATCAGGCATGTGCATTTCATACTGTCATAGATATAGCCAACTTGCTTTCCAAACTAAAGTAACACGTTCAAATATAATTGATAATTTATTTGTTGTTTCTTGAGCCTCTCTGTGACGCAGATAAATAACACATTCCAGTTAAAATTTTCAAGATTAATAGCAGCAGGCTAAGCATCACTTGTACATTATATATATTATTTTACTAAAATAATTATTTTCAAAGTTTTGTCTAAAAATTACCTGGGACCCATAGTAAATCAATCAACAAATATTATTAACTGTCAGTTATGGATCCAGCTTCCAAAATTGTTTATAATTTGTATTTGGTAAAAAGTGGGCTACAAACTCCATATAACTATAATGATCATACAATTTATTATTCAAACACCTGGAAAACTGCTATAATAGGGACTGTCCCAAACAAAGCAGGATTTATGGTTACCCTACATATTAGCTGCTGTAACAACTTTATAAAGATATATTTTTTTCTAATATATCGTGATGGAAAGAGAACTGACTCTGGGTGGTAAACACACAATGTGAAATATAGATAATGTATTACAGAATTGTACACCTGAAATCTATGTAACTTTACTACCAATTGTCACCCTAATAAACTTTAATTTAAAAAAAGATATATTTTTAAGTTTAAAAGAAAAGCTAGGGACAGAACTGTTTATGGAATGGCACATTCTATGTAAAAATAAGGGAAATTTTATTTACGTATGTATAAAGAAACTCCGGAAGCATACTACAGAGAAACAGATAAGGTAGGATGGGAAAGCGATTTTTATCTGTACATTTTCTATATTGCTCATGTATTTTATATTTTTAATGAATATATTATATCAAGTGAAAAAATTAACATAAAACTCTACAACTAAGGGGTTGGTAAAGGGAAATTAGGAAGTGACTGCTTAATGGATATAAGGTTTCCATTTGGGGTAATGGAAAATTCTGGGATTAGATAGTGATTATGGTTGCATAGCATTGTACTTAACGTCACTGATTTGTGCACTTTAAAATTGTTAAAGCAGTAAATTTTATGTTATGTATATTTTACCACAGTTTAAAAAACTATAAAAATAAAATAAATGTGCAACACATGTACACACACACAAATAAAGGTTGGTTATCTTCAGACAGAACAATGCATCCCAACTTTCTTGTATAAATATTTCACTAATAGATGAAGACGTGTCCCCAAATATCTTAAGAGAGCTGCCAGGTTAAACTAGTTAACATAAGATAAAATGCATTATTAGATACGTTCACGGATAAATGACAAATGTAAACAGAAGTTTCAGGGCTTATAAAGATCCTAAGAAAAAGACCATGAGAGCCGGCCTGGTGGCTCAGGTGGTTGGAGCATCGTGCTCCTAACCAAGGTCGCCGGTTCTATTCCCACATGGGCCAGTGAGCTGCACCCTCTACAGCTAAGATTGTGAACAATGGCTCTCCCTGGAGCTGGGCTGCCGTGAGCTGGGCATGAGCTGCTGAGAACTGCCCGCCAGCGACCAACTGCTGGGAGGGTGGGGCGCAAGGCTCATAACACCAGCATGGGCCAGGGAGCTGTGTCCTACACAACTAGACTGAGAAACAACGGCTTGAACCAGAGTTGAGAGGTGGGGGGGGGGGCAGGAAAAGGAAAAAAAAAGAAAAAGACCATGAAAGAATTAGAATTGACCAGTGTCTCTGCAAAACTATTTATAAAAAAGTTGAAAGAAGTGATCTAAATAGAAATAGATCCTAGTAGGAAAAGATAAAATAATAGGCTATATTTAAGCAAAAAGGATTGTTTTTTTAAGACGTTAATTTTATTAATTGTAGCAATGTGTGTTGCTCGCTGCAAAATTTCTCAGCCTCCCTCCACGCAGAGCCACCCCACCCCACTCTTCACAGGTCCTTTGTGTCTAGGTCTTGTAATTCCTTTCCTGGGAATTTTTGCAAGAGGGAAAGCTAAAAGCAGTTTTAAGCCAAATGCTCTTCAGGGTTTTGTTAAAAGTGTAAGGTCACTGAGGAGGAGGGGAAGAAAGAGAGGTGCCTGCCAGAGGAAGTAATGGAGTCGGGGTGGGGAAGAGAGTAGATTCTCCCAGACAGGGGAGGGTCCTGGAGTACAAGGAACTTCATTACTAATTTAAGGGAGTAGGGAGGGGTCAAGACCTCAGAGAGGATTGAGGTATCCAGGATGCCTGGACCCCAAGGAGTCCTGCTTGGGCAGAAATGCCCATACCCCACGGAGCAGAGTGTCGTGTACATTAGGAGGCCCCATGGCCTGAGACCAAGATTTTTGTGGCATTATGGGTACCACATAAGGTGTCCTTAACAATGATTGTTAGTTCCCATCACCTTAGTCTGATGAGAGCCAAAATTTGAGAATAAAAGTAATATTTCCTTATTTTACATGTGTTAAAATTCATACCTAATATATTAGTTCCAAACAAGTATCTTTTGGGAAATTTGATTGTGGTGGGCAGAATAAGGTCATCCTTATCTAGGATTCATGTTCTAATCCCTAGAGAAGCAGATATGTTAGTTTACATGGCAAAGAAACTTTGCAGATGTGAGTAAAAACACCTAAAAACTGAGGAGATTATCCTGAATCATTTGGGTGAATCCAACATAATCACAAGGGTTTTTAAAAGTGGGAGAGGGAAGTGGAAGGGGAAATCGACCTTGCTGGATTTTAAGATGGAGAAAGGGGACCATGAGCCAAGAAATGTGGCTACCTTGAGAAGCTAGGAAAGACAAAGAAATGGATTCTCCCCTAGATTCTCCCAAAAGGAATTGAGCCCTGCCAATATCTTGATTTTAATTCTGTGAGACCTGTGTCAGACTTCTAACCTACAGAATTATAAGATAGTAAATTTGTGTTGCTGTTAGTCACTGAATTTGTGGTAATTTGTTACAGCAGCAAAAAAAAAAAACTAATACATGGTTATAGAGCCAATTCCCCCATCCCCCTTTTATCCATGTCTCTGCTTACTAGGAACTTTCTCATCTATAATTTAATTTTCATCAGAAGAAAAACAGCCTACACAAATGGCCACTCCCACTGCAAAATAAGAAGTTGATATTCTGGTTTATAAATAATCCCGAGAGCTTTTGATTAGCATGATTCAGTCTCCTAGAGCCCTAGCATGGCATTATTTCTGGAAATTGTAAGATGCCACTTGGGTTATAGGAGTGTATACAATTGAGTTTCTCTACTTGCCCAATGGTCCATCAAACCACCTTGTGAAGTCCAGTTTGCTGTTTTGTTCCACCTTCCATGATGACATTGTCTACTTGGGAAGACTAAATGAATACACATAAAGGATATTAACAATACAAACCAGAAAAATGGTGAGCTGAAGAAAGATGTAAAGGGTACATGCTATTCAGAGAAATTTGGAGGAGAGATCCAAAACTCACTTACAGTAGGGAAGACCTGAGGAGTTTACAAAGAAAAGTATGGCTCGAATTAGGCATGAGTACAAGACCACAGGCAAATTCAATTACAGCAGAAAAGATAAGTGAAAGATAAGATTGGAGGGTCAGATTACAGTCAGCTGCTGTAGGAGTCTGTACAGTTGAGGAATTTGGATTAGGCAATCTGGAGCCAACAAGAGCTTTAGGGAAGGATCGTGATGAAAACATAGTCTTAGGAGAGAGTCAGATGCATCTGTGAGATTATAGCTCTTGAACTAGGCTAACACTTAAGTACAGACTGTTTTTAAACATAAAATGCAAAGAAACAACAGGGATTATCTGGTGGAATGAAAACACATTTTTTTGGTCTTTACTGGTCAAACCAACCAGATCATGGCTAGATGGTCCCTTCAACTGGTGTCGAATAGATACTGTTTCTATTACATGGGAGTATGGGTATTATGAGAGCAAACAGTACCCTCTGAAAAGGAAAATCTTTTAATCTGAGCCAATTTTAATAGGAGCTCAAATCCTGAGACCTGCCGATTTATTTATCCCGGTGCTTCCAGGGCTGAGGACCCTCTGGGTTCTCAGCTGTAAGAAAATATTTATTTTGACATTGAGCAAATCTATAGAAAAATCCCTTACTGGGTAGTAGTTTCTAAACTATTGACAACTCCAAATTTTCTGCTAGGCTTTATTGTGATCTGTACACATATTTTAGCATCATTGTAATAGGAATACAAATGAGTTAATGTTCTACCTTCTGAATTCACTTGGTTTTACATACACATTTCCTTGTATATATGCTTCTTATTGTAAGTAGCTAGATAGTATCCTACGTAACTGAGGTGTCACAGTTTGCTTTGTATTTCTTGTTTTAGGTCGTTTTGTTTGTTGGTTCGTTCCTTCATTTATGCTGAAACTATATAGGCCTTGTACTCCTCAGGAATATAAGTATGTCCTTCTATGGACATGATAGTTATAGTTCCTGCTTTCAAGGAATGTATAGTCTAGGTGAGACAGATATGGAAAACAAGTGTAATACTGTTTGCCCTAATGTGCAGGGTGAACCCCATTTTTCCAGGAATATCTTCCATGCCTCAGTTCTTGCCCGAGGGGCTATACATTCCCCACCTCACTGAAATGGCACCAAGTCCAGGACGATGTGAGAGGATTTAGGAGAAAGAAGTGCTGAGTCAGGCAGAAGCTGCTTTTGACACGTCCAGAGGTTAACAAAGGGTATGGGTGTTAGGTCTCCTATGACCATGGATTTCCTAGTGTATTGACACTGCCACAACTGGGATACAGCTGGAATTTGGCTAGAATGGTGGGCAGGCTCTGAGTTCAGAAGCTGAGGTTGTAGTAAGGCCAGTCTCCAATCAGCTACAAAGGCCAGATCCTGACAGGTTCCAACAGGGCTGTTAAGGGCAACAAGAGATGTGCTTTTATTGTCACACAGTTTTCCTTGGGAGGAGTCATGGGACTGGTATGCATGACAGGCATCTTCTGGCTAGGTGACTGGTTGTTGGCCAAGGATAAGGAATTAAGTTGGTTCTGGTGTGTTTTCTTCGGATGAAATATAGCTAAGAATCTTCTCTAAGTAATGTTGCCCAAAACAGGACATTTGAATTTCAGAAAATGAATAATTTTTTGTTTAGTAGAAGTATATCCCAAATATTGCAATCATATAAGGCTTCTCCCTTTGAAAGATAAGTTAGGGAAAAATGCAGGAAGCTGAAGGGATTCTCCTTTTCTCTGAAACCTGGTCAGCTGCTAAGAGTGAGTGAGAAGGGAGGTCGGAAGCAGGGTTTGGGGGAGAGAGCTAGAACTTGCAACTGCTGTTGAAGGTGATAGATGACGTGATCAGGGCTGCCTGGATACAGAGACTGGTGGTGAGGCATGCACTAGTGGTGAGGATACAGAGACTGGTGGTGAGGCTTGCACTAGTGGTGAGGATACAGAGACTGGTGGTGAGGCATGCACTAGTGGTGAGGATACAGAGACTGGTGGTGAGGCATGCACTAGTGGTGAGGATACAGAGACTGGTGGTGAGGCATGCACTAGTGGTGAGGACTCAGGCTTTGGAACCCCACTGCCCTGACCTGTGCCTCTTCCTAACTTTGTACTCTTGGACAATTTCCTTCTCCTCTCTGCTCTTCAGTTTCCTCATCTCTAAAATGGTCTCCCTAATAGGACCTTTATGGGATTGTTGTACAGGTGAGATAAGGTAATGCAGGCAAAGCACTGACAACAGTACCTAGCAAAGAGTAAGTGCTCGCTCTTATTAAATTGCAGTGGCAGACATCTTCATGGCTATTTGTTTTTCTTCAAGCCATTTTCTGAAGGAAAGAAAGTAGATAGCTGAATTGCTTTATTTGTGCTTCTAGTTGGAAAATTAATTTGATTTTTAGAAACATCAGGCAGCTGAAGTTTAAACAACACAAAATTGAAATAATTCTTTTTACAAACGTAATATTTGTTCATTGTAGAAATTTTTGAAAATATAGGTCAGCACAAAGAAAATTAAAACCATCTGTAATTTCATATTCTAAGAGTAAACACTTAATATGTTAGTAATTTTCATATATATTCTGTGCTTATTTATAAAAATATTTATTTAATGGTATTGCACAGAACTCATTTTTTTTTAACTTCACAATATATTCTGAACATTCTCTCGGTCGTTCACTGTACTTCTATAACATATCTTAATGACTGCATATTATATTGGTGCACTGAATTAAAAAATCAATCTCCTTTATGGAGTAAGTTGGTTGGAGTTTTAAGACACTAATTAATCACACAATACTTTTTGGTAATCCACATTTACTAAAATCCCATATGTTTTTCTTTTCGTTTCTTTTTTAAAATATAGGATAAAATTATTTTCTTGCCCTAACACAACTAATTTTAGTTCATCCTCTGTCGATATAGTTCTGTATGTGTGTATGTATATTTAGGTTAGTTCTAGTTGTTGATATAGTTGAACTGTGTTACCTGGATACCTCTTGGAGAACCTGAGGTCATCTTGGCCTGAGGCATTAATATTTAACAGACCTGAGATGATGGATTGATGATAGCAAAATTAATTCAATCCAACTAGGTTTCTATCTGTTGGTAGAACAGCAAGCCAGAAAGCAAGGGCTTCTGGCGGAAGCAAACTGAAAGCAGTTGTGATCTCTAGAATCTGGAGTTGGGAATGGGCTCCTCCATTGGTTTTCTTTTACCTTTGTTCTCAAATAAATGTCTCCTGATTGGCTGCTGTAGGGTCACCTCTATCCCTCTTTTTTTTAACTAAAATCATGAGCTCTCAGTAAATAAATAGAAAAACTGCAGAGAAAAATCTGTTTTGGCTAGGCAATACTGTAGTTTGGAAACTCTAGTCTTAGATAAGGTGTTCAGCCTGCGTTGCAGAGAATTGATCTATCAGATATTTACATTGTCTAAATGTTCCGTTAAATCGACTAAATCAATCTGTGCCATTCCCCAGTGACCTCGGGCCACTATTCCTCTCACCTCTTCACCTTTGGCTTTTGTTAAAGGAGGGTGTCCTGGCAGCCATCTCTCTGCCACAGATGGGTGGGTTTACAATCTGCACCTATCTTTTAGATATGAAAAGCATCAACTCTGGGATATGGGCCAACACCTTAATCAGCTGCATAGTTTTTTGTTTTCTTGAAGATGGTTTGGAACACAGACATCTCTCTAATCACAGGGAGTAAATCATTAAGAAAAAAAAAATTCCCCAATCTGAAAAATAGCTGTAAAGACTTGCAGGCAATCAAACTTACTTTCATCTGCTCAAGCCATACTTTTTGGCAGGCACTTTTCATGTATGTTACATAATTTAAACCTCAGAGAATAAGGCATTGCCGTGTTTCCCTGAAAATAAGACCTAGCTGGACAATTAGCGCTAATGTGTCTTTGGAACAAAAACTAATATACTTACTTTACTATAACACTGGTCTAATATAATACAATATAATATTATACTGGGTCTTATATAAATTTTTGCTCCAAAAGACGCATTAGAGCTGATTGTCTGGCTAGGTCTTATTTTTGGGGAAACACGGTGTTATAATTGTCAGAAATTAATTCACTCAGTCACAGATCACTGGCCAGCCTCGAATAGCCTCCTCTCTGGATGAACGTCTCCACTTTCTGAACTCCTCTGTTCTGCTCTCCTTTTCATTCCCCTTCAACCACATTCACTTCTTGCTGTCCCTCATCAAGGCCACTTACCAACTCAGAGCCTTTGCTCTTGCTGCTTCTTTTATCCCAGAAATCCATACAACTCACTTCGTCACATCCTTAGGGTCTTGACTCTATTATCACCATTGAAGTGTGGCCTTGGCAAGAAAGATGTTCTTGACTCTATTTAAAATTGTACCCCCTGTCCCCGTACTCCCTATGCTTCTTTCCTTCTTTATTTTTCTTTATAGCACTTATCACCATTTAAGATGACATATGTGTTATTCATTTCATTTATTGGTGGTCTCTCCCCACTAGAACACAAATTCCATGAAAGTAGAAATTTTGTTTTGCTCACTACATTATACCCAGTGCTTAGGACAGTGCCTGGCAGAGAGTAGGCTCAACAAATTGTTTTTTTTGTTTGTTTGTTTTTTTAAGGAGGGCACAGCTCACAGTGGCCCATGCGGGGATCAAATTGGCAACCTTGGTGTTATTAGCACTGCGCTCTAACCAACTGAGCTAACCGGCCACCCCAACAAAAATTTTTTGAATGAATGAATGAATAAATGAAAGGCCATTCAGCCAGTAAACGGTGGAGATAGATATTCAAAAGTTGGGTCTCCTGGTTTGAAACCTGGTTCTATTTTTCTCAATTCCATGCTGCTTCTGGAAAGGAAAAAGATTTTCTTTCCAAAGCTGACATAGGAAACTGTTAATGGAAGGGAATGTGAAAATCTGGTCAATAATCCTTCCACAATATCTAATAGGTCTGATCCTTAATAAAATATCATGAGTCAATTGAAAATCTGAATTTAAAGAAAGATTGAGAGCTCAGAAAAAGCAGAATGATTAAATAAGTGCTAAATTGGTATTTGAGACAAGATTAAGAGTTGGGGCCTTTGAATTGGTAAAAGGGAAGCTAAGGGGTCGAAAATTACTTCAAGCATTTAGAAAGTTAAAATGAGATGCCCTAACCAATTGTTGGTAATTTCTACCAAGGATGTAACAAGATGAAATGGGCCCTTGTTAGACATAAAAAAAGATGTTATTGACTCTAAAAATGTCGGAAACTTGTAAGGATATAAAGCCTACTTTATGGAGAAGTATAAAATGAAGCAGTTAACACCAGCTATCTGTTAACTTATTCATTCATTTACTTAACACACATTCTTAGAATGTTTTATCATCAAGGGTTCCAGAACTGCTGTCTTTGGGTAAGCAGTGACAGCAGTGAATAAATAAGACACACAGTCTCTGTTGTCATAAGCCTAGAAAATGCTTAAAATGCTGTCTTGGGGCCCATTTAGTGCCAGATTTCTTGAGATCTCCACTAGTTCTCAATGCTCTGAATATATCTAAAAAAACAGAATTTTAAATTTTATTTCATTTTTGAGTTCACAAAACTTCAAAATCCAAAAGGTATAAACATCTCCAACCCCTGTCCCCAGCCTCAGAAGTAACCAATGTTAAAAGTTTTTTGTATTTCTTTTTAGAGATAATCTATCAGTATACAAGCAAGTATGTATATATATTTTTCTTCCCATTCCCTCTTATTCCCTAACCTCCTACTACCTGTGTGTTTTTTTTTAAAACAATTGATACACTTTTTCACTTTACAATAGAGATTTGACAATTAAGGTTGCAAACTTGTTGCAATAATGGTGCTAACAGAGGGATTACTCATTATGAATTTGTACCAACTGGACAAACAGTTAATCAAGCTTACTGTTTGAAAGTGCTGAAAAGGCTGCGTTAAAAAGTTAGACGACCTGAACTTTTCGCCAACAATTCATGGCTCTTGCGTCACGACTATGCACCAGCTAACACAGCACTGTCTGTGAGGGAGTTTTTAGCCAGTAAACAAATAACTGTATTGGAACACCCTCCATACTCACCTGATCTGGCCCCCAATGACTTCTTTTCTTTACCTGAAGATAAAGGAAATATTGAAAGGAAGACATTTTGATGATATTCAGGACATCAAGTGTAATACAACAACAGCTCTGATGACCATTCCAGGAAAAGAGTTCCAAAATTGCTTTGAAGGGTGGACTAGGTACTGGCATCGGTGCATAGCTTCCAAGGGGAGTACTTCAAAGGTGACTGTAGTGATACTCAGCAATGAGGTATGTAGCACTTTTTCTAGGATGAGTTTGCAAACTTAATTGTAACAATCTTTCCTTAGCAGTATAAACACCTTCCTGTTCCTTTTCAAAGGCTGCATGGTATTCCATTGTATAGTGGACCATAATTTATTTCACTAGTCTCCTTCTGATGGACACATTGCATCTAACGCAAAGAATATTCTTAAAAACATCATTTTCTACATATGTGTGTGTCAATAGGATAAATTTCTAGTTATATTATTGGGTTAAAAGGTACATATGTATGTCATTTTTTAAAACTTTTTTTATTGTGGTGAAAACCACATCTAAAATTTACCATCTTAACTATTTTTAACTGTATAATTCAGTAGTGGCAAGTATATTGATATTGCTGTGAGTATAATTATGTCATTTTTATAAATACTGTCAAATTGCCATCCATGATGATTGCATCTACTTATACCTTCATCAGTATTGTATGAAAGAGGACTCTTCATGAAAAGGGTACTTAAAAGCAGAGTGTTGTGATTAACTGGGAGATGGTGTAACAGAGGAGAAAGGGCACAGGTTCTGGAATATTGGATCTGGTGCTTACCAGCTATGTGCTCTTGGGCATTACTTAATTCCTTTGGATTTTGTTTCCTGAGATCTAATACTGATCTCATAGTGGGGTAAGGATTCAAAGGGCCCGAATAAGGGCCAGGAACATAGTAAGTAGGCACTTAATAAATGATAGCCATTAGCTATTTTTATGATCTTGGTCCTTCACCAATCAGTCTGCAAGAACAAGTTAAGATCTCTGAGAGCTAATCTTCTCATGTGTAAGATGATGGGACTTAAATAATAGAGGAGACTGGTTACGAAAATTGTCACCTATTAACTCACTGGAATACTATTTAGCTACTAAAACGATCAAGGTATTTTGAGAGGCAGCGTGGAGTAGTGGTTAAGCATATAGACTCTAAAGCCAGATTGCCTGGGTTAATTCTTGGTGCTGCTATTTACGAGTTGTGTAACATTGTGCTGGATCCTTGACACCTGTCTTAATCAGTTTAGGTTGCTATAACACTATACTATGGGCTGGGTGGCTTATAAACAATAAAAATATATTTCTGGAGTCTGGAAGTCAGAGATCAGGGTGCCTGTATGGTTGGGTTCTGGAGAAAGCCCTCTTCCAGGTTGTACTCTCGACTATCCTCACATTGTGGAAAGAGATCTAGCTATCTATCTGGCCTGAAGGTACTAATACCATTCATGAGGGCTCCACCTTTATGACCTAACTCCTCCCAAAGGCCCCACCTCCTGATATTATCACGTTGGGATTAGGATTTCAACATATGAATTTTGGGAAGTAACAACATTCAGTCCATAGCAATATCTGTGTTTCAGTTTATTCATCTGTAAAATGGGGATAATAATAATTCCTATTTCAGATACTAACTGTGAAGACAAAATGATATCATGAACATAAAGCTTTTAGAATACTGTATTTCCCTGAAAATAAGACCTGTCTGGACCATCAGCTCTAATGCGTCTTTTGGAGCAAAAATTAATATAAGACCTGGTCTTAATATAAGTATAATATAATGTAATGTAATATAATGTAATATAATATAATACCAGCTCTTACACAATTTTATATTATTTTATATTATGTTGTATTACAGTAAGATAATACCGGGTCTTATAATAATTTTTGCTCCAAAAGACGCATTAGAGCTGATGGTCCAGACAGGTCTTATTTTCAAGGAAATACGGTATGTATGGTGTCCGATGAGTAGTAGACTTGTTGGGGTTATCACTTTGAGAGGTGTGTAAGTATCTAATCATTATGTTGTTTTGTAAACCTGAAACAAAAAACAAACGAACAAACAAAACCTGCACCTTTTACTGTTGGTCTCAGAAGCTCACTCCTGAACCAAGCCACAATGTCAGGAAGCAGTCCAAGCAGCCTGTGGAGAGGTCCACATGAAGAAGAACTAAGCGAGCTCATAGCCCCAGCTGACAGCCAGAATTAACTTGGCAACCTGTAGTGGACCCTCCTGCCCCCAAGTTGATCCGGCCTAGTTGATGCTACATGATGCAGAAATGACCTTCCATGCTGATCTTTGTCCAAATTGCAGAATTGTGAGCAAAATAAATGATTGTTGTTAAATCATGGAATTTGGGGGATAGTTTGTTACACAGCAGTAAGTAACTCATACAAAGGGGGAAGTGAATGGAGGGAGAAGATTTTTTTATGCAGTTGCCTGCTTCTCTTTATAATGGGAGAGACTTGAGAAAGTTTATTGAAACGTAACTGCTGCACTCAGAGGACCTGGCCCCAAGGCCTCTATTTTCTAAGTGACGTGGGTGGTCCTTCTCTTGGGGTGATAGGGTTGGGAGCTTGAAGGAGGACTGTTGACAGGTTAAAATAGTTGTCATGGGGGACTAGAAGGAGTTGCTAAATAGTTTTTAGCTGGCATGGAGGTGGGGGACAGGAATGTATAGTAAACAAGTCATCAGAGGAAAGGTCCTTGAGAAGCTGGCCTTTGAGCTGGACCTTGGAGGCTGAGTAGGATTTTGACAGCAAGGGGGCAGTATGGGGAAGAAGAGGTTGAATAAAAACAAAAAGGAGTGGAAATGGATGACCTATTTGGGAATCTATGCATTTACTCTTTTACCATGTATTTATTGAACCTTTATTATGTGCTAGGTACAGTGCTAGAGGCCAGGTGCTTGGAGCTGAGGATACAGTGGTGACCAAGACCAAAAACCCCTGTCCATGTAAACCTCCCAGTCTAGGGCAGATACAAAGAACAAGTCGACAGATTAACAGATACAATAAGTAAGAATTGTGATTCCTATGATGAAGGAAACAAAGGGTTGTGATACAGAAGCAAGTGGGGGAATCTCTTTTAGACATGGTGGTCAGGGAAAGCTTCCCAAGTAAGTGACATTTAAACTGAGCCATGAATAATAAGGGGAGTGTGTGTGTGTGTGTGTGTGTGTGTGTGTGTGTGTGTGTGTGTGTTCCAGGCAGGGGAAGGCATGTGCAAAATGTCTAGCAAGAGCTGGCAGGTGAAGTTGAAGAGGTAGGAAGGTGCCAGGTCTTCCTGCTGGCTTTGCAAGTCGGCTTAGGTATTGATTGTATTCCCAGTGCAAAGACAAGCCACTGAAGATTTTATACACGGGAATGAGATCATCCAATTTGTATTTTAGGAATACTCCTGCCTCTAGGGATGGTAGTGGAAATTTATTTTTTTAAAAAAAGGAAGTTTTCATTGATTTTACTTTGTTTTTAAATGTAGAGTTTTATTGTTGTTGTTTTTAAACTTTTAGATTTTAATGCCAGATCCTAAACATATCCTTGTGTGTGGTGGGGGGTCTAAAAATTAAAATCAATTAAAACTTATTTACTTTGACAGTTTCATAAGTTGAGACATCCTGGAATGCTTTGTCATTCATGTCACCTAGCTTCTGAGATATAACAGGACATTTGAAATCCAACTATTGACCCAGAAATACAACTGTCCTAAATATTCAATATTTAAGGGGAAAGAACATTATTTAAAATTAAATTGTTACCGGAGTTCTCATGGACGCAGTGAAGAATCAAAGGTCAGCAAGCTGATTAGTATGCAAGCAGCGTTTATTAGTGATATGTTCTCAGGGAAGAGAAGGAGCCTAACCGAGGTGGAGGAGGGAAGAGGCCTAGGTCCCTTGTCCCGAGGGAATTACACATTGATTGGGGGTGGGGGGAAAGTGGTGCATGCTCTTTCACAGGAGGGTGTGATCTCCCTAAGATTGGTGGAGGTCTGTTGACTCAGATCCTTATCTTGCTCCAGACCACCTCTCCTCATCTGTTGCAGTAAAAACAGACAAGTGACTGGCGGCAGGTAATCAAAGCTATTTATGAGCTTTCTCTGTAGGCTCTGTGGATCCCTCCCACTCCTCCTCCTTCTCCTACATTTTCTAACTTCTCCCTAACAGAACCAAGAAAAAAAAAAAAAGAATGATAAAATTCCTAGGAATAAACTGAACAAGAAATATATGGTACCCATTTGAAACACTCTTGAGAGAATCAAAAGACTTTAGAAATAGATAGGCCTGCCATGTTCTTCATGTAAAAATATTAATTCTCACTAAATTAATCTAAAAATACCACAGGGGAGGGTGGAGGAGGATGGGTGGCAAATGGGAAGGGGATTAAGAGGTAAAAACTTAGTTACAAAATAACTCATGAGGATGTAATGTACAGCATAGAGAATAGAGTCAATAATAATGGAATAACTACGTGCAGTGACAGATGGTTACTAGACTTAGCGTGATGATCACTTTGTAAGGTACATAAATGTTGAATCACTATGTTGTTCACCTGGAACTTGTATAACACTGTATGTCAACCATAATTAAAAATAAATTAAAAATAAATAAATATTTACCACAACCCTAATAAAAATATCAAGAGAATTATTTTTTGGGGGGAATATGACAAGCTGATTCTAAAGTTCATATGGAAAAATGAGCAAGTAAGAATAGCCAGGAAAATTCTGAGCAGGAAGAATATGAGGGGAAAAATGTCTTGCTAGATATTAAACCATATTATTGGACTTCAGTAATTAAATCTATAGCACTGATGCCTGTAAAGACATACAGATCAAAGGACAAAAAGAAAAAGTAGAGAAATAGGATCAAATACCCATAAACATTTAGTATATGATAAAGGAATATTTTTAAGTTGGGAAAAATATGGATTGTTCAATAATGGTTTTAGGACTATCGGGTCGCTGTCCAGAAAAAAGTAAAATTGGTCCCAATTTTACTTTTTAATATTAAAATAAGTTCTACTTGGATCAAAGATTTTAATGTAAAAAATAAAACCATGGAAATAGCAGAGCAAAGTATGTGAGATATTCTTGTATAAGCTCCTGGGGGAAGGCCTTTTTAATGAAGATGTAAAACTCAGAATATCTTAAAAAGTTAATACATTTGACGATATGGCAATACAAATATGCAGCACGGAAAAAAAATCATAAGTAAAGTCAGTGACCAACAACAAATGGAAAAAAGTGTGCAACGTAAGCATGAAGGCTAATTTCTCTTATATGTAAAATTTTTCACAAATCCATCATCAAAAGACCAACAACCTACTATAAAAATGGTAAAGGGATATAAAAACACTGCTCACAGAAAAAGAAATACAAATCATGTGAGCATAAACAAAAAGATGCTCAATCTCATTCTTCAGAGAAATGTAAATTAAAACTAAAATAAATTACCATATTTGATTTAGAAAGTTGATAAAGATCAAAAAGTTTGATAAAAACTTGTATTGACCAGAGGATGGGAAAACAAGGTCTCATACATTGCTGGTAGGAACGTAAATTGATGTAATCCATATAGAAGTCAATTGGACAATATCAATCAAAATTACAGACACAGATACATGTTGACCCATATTTCTCTTCTGGGAAACCTACAAATACTAGCACATGCAGTAAATTACACAAGTACGAGGTTACTTACTACAGCATTACATTAGACCCCTTATCTATGGTTTACCTTTCTGGGATTTCAGTTACCCTCAGTCAACTATGGTCCAAAAATATTAAATGGAAAATTCCAGGAATAATTCATAAGACTTTTGTGGGGTTTTTTTGGGGTGTGTGTTATAGAATAAGCATCTATTATCAGAGCACCGGAGGTCTGAGAAGGCAGCAGGTTAACACCTCCAAAAACTGCCTTCATTCATAAGTTTTAAATTGTGTGCTGTACTAAGTAGAGCGATGAAATCTCATAATGGCCTGCTCGTTGGGCCCGGGACTTGACTCATCCCTTTGTCCAGCGTATCCATGCTGAATAGGTAGGGAATTGGATGGCTGGGACCCAGAGTGGTAGGGAAACATTTTCCTCTGTACCTTTTTATGCCTTTTAAAATTAGCATGTGCATCATCTACATAATAACATGGAATAATTTACTTAAAACTGAAGCAAACATTTATATAGCCTTTCTGGTATAAACAGACCCTCTATGACTGGCAGATGGCAGAAGGTGGGTGTGCATGGTGACTGACCTTAATGAGAGTGTGGGATTTTAAAACCCTATACATTGATCTCTTTATCCCTAAAGTCCTTTCCAACACCAAAATTCTTAATTTTTAGCTTGACTGTAAGCTCTGACAGCGTCAGAATTATGCTTTTCAGTCCCTTGCCACTCTCTCAAGGGTGTGGTGCAGGTCTTTCTGCCAAGTTTGGTGCCCTATAAATGTATGCTGCCTGCCTAGGACACAAAATCAGAGGCTGGCTTTGACAGGAAGTTTAAGTTCTAGCTCCATATTCCAGACTAGTTAATGCCAGCTCAATTGGCTCAATTGATCAACAGCCCTTGGCCAGGGTAGACACTCAGAGAGTAAAAACTGGCTGCTTTATATAATCAGTGGCTGAGACAGCTGGCATGAAACTAATGGCAGCAATCTTAGAATTTTCTATCGTGACCCATTTTGGGACTCTGTTCAATTCTGTGCTTAGCACTGCACCGAGTAATTAGAGGGATCAAAGAAATTCTCTAGGAATCTCCTTGATATTTTATTAGGATCGTATGCAAATACCTGTTGAATAACAAATATCTAGAAAGCTGGGAGAAATGTGAAAGCAGTTTAGGGAGAAAGCTTCTGAAGCAGATTTACACAGTAATCCCTTCAACTGTCAAATCAGCTTTGACTGATACAATTTCACAGGTTGGATCCTTTTCATTCTGAAAGAATTAGCAAATTAACAGGGTTGGCTAATATTATGGCTCCATTGTCCTCAAACCTGGATATATAATGCTTTACAGTTTCCTTAAGGCAAAACCAGGCAGTAGAGTTTTTTTTTTGTTGTTTGTTTGTTTTTAACTAGATGCTATGTAGTGTCTGCATTTTCCCTTTTGTTTTGAAGTCCTTTTGTTTGGGAAAATTGAGGCTTGAAATTTTTATGATTAAATATTTCTTTCTCCTGGGCCGGCCCGGTGGCTCAAGCTGTTAGAGCTCCATGCTCCTAACTCCGAAGGCTGCCGGTCTGATTCCCACATGGGCCAGTGGGCTCTCAACCACAAGGTGGCTAGTTCAATTCCTCGACTCTCGCAAGGGATGGTGGGCTGTGCCCCCTGCAACTAGAAAACGGCAACTGGACCTGGAGCTGAGCTGCACCCTCCACAACTAAGATTGAAAGGACAACAACTTGACTTGGAAAAAAAGGCCTGGAAGTACACACTGTTCCCCAATAAAGTCCTGTTCTCCTCCAATGAAATCTTAAAAAAAAAAAAAAATTTCTTTCTCCTAAGGCATATACACCTAGTAAAACACTACCTAGTTAACAGATTAATTACTATATTATTTATAATTTTAATATTTTATTGTGTGGCTATGTTTTAGACAACATAAAGGAGTTGGTAATTACTCTCCAATTGCATGATGGCTGCCATGTGCTTCCTTGGTGCACCATTTCCATATAATTAGAGTTATATGTGCCCTGCAAAACAAAGTGATGCCCATAATAACCATTTGGAAGCATGAAATCAAATTTCCTAGATGGAGGGTAACAATCTCAGTTTTGAGAAATTGATTCCTTCAAGCATTTCTTTGGGAAATACAGAATCTCTCTTCTAAGATGTACAAATAACTTATGTTACTGTTTATAGTTCAGCATGAATGGAGACTGTTCTGTCAAACTTGGAAAGCAAATTTTTCTTTCTGAGAACTGTGCTGGAGCTACAGTTCTGAGGGTATCTAGGAAGGGCTCTTCCCTGGGAAGGGACAACTTCTGAAGAGGGTCTGGAATTTGAGGGGTTAAGGTCTTTCAAAGGCCCAGGCAGAAAATGAGTGGTCCAAGGAAGTTTTTTGATCCCAACTGAATTTTGTTTTCTTTTTTTTTTTTTTCCAGCTGAATTTTCTTATTTCTTTCAGTCCTTTAGAAGCCTCCATTAATAGGCACTACTTGAAATTTGATTTTACTCAAATAAACCTTAAAAACAACAACAACTTTCTATTATTTTTTTAAATATATGATCTTTTGGTTGAGTGTATAAATAGTCTGCTAGCTTTAGAGCACTTAACTTCATTTCAGATTTTGGCAACCCATAATTTGGGAAAACACGTTTAATTAAACTAAAGTTTAGAGGAGATAATTTGGCTAGTCAGTTGAATTCAGGGTTTGCACCAAGAGTAACCAAGAGTATTTTCACCTTTGATTTCAATTTTAAAAGTAAAAATCTGAGTGCTCTTTTCCTAAATCAGGGAGCACCCCAGGATTCCTATGAGGACTGTATATGTATTTCTTGATTCTACCAATCCCTAAATTCTCAGAATTTCCTAAGTTATCCAAACTCTGCATCCCCTACATCTCCTTATGACACAGTTTGCTGGGCTGGGGACCTCAGATTCCCAGCGGCCCCTCCTGTGCCTCTTATACCCCACCTCGGAGCACCCATAGCACTCTCTATTTGGGAAAAGGTGTGAGAACGAGGAGGGACATCACTGTTTTGGTCAAGTCTTACCACTCATAATCTTACCACCTGTAGATCACCAGAGGTAACTCTTTGAAGCCAGAAGACCTCTCTTTTTCACTGGCTTCTACCATTCCAGATATGAAAAAGGAAAAAGAAAATCACATTAGCAAATTAACTGTAGGGACTTCATTCCAGGAAGGGCTGCATAAATAAAATGAAGTTGAGGATACAAATTCTCTTTTCATTTCTGACGTTAGCTAAGTCTTTCTGATTCTTCTTCTCCCTCCAGCCCATCCAGAGGTCTGGAGGGTCATTCTGCTCCCAAGACTCTGAGGGGTTTATTCTACTCCCACAAGAAAGTAAAGCATCACCTTTTTACTGATTTGCTTGCCTCTGGTAGGCGGTCTGCTTGTACTCAGACTGTAGTTTTCTGGAGAGATGGGACAAACTGTCATTTATTTTTGACTATCCAAATCTTAATACTGCCTTATGCATATCAGGTGCTCAAAACATTTTCAAAGGTTGAAGATGGTGATTTGTTCAGGGGGCAAGACAGAACCAAAGATGTCAAGAGAAGAGACATAACATTTATTGAGTACCTATTAGTCAACTATGTTACAATGCGTATGAATTAATCAATACAAATTGTGACCATTGCCTAAAAAAACACTGAAAACATACGTTTTACTGAGGGCACAAGAGAAGCAGCCTCTTCTTATGAACTGTTGCAATTTTCTAACTGGTCTCCAGCTTCCTGTCTTAGTCCTCAACCCACCTCCCATCCATTGCTCACATCAGCCAAATTAAGCAATGATACTTTAAAAATAGAAATCTATTATGTCGCTGCCTTGGTAAAAATCACCTCAGTGGGAAAGCCGATAAGATCCTGCATGATCTCGCCTTTGCCTACTTCTCCAGCTCTATTCTGACCTCTTCCAAGCTCTTTCCACCCTCGGACTTCTGCACTTGCACTTCCCTCTGCCTACAGATCTTTCTCTAGGCTCATTGCATGGCTGGCTCCTTCCCAGATTCTAGGTCTCAGAGAGGCCTTCCCTGACCACTCTATCTTAAGAAACCTTTCTTATCGTTCATTTCCCCTGCTTATTTTCTTCAAAGCATTGTTCTCTATGTGAAATTACCTTATCTATTTATTTACTTGTTGATTGTCTGTCTCCCTGAACCCCAATATAGGTGCCATGAAGGCAAGGATCCCATTTTGTCTATCTTGATTACTCTTGTACAAAATACTCTTGTATCTTGTTTCTGACTCGCAGTAGGCACTTACTCAATATTTACTAAATGGTTAAATAAATATATATAGAAAAACTAGTATTGTCAATTAAGGAGGTATAAAATACTATGGGCAGAATAGTGGTCACAGATTATAGAGTAGAACATTTCTAAAAGCCTTTAGTCCTACACAATGAGACTGAGAAACAACGGCTTGAACTGGAGTGGGGAGGTGAAAGATGGGGGCGGGGGGGAAGAGCTTTTATAATTAAAAAAAGCTTCCTACATTAATAACAGTTCCCCAGAAGCTTAGAATGTTATTTTTCCATAGTCATGTTTTTTCTTTTAAAAATATTCTATGGGGTGGAGGTGGGGGACAAACACAATGATATTTACTTTGGAAACACAGACATAAAAACTACTTTTATTTTGCATGCTCAGAGTAGAAATATGACCCCTATGCAATGCAAAATTTGCAATATAGCTGAAAATGGACAAGACATTAGCATTCCCATCTATTATAACTGGACCAGAACTTCAATCACCAGCTGAAAAAATAAACATGGGGTCAGCAGGCATTTGCCCGCACCCTGAGTGCATTCCAAAGTGAAAACCATGTGCAAATGACCTAAGGATCTAACGCCTCCTGATTCCAAATTCATGCAAAGCCACACAATATAGGGTAGAAAGAGCATGGCAGGGTGTACTGGAAATCGATGCCCATTGTAGGAGAATGGCCCAGGAGAGGGGGAATCATATCTGAGCCAGAAGAGAATTTCTTTTCTTTTCCAGTGATCAAACGAGGGTCACTAACACAGAGCTGGTTTTGTTGGTGGTGGGATGAAACAGCCCCAATCCCAGGGTTTGCAGCAGTTGCTGGGCATTAGCAAGGACCGAGACACATGTGGAGGGCCAGCTGAGATATCTGCTGCATTGTTGCTCAGGGTAGGGAGAGAGCCACTGCTCCGTAAGGAAGTTTGATGTAACGCGTTTCTGGGTAGGGACAGAGGCCTCTGTTTTTTATCTCTACAATAAATGGGAAAAACTGAAAACGTGTAATGTGCTCTGCTTGGTTTAGGGGTTATGGGGCTTATACAGAGGTATAAGCCACATCTCCATAATTTTCCCAAGCACACCTCTCTCAGATGATCTTGCCTTTTTCCCCTTTATCTGAGTTTTGATTACTCAGGTAGAAAACAACGGAAATAATTGTTACTTTAAGTACCCAGTAGTAGCCTACCTTTATCTGCCATACCACTTGTTTTGGTTCTTTGAGTGTGTCACGCTTCCTATTCTGGTTTCTATTCTTCCTATTCTTCCTATTCTGGTTTCTATTGCCATATATCAAACTACCCCTAATTAGTGGTGTAAAACATTAACTATCTTATAATGCTCACGAACTCTGTGGGTTAGGAATGTGGGAAGGACACAGCAGAGATGTCTTGTCTCTGCTCCATGGAGACTGGGCCTTCAACTGGGAAGGCTCAAATGCAGGGGGTGACTTGAATGGTTGGGGGCTGTGATAATCTGACGTCTCCATCACTCATATCTGGTACCTGGGCTGGTCTGATGCAACGGTTGGCCTCAGTGGGACCGCCGATTGGAGCATCTGGTAATGGCTTCTCCATGATGCTTGGGTTTCTCTTAGCACGGCGGCTTGCTTCCAAAAGGGAGCACCTTGAGAGCAAGCATTCCAAGAGAACTACATAAAAGCTGCATGGCCGTTTTGGCCCAGACTCAGAAGTCAGGCAGAGTCATTCCTGCCACATTTTATTGGTTACAACAGAGATACAGGCCATCCCAGATTCAAGGGGAGGGGAATTAGGTTGCACCACTTGATGGAGTGGTGGGAGAGTTACACTGCAGAAGTTCTTTCTCTATCTTGGACTCCTGTGTGCCTGCTGAAGACAATGTCCATGTTATTATTAGAAGCTTTGCTTTTAGCAGGGAGGGTCTACGAGGCACACCTTTGAGATCCTTACCAGGCCTTTATCTAGCTGAAAGGTTCAATGAGGCACATAACCTTAGACATTTCTGAGGTTTTAATGAGGGATCTTACAGGCCCACCGTGGCTTTGATCTTTGCCCTGAAATAATTTTTTTAAATTTGAGAATTTTTTTGCCCTCTGGAACAACTGGGAACAAGTTTTATTTTTCAAACTCGGCAAGTTCTGGCTCCTTTATACCGTGTGTCCCTGAAAATAAGACCTAGCCAGACAATCAGCTGTAATACGTCTTTTGGAGCAAAAATTAATATAAAACCCGGTATTATACTATATTATATTATATTATATTAAATTATATTATATTATATTATATTATATTATATTACATTACATTATATTATATTATAATGTAATGTAATAGAATATTATAATGTAATATAATACCCGGTCTTATTTTACTTTATTTTACTTTATTATATTTACTATATTATAATTTTTGCTCCAAACGACACATTACAGCTGATTGTCCAGCTAGGTCTTATTTTTGGGGAAACACGATAGTTCTTCCAAATTTTGTACTTTTTTGAAACTCATTTCTCTCTAAATCTTATCACCGAAGCTAAAAGAAACCAGTCGGCACTTTCAACACTCTGCCCAGAAATCTCCTTAACTACATCACTGAGTTTATTAAGTACAGCTCTTATTTTCCATGTTATGGCAGGCAATAGTGTTGCTAAACTTTCCACCATTATGTAAAAAAACCTCCTTTTTCTTCCAGCTTCCAATAATTTTCTCATTTCCCTGTAAACCCTCACTGACAGTCTTGTGGAGCCCAATTAGGCTTCTGCTAGCAACCTCAAGGACGCTTCCAGTTTCTGCTTGCCACCTGGTC
This sequence comes from Rhinolophus hipposideros, assembly GCF_964194185.1. Lineage (NCBI taxonomy): Eukaryota > Metazoa > Chordata > Mammalia > Chiroptera > Rhinolophidae > Rhinolophus > Rhinolophus hipposideros. The sequence continues at coordinate 33,775,258 of NC_138058.1, read as the reverse complement.
CCAAATGTTTTAGGCTTTTCTTATGGCAGCATCTATTTCCAGGTAACGAGATCCATTCTGATTACAACTGCTGCATCACAAACCACTTCAAACTTAGTGGTATAAAACAATAACCCTTTTACTTGACTTATTATATGGATAGGGTACAACAGGGAAGGTTTGTCTCTGCTCCATAATGTCTGGGTACTCAGTGAGAAAGACGTGAACAACAGGAGTGACACATTTGGTGGGAGGGCTGAAATCATCTAGACTTCTTCATTCACATACTTGATACATGGACCAGAATGTCTCAAAGGCTGGGCATACTGTGAGTAGAGTATCTATGTATGGTTTGGGCTTCTCACGGCAAGGCAGCTGGATTCTGGGGGTTGGGGTGGGGGTCTCCTGAAAGTGAGCATTCCAAAAGAACCTGGCAGAAGCTGCATGGCCTTTTCTGACCTAGGCTCAGAAGTCATGCAGCATCACTTCACATCAGTATTGGATCACTTTTTTTTTTTAATTAAAGTTTATTGGGATGACAATAGTACTGGATTACTTTAAACTTAATTTATAGCTTGTGGTTTGTAGGACTCCCCAGGAATGTAAATTTGGGCTGCAAATCTACACTAAGAATGTTGCTAGTTGTGGTTATGATTTCTGGGGACAGTCTTCTCCTCCCCCATCTGCTCAGCATCAAGGCAACTTTGCTTGTTGACCACTAGGGCCAGGGGAGAGGGTGGGTTTATTTCTTCTGGTCCAAACTTTGTGAGGGCAGGGTCTCCTATCAGCCCTCCATCTTGAATAGGTCCTGACTTATGTGCTTCATGAAAATTGAAGTTCAAGTTTACCAAGTTTAGTAATTTTCTTCAAAGGTAGCTTCAATGTTCCACTTACCTCTTCTACTTCATGCCTTCACTTGTGTTTTAGCATGATATTTTCCTTACTATATTACAAGTTGCTTTTAGAAGATGGTTTTGATATTTTAATTGTTTTAGTTGTTTACAACAAGAGGGTCAGTCTGAATACATAATGTTATATTATTGAAAATGGAAGCCCTTATCTCAATAAATTGTACTTTTATCCACTTGGTTGTTTATTTCAGAAGTTTAGAAGTCTATTAAAAAACGTATTTATTGAAATATAATTAATATATTATACAATTAACTCACTTATGTGCACAATTAAATGGCTTTTAATATATTCACAGAGCTGTGTACAAGTCAACACAATCAATTTTAGAATATTTCATTATCCCTAAAAGAAACCCTGCATCCATTAGCCAACAATTGCCAATCTACCCATCATTTCCCCAGCCCTAGACAATCATTCTTCTATTTTCTGTCTCTGTACATTTGTCTATTCCGGATATTTCATATAAATGGAATCATACAATATGTGATGCTTTGTGCCTGGCTTCTTAGCATAATGTTTTCAAGATTCATCTATGTTCACGTTCATTCTTGATACCTCCATTTCCCTTACGAAGTTGGTATACTTCAGCCTGGCTGGATATGCCAAGCTTTTTTTCTCAAATTTGTATCCTTGCAAATATTCTCCCCTTCCTTATAGTAGATACTCTGAATTGGCTCAGTCACTACCCATTGCAACTTCCTTCCAGTGTGTCTTGCTATAGTGCAAAAGCTGGAATACTAAAAACTACATTTCCCAGAGTCCCTTTCAACTAGACACTGAGTGTAATTTATGTTCTGCCAAGCAGATGCTCCTACATAAGACTTGAATTCAGAATTAAACAAAATCAGTAGGGAATCATTTGTATTTTTGGTGTAGATGTGGCAAAGGAGGGAATGTGCTCCATGGTCAGCTTCTTCTGGTGGCAGCAGCAGTTTTCCCCCCACAGAAGAAGCAGTATAATTCTTGAGGTTGGTGAGTGTTCCTAGAAGCTCCACCTAGAACCTGATCCCATGACTTTGTATGCCTACTAATACCTGATAACAAGTGGATTCTGCTGTCCTTGGAAGAACCCTTAAGAGCTTCTATGGTTTGTTCTCTTCCCTGCCTCCAGGAAAACGAAACTCTTAAGTCATTCAAGATATGTAATTGGTTAGTTGCCTCATTCTTAAAGCTCTCGTGAGACTGAAATCTTTAAAATTCCCTTTCCAAATTACCCAATCTCCCTCATAGTCAAGTAGTTTTATTTCACATCTAAGTAAACAATTTAGGGCAGCATTGTCCAACAGAAATATAGTCCAGGCCATCTGTATAATTTCAAATTTTCTAATAGCCATATTAAAAAAGTAAAAAGAGATTAATTTTAGTGATATATTTTATTTAACTCAATATATCAAAAATATTAGTGTCAACATGTAATCAATAAAAATATTATTAATGCCAAATCATTGAAATCCAGTGTGTATTTTACTCTTACAGCCCATCTCAATTTGGATCAGCCACATTTCAGGTGTTCAATAGCCATATTTGGCTGGTGGCAACCTATATTAGACAGTGTAGCACTGGAGCCATTTAACGTGCTCCTGCTTTTTCCCCATGGAAAGCAACAGATTAGATTCCTTATAGTAAACTTTCAGATACAAGATAAGACTTGAGTAAATGCCTCATCCTGAACCACTGTTGGTCTTGCTCACTACATTACACATGGTCTTCTTTCAATTCCCTGACTGTGTCCAGCTTCTTGCTGTCCCAGGGCTTTGGCACCTGATGTCCCTTCCAGCCAGAATGCTCTTCTCCAATGTTCTCCTAGTTAACTCAGCTTATCTTTCAGTTTTGGCTGAGAAGTTGCTTCTTCAGAGCCCTTCCTGACCACTGTCCCACTCCCCATCACAATTTGATTCTCCTGTTACTCTTGCCCACTATAGCATATACTTCTTTTGCCCAGTTTTCAGCACAATTTGTATTAAGTAATTACTTGTGTGATTATTTGTTTAATGTCCACCCACCCCACCCCCGGGTTGCAGCCAATATTAAGGACTCAGTGAGGATAGCTGGGATCAGGGCAAGAGCTTCTACTTCCACTTCAGAATGCAACAATTACAGATAAGAAAGTCAAAATTATGAGTTTTTTAAAAAAATATTTTATTGGGGAAGGAGAATAGGACTTTATTGGGGAACAGTGTATACTTCCAGGACTTTTTCCCCCCAAGTCAAATTGTTGTCCTTTCAATCTTAGTTGTAGAGGGTGCTGTTCAGCTTCAAGTTGTTGTCCTTTCAATCTTAGTTGTGGAGGGCGCAACTCAGCTCCAGGTCCAGTTGCCATTGCTAGTTGCAGGGGGCACAGCCCACCATCCCTTGTGGGAGTCGAACCGGCAACCTTGTGGTTGAGAGGACGCGCTCCAACCAACTGAGCCATCCAGGAGCTCAGCGGCAGCTCAGCGGCAGCTCAGCGGCAGCTCAGCGGCAGCTCAGCGGCAGCTCAGCGGCGACGGTGCCTCCCTGGGCAGGTGCCATGTTCAATCTTAGTTGCAGGGGGCGCTGCCCACCATCCCTTGGAGGAGTCAAGGAGTTGAACCGGCAACCTTGTGGTTGAGAGCCCACTGGCCCATGTGGGAATTGAACCGACAGCCTTCGGAGTTAGGAGCACGGAACTCTAACGGCCTGAGCCACCGGACCGGCCCCAAAATTATGAGTTTTAATACTGTTGTTAACACTCAGAATAAGTCAAGACATATCCATTCAGTGTACATAGGACATTTTTATGTTAATAATCATATTTTAAAGAACATGGGAAAGGCAAAGATAGCTGAATGGAGATGGGCAGAAGGGCCAGCCTTCCCAGGAATCGATGAGGTAATATGACTTATCAGTTGCTAAGAAGGCCCCCTCCTACCTTCTCTCCACCCCCTACCTCCCTCCCTGGGCCCAAACTGGTGATTTTACACTTTACATTCCTAGAATTCTACTTGGTCACATTGCCTGAAATTTCATTAGGGCTATCCTTTTTAAAGGTCATGATGACATAATTTGTATACCAAGCATTTTGAAACAAAAGCAGGCCTGAGTGGGACTCTAGCATCAGGGTCTTAGGGCAACAATAATGCACCAGGCGCCATATGTGCTTGAGTTATGTATGTGTAATGGCCTATGGAGAAATTTCTCCTCCTTTATTATTATTCAGGGCCAACCCTGAGCCCGTTATAGTCTGAAGTAGCACCCAGGTTTCTTAAACCAGATACCCAAATATATTAAAGATATTTTTGGGGCCCTCCACAATCCTCTTTGCTAGATAGCTATGATCTGTTCTCCAGGACCCTGCACCCTTTCCTTCTCTGCCACAGCTGATTCACCAGGGTGGGCTGTCAATCTTCAGGCTAGTTGTTTTGTTGCCCAGTGCAATAGGTTGTGCCAGTTTGGGGGAAGGCAGGTACAACAACACAGATATGGATTCACAACATATTAACAGAGAAGCATCAGCAGGAAAGCCCACAGGGTCCTGCAGCGGAGGGCCCCTGAGCAGCTTTGAGCCCAGAACCACCCTCCACTGTAGCCACAGGAAGCCTGGTAATAACTCATTTTGGATTAATGCTCATTATCACTCCTTACAATAAATCCCTTTATTTTAGCTAACTTTAGTGAACCTCAATTCCTCATGACCAAATGAGTCTAAACTAAAATGGCCTAAAGGTCTAAAACACCAAATATAATAGATACCTCTTATGTTTGCAGTCCACAACCTTCCTTCTCTGAGAACTGCACCAACCGGCTGGTGTCCTTATAGTAAGTCCCCTTAAGTTACTTTCAACAGGAAGATCTTTGTCTGAGACACCAATCCAGGCATCTCCTGAATTACCAACAACCAACTTGTAAGTGCCTACAGGTATCAACAGCTGCTAGTACTGGGAGCGGAGACGGTGTCTCCCTGGGCAGGTAGAGAGTGAGACTGAGTCTCAGTCTATACAGTCCTCTTACTAAGAAGCACTATCAATATTCATTCATTCATTCATTCAACAAATACATACGAGTGCCTACTTTATTAATAAATACCAAAATGTGAATGGTTTCAACGATATTATGTGTGAATCCAACTTCTGAAGGGTGGTCTTGTACTCCAACCATTATTTATAACATGGTTTTAAAGAAAACTGCATTCTACATCCCTCCACCCCAATTGCCTTCCAATTAGTATTTGACCTTGCTAGGATGCAAGCTAAGGATTACTTGCAAGAAACAGAGAGCAGCACAGTAGGTGTCTTACTTGAGAAAAAGCTACAGACTTTCAGTATTTCTTCTTGGCTAACATGGAGAAGGAATCAAGACCCTGAGAGGCAATGTTTCAAAATGCAGTTGTGTGCAAGGTGTCCACGGGAAAGCAAAAGTGCAGTAATAGGGGAGTGTGTTTATTGAAACAGGTAGTGGAGACAACTGGAAAGTCTCTGAAATGAGTCATTGGTGATTTACATAATTGAATCCATTATCTGATTTAGACATTCTAAGTTAGGTGGGTTTTGACAAGCTTATATATATTGAGTAATATTTAACACTCAAAAATCAAATTATTCAAATAAAGACTGTGGAAGAAAAAGTAATTAAGTTTTTACCTAGGGAAAAATTCTCTAGAAGAGTGATTTGTTACTTTTCAAATATGAGAATGCCAGAAAACCTTTCTTTTCTTTATGATTTTAAAAGCAACATGCTCATTTCAAAAAATTTAAACATTACGGAAAAGTATTCATTCGCTCAACAAGTATTTATTTAGCACCTATTATGTATAAGACCCTAGCCTAGGCACTCAAAAATATAATAGTGAGCATGAAATAGACAATCTCCTATAAATGCACCTTCTAGAGAAAGCATTATTAAGTTTGTTTTAGAGTTTATACATCTTGCTTATAACCCTTGCTGATAAGTCTGTGATCCCTGGCCTCTTGCTGAGGGTCCCAGGTCAGGAAGCACTACTCTAGGTCTTAGGTGACATGTTGGCTTCACAGGGCTCTGTACTACATTCTACTGATAGTCAAGAACCTGCAGGACTACCCTTGACAAAAGTCTCCTCTACCAGTGAAATTCAAGGTCCATGCCACCACACAGTCGACTCTTTCTTTGGCACATAGTACCTCGCTGATGGGAGCTATTTTCATGGGAGCAGGTACAAAAGCAAGAGAAGACAAACATTTCCTGTTGGCCATTTCATCAGATGTTGGTGAATGGAGAAAATATTCTATTTCAGATCCAAGGCAGCAAACAGGTATCTGATAGGTTGGTGTCTTGGAGCCTTATTAGTGCCTTAGTAAAGACTGAATGTTGAGACTAATATTCCAGTTACATTTGAAGGGAGGAGAGGCTTCGTGTTGCTCCTGCAGAGGAATTTAATGGGGAAGATACACACCCACATAGCTTTTGAAGACATTATTTTCTTACGTTTCTGATGTCAGCACACACTTCCCACTTCAGAGAGACTGAGCATCCAGAGTTGATGCTCTCATTACATGCTGCCTTCTGTGTTTCAGTTTAATGATAGGCCTGGGCACACAGTTTGTAATCTAGCTTTGGGCAGATATCTATGACAGCCATCTCTCCCGCAATTTTAATTTTTGTATTTACAACTAAGTTAAGGCTCTTTAGTGAGGCTTTAATCGGGAATTTTAGTTTAAATAGTCAAGAGATTACTTTTTCCCATGAAGAAAAAGTCAGGGAAGTTATCTTTTACAATATATATCTTGGCAGTTTTTATTAAATAAATTATTTATGCCACCTGCTGGTCTTTTTAGGATTCATTCTTTCATTATTAAAATTTTTTACATTTAAATATTATTTATGCTATACACAAATGTATCCAAAATAATCGTTCAATAAAATCCATAAAAGTTTTACAAGGAATGCACTAAGTCATAGAACTTGATTCTGACCTATATCTCCTATTTTTAAAATTTCTCCTTGCCAAGGCTAATTTTAAAAGATACTTATATATTATTTAGGGGAGAGCTATTATTTCTAGTCTAGACTAATATTCCTAAAGAGCATATATTTTAGACTTTAAAATCTTTGTGAATACCAAAAAAGCGTATGGTCCTGGTGAGTAGTGAAGTTTGTCATCACCACAAAAGTGAAATAGCTCATTTAGCTAGAAAATCATTAAGTTTTTGATGGAAGAAAAACTTGTAACAAAGGTAACAAAGCCATTTAAGCTGCTTTATCCCCATCTTACCATCTGCCACCCCCTCTTCTCTTCCCTTCTCTTTACAGTACATAATCAAATTGGAAGAATTTTCTACATAAACAAGGATTAATGTTTCTCATTTATAATTCATATACAAGGCCTCAGAGTGCTATGAGAGACTAATGAGGAACAAACTGAAGTGCTCATAGAACGCCCAAATTGACTTCGGGTGGGAATAACATTTTTTTAATTATCAGAGAAAACCGTGTTAATTGTAGTAACTTTGGAAAATTCAGGCAAGTACAAACAAGAAAATAAAAGTAACCTATAATAAGCCCAAATCCCCTCAAAAAGCAGTATTAATATATTAGAGAATATCTTTTTCAAGTACAGTATACACTTTTCTTTAAAAAACCAAACTGTGATAATCTAAGGTTAAAATAACATATTGTTTTGTAACTTGCTTTTTTCATTTATCACCATAATGTTGTCATTTCCCCCACTTCTAACCTTTGGAATTCCATTATCTAGATGAATCGTACTAGATTTAACGAGACCTATATTATGGCTCTTTAGTTTGTGGCCACGTTTTTGGAAAAGAGAAATAAGCCTCAGTGAGTATTCTGGTCAACACAGATGTGTATCTCTTTTGATGTGTATCTCTGATGCTTTCCCTAGGATAACGTGGGAAATTCATAGCAGCAGAATTTGCAGGGTCAAAAGTTAAGACCATCTTTCAGGTTCTCAGCCCTTATTCAATAATTCATCATTGACATCTTCCATCAGGACAACTGTGGCGGTTAAACCTTAGGCAGGTTTTAGTGTTGCACCTCCCCCAATCTCACCTTGGAGTTCTTCTGAAAAAGCTGCCCACTCATTTCCACTCTGAAGGAAGTTCCTGAAAAGAGTGGGAAGTCTTTTAAAATGATAGTAAAATTTCATTTTAAATTAATGGCTGGTAACAGAGATGCAAATAACAATCCAGACAGCTATCCATGAATTCCTAAGATATTTTAACTGAGATGGTTTCAGAGAATAGCTGTTCTATCCAAACTACAGAACAAAGAGTAAGTATATTTCTTAAACTTTTTTTTTTGAGTACATAAAACATACACAACAGGACTGATAAACAGCGCCCAGGCCACACACAGCACAACTTCAGGGGTGCCATTTGCACAGATCAGAGTTTGAATAGCAAACCCTTGGTTTGTGCAACCTAGCAGTTCTTTGAATACAGTACACAATTCAAAGGTTCTAACAGGAATACATAAGAAGTTACTTCCCTGCCACCTTGTCCCCTAGCTGTCCTGTCTAGAGCAGCAACTCAGTCTTTGGGTATCCTTCCCAAGATATGCTATATATACCGTGTTTCCCAGAAAATAAGACCTAGCCGGACAATCAGCTCTAATGCGTCTTTTGGAGCAAACATTAATATAAGACCGTTAACAATATGTTATTTTAACATTACGTTGGGTTCTCCAGTAAATCTGAGATGAAAATTTTTGTGCAGGTAGTTTATGGAGGAGTGCTCTTAGGATCAGCACCTAAAGAACTGGAGGAGGAGTGAATCACAATGCAGTCACAGCAAAAACCAGAAAAATTCCTTGAAAAACTTGGAAGGTTTATCCCACCTTGGGGCAAGGGGCTGGTCCTTCTCATTCCAGCACCGAACAAATATTGGATGTAGATTTTCCCCAGGGAAGAGATGTGACCTTGGGTGATGTGGTTCTCTTTGCATGAGGGCAATTCCCAGAGAGGAGCTCAGCTGAGAGCTGCCATCCTCCAACTTTCCCAGCAGCGAGGGAAAGGAAAGTCTCTGTACAGAAGGGAGGGATCGGGTGATATACCAGTATCCAGCACAAAGATTATAACTAAAAAGACAAGAGAGGATTAGAGAAAAAAGGGAGTCAAGGACAGTTCACTGGAGAGACTCCTACATTTATGGGACAATAGGAAGAGGAATTATAAAAGTTGACACTAGAGGTATAGGAGAACATGGAGAGCAAAGAGCCATGGAAAACAAGGAAGCAGATGGGAGGAGTCCACAGAAAGCTTGGAGTTTATTAACCCAATCTCCTATTTTGACAAATGAGGAACTCCAGAGCAGAAACACTAAGTGATTTTAATTTCAATTTACTCAACAAGTTAGTGACAAAGCCAGGATCAGCATTCAGGGTTTCTTTTTCCCCACCCAATGTTCTTAACTCTATGTTTCCTCCTTGCATCATGTGTAGGTGACCTTTCTTATTCACCCTAGGATGAGAGCAGGGAAAAGTTAAATTAGCAAAACTCTGGAGTATTCTGTTTGTAGGGGCTTGGTTCTTAACTTCATTACCTTTCACAAAACATTTTCTTACATTTTATATACATAGCTCTTCTTGAATTATATATATAATTCTTCCTTTGACATTGGGTAACATTCACAAAGTGACATTATTCAATGCGAAGTGTGCTACTAACAACTCTATAGATTATTATTATTATTATTTTTTTAAATAGCTATTGAGGAACTTCAGGAAAAATTCTTCTCCAGAGCAGATTGGCTGCCTACCTTGTTGTAGGCTTGTGGTACAGGCAAGAGATGTTTCTTTTATTTCTCTGTTTTAAATATAAGGCCAAGCTTAGTAATACTCTCTTTTCCTCTTTTTCATAAAATTTATCATTGTGTGCCAAGAATGTTTAGTTGAAAAACACTCACCAGATGAGAGTTATCACTGAGATGTTATAAATTGGAACAGTTAACATAGTCTTGTGCATCCAGACTTGTGGTTACTTTAGAACAAAAGTTTCCTGAAAAACAACAAAAAACAACAGATGAGTGATTCCTGAGACCTGGTACTGTAATACTTAGTTTTCTATATAGCTTTAGAGTTGGCCATTGAAAGATCCCATGCCTAGTATGGGCCATGGGTGCCCTAAATATGAACATTAAAAAGACATTGAGGGTGGCCAGTTTGCTCAGTGGTTAGAGTACAGTGCTCAGAACACCAAGGTCACTGGTTCGATTCCCACATGGGCCAGTGAGAGACAACAGTTTGAGCTTGGAGCTGAGCCACAGGTGGGAAGCCAGTTTTCTCAATGGTTAGAGCGCAGTGCTCATACATCAAGGTCGCCGGGTTAAGTCCCACATTGGACAGTGAGCTGCACCCTCCACAACTAGGTTGAAAAAAAAAACCCAGCAACTTGACCTGGAGCTGAGCTGTACCCCCCACAACTAGATTGAAAGCAATGACTTGACTTGGAGCTGATGGGTCCTGGAAAAACACACTGGTCCCCAATATTCCCCAATTAAAAAAAGAAGAAGAAGACATTGAAAATTAGGGCTTAAAATTCCCAGATAGCTTTGTGGGAGAAGAATTTTCACAAGGGCCTAATGGCTTAAGCAGATCTTGTTGTCCCTGTACTGTCTTTACCACATGCCATGTCCACTCACAGAAGGACAGAGGGCTTGGGGCACACTAAAGTGATTAAATATTGGTTGTGGGAAGAGCACAAAAAGGATAGGGATTTTGTTCCTCCAGCTGCTCCCCTCTGCTTTGTGGGGGGAGCAGAAGGTCACTTTGTTCATTTTTGTTCTGTTTTGCTTTGCTCTTTGATACTTGTGACAACTTCTTTTATTAGACCAATAATTTTTATTCAGATATTGCAATTACGATCCCTAGTAACATGTTCAAAAATATCCCGAGTCAATAATGTATTTGCACACCATCTAATGGCTCTAAAAATATGTAATTTCAATATATTCATGAACAAAATTTTGGGGCTGATTCCAAGGAGGCTCAGATTCAACACATTTACTGGCCACTTAAACTGTTAAGTTCAATGATATCAAGCAATAGGAACCACATCCCTCTCAAAATTCATTTGTATATAAATACAGTAAATACTTGAGTTAATTTTAATTCTCAGATGACAAACAAAGTAATACAAGAAAGGATAACTGATTCAGAGAACTAAGATCTTCATTCATGTTCTAAAGCTAAAACAAATATATGAATACTAATGTATGGATACTTGAAAATATCTAGAAGGCTGAAATGTTCAGTTTTCAACTAAGATCTCTGATCTTGTGTGTACAGAACATTAAATAGTAGCTTGTTCTCTCCAGAGGGAACTCACATTTACTGAGCTCATCAAACTGATGTATAAAATCCAAACTCCAATGTACTGATCTATGATAAAAAACCATTTTGAAGGAGAACTGACTCCGGGTGGTAAACACACAATGGGATTTATAGATGATGTAATACAGAATTGTACACCTGAAATCTATGTAATTTTACTAACAATTGTCACCCCAATAAATTTAAAAAAACCCAAAAAACAAAAAAACATATTGTTGTCAGACCTCAGTCCTTGTATTAGCATAATAATGACTGCATTTTCTCCCAACAGGTGAACCATATTTCTAACCATCTTCTAGGCCATAAAACAAATCTCAATAAATTTTAAAAGAAATCAAGTCATACAAAGTGTTTTCTTGGTCCAAAATAGAATTAAACAACACATAAATGACAGAAAGATCTCTGAAAAATCCCTAATTACTTAGAAACAAAATAACATATTGTGTATAATTTGTGAGTCAAAAAAAGAAAGCAAAAAGGAAATTATAAAGTGTTTTGAACTGAATGAAAATGAAAACAACAACATATCAACACTCCTGGATGCAACTAAGGCAGTATATAAAGGGAAATTTGTAGCACTAAAAACCTATATCAGAAAGAAGAAAGGTCTCAAATCAATGGCCTTCTCTTCTACCTTCAGAAACCAGAAACAGAAGAAAAATTAAAACTAAAGTACACAGAAGAAGAGAAATAATAAAGATAAAAGCAGAGATCAACGAAATAGAAAACAGAAAAATAATAGAGAAAATCATGAAACCAAAAGTTGGGTTCTTTGAAAGGATCAGTGAAATTGACAAACCTCTAGCCAAATTCATCAGGGAAAAAAAAAAGAGCGAGAGAGAGCAAAGACATACATGGCCAATATCAAGAAAGAAAAAGAAAACATCTTTGTTGATCTTACAGACATTAAAAGGATCATGAGGTAGTATTATAAACAACTTTTTGCCAATAAATTTGACAACTTGGATGAAAGGGACATGTTCCTTGAGAGACACAAAATACCAAAGTTCACTCAAGAAAAAATACGTGACTTATGTAGCCTTGTATCTACAAAAAAAAAAAAAAAATCATTGTTAAAAATCTTCCCACAAAGAAAATGCTAGGCCCAGAGGGCTTTATTGAGAAATCTATCAAGTATATAAAGAAGAAATAACACCATTCCACATAAAAGTTTCCAGAAAACGAAGGAAGATAAATACTTTCCAACACATTCTATGAAGTCAGCATTACCTTGATACCAGATCATAAAGAAAACTACAGACTAATAAGCTTCATGAACATAGATGTAAAATTATTAATGAAATATTAGCAAATTGAATCCAATAATATATAAAATGGATAATGCATTATGAGTAAGTGGGGTTTATATCAGGAATGTAAGGTTAAATATTCAAAAAATCAAGTATGTAATTCACCACATTGATAGAATAAAGGAGAAAAACTATATGACCATTCCAATGGATGAAAATAAAAACATTTGACAAATTCAACATCCATTTGGCTACATACTCTCAACAAACTAGGAATAGAAGGGAACTCCTCCAATCTGATAAAGAGAATCTATGATAAACCTACAACTAACATCATGCTTAATAGTGTAAGATTGAATGCTTTCCCCCTAAGATCAATAATGAGGCAAGAATGCCCTCTCTATCCCTGTCTATTGAACATTGTGCTGGAGGTCCTAGATGGTTCAGTAAGGCAAAAAAAAAAAAAAAAAAAAAAAAAGAGTAAGAAATTTAATTTCTTTCATTTTCTCTTGCAAGTTCATAGGATAAAAGGTCAATAAACAAAAAGCCATTATTTTTCTATATACTAGCAACAAACAATCAAAAATTAAAATGAAAAAGTATCATTTGCAATAGCATCAAAAACAAATTATTTGATGATAAATTTAATATGTAATGTGCAAGAAGTGTACACTGAAAACTATGAAATATTGCCAAGAGAAATTAAAGAAGATATACATAAATAGAAAGACATCCCGCGTTCATGGATAGGAAATATTAAGATGGCAATATTACCCAAAGAACTCTACAGATTCAATGCAATCCTTATCAAAATCCCAATGGCTTTGTTTTGCAGAACTGGAAGAGCTAATTTAAAAATTCATATATAATTGCAAGGAATCCTGAATAGTCAAAACAATTTTGAAAAAGAACAAAATAGGAGGATTCACATTTCCCTATTTCAAAACTTATTACAAAGCTACAGGAATCAAGACAGTGTGGTACTAGCATAAGGGTAGACATATAGGTCAATGGAATAGAACTGAGAGTCCAGAAATAAACCCAGACATTTATGGTCAATTAATTTTCAACAAGAGTGTTAATACCATTCAACAAGCAAAGAATAGTCTCTTCAACAAATGGTGCTGGGACAACTGGATATTCAAATGCAAAAGAATGAAGTTAGACCCTTACTTCAAATCATAGATAAAAATTAACTCAAAATAAGGAAACATAGGGCTAAATCTTCATGACCCTGGATTTGACAATGGTTTCTTAGATATGACACTAAAAGCACAAGTAACAAAAATAAAAATAGATAAACTGGGCTTCATCAAAATGAAAAACTTCCTTGCATTAAAGGGCACTATCAAGACACTGGGAAAAAGCAACTTATAGAATGAAAGAAACTATTTGCAAATCATATATCTGATAAAGGTGCAATAGCTAGAATATACAAAGAACTCTTATGACTCAACAACAAAAAGACAAACAACCCAATTAAAAAATGGGCAAAGGACTTCACTAGATATTTCTCCAGAAAAGATAATACAAATATCTAACGGTATATGAAAAGATGTTCAATATCATTCGTCATTTGGCAAATGCAAATCAAAATTCCATTGAGATACCACTTCATATCCACTGGTGTGACAATTTTTAAAAAATAAAAGGAAATTCACAAGAGTTGACAAGGATATGGAGAAAATGGAATATTTGTATACTGCTTGTGGGAATGTAAAATGGTGCTGCCACCCTGGAAAATAGTTTGGCAGTTCCTCAAAAAGTTGAACATAGAATTACCATATGACCCAGCAATTCCTCTCCTGGGCACATACCCAGAAGAACTGAAAACAAGTGTCCAAACAAAAACTTACTCGTATACGTGGATGTTCAAAGCAGCACTATTCACAATAGCCAAAAGGTGGAAACGATCCAAATATCCATCATCTGATGAATGGATAAACAAAATGTGGTATATCATGGAATATTATTCAGCCATAAAAGGAATGAAGTGCTGATACATGCTACAACATGGATGAACTTTAAAAACACTATGATAAGTGAAAAAGGCCGGACACAAAAGGTTATATATTTCCATTTATATAAAATATCCAGAAGAGGCAAATTCATAGAGACAGAAAGCAGATTACTGGTTGCCAGAGGCAGGAGGGGGGAGAGGATGGGGAGTGTCTCTTTAATGGGTATAGCTTTGTGATAATGACAATGTTATGGAATTAAGATAGTGGTGATAGTTGATAGTGATAAATTTAACATAAAATATGCATGGCACGTACACCAAAAACTACAAAATATTGCTAAGAGAAATTACTAACGACCTAAGTAAGTAGAGAGAAATACCCAGTTTGTGGATCAAGATTCCATATCTTTAAGATGTCGTTTCTCCTAAAAATGATCTATATTTCAATACAAGTTTTCTTAGCAGCTGAACTATTGACATTTTGGGCCAAATAATTCTTTGGTGTGAGAGGGTATGCTGTGCATTATAGGATGTTTAGCAGCATCCCTGGCCGCTGCCTACTAGATGCCAGTAGCACCTCCCAGCTAAGACAACCAAAAATGTCTTCAGACATTGACTAATATTCCATCAGACATAAAATTGTTTTCAGTTAAAAACCACTGTTTTGTCTAAAATAAAATAAAATAAAATAATAAAATAAAATAAAATGAACCACTTTAAAATGAAGCTGAAGCTGCGATGCCAGAGGAACTGCCCTGCATGTCTTATGCCTTAAACCTTTGGAGTGTTAAAACCGGGCAAAATAACCTTTGGAATGGGACTAAAGCAAACTTGGTGCCCCAAAAACTGTTTGCAAAGATGACAAGAAAGCAGATATTATGATGACCAGATTGATGACTACCGGACTGATAATTAAAAACATTGTTTATAATGAACATTACTACGTTATGTTATCTGTACCAATAGAAATGTCTTCCTTCTATTGATGTAATTGTTTCCCTTCCCTTTCTCATAAATTCCTATTGCCTTGTCTCCTAATGGAAACACTATTTGGGCTTCTGCCTGAATCAGTGCATCCCTAATAGCTAGTTTTATTGATCTCAAATAAATGTTTGTTGCTTCTCTCTTTGAAAAGTCTTTTTATTTTTAGGTTAACATACCCAATGCAATTCCAATCAAAATCCCAATTGTAGAAATTGGCAAGCTGATTCTAAAATTTAGATGGAAATTAAAGACCTAGAAAAGCCAAAACAATTTTGAGAAAGAACATAGTTGGAGGAGTTACTGTTTTCAAAACTTAGAAAGCTATAGAAATCATGATATTTTGATATTGGTAGGAAGATAGTGGAGCAGAATAAAGAGTCCAGAAATAGGCCCACAGAATCATGACTAGTTAATTTTTGACAAAGTTTCCTAGGTAATTCAATGTGGAATCGATAAATCTTTTTCAACAATTGATGCTGTAATAATTGGATATTGAGATGCAGAAAAATTAACCCCAATTCTTATTTCACAGCATATAAATTATTAATATAAAATGGATTGTAGACCTAAATGTAAGAGTTATAACTATAAAACTGCTAGAGGAAAAAAGAGAGAAGTAATCTTCGTGACCTATATAAGGCAAAAATTTCTTAAGTAGAACACAAAAAGGGAGAACTATAAAAGAATAAAAGTTGATAAATTGAACTGTAGCAGTTTTAAAGCCTGCCATAACAAATTACCCCAAACTGTGTGGCTTAAAACAACAGAAATGTGTTTTCACACAGTTCTGGACTCCAAAATCAGAGTGTGGGAGGGCCACACTCTACTTCAAGCAAGGCTCCAGGGGAGAATCCTTCCTTGCTTCTTCTAGCTTCAGGTGGCTCCTGGTGTTCCTTGACTTGTGGCAGCATGTGTATTGTGATTTATAATGAGAAAGTCATACACACACATACACACACACACATACACACACACAGGGGGTGCCAAAAAATGTATACACATTTTAAGAAAGGAAAAAACTGTATTATAATTACACTAATGGTAACCACTTTGAGCACCTCTTGTAATTGCAGAAGTCAAACGTGACTTGTATTCATCTTTTGTTATCGGTATATATTGAGTATTAAAATTTTAATACAGTTTTTTCCTTTCTGAAAATGTATATACATTGTTTTGGTACCCTGTGCGTGTGTGTGTGTGTGTGTGTGTGTGTGTGTGTGTGTGTGTATGGTCTTCATCCTTTTTCTGCCACAGAGCTTCTAAAACCCTTGGAATATCCTAAGTGATGATAGGGACAAAGGTGTTTTTGTTATGTTAATGAGGTGACTTTAGGATCCCAGTCTAAGATGGGGGCTGGTTGCCAGGAGAACCAACCTATGATCAGAGGGTTGGAACTTTCAGTCCCATCCCATGCCCACCTCTCAGTGAGGAGAGGGGCTGGAGGTCAATCAATTGCCAATGGCCAATGATTTAAGCAACCATACCTACGTAACGAAGCCTCCATAAAAACCCAGAAGGACAGGTTCATAGAGCTTCTAGGTTGGATAACCAGAATGCTTCCTTGTACCCTTGTGCCTGCCCCAAGCTCCATGAGGACAGAAGCTCCTTTGTTCAGAACCTTACCCTGTATATCTCTTCATCTGGCTATTGATTCATATGCTTTAATACCCTTTGCTCTCATGAGTAAATGCATTTCCTGAGTTCTGTGAGCTAATCTAACAAATTAATTGAACCCAAGGAGGGGATCATGGGAACCTCCAATTTATAGCTAGTTGGTCAGAAAGGTAACAACATGGACTTGTAATTGACTTCTGAAGTGAAGGGCAGTCTTGTGGGACTGAGCTCTTCACCTGTGTATTCTGATGCTATCTCTGGATAGATAGTGTCAGAATTTAGTTGAATTGTAGGACACTCAACTTGGTGTGGGGAAAACCTTCATGTACTAAAATTGGTACCAGAACCTATTTACAGCACAATTGCAATCTTTACCTCTATCTTCACTTGGCATTCTTTGTGTCTCTCTGTGTCATTTTCTCTCTTATAAGGACAATATCATTGGTTTTGGGCCCTATCCTAATCCAGTATGATCTCATTTCAATTCTTACCTTAATTACATCTGCAAAGATCCTATTTCCAAATAAGATCACTTTCTGAGGTTCTGGGTGGACATGAATTTGGGGGGAAGTAGCATTCAATCCATTACATGAAATTCATCAAAATTAAAAACTTTTGCTCTTAAAAGTTTTTTAAGAAAAAGAAAACACAATCCACAAACTGGGAGAAAATATTTATGAAACATATATCCAACAAAAGACTTATATACAGAATATATGAACAACTCTTACAACCCTATAGTAACAAGACAAACAACCCAATAAAAAATGGGTATAAGCTTTGAACAGACACTTTACCAAAGAAGATATACAGATGGCAAATATACTCATGAAAATATACTCAACACTTTGGAAAACAGTTTAGTAGTTTCCTGTAAAGTGAAATACATACTTATCAAATGCCTGGAAACTTCCCTCCTAAGTATTTACCCAAAAGAAATGGACAGATTCACACAAATATTTGTACATGAATGTTAATAGTAATTTTATTTGTAATAGCCAAAATTTGGAAATACCCCAAGTGTCCATCTTCTGGTGAATGGATAAATTGTGTTACATTAAAATGGAATACTACTCAGCAACAAAAGGATAGAAACTACTTATATATAAAACAAAATGGAGGAATCTCAAAAGAATTAATCCCAAGGGAAACAAGTCAGACTTAAAAGACTACCTATTGTATGATTCTATTTATATCTAATTCTAGAAAAGGCAAAACTGTAGTGATAGAAAGCTAACCAAGGGTTTCCAGCCACCAGGGGATGGGAGTAGGGGATTAACTGCAAAAGGAGACCATTTTGGAATGCTGGAAATATTTTATATTATTATGTGGTAGAGATTATATTACTGCATACCTGTATCAAAACTCATCTAATTATACACTTAAAATTGGTATATTTTATAATATGTAAATTATACATCAATAAAGCAAGACCCATCATCCTGAAACTATGGGGCTTCTGCAGAGGAAAAACAGGTAACATCTACAGGCTTGGGAATCAGGATAGCATCTGACTATTCAAGAGTAATGTAGTGGAATCTAGAAGACAACTGAGAAAGGCCATCACAATTCTGAATAATTTTATAGCCAGCTAAACTATTAACCAAGTTTAAGGGTAGAATATAACTAGATGAACAAAAGGCTCCAGAAGGATGTCTCCAAGAAAAAACCAAAACATTACCTAAAGTATTTGACTACATTGCAAACCATTTTACAATGCTAGAGTTTGAGAATTAATTAGTAATAGGTATCTGGAAAACTGAATAATAGAGAAGATAAGGCAATTATTACTTCCAGGGAAAACAATAGTTAGTTGCCCAACTTAAATAATTGTATACTGCATGACTCAGTAAAAAATATTTACATAGTCATAATAATGTGGATATTACATATTAATTAAAAACAGCAATATAGGGTAGGATTCTTAACACCTTCACTAAAATAGTTCCATTTTTCATCTTGAGTATTGCTTTATTATATAGCTCTTTTGTTTCTTCCTTGCTATTCGGTTGTTGATTATCAATTCTCATTAGTGTCAAAATGTTTGTCCCTAGTAGATGCTGCTCCATACTTCTAGTTTTCTTCAAACCTGCTATAGGCTTGGAAACCAGATGATCAAGCTTATTTTATTGTGTAAAGTCGGAATATATAAAACATAACTTACTTAAATTTTAATACATGGTTAGGGTGATTTTTTTGCTTTTTTAATTTTTATTTTATTTTTTTTGTGGGGGGGAAGGGGAACAAGACTTTATTGGGGAACAGTGTATACTACAAGGACTTTTGTTTTTTTTTCCAAGTCAAGTTGTCCTTTCAGTCTTAGTTGTGGAGGGTGCAGCTCAGCTCCAGGTCCAGTTGCCGTTTCTAGTTACACGGGGCATAGCCCATCATCCCTTGGAGGGAGTCGAACCAGCAACCTTGTGGTTGAGAGCCCACTGGCCCATGTGGGGATCAAACCGGCAGCCTTCGGAGTTAGGAGCATGGAGCTCCAACCGCCTGAGCCACCGGGCCGGCCTTGCTTTTGTGACTATGGGTAAATTACCTAACCTTTCAGTGGGGGAACTAATAAGATCTATTTCAAGGGTTGTTGTAAGGCTTAAAAGTGGTCAACTTAATTTAAAGTAGATTTACATAATTCACTTATCTATTTTTTAAATTAGTTTTTAAATTTAGAAAAACAGTAATAAATCAATGTGCTATTCTTCATTAACTAATTTCTAATAACATAATGTCATGTATAGCCAAAATATAAGCTATTGATAAAGCAAGGAATATAATACAAGTCCTGATATTTATTTGGACTATCTATATGCCTGTATAGAAACTCTGAGGTTCTGCTTTTGACAATAAATAAGTAAGTCTCAGGTATAAAGATCAGAAATGGCACCATTTTATTAGGTATTATGATAAAACTTTTCCCATAGATTTAATGCAATGGAAAGATATTGACTGAAAAAATTAACTGATCTGGCATGTAACATATAATTACATTTTTGCTCATGAGAAATAGACAATATTAAATTAAATAAATAAGATGAAATAAAGATGAAGATTGTATAAAACTGGAATAAATGTTTTATCATATGATTTGATAAAAATAACTTGTAAGTATCTTATTGAATAATACACTGAATTTGAAAGAGATCATATAAAAACTTGGTTTGTTTTTAGCTAGTGTGTCATGAAAAATTTGGTGACTGTAGAAAATATTTTAGTTACACCTAAGATAATAAATTGGGGTGCCCAGATAGCTCAGTCGGTAGAGCATGAGACTCTAAAAATAACAAACTGCTTTGGCCGTTCCAACATATTTCTTTCCTGCTAATGACATGACTTTGGGATGAGTACTGAGAATAGGTGAAAATAATTGCATTGAAGTTTAGCATTTTTTAAAAAGATGCTCTCTGTGCCTTGTTTCCTTAAGATAAATGCTTTCTTTGATAATTCTTATGGGATGGAAGAAGCCTTATTTTTGCCACTCCATTGTACTGTATATTTTAAGACCCTAAGAATACGAGCCAAAATACCCCATTTCTAAAAACCAACTTTCACTCTTCAAAGAAATATCTAAAAGATAGTGAAAGACTTGTTCCTTGTTAATCATTGATATTATTCACCTTGTGGTACTATAAAATTAGATTTGGGATAAATAATAGGGTGATTTTCGTTTTGAAAAGTTGGAGAAAGTGTTGTGGTGAACACAGGTACTTTCCCAAACAGGTTAATTTTGGGAAAGAGGACACATAAAAGTTGAGGACTGGAAAACTGATTTCCTCAAAGCTATCTATAATTGAGTACGTTCTGAAAGCATTCTATACTCCCAGTCGTATGAGAACCTCCAGTAGGAAGACCATAAGTGTGGACTCAAATATGGCCTGACATGACTTAAGAAAACATTGCCATCTAGTGGCAACTACTTCAAGTCATAGATACAAAGACCTAAAGGTTCCCTTGACCCTTTGAAGGACACCTCTGACGCAGCCCAAAGTAGCAAAATATCTTGCATTTATATTGTATGTTATAATTTATATTGTGCTTTCTACATATTTGTTATTTAACATTCCAAGCAAGCCCCTGAGGTGGTGATATTCTCTCTACTGATGAAGTACTTGAGGCTCAGAGAAGGAAACTTACGAAGATCATACTTTCAATTATTCATTCAAAATTCATTTGTCAAGCATGATTACATGACTAGCATTACCCCTGGCTTGGAGTAGGAGGATGGGTTATGGGTGAATAAAAAAATGACTAAGACACAATGTCCTTAAATCATTCACAATCTACTGGGGACACAGAATTATGAATTCGAATCAGGATTTGCATTCAGGACTAATGTGTATGCTTGTTCCTGCCACTACATCATGGCATAGTAAATGTAAATGTCATAAGAGTGTTGGAGGCCTGCCCGGTGGCTCAGGCGGTTAGAGCTCCATGCTCCTAACTCCGAAGGCTGCCGGTTTGATTCCAACATGGGCCAGTGGGCTCTCAACCACAAGGTTGCCGGTTCAACTCCTCAAGTCCTGCAAGAGATGGTGGGCTGCGCCCCCTGCAACTAGCAACGGTAGCTGGACCTGGAGCTGAGCTGCACCCTCCACAACTAAGATTGAAAGGACAACAACTTGACTTGGAAAAAGTCCTGGAAGTACACACTGTTCCCCAATAAAGTCCTGTTCCCCTTCCCCAAAAAATCTTTAAAAAAAAACCCCAAACATTAAATGCTTAGGGATAGATTAAAAAAAAAAAATAAGGGTGTTGGGATGAATCTTGGAGTCCTTGCAGTATAGGATGAGGTTAGTCATGGGGAAAGGTGGTTTCCAAGCAAAATGACTCACTGAATTAAAATGTCAACTGAACAGAGGGCCTCCCCCCATCCCCACACAATTTGCTTCTTGTAATCTGCTATGGGCTTGGAAACCAGATAAGGAAATTTATTAAGAAGGTATTTAACATGAAAGTAAATGACCTGAGTGAAAATCCCAGAAGCTCCTCCCTGAGGTGTGTTGTGTGTGAGTTTTAGAGCATAGACTTTATTAAGTCTGTTTGGGCCACTCTTGAGACTTTCTTAAGATGTCCTCTCTCTGAGCTCAGGCAGGCAGCTGCATAGCCAGCAAGTTCTGAGTGGGCAGTGTTACAGTAGAATAGATAACTGCGCCATAATGAGTACCCTGAGTCAGGAAAAACCCACATCCCTTATCAGGGCACGCCTGCCTCCCCAGCCTCGTGTCTAAGATCTCACCCCAGCTTAGGATCTCTCCCCTGCAGAAACTGACCTTCTTTCTGTTTTTGAATATTCCAAGTTCTTGCCTAACTCAGGCCTTTGTAACATTTCTCCCTTTTCCTCACACTTCACAAGGCAGGCTCCTCATCTTTCAGGATTCAGTTTAAATGTCACCTTCTCAGAAAACTCTTCACTGACCACTCTACCTAACATCTAACATAATAATTAATATCCACCTTATCTAGGCTGTCTACCAAAACCCATCTGTGTCCTAAAAATGTCCTATAGACATTTTACTATGCTAACTGGAGCGTTAGCACTTACCACTTTCTAATATACACATATTTTGTCTGTTGTCATTATTGTCTTATCTCCCCCCACTGGAATGTCAGCTTTGTGAGGACAAGTGTTTTGCCTACTTGGCTCATTTCTATATGCCTACCACCTAGAACAGGACTTGGCACATTGTGGGTGCTCACTAAAAAACTGTGAATGAATTGAATGAAATCTCTTTTCCTTTTTGTCTCATATGGCTATTCTCAATAAACACAGCCAGACTGGCCTGGTTTTCTTAAATAGATTCTGACAGTTTTACTTGGCAGCTCATGAAGCAGGACTGCTGTGTGCCTTTGTTCCAGGAAATGGACTTCAAGTCACCTTCCCAGGGCCCAAGCTTCTCTGGAACAGGAAATCAGGCATTAGACATTAGTTAGGTATGTTAAATCGCATTTCGTAGGTCTACACTGCCACATCATTTGTTAACTCTCTTGGGCAGGATACTGGGTAATGAGTTCAGGGTCTTGCTCAAATATCAGGCTAGCTTTCCTCCATTCCTAACCACAAACTCCACCCCGTGATAAGCTGGCTCTCTGGCCTGTATGCAGCAGATTTCACTGTGGGAGAGAGGGCCTGGAGAGAGTGAAGTTTCTCACACTCATCTCATTCCTGGATAAACAATGCCATCTTCTTCCCCTGCTGAGATTAAGTCAAGTGTGGGGATGTCTTGTGAAAAGAGCAGTACATAACTGTGGAGGGCTGAAAAAGTCACTAATTTCCAGTGAGAGCCATGGGAACTCGGAAGGAGTAAGGTCCCTCTGCCCAGTGATCTCAGGAAGCATTCATGAAAGCCTAGTTTGTATACAGCATTACCCTGAACGTAGCAATGAAGAATCCCTATGTTGCCCTTTTAGAGGGAGCCAGGGTGGGGCTGAGTACTTCCCTTGCTAAGGAAATAGTAGCTAGCACCCTATCCTCACTTCCTGAGCCGCCAGTCTTCCTGACAGAGTTGCTTGCACCTCCGGTCTCTATTGTCTTACTTTCTATTCACTACTTCTGGACTCATTACCTTTCCAGCTTCTCCCCATACCCTTTCTTCCTCACTTACCACAGGCTACCTCATGCATGTCTTTCAGTCCTTGCATTTGACAAATATTTCCCACCCCCAGACTTTGGTACATGCTGTCCTACTACCATAAAAAAGACACTCATTATCTACCTATCCTTTGCTTTTCAGTCTCTCACTACTTCCCGGCTTCTGTTTTCACCTATTAAGTAACCCAAACTACTTGCTAATGTAATCAAATTTGTATCTGTTTCTAAATGTATAGATTAATGTAGAGAGAATTGATGTTTTATAATTGAGTCTTCTGTCTTCCTATCCAAGAACCTGATTGACCTTTCCATGTGTTCAAGTTTTCTTCTGTTCAAGACCCTAAGGAACATTTTAAAGTTGTCATCATATAGATATTATACATTTCTTGGTAAGTTTATTCCTGGGAATTTATCTTTTTTGTTGTTGTTGTAACTAATGCATTTTCCCCACTACTTGATTGCTATTTGTATATATAAAAAAACTATTGGTTTATAACATTAATTGAATTCTTGTTTTGTTTGTCATAAATTTTCCATTTGATTCTCTTGGGGATATGTTATAAATGATATAATATATCATTTATAAATAGTGATACTTTATAACTCCTCCTTTCGAGTTTTGACATCACTAATTCCCTCTTCATGTGCAACTGCACTGATTAATAAAATTAGAATAGAAAATAACCACGGTGATGGTAGGCATCTTGTCTTGTTCCTGGGTTTAGTGAGAATATTCCCATTGTTTCCCCCATTAAGCCCAGGGCTGGCTTTTGGTTGTCCATAAGTCTCTTAAATCTGTCCACTTCTATTTTCACTGCTGTCACCTTAGTTGGAGACACTATGATTTTTCACCTGTAATAAACCTCAATGTTTATTTTTATTCTCGCCTCTAACAATTCATTCTCCACACAACAGCTAGAGTGGGCCCGTAAAAATGGAAATCTGGGGCGGCCGGTTAGCTCCATGGTTAGAGTGCAGTGCTCATAACACCAAGGTCGCCGGTTTGATTCCCACATGGGCCAGTGAGCTGCGCCCTCCACAATTAGATTGAAAGCAACGACTTGACATGAAGCTGATGGGTGCTGGAGAAAGATACTGTTCCCCAATATTTCCCAATACAAATTTTAAAAAATCAGATTAACGAGTAATAATAATAAAAAAAGGAAATCTGATCATGTTGTTTGTGTCTTAAAACACTCCAGTGGCTTCCCATCCCTTTTAGGATGAAGTCTAAAATCCTTAGATGCGACCCTCAAGGCCCTGCATCTGACCTCTGTATGCATTCCAGCTTGATGGCAAACCTTTTTCTTCCTCACCACAGGCCAGCTCCTGCAGGCCTTTTACTTCCTTGAATATGATTAAGTATTTTCCACCTCTAGACTTTGCACATGCTGTTCAGTCTCTACCCTTTGCTTTGCTAACATCATTCTACTTACCTTTGGCATTTCAGCTTCTCACAGACTTCCTCAGGAAAACCTTCCTGCACTGCAGACCAGATGTTATATGTTCTCATTGCACCCTCTCTTTTAGTTTAATAGTCTTTTTCACCATGGCACACTTACATATAACTATATAATTTTTTATTGTTTGTCTTTCCTGCTGAATTTAGAATTGTACTAATGCCTGATACATTGCCAATTCTCAGTGACTATTTGTAAAATAAATAAATGAAAATAAATTATTCAAAATGTATTGAAGATACAAAGGATGGCATCTCTCTGTTTTTATATAAGAAACGTCTCTGGTTCTGAGACTGTACAATCAGTGACTGGTGTATTTACAGGGGAATATGGGATGATAGCAAAGCAAACAGATTAGAAAATGGGTACATATTTTTATCACAGATAGTAAAGAAATTACCAAAGACAACTGAGGTCATATCAAAAGGACTCCAGAACCAACTTGAAGATGCTCCCAATGGCCAAATATGGGACAATTTGTGTAAGAAAAACAACTACAATAGATTGAAACACATCAAATATATTTATCTCATAATCACATTAAGATAATAAAAACTCACAGTTAATCTTCTGGAGGATGGGAAAGGAATTGGCTCTTTTGAAAACTGATAAGTAATAAAGAGATGAAATCAAGCATTTATTCTGTCTTTCCCATGTTAACTTTAACTCTGGATAACTCTATAATTAATGAGAAAAAGTGTCTTTTTTATGGATATATTTCAGCTAATAAATGAAGAAAATGGTAAGATCAGAATGTTACACTTTTGCAGCCTAAACTGAATTAGCAATGACCAATCACATTATATATATGTTTAAGAAGTCAAACCTGAATCTAATGAAGCTTCTAGGTCCAACTACTCATTTACAGATGAACATGTTAAATTACACCATGGGGATGCAATGAACAAAGTCAGGCTGTGGAAACCTTTATAGGACAGAACACCTGATTTCCTCTCCAAAAAATTAAAAAGAATAAAAAGAGAGATGAAAGACTTCTTAAAGATTTAAAGACTTAAAAGATACATATTAAAAAAAAAGATACATCAACCATTGGCATTGTATGGACCTTGTTTAGATGACTGGATATTTGAAGGTATTAAAGAATTATTAGGTCTTTTTTTAAGGCATAATAATGGCATTGTGGTAATATTATTTTTTTAAAGTATCCCTATCTTTTAGAGATATATAGGGAAATATTTAAGGATGAAATGATAGGGTGCGTGTAATTTGCTTTAACTTAATCCTGGGTGGGAGAGTGGGTGGGTATGTAAATGAAACAAGATAGGTACTAATTTGTTAACTATTAAGACTGCTTGATGGGTATTTGGGAATTCATTAAATGAATCTGCTACTTTTGTATATTTCAAAGTTTCCAATAATATAACAGGTCAAAAAAATTAAGAGAAAAGAGGGACAACATTTCTTCTGGGTTTCCATACATATCAGACTCAGAGCTAATGCCTAGATTCTAGGAGGCATTTTAAAAAGAGCACAAATCTGGTTGTCAGATGTCTAAATCTTGACAGTTTGAGGCTTGAATTCGTGTCTCATGGCTGTGGGAGCAGGAATAGTGCACATTTCAGAAGCCCAGGCCTTTTGTCCTGGTTACCCAGATGATCCACATGGCAGGAACAAGATGAAATGACAGCAAATATTTATTCCATTTTAGTATTGTTCTGTCCTAGTTGGATTTCCAAGAAGAAACTTGGATACAGGGCAAACCTTTTCGCCAAAGCCTTTTAAAGTTTTGGCTTTAGTTTCAGCACTCTCGCAGTAATGAGCAGCAGAATTTATGACAGTAAATTAGATTTTTACTGAATGGAGGTAAAACAACAACAACAAACACCTATTCAGTGTAGACTAGTGATGTTCAATAGAACTTTCTGGAATGATGGAAAAGTTTTTTATCTCTATCATTTAATGTGGTAGCCAATAGCCACTTATGGTTACTGAGCACTTGAAACGTGTCTAGTGCGATTGTGAAAATGAATTTTAAATTTGATTTAATTTTAATTAGTTTAAATAGCCTCTTGTGGCTATCAGCTACTGTATTGGACAGCACAGTTTGATTCTATACAATATCTATAGCAACTGCTTCCTCAAAGCTTTCTACTATTAATTCAATCCAAAAAAAAAGTTGTATTGTTTCTAGCCAAACAGGCCAGTCAATATTAATTTTAGTAGACATTCTTCTCCTATTCCTGGTCCTTGCCCAAGTTCATGGTCCCTCCTATAGCGATAGCCCACATCCAGTCTAATGGGCATCTAAAGTAGGCTCATTTGCTGAAATTTGTGACAACTCTGAAAGAACATTTTAAGTCCAGAGCTTCCCAAGGGATCAGCAGAGGCCTGCCTTTGTTGCAATCATATCACAGTTCAGTATTTTTCCTCTGCCTAACCCAAGCCCCCACAGTTGTTCCCAAATCTCCATTTCAGACAGACTTGGTTCCTGCCCTCATAGAGATGACACTATTCTGGCAGAGATGAAGAAACTGAAATCCAGAGAGGTTTAAGGATGTGGATGAAAAGGGGTGCTCTGTAATAAAACTGAAAAGTCCAATAATGGAAAGTGATCCGATCATAAATTCTTAGTTGGACAGGTCATGGTCGGTAGTAACAACACAGGCGTACAACTTTTTTAGTAAAATGTTTATCTTTTCCTTAAGACAGCCCTGTCCATTGTTCTTGTGCATCTAGGTTAACATATCTTTGAAATGTAATCCTCTTTTCCAGACTCCTCGAAGGCATAACCACCCTCAAGAGAGCACAGAATCTTGTCATCTATCCTGTAATCCAATCCCTGCTGTACTTTCTCCCACCTTCATGTAATTTTCCTTAAATTCCCTCCCTAATTCCAAATGCATAAAAGAAAGAAAGTGCAAACTTATTCTCTGGAGCATTTGAGATCTTGTCCCAGCATATGTTGTCAGTTTATTTCAAATAATGTCTTATAAAAATTTTCTACAGGTTTGGACATTTCTTATGTTGACAAGGAAAGGCTAGCCGAAGGATACACAGCTGATTTATGGTAGAGCCACAAGAATCCACTTTCTTGGCATTCACTGTAGTAATTGTTCCACTGTATCATGTGACCTTATAATGAAGCATGCTGCATCAGGAAACCACAGTCTGCTACTGGGAGTACCACTAGAAGAATAAGATATCTTTCTAACATGTTAAATTAAGAATTGGCAAATTAATTTCCACTGGGAGCAGTACTTCCCTTTTTTTAAGGAGAATGCTTCCCTCTTCCTGTAGACACTGGATCTTAATAGAAGTTACTGTCTTAAATGACCTAGATTTTTCAACCACATGGTTGGTTGAGAGGTGGGCACCCACCATGGTAGCCTGGTCATTGTTGGCCTATGAACGAACATGTGACTGAAGCCAGGCCAATCACAACCCTTGCCCAGAATTGTTCTTAAACTGGAGCTGAGCAAGCACTTTCATCCTAGTGAGAAGATATACGATCTTCTAAACTCATCTTGGGAAGATGAAGATATCTTCATTTTGGTAAGAAACTGCGTTGAGAGAAAAGAGAATTCCCTGCAAAGAAGTGAAGAAAGGGATATAAAGTCCTGGTGGCAATTTGTGTCTCTATTTTAAGATATTGCTAACGTCAATACCATGCCTGCTCTACCTGAGGCATGATTATTTAAGCCAATGAATGTTTTCCTTTTTGCTTAAGCCAGTTCATAATGGGTTTCTATTATGTTGTCTTATCACCCTAGAAATTGATTCCACTTATCTTGTCATCTGTGTTTTGCATACCCATTTTTATATAGCTTGTATTCCTTAGCATACAATTTTGTATTCTGACTTTCCATTTGCCATTACTGTATATTTTCCCACAGTTGACACAATGGCCATAAATTAATAATTCTAACAAGTTAATATACCACAATCTAACAGTTTTCCCAAATGTAGAATACTTAGATTGTTTGCTTTCTTCCTCCTTGTTATACTTATCATTACAATGACCAACTTGGTGTATGTAGCTTTAGTTTTCTGTTCAATTTTTTTTTTTTTTTTAAGGAGGGTGCAGCTCACAGTGGCCCATGCAGGGATTGAACCAGCAACCTTGATGTTATTAGCATCGCGCTCTAACCAACTGAGCTAATCGGTCACCCCTGTTTAATTAATTCTTAAGTTAAATTCCTAGGAATAGGATTGCTAAATCAAAGGGTAGGAACACTTGCACAGTTTCTGACACAAAAGTGAATATTTTTTACATTTCAGAAAAAGTTTGCTTTGATGTCAAGTTTAAAGGAAATGTCAGTCTTTAATGGTGAGTGGCTTGAATAGCCACTCCTGACTAAATTTCGTGCTTGGCCCTGCTTTCAGAGGCAATTGATCTAGAACACCTCAGGGGTGGGAAGAATATGCTGAATTTTTGCTCCACCCAGGAATGGAGCTCCAGGATGTGGTGCAGGGTTTTCCCAAAGGGAAGGGAAGGTTGTGGAAGGGACTGGAAGCATCAGGAGGGGCTTTCAAAATACCAAGTTCTTCCAACCCACAGCCAGATTCAGAATCTCATTAAGGTGAACAACCCTCCACAAGATCCTGGTAACAAGTCTAGAGTAAATCCTCTTACTACATCCTCCCATAGTCCGTTGGGTTTTTCCTTCAAACCATTTATTATTATTGCAAATTCTTAGTTATGCAATTCATTGTCCCATTTCCGGGAATTCAACTTAAGAATGAATGCTTTTTTCTTTTTCATTACATTTATTGAGGGTGACATTGGTTAATAAAATCATATAGGTTTCAAGTGTTCTATAAAACATCACCTATTTATTGCATTGTATGTTCACCATCCAGAGTCAAATCTCCTTCCATTACTATATATTTGACTCCTTTTACCCTCTTCTACCTCCCCCATCTCTGTTTACCCTCCGATAACCAGTATTGTCTGTGTCTATGAGTTTTTGTTTGTTTGCCTTGTTTGTTTGTTGCTTTCAGTTTTATATCCCACATAGGAGTGAAATGGTTCTCGACTTTGCCTGACTTATTTTGCTTAGCACGATAATCTCAACCCATCCATGTTGTTGCAAATGGCAGTATTTCATCTTTTGTTATGGCTGAGTAATATTCCATTGTATATATGTGCCACATTTTCTTTCTTTTTTTTTTTTAAAGATTTTTATGGGGGAAGGGGAACAGGACTTTATTGGAGAACAGTGTGTACTTGACTTTTTTTCCAAGTCAAGTTGTTGTCCTTTCAGTCTTAGTTGTGGAGGGCGCAGCTCAGCTCCAGGTCCAGTTGCCGTTGCTAGTTGCAGGGGGCGCAGCCCACCATCCCTTGTGGGAGTAGAACCGGCAACCTTGTGGTTGAGAGGACGCGCTCCAACCAACTGAGCCATCCGGGAGCTCAGCGGCAGCTCAGCTCAAGGTGCCGTGTTCAATCTTAATTGCAGGGGTGCTGCCCACACTCGAGGAATTGAACTGGAAACCTTGTGGTTGAGAGCCCACTGGCCCATGTGGGAATCGAACCAGTAGCCTTCAGAGTTAGGAGCATGGAGCTCTAACCGCCTGAGCCACTGGGCTGACCCCAGTGCCACATTTTCTTTATCCAGTCATTTACTGAAGGACACTTTGCTTATTTCCATGTCTTGGCCACTGTGAATAAAACTGCAATGAACCTGGGGGTACATATATCTTTACGGATGCTTTCAGATTTTGGGGGTACTTAACCAGAAGAGGGAATGCTGGGTCATATGGTAATTCTAAAAAATGAATACTTAAGAGGGCATTAACTTAAGAATTAATTCAACAGAAAGAAAAAGCTACATATATTGTCTATAAGTTCCATAAGAGCAGAGATGTGTGCTTTCTGTTCACCTCTGTATCCTAAGCACCTAAAATAATGCCTGACACACAGTGGGCACTGAACAAATATTTGTTGATTGACTAACAATTAGCATAATAAAATAAACTAGGTTTTCTATTTTTCTTAAATTTATTTGACCACGGAACCATTTTTTCAGTTGCAAGTTAACATTCTAGGGGACACATTTGGAAAATGTTAGTCCATGTTTAGGGGAAAGCATTAAGAGGAGACCTTGTGTTTTCCACAGGAATTCTGTATCCTTCAGAACTTGCCTGTTGAATTGCTGCACCCACTTGGAACACAACAGGGAGCAACCCCACTACTCCCACTTGGGGACCTAAAGTGATTTGATTGACTTGATGGGAATTGAATTGAAGCAAGTTGATAAACACAGCATTTTGATAATCAGGTGGAAATTTAATAGTCCTAGTTAATGTTAGCTTGAAAATTCATAATTTGTGGATCACTGATCATTTTTACAGGCCAGTCCCATCAAACTGTTTTAGAAGACATCACTAAGATGCTTCTTAGCGAAGTTTATTTGTGAGCGTTTTCCCAATGCTGACATATATTGAAGTTAAATGAGTCTTCTGAATCTTTTAAAATAAAAAGATCAATTAATTCACAGAGACTTTGTGACTCTATAAGCGAGAAATTATTCTGGGATTTAGTCAGTGCAAGTATAAAGAGCTCTAGATTATGAGTCTAGATTACAGGAGATACCTGGTTCTAATTCGAGCTCTGCTCCCAAAGAACCGGCTTGATCTTTAGGAGCCTTTCTGAGCCTCAGGGACTCCTATAAAGTGAGAGGATTGAATTAAAAAGATGAATTAAAAAGACTGTAATATTCCCTCCAGTTCTGATAGACAATGGTGCTTATCTGAAAGCACATTTAGTCTCTATAAATGGCATAAGTAGCTGTGAACATGAAGAGCTGGATAATACATTCATTGCTGTGGCTTAGTACAGTCTCCAGGACCATTACAGGGCAGCGGATGCTAAAATACAAAGTTCAAATTTCACAACTTAAATCATGATTGCTCTTTGTCTGAGCAATTCAAAAGGCTCTCACAGAACAGGTTTGAGTAGGGCCTACTTATATTTAATGCTGGCTGAGAAGAAAAGTGAAATGTGAGGAAAGATACACTGAAATGAACCCAAAGCAGACCCTTTGCCATTTGCGGGTCTGTACTAGGACTACTTTACTTACCAGCTTTGTCCTGTGACCTTATAAGTGTCTCTTGAGCTCCTAGCACTCGATTTTCTCCTCAGATACATTTCCCCTGTACTGCTTATCTTGTAAAATTAACTACTGTGTTACAGATGTATGAGCCAAAGCTAATTTTATAAGAAACTTGAGTGAGAGGAAATCAATCTTTCAAGGTCCCCGAAGTCCTGAGATCATAAAGAAAGGGCTAAAGAAGTAGTTTCTGGCTTTTTGCTTGTGATTTTCTTCTTAGTTTTAGTTTTCCTTTTTCTGAAACTCTCTCCCCAGAACTTCCATGGTATATATAGATGCTCATAAACAAAACAATGACGAATACTAGACTGTTGGAAAGGTCACGGTCCACACCAGGCTGGCTTGTCAGTGGAAACGTACTCGTGATAACAGAGCTGTCGCTTTTGCTTTAAGAACTACTCCCACTTGGGGACCTAAAACTGTGTAGTCACCCAAACGGCAAGAAGTGGTTAATTCTTTGATTTACTGAAAGGAGTAAATTAAAGTTCATTTAAGGTTATTAGTTCAAGTTCAAGGTTATTAGTTTATTCTATACATTATCACAGGTTGGCAACCATACACATTTCAGCACTTACAATTTAATTATTGTAATTTAATTATTTTAGTCTCAGATTTAATTATTGTTGAATTATAAAATCATGGGCTATGCCCATTACTGGGAGCCCAAGATTAATGCATGTGCAAGCTTAAAATTCTAAGAATTATTTTCAGTTTCTCTCCTGGTTATGTGATTTTGTGTGTATTTTGTTATGTAAAACTCAAGTCTAATTAATGACTGTTTTGAAAAAAAATCTAGGCAAAGGGTCATGACAACAATTCAGCTATTTAGTACAACTCTCTGTAAACAAATCACCAGAGAAAGGCTTAAAGTGAGGTAATAATTCCGGCTTATTGTGAGTGAATAAACACCAGGCATCTATAGACATGTTTAATTAATTCCTGCACTCTCTTCAAATACAAATTAATACAAAATAGCATTTAGTGACTTGCACGTAACTGCCCACATGGCTGAGCTATGCATCTCGGAGAGCTGTGTAATTTAAGTGTGGATTTATGCATGGAACATACAAGACTGAATACATATTTTGAGATGAACATTTATTTCACAGAAAAGGCAAATAGAATGGAGAATAAATGATGGTAAGGGAGACACCAGACACAAGTAACAACAGTACAAGCCAAACGGTTGTGCTAGAGGTATAAACAAACTATCCCCTGAGCACCAAGGAGGGGCAATTTAAACCCGGTGAGAGGACAAGCTTCAGGGAGAAAGGGAAATGACTTCTGAGTTGTTCTGGGAAGGTGAGTAGAGTACTATTTTAATTAATAGAGGAAGTGGGGAAGGCATCCAAGTTAGAGGAAAATCAGAGGCAGAGACGAGTGAAAAGGGATACCTGGGGATAGTCCTGAGTGAGGATATATGCACAGGAATGGTGGAAGGTTGAGCTGGATTTGGGCTAGGACTCATTTTGAATGTTGACCTAAAAGTGTGACTCCATCAAAGATAGATAACTTTTTCCCACTTTTTTGTGTCTCCGTTTTTTCAAATTGAAAAAATATGCATACATTATAAAGATGTAGAAAGTTAGTCTTTTATGATTCCACAATCCCAGAGATAACCACTGTTAGAGCAAATCGGTATTATGAAAATTTTAACAAGTATTGCTAAACTACCCTCCAAAATGTTTGTATCAGTACTTCCACTAATAGTGGACGAGGTTGCTTGTTTTCCCTCTTATATGTCAACATTGGGTATTTTCATGTCCTTTAATCTTTGCCAATTTCATAGGAGAAAAATAACACCTCATTCTTGAGCATCTTTTCATTTTATTGTGGCTATTTGATTTCTTCATCTCTAATTTGAAATGTCCCCTTTATCATAACTCAGCAGTGCATCCCCAGCACCTACCTAGCACATATGAGGCACTCAATAAATGAAGAAATATAATAGACAGAAATTGACTATTGCTGCTCTTTGGAAGAGAAAAATGGTATAATCATATATGTGTTTTAAGACTATAATTTTCATGGCAGTATGGAGAAAGAACTATGAGCAAAAAGTTACTAAATTCAGAGTCTAGTCAGAAAAATCATTAAAATATTCCAGGCAACAAAATGACAAATGCCTTACCGTAGAGTAGTGCCAGTGGGGTTGAAAAATGGAATGAACGGGGAGCATTACAGGGGTGGAACTGAGAAATGTGGTACCTATTTAAGTGGCAAGAAGATGAAAGACAAGGAGGTGTTAAAGAAGACTAGAGTTTCTAGCTTGGATGCTTAAGTGAATTTTAGGACTATGGAACACATAAAGAGGAATAATTTTTTTGCAGAGAGTTCTACATGAGTCCATTTTATTTAAGGGGGACCTGCCTCCTATTATTCTTCTATTTGTGACCTTGTTCTCATTTTCTCTTGCTTCAATTATGATAGTGTTCCATCAATTTTCCCTACATTGCATATGATTTCCACTTTTCCACTGAAGTCCTCCATCTAAAAGCATGTTCAAGTTGCTCCTTTCCTCAACTACACTGTTATTCTAGTCTCTCCTTTATTACCCCCACTGCCTCTACTTTTTTTGTAACCACTACTTATCCATGTATTAATTCATTCACATATTTAATTAATATTTATGGAGAGCTTTCAATATACTAGGCATGGGTTCTACATGATGGGGAACATCAGTAAATAAAAGAGACAAAGTTCCCTCCTTTCTTAGAGCTCACACACTTACTCTACTTACTCATTATTTCCTTCTTATCTGCTTCTACCACTGTCCTGGAATTGTTCTTCTGAAAATTGACACCAACTTCAAGATTGTTAAATCTAAGAGCCATTTCTTGGTCTTTTGACCGCTTTGCAGCACTTGTCATTGTTGACAGCTCTCTATTCCCTTAGCTTAATTCTTTTATCTCCACTTCTGTTTTTCTGTTTCCTGGAATGCTTGCTTCATTTATGTTTCCTTCTCTGCCTTTTCTTCATTCTTTTCTCCAGTCCTTCCTACTCATCTTTTAAGGACTCTCTCTCAGTTATGACATTCTAACTTGTACTGTAATTACTTGGGGGTATGTTTTATCTGCACCACTGTGTCCTGAGTTGTGCTCCATAGAACAGGAGTTCTTTGGGTTTTTAGCAGATGTTATGAAAAAGAAAGTTCTTTTGGATAAACACTGGGCTTCTTTATGGCAGAACTTCTTAGAACAATTAACATGACAATGAGACACAAAAGGAATGGTGTACAGTTTTTCCCTAACATCTTTGATCAGAGAACCTTATTTTTGAGTTGTATCTTGTAGGGCTTCTGAAGAACACACTTCAGGAAATACTATACTAGACCATAGCTCTTTGAAAGCCAAGACCTTATCTTATTTATCTGTTCATGTATTCCCTAGAGAACTCTGAGGAATGTTTCGGTCCCAGTAGGTATTAAATACATTTGAATAGGTAGAGATTAAGTTGAGGGCATTCCAAGAGCAAAAATGAAAGGACAGGAAAGCATGGGTCACATTCAGGAGTATTTAGTTCAGTTTAGCAATAAGTGATTAAGGAGAAATACTATGAACAATTGTATGCCCACAATTTAGATGACTTAGATGAAACAGACAAATTCCTAAAAAGACAAACTACCAAAACTAACTCAAAATAGACAATTTGAATAGATCTATAACAAGTGAATAGATTGAATTAGTAATCAAAACAACTACCCACAAAGAAAAGCTTAGGCCCAGATGGCTTCACTACTGAATGTACCAAACATAGGTACAACAGGTACAATCAAACCTGATGTTGGCGGAGTTCATGCTTTACCCTATCAGCAATGAATTGCTAAAGG
This sequence comes from Rhinolophus hipposideros, assembly GCF_964194185.1. Lineage (NCBI taxonomy): Eukaryota > Metazoa > Chordata > Mammalia > Chiroptera > Rhinolophidae > Rhinolophus > Rhinolophus hipposideros. The sequence goes on along the minus strand of NC_138058.1, from coordinate 33,739,330 downwards.
TTAGGAGAATTGGATAATATGATACGGGCAAGGTCAAATTTCTCTTTCCAAATAGAGATGCTGCTGAACCACCTGGGTCATATATATTCCTAAACTGGATAAAGCCAGGTTGGCTATGGATCTACTGGGCACAGGTTCTATGACATTTCCTACTTGATTGGATACTGAATATTAAGGTATGGGAAGTAGTCATAAATAACATAAATCCAAGAATCACCAGCAACAGGGCCTTAATACCATCCACCCCTCTAGAAATTAGTCTGAAAGTAGGTTATGCTTGTATGAAGTAGGTGGCTTACTGCTGCCCCAGGAAATTCCTGTCACTTTGGTTAAATCAGGTCAAACTTGCTTTCACAATCTTTTAGGAAGGAATAAAAGCTATTCAGAAAAATGTGACCAAAGTTCATGTCAAACCATGGCCATAACCATCACCTAAAATTGTCTTCCATATTATAGACCCCCAAATGAACTTTGTCCCTGAGGTGGAGCAGAATTTGCCACCGAAAAATATGACTTTTTTTGTTCTTTTTTTGCACACTGATTTATTTTAAGCTGGTTACTTTTAAGAAACGAAAGACTCAGGAAAAACCTTTGACCTATGTAGAACAATTTAGATAGATAGAGAACCCACTCCAGAAAGGGAGATATCGATGCGAAATCCTCAACAAAACACAAGCAAACCAAATTCAGCAACATATAGGAAGAATTATACATTATCACCTGGAATTTATCCCAGGAATGCAATGTTGGTTCAACATCTAGAAATCAATTAATGTATCGTTTCATTACAATAAAAAACAAAATCACGTGATCATTTTTGCTATGGACTGAATTAAGTCCCTCCCCTCCAAATTCATATGCTGAAGGTCTAACCCCCAAAATCATAGTATTTGGAGACAGGACCTTTAGGAGGTAATCTGGTTTAGATGAGGTCAAGAGGAAGGGACTCTCATGATGTGATTAGTCCCTTATAAGAAGAGACACGAGAGAATTTTGTCATTCTCTCAATCTCCCATGTGAGGCTACAGTGAGAAGGCGGCTATCCGCAAGGCAGGAAGAAAGTTCTCACCAGAGCCTACCCATGCTGGCACCCTGATCTCAGACTTCAACCTCTAGAACTATGACAAAATAAATTCTGTTGTTAATGTCACTCAGTCTATGGTATTTTGTTATGGCAGCCCAGGCGACTAAGGCAATTTCCATTGACACAGAAAAAGCATTTGACAGAATCCAACACCCTTTAATGATAAAACATTCAACAAACTAGGAATAGAAAAGAACTTCCTCAACTTGATAAATGGCATCTAAAAATCCCACAGCTAATATCATACTTAATGGTAAAAGCATGTATGCTTTTCCTCTACTATTGGGAATAAGACAAGGATGTCCACTCTCACCACTTGTATTCAACATTGTACTAGAGATTCTGGCCAGCGCAATTAGTCAAGAGAAAGAAATAAAAGGCAGGTTGGAAAGGAAGAAATAAAACTCTATTCACAGAAGACATGATCTTTTATGCAGAAAATTAGAAGGAATCCATTAAAAAACTATTAGAACTAGAAAACAATTTCACAAAGTTATAGGTAGGACACAAGGCTGATATACAAAAATCAATTGAGTTATATACAGTTGAAATGAACAGTCCAAAAATGAGATTAAGGAAATAATTCCATTAATAATAGCATCAAAAAGAATAAAATACTTAGGAGTAAATTTAACAAAAGAAGGTCAAAACTTCTACTCTGAAAGCTATCAAACATTGTTGAAAGAAATTAAAGGAGATCTAAGAAAATGGAAAAATCCATGTTGTTGGATCAGGAGACTTAACATTATTAAGATGCAATACTCTCAAAACTTACCTACAGATTCAGCTCAATCCCTATAAGAATCCCCGTTGTCTTTTTTTTAATAGAAATTTACAAACTGATTCTGAAATTTATATGTTATTGCAAGGGACCCAGAATAACTAAATTAATCCTGAAAAAGTAGAAGTTGGAGGACTCACAGTTCCTGATTTCAAAACTTACTACAAAGCAATAGTAATCAAAACAGTGTGGTACTGGCACAAGCATAGACATATAGATCAATAGAATAGAATTGAGAGTTCAGAAACTAACTCCTACATCCATGGTCAACTGATTTTTGACAAGGGTGCCAACACCATTCAATGGGAAAGATATTCTTTTCAACAAATGTTGGGACAACTAGATAGCAACAGGCAAAAGAATGAAATTGGATACTTATCTTACACCATATAAAAAATTAGCTCAAAATAAATCAAAGACCTAATGTAAGAGCTAAGACTATATGGCTCTTATTAAAAACATAGGGGTAAATATTCATTATCTTGAATTTGGCAAAGGATTCTTAGAGATGAATGAACCAAAAGCATGAACAACAAAATAAAAAATAGAAAAATTGGACTTCATCAAAATTAAGAACTTTTGTGCTTCAAAGAAGACTATATGATTTTAAACCTTCAGTTTTAGCTGGTTTCCTCTGACACTGCTCTAGCAGGAGAAGGGGGGTGAGGAGTGGCCACCTCATTATTATCAGTGGGGGGTAGAAGACCAGTTAAGTACTGGACTCTCTCAGCCTCTCCCCAGCCACTGTAAGCACCTTTGCATCACTTACAGGTAGAGATGGGAGTTCCAATTCTTCACAGGCCTCCACCGATACCTGCCTGGTAGGGAGGGGAAGGAGGGCCTCAATTCTATTCCCCATGTGGACTCCACTGACACCTCAGTGGTGGGGTGAATGGCCTCTGGTCTCGTTACTACCAGGAGGTCTGTGATTGTGACTGTCCTGACTCTCCACGAGGCTTCCTCTGACACCACATTGGTGGTAGCAGAGATTAGGGAAAGGGTTGGGGCACTTCATTACAGCCTTGCAAAAGTGGAAGTCTGAGATTTCCATTTGTCCTCTACTTGTGTGTGGGGGGCTGGGGCTACAGTTTTTTTTCTGTCATGTTTGGCTGGAGTACAGCACCTATTGCCTAAAGGTTTTCTGTCTTGCTAAGCTGCCCTTTCCTAGGTCCTTTGGCTAAATAAAGTAGTTTTTATTTGTGCTAGGTGGCAGGTTCTTCAGCTCCAAGTCTAGGATATCTGAGGCAGAAAGACTAGAGCATTCACCCGTGTTATGCCTTGGGTCCTGAGGACCCTAGGTGGTCTACCTTATTTTTACCTTTTGGCATCTTCCTATGTTTGTTTTCAGATCATAGATTTTTAAAACCTGAAGAAATCTTGGAGAGAGATGATCCTTTTTAATCACTCTACAGTAGAAGAAAATGAACCCCAAGGTTATAAGCTATTCAGCTGCAATGTTGGGAGTAGATTCCAGTGTTCAAAGTACTTCTTAGTGCATCATATTGCCTGTCAGACGGTTTTGTTTCATTTTGTTAGATGTGTACTCAAATGAACTGACACTAAAAAGAAAACTTCTAGATCCTTAAATTTAGAGAAAAAGCTTAGCACCATATATTTTGTCAGGTGAATAACGAAACTTAATTTGTAAATTAAACTTAGGAATCATTTTCTATTGCCTAAGTTTGAGTCAAAATAAATTTTATAAGACGATATTGAACATCTATTTTACGTAAAATATTGTGCTAATATACTTTGTAAAATAAATCTTGTTACCAACCCACTGGTAATGTTCCATCTCAGAAGTATCTGACATGCAAAAATGTCCCAGGTGTTTTTGTTTAAAAACCAGTATTAATTTGATACAGTTCTTTTAGGAAACTTGTCTGCTTCCACATGGGATTTTGTTTAATTTTCTATTGAAGTACCTCTCTTGTTTTAACTCTTTCATCAGTGTATACATCACCACTGATACAACTGCCAATGCAAGGTGTTTATTTAATCTTTTTCAATAGCTGTTACACAACTTCTTCCAAGAGGATTTCCTAAATTGCTTCATAGGTAAGTTCAAAGGACTTACTTTTCCCCCTCAAGTATTAGGCAGATACCAAATATAAAGTTGTATTATTTAGTCTGTTAAAAACTCAAAACTGTGAATAATTGGTAATTTGTTTTCCTAATTGCAATTTAGGAAGGTCTCAAAGAGACCAATTCTGACAGCTCTGGGTAGCATCTTTTTTTTGTTGTTGTTTTGTTAAAATGATGTTAAAATATCATTTCCTTTTACCAAAGGCTATGTCTGCACATTATAGAACAATCTGAAAATATTGACAAAAATGTCCTGAAGACATTTATAATTCTATCAACCCAGAGACTTAATACCTTGACATCAAAGTATAGACTTCAGGACCTTTTCCTAGGACATGTTTAAATATATATGAATACATGTATGAGTGTGTTAGTAGAAAAAACCTTCAGTTATGGAACTTGTATGGTATTTAGCACAGGGCCTGGGGCTCTTAGGCTTTTTGGAAAGAAGGAAACATGTCATTATACATAACATTTATTTAGTAGCTTGTGCTATTAATTTTTTTATTATGTTAATATTTCAGGTTTGTAAGTATATATGTAAGCTTTTAGACTTAATTCATTTTATACTGTCCTACTTTGGTAGAACTAGGCTTTGAACTATAGGAAACATTTGAACCATAGGAAACATAGGAACCATAGGAAACAACTAGTTGAGGATAAGAATGAAAGAATGGAGGAAGAAGAGTGAGACTGGTTGATTTCTAAAGCACTCATTGTTTGGGGTTATTTCTGGGCTATTTACCATGCATACGCACTAATAACTCATTCTAATAATTACAAATCAAGAAATCAAGTGTTTATTAAGACTTCTAAGAATGTTTTCTTTCTAAAAAGTAGCATTTATTATTTTCCTGACTATAAAAAATGTCCATTATAGAAAATATGAAAAAAATGTAAAGTATAAGGAAAACTCAAATGGCCTATAATCCTACTATTCAGCAATATCCACAATTAGCATTTTTATGTAGTTGCTTGTGGTCTTTTTTTCTATGCATGTATATGTATTTTTATAAAGTTAGGGTGATATTCTACATGATCAAATGAACTTGAAACACATATTGAAATTTCCATAAATTTTAAATGACCACATTTTAAAACAATCATAAATTGATATATCATTTTATGTAAAGATTTTACTATTGTTGATTTAGATTAGCTTTTCCAATCTTTGTCATTACAAATGACACTGTAGTGAACATTTTTTATATATAAATCTTTGTTTGAACTTCTATTTTCTTTGGACAGATTTCTAGGAGGGCAATAATTGGATCACAGGTCATAAACGTTTTAAAGGTTCTTAGTGCGTCACACCAAAAAAGTATCTTAAGAATTTGAAATATACTTTTGAAATTGTATCTCAATTTTCATTATGCAAATAGAGGAATTCAAGGTGATATACTACTGGACAGGAAAAAAATGTGCATTTATTATGGATAACACATCCATGTATTAAAGTTTCACTCAAGATACGTCACTGACTTCATGATTGCCACTGAAGAAAATATCCTCTTGGAAAACTGAATTTTGTGGGCTGGCCCGGTGGATCAGGCAGTTGGAGCTCTGTGCTCCTAACTCTGAAGGCTGCCAGTTCGATTCCCACATGGGCCAGTGGGCTCTCAACCACAAGGTTGCCAGTTCGATTCCTCGAGTCCCACAAGGGATGGTGGGCAGCGCCCCCTGCAACTAAGATTGAACACTGCACCTTGAGTTGAGCTGTCACTGAGCTCCTGGATGTCTCAGTTGGTTGGAGTGTCCTCTCAACCACAAGGTTGCCGGTTTGACTCCCGCAAGGAATGGTCTGCAGTGCCTCCCTGTAACTAGCAATGGCAACTGGACCTGGAGCTGAGCTGCCCCTCCAAAACTAAGATTGAAAAGACAACAACTTGGAAAAAAGTCCTGGAAGTACACACTGTTCCCCAATAAAATCCTGTTCCCCTTCCCCAATAAAATCTTTAGAAACAAAACAAAACTTAGGAATTTTGTGCAGAATTCCTAACAGTGAATTCTCATTGGTTATATCTTATTATGAGGCTTTTGTGGAGGTTGTTATTATTGGGACTGTTAAAATGACCAATACAGACATGTCTGTATCAGGTGGGCATAGCAACTATCAGTTTAAACATCCCAAAAAAGCCAATTTTGGCACTTAATGAAAAGAACTGAACTATTTTATGTCATTTCTACATATGTATGGACAACTATGATTGTTCAGAATACCCAATTCACAAAATATTTGCTTTATAAATTTTAATTAAAGCTTTAAATTCAAAATGTTCTGAAACTGGTGAAACTTCAAAAGGGAACATAAATGAAAAAGGAATCGATATATCTCTTTAAACAGACAAACACATCCTTCAAACACAAACGCATTATTGCTTGTTCAAATAAATTTCAATTGAAAATAAAAACATGTAGTTCTGCTGTTCAAATAAATTTCAATTGAAAATAAAAACATGTAGTTCTGCTGCACGGCTTATAATCACAAAGCTTCGTGGAATACACACTATATTATACACAGAAAATGTGACTTTAACACATACCGCTAGCAAAAGTATCTAACTTTTTAATGCCCTGTACTTGGAACATATTTTTGTTAGGGCTGATGTTACATTTCAGGTGTCTTTTCCAATTTTATGTTCGCTTGGTTGGTTTCCCTAAGAAACTTGCCTGGCCCTTACCTGTGGTAGCATCCTGGCTGATATTTCTATACGTACGTATGTGAAGTTTGGGAAAGTCACCTGAATAATACTTGACTACGCTGTTAACAATCTTTCAGTGTGTATGTTAATAACATATTTATATCACCTCCATCTGTTTTCCCTCAGAAATTGTCATGTGTCAAATCATCATACTGCTGTTTCTTTGATGAGTTTTATCATAAAAACATCACATTCTGCATGATTTTTTAAGTTAACTTTACTGGGATACAATTTAGATAAAATGCCCCCATTTAAACTGTACATCGCGAAGCACTTAAATTTATACACCTGCATTCTGCATGGTTTGTAATTTGGAGATGCGTGACCCGAGTTTAATCTTAAATTGGTCACTCACTAGCCATGTGACCTTGGGCAAGCTACCTACCTTGCCTCTCAAAGCCTAGATTCTTCTCTCTGTAAAATGAGGATGGTGATCTCTGAGTGTGTTCATTATTTCAGCGAAATAATGAACAGCAAGTGTCCAGCATACAGCCTGTTCTCAATTCATCTTTTATTACCAGGTGGGATGAAAAATAAACTTCACATTTCTAAATTTCTGGGGCTTCTCAAATAGAAACCTATTAAGTCATCATTTCTTCCTTTGATGATTTCATACTTTGATGGTGAGATTCTAGCCATTTAACTGACAGTGAATTCGCCTCCAAGTTTTTTAGCACTTTCACGTTCTTGCTCCCTGATTTTTCTTGGCTAGGCACAGCGTAATTCAGCTGCATTCTTCTCCTTCCAGCAGTCTATTTACCTACGTCCCTTCCTATCACTTCCACTTGGGGCTGCTGAGCCAGGAGGAAGAAAAGCCCAAAAGGTCTTCAGGATGCACCCTCCACGTCAGATTCTCACCACAGAGATGCGCCGGGAAGAAGGAGACTCAACCCCAAGGCCACCCGTGCCAGGCCCGCACAGGGCCCTAAGTAGAAAGCACCCTGGGTGCGCCTGGGCCCAGTCTCTGCCAAGTTTCGGATTCAGTGACTCTCAGCAGCGCTGAGAAGGAACAGGAAGACGGAGTGGGGAGAGAAAGTGCCCTCCTTGAGGCTCCGCACTGCGCTGGCCGAGCCTAGGGGATCCTGAAGGGCTCGGAGAACCCCGCAAAGCGTGGTCTTGGGGGCAGAAGCGGAAGGCGGAGCGGAGACGCAGGAACTGGGCTGGGCAGCAGGAGCACCCCAAAGTGGGCGGAGGGGCTGTACTAATCTGCGCGTGGTAGGAAAGGAGACCCCTCCTATCCCAGAGGAGAAGGCGAAATTTTAAGAGGGTCACCAGTCCGCAAAATCGCGGCTCTTCCCATCCTCTCACAAAACCTAAGTGACCAGTGCGAGCTGCCAGCCCGAGCGTGTAATCAGGGTAGCTTCTGTTTTCATTTTCACTTTCCTGCCCTGGCCGCAGACTTGGAGGGGTGCCAGCCCCAATGTCACCAACTCTGCACCCAGGCCAGCCCCTTAACCGCGGCAGGCGAGGGCAAAGGAGTTAGGTGGTCTGGAGGGCTGCACCATCCAAAGCACTCTACCCTACACCGAGATTTCCACCGTTGAAAACAGTACAGCATAAAATGCAAATATACTGGGGTCATGCTAAGTAAGTGGAGTATGCCCCCACCCGAAACTATCTAAAACTATTCTTCTGGTTACTGCCTTTTTATTTTTTAAGTAGGAAACTGGATCTTTAGAAATACATACAGATGTGGTGGCCAGGCTACACAGAGACCGGACATGGAGCAAGACAAAATTCTCCCCAACTCCCAATTGTTAATATGTGACATAGTTACACTCTGAACTTCTTGCAAATGATTAGTGTTTTCAGAGAATTCCGTTTTTCTAGTTTTGTGACAGCTTAACTGAATTCCTCCACTTTTAGTTCAACTTAAATCTCAAATATAACATCTATCCCAATGCTACACAAAGTTAAAGGGCCAAATGACAGCATTTTAAGGAAAAAAAAGGAACTAATTGCCTATGCAAAACATACTTCAGCTTCCATAACTGCAAAATGTTTCTTTTAAGCAACCAAATTCTGTGCCAGACCCTGGGAAAAGACATATACAGTACAATAAGAGGGAAGATGGACAAATAGAAAACCAACTATAATTCAGTGTTATACATTTAATACCATGTATCCCCAAAAATAAGACCTAGCTGGACCATCAGCTCTAATGCATCTTTTGGAGCAAAAATTAATATAAGACCCGGTCTTATTTTAATATAAAGCCAGGTATAATGTATATAATATAATATAATGTAATATAATATAATACCAGGTATACTATAATATAATACCAGGTCTTATATTAATTTTTGCTCCAAAAGACACATTAGAGCTGATGGTCTGGCTAGGTCTTATTTTCAGGGAAACACGGTAATAAAAGTACGTGCTAGGTACAAAAGCATAACTGAAGGAGTAACCATAGGGTATATGGCCATGTGGGTGTAAGAAAAGGTTTCACCCAGGAATGATACCCATCTGAGAGGTATTTGAAGTATAAGCAGGAATGTGAAAAAATAAAAAGCTCATGAGGTAGAGATTAAGAAATGACTACAAAATGCTGACTGATAGCACAGACAAGAAAGTAAAATATCTATATTTTATATTATGCAGGATTCTATTTAAGTCGTCAGCAAAGAGATTAGTTGAAAAATGGTGTGAATGGGGTAGAGAATGCCTTTTACTCAAATATTACAGAAATAAAATAACAGACTTCCTTAATTTCCACTCCAGGAAAGACCAGTATTGTTACAAAGTGTGATCAAGCAATAACGTGAATGTTTAAATAATAAAATTTATTACACTAAAAGACACATTGCCATAATCCCCCTCAAAATACTCCCCCTCGCTTCAAACACATTTATCCCATTGTTCTTGCCACTTTCTGAAGCAGTTCTGGAAGTCCTCTTTTGTGAGTGTCTTTAGTTGGGCTGTCTGGCTGCCTCGATGTCCTGAATCATTTTGACTTTGGGAAAGAGCCACAAGTCGCCCAGTGCCAGATCCAGTGAATAAGGTGGATGAGGATACACTGTAATGTTTTAATTTGACAGAAATGCCATATACCAGAAGCAGTGTGTGACATGGAGCGTTGTCATGATGGATGATTTATAGCACACTTTGAACCACACCTTCTCTCAACCATAGCTCACACCCGACTGACTGCACCAAACAAGTTGAAACTTGTCTCACATTGATACTAAGGTTCCACATCCCACTTCCTATATTGAAGATCCCTGCCTTTCTGTTAAATGGCGCTTGGCAGCAGCATTCACCATATTTTGTGATCTCAATAGAAAGGCTTTTGGTACCGAACACATCTCTTGGTACCGCACACATCTCTTTTGGTACCGCAATTCTGTCAAAAACATTATGGTATGTCCTCATCTACCTTATTTACTGGATCTGGCACCATGAGACTTCTGGCTCTTCCCCAAAGTCAAAATGACCACGAAAGGTAAGCATTTTGAATCGACTCAGGACATTGAGGCAGCCATGATAGTGCAACTAAAGACACTCACGAAAGAGGACTTCCAGAACTGCTTCAGAAAGTGGCAAGAACCATGGGATAAGTGTATTTGCAGCGAGGTGAAGTATTTTAAGGGGGATTAATGGCAATGTGTCTTTTACTGTAATACATTTTTTTAACTTTAAACATTCACCGTATTTTTTAAATCACACCTCGTACATTGGTGTGTGTTCCTCTAGGTTATGTATTCATAACTGACATTGTTTTCTATAGAAATGAATCTCCATATACTGGAGGCGGTATAGGAAAATGGTTTAGTGTGCTGGCTTTGGCAGTCTGGTGTTGCGTGGGTTGGAAAGGAGGAACCACCATTTCCTAGTTCTATATCCTTGGGAAGTTATTTCTCTTTACCTCAGTTTCCCCCTCTGTAAAAGAGGGCTATAGCTATCAATTGTTAGTTGAGATTTTACATGTCAGAGGCAACTTTTTGTGCATGGGAAGGAAGCCATCAAGTTGTTTGTGTTTTTATTGATACTTAAATAGGGTTGTAAAATTCAAGCCTAGTTGTTATTAAATAAACACAAATCTTAAATTCATTTATAAATCTATCAGTTTTGTTAAAAATAAAACACTTTTCATTTGTTCTTTAATGCTCAGTGAGCTTATTAATTCAACATATTAAACTTTCCATTTAAACACTATAATTGTGATAGAATTCTCTTAAGCATTACATATTATATAAAGTCACAAAAGCATACAAATCTAACAAAGCAAGTTCTCTTACACATATACACTCTGTTTATAAACTTCATTTATTAAATATCTTTAAATATGTTAAATTCACACATTGTAGTATCTGATTGTCAGGTACTTCTAGCCCCTAACAAGGCATATTTACACTCTGTGTATCATCTTGGCCCATTCTCTGCCCAGTCCCGAGCCCTTACAGAGCATTCCTGTAGGAATCTTTCTGAGCACTGAATGGAAATTGGTTAGAAGCATGGGCTCCCAGCCAGACTGCTCTGCTACTAACTGGCCGTGTGACCTTGGTTAAGTCATGTGATTTTTTGTGCCTCTGTTTAATCATCTGAAAGTGAGGGTAGCAATAGTACTCAATGAACAGAGTTGTGAGCCTGACCTGAGTTGGTGCATGCAAAGCACTTAAAACAGTGCCTGGCAAGTAGTAGGCCCTCAACAAATCTTATGGTGTTAGTGTAAATTTGGTAGATCAAATTCTCTTAGGCATCTGTGCAGCATAGAAATCAAACCCACACATTAAATCAAATTCATTTAAGCATGTATTCACTACATCCTTAATTGGTCCAATCCGAAGTATTTCAATTAAAAATCAGTCTAATGTCAGATTTTTTTCCCAAACTGTAAGAGTCTGTAATACATTTCAAATACCTTAAATATGGAGCATACATACACAAGCAACACAGTGACTTAAAAGTTTGTTACTAGATCTTATAAAGATCAGATGGCATTAAAATATTAATTTCTCTAATTTTTTCCAAATAAAAGCTAAGATAATAAAGATATCTATAAAAATGACATTAATTTCTTCATCATGTGTTTGTTATTTGAGGTTGCAGTCATTATCCAATGACATCCAATGGAGGGGAACAGATTTATTTTGGTTAATTTGATGCTATGTGTTCAGGGTTGTCAGTCAAAGACTTGAGATTGGGGTATGGTTTCAGGGTTATTGGTCAAAGATTCCAGATGAAGGTAGGGAGGATGCAGGAGGAAGGAGTACACCTTATGGGGGTTCTACCTGGACTGACAGTTAATAGGCTCAGCCCCTTGTAACAGCTGGGAGCTGCCTGCTACGTAGTGGAAACTCAAAGCATTTCAGATGGGATTTATTTTCACAACTTAGAGTATTGCCTATTCTTTAGGCATCTTACAAGTTTTACTCTAATTATTACGGTAACTTTTTCAGCTTTTCCCTGCTTGATTTGAGAGGATGGAATTCTGCACTTTCCCACTGGAAAGTTCAGCTAATAATCTCTTTGTTTATTAAAGTTAATAAATCCTTCACATCCTTTACATTTACTTTCTTACTGTGTTTCCCCAAAAATAAGACCTAGCTGGACAATCAGCTCTAATGTGTCTTTTGGAACAAAAATTAATACAAGACCCGGTCTTATTTTACTATAAGACCGGGTATAATGTAATGTAATGTAATGTAATATAATATAATATAATATAATATAATATAATATAATATAAATACCAGGTCTTACATTAATGTTTGCTCCAAAAGACACCTTAGAGCTGATTGTCTGGCTAGTTCTTATTTTCGGGGAAACACGGTATCTGTCTAATAAACAGATAAAGGCCATAGTCCTACATTATAAGATTGTTGTAAGACTTAAATGTAATTTTCTAAATCACAATGTCTGGCATATAGTAAGTGCTCACTAAATGTTAACTTTTATTATTATTGTTATTATTATGTGGTTACTTTTTCAGTTTTTTCTTTAAACTTTTCACATTCTTTAATATTTGATTAAAATGCAAAAGAACAGTTGTCCTTTAATCAAAACTCATACTTGCACTGCTTTAATTTCCTATTGCTGCTATAACAAATTACCACAAACCTAGTGACTTATAAAAACTACAAATTTATTATCTTACAGTTCTGGAGCTCAGAAATCTAAAATGGTCTCACTGAGATCAAGGTTTCAGCAGTGGGTTACATTCCTTTCTGGAGGCTCTCAGGAGAATCCGTTTCCTTGCCTTTTCCAGCTTCTAAATGCCACCTAGTCTCCCGGTCTCTTCCTTCAGTAATAGTGTTACTCTGACCTCTGCTTCTGTCGACATATCTCATTCTCTGACTGACCCTCCTGCATCCTCTTTCACTTTTAAGGATCCTAGTAATTACATTGGGCTCACTTGGATAATCTCCTCATCTCAAGAGCCTTAACTTAATCACATCTGCAAAGTCCCTTTTGCCATGTAAGATAAAATATTCACAGGTTTCAGGAATTAGGATGTGGACATCTTTGGGCAGCCATTATTCTGCCTGCCACAGATACAATTGTATCTGCCACAGATACAATTCCTAAAATTACTGATGATGAAACCAAAGTTGGCATTATACATCAGCAAAGGGATGGAAAGGTTTCTTATTTCACTGTCCTTTAAATAGATCTTGGCCAAATGCTGACAGCATTGACTATTTGTTTGACCCTTTGACTATTTGTTTCCTTAGAAATGGGGAAATTTTTAAATCTAAAGAGTTCTGAATACCTTCCAAGTATTCAACAATTTTATATATATTACATATATATATATATATATATATATATATATATATATATATATATATATATATATATAATGGCAACATTATATATAGAACATGGCAACATGTTCCTAAACTGCTAAAGCTTAGGAAGTGCACATGCACACACACACACACACACACACACACACACACACACACTGTCCTGAGTAGCCAAAATAGCTGACAAAAAGGTATTAAGGCTCTTGTGTTTCACACATATGAAAACTTTAGATTCACACTTAGATCCTATCACTTAACATATAATTCTAATAAGCTTAGTTATCTAATTTCCAATCCTTGGCTGACTTGAAGTAAAAAGTTAGAAGGGCAAGACGGAAAACTCTAGGTAGGTAAACTGACAAAATTCAGAAGACTCGAGGAAACTTAGTCAGTAATGTGTCTTGTTTATATGATATAGTCAAATGAAATAAAATGATACTAAATCTGTGCATTCAAGTCAAGAAAGGAAGGTAGAAAATAAAAGGTGTTTTAAGTAGAATCTAATAATTTTCAAACCTTTGGGCCAATCACTACCTCTCTGAGCTTTCAATTCTTCATATAAAAAAATGGGACACTTAAGACTATTTGATGTCTTGACATCTATCTACTCTGGAATTCTATGATCAAGGAGACAATCAGAAGTGCTGCATATTGTGGTATGCATCATTAATTTTTATTATATTTACTATTACAACTACTATTATGAACCTATCATTTTGCCAGCATTTAAATACTTCAATTGTCTGGGACAATTAAGAGTGAGGCAGGCAGCACAATGTGCTCCAACAATGTCAAGGGCATCACTTTTTCATGGTCAGAACAGTAACTAATATTTATGATGACTTAATCTAACCAGCAATTAATGAAGAGCTACTATGTGCCAGGCACGAGTGTTAGGTGCTAAGTTACCATAAGAAATTAATTACTTTCATATGTTTCAGGAGACAGCTAGAAAGCAATAACTAAATCAAAACTTTTAAACTATGTAAATGCTTTGATCCAGAAATTCTTCCCAGGAGCTGCCCAACAGAAACTTTCATGCAAGTGTTCAAAGATATCTGTTCAAAGATGCTAACTTATGCATTGTTTGTAATAGTAAAACACTGGAAATGACTTAAATGTCCACTAATAAAATGAGAGAGGTACTATATATACACCGACAGGAAAAGATGTCCAAGATATAGTGATAGATGACAAAAGAAGATTATAAGTCAGTATTTTTTGTTGACATATATAGATAAAGTATATGCATAAAAATATCTCAAGGCTATACAGCAAAGTATTAATAAGTGACAAGACTATGGAGATTTTTTTCTGCATTTTAAAAATAATCTTCATTTAAAAACAATAAACACATCACACAGGGAAAAACAACAAAGGTAAAGCAAATAGAATAACATAAAATAGAAGGAAAGAAATTAAATAAGTTTAAGCAATATTTTCATGTGGAAGTATCAAAACTTTATTTAAAACAACATGTTTTCCAAGAATTGGAATAGATAAGTTTTTCACCTGCGGTTTTCTGAGTAGCTAGAGGCCGTGAACTTTCACTCAGTCACCCCTCTCTTCATCCTGGTTAGTTTTGAGCTTTCAATAAAGCTTTTCACCTGAGCTTGCTCTTTAAGAGCCCTGGATTCAGAACATATAATAGCAAGCGAACACATGCCAATTTGTTTACCGCGAGTCTCTGAGAGGAAATCATGTGCATCTGTCTGTTTACTTTTCCTTGGAACCTAGAAGGTCACCTCTAAAAATAATCTTGCTCAGTGTCAGAGCTTCCGTGACACCAAGGTACATGCCTCACATGCTCTCTGCAGTTAGTGCCCTATGCCCAGGCTATCCAGTTTCCCAGAGGACTGAGATCAGAGAAGGAGGGGAAAGCAGCTGCCAGCTAAATTGTGCAGCTACTGATTCATTAATACTGGATACAAAGGAAGCCCCTTTAAAAAAACTGTGCACATCTTTTCTCATGGCTACCACTCTAGACTAGTGATGTTGAACTGTTAAATGTTTATTGGCTGTTTGTATTTTTTCCTTTGTGAATTTCTAAAGGAAATATTAAGAGAATTTGACTTTGCAATAGACACCTTTGGAGTGCCTAACCAGCTTCTACTTCTTCTGGAAGGGCCCTGAAGCCGTTGTTGAATGAGAGGGCCTGAGGAACTAAGCTTGTACCTGGGAAACACGCTCCATTTGCCCGTCCTCCACCCCATTCCTGCCTGCTTGAACCTTCCATTACCCCATGCTGGGCTGGGGCCACACTGTGAAAGGTCTTGAAAGCCAGACTATGGATTCTGAACAAGTGGCTCTGCTTTAAGAAGATCAACCTGGCATCAGTGTGAGTGGGGAAAGTGAGGAGAAAGGGAGATCAATTAGAAGTCTATTGTCCACAGCATAGATAATGAAAGCCATAGGCAGAAGAGAAAAGAATAGAAAGATGGTAACTGAAGAGGTGAAATCTACGTAATTTTATAACTGATTGGACCCAGGGTGCAAAAGTTTCTAAGACTTTTGCTGGGGATTTGGTGGCGCCATTAAGGAGGAGATGCCCCCAACTACACTCTGAGCTCATGCTTTTCTGCCTCTCCAGGGACCTCATGCCAACAACTGTTTTGTCATTTATCTTCAATTATTTATTTTCATTGATTCCTTTCCATTTAAGCCTAATCAAGAATCTCCCACATTTAAAAACAAAACAAAAACAAACCTTCCCCTTGAAAGGTGGATTAACACCCTCATCTTATATGCAGGCAGTCAAGAGATGCTATCTATGATTAATGGAATGAAAAATGGAGCTTACGTAGGTTTTGAAAGTGGCCAGTGGAGAAATTGAGAATAGTGATACAACTGCTTTGGATGAGTGACAGAAAAGAGAGAGGTATAGGTAAACTAAATTCTCACTTTACATATCAGGAAGTTAATAATGTCTAAAGCGGATAAATCACAAAATAGTCATATTAGAAGATTAATTAGTGATCTGGAGGTTACCACAACACAGAAGCATTTCAAAATGGTTGCCGCTGGGCTGGGAATGGGTGGATTAGAGTACTGTTGCTTTTTTGAACCATTTGCATGTATTTGATGAAGTTTTTCTTTTTTTTTTTCAGTATGGTAAGAAGAGAGGCCTTAAAAAATAATTCTCCCTCAACTCACATCTCCTTATGGTTACCACAGTCTTTCTTCTTACTTAAAATATATTCCTTACTGTATAATAGTAGTAGTAGTGGCAGTAGTGGTAGTTAGCCTTTATTGATTTATTGTTATGTGCCATGCAGTGTGCTAATCACTTTCACCATCTCATTTAATCTTCACAGGGAAGTTATTGCAACTAGACATCTTGTAGGAGTTGTCTGTGCTCACATCCACATTTGCTGACCAACCAATCTCTCCTCAACCCACTGCAGACTGCTTTTTGCCACCAAACTCAACTTATACTGCTCTCACTGAGGGAACTCATAATTTCCACATTGTTGAAACTGGGGATACTTTCCGCATCTTTAACTCTACTCCTCCCCTCCCTTCCACTTTTTGGTTTACCTCCGGCTTCTCTGGCTTCTTCTCAGTCTCCTTTATTGTCTTTCTTCTACTCACCTCCTAAAGTTGGTATGCCTCAGAGTTCCTTCTTAAGTCTGCTTTTCCTCTCTATATCCATTTGGACTATTCACATACTCCTAATGCTTACCATTGATGAGACTCAAACCTCTGTCTCTAACCCAACACAACAGGTCATTCTCCTGAGCTGCAAACCCATAGATCACTGTCGATCTGACATCCTGATCTGGGTGTCCCACTGGCATCTCAACTCAAGAAATCCCAAGTGAAATACATCAATATTCCCAATACTTGCCCCTTCTGTGTCTCTCGGTGACAACCACCATTCACACAGTTGCCCACTTCCAAATGTGAACATTGTCCTTGATTCCTTGGCTGCCCTCCACATCTAATAACATGTAATTAACCACCTGTACACGCTCCATTCTGGATTTCTCTCTCCTCCTTCTCCTCATCTAGGGCGCTACTACCTTAATGTGCACTGTCATCATCCCTTATCTGGATTATGGCAGTCTCAAGATAATTGGTCTCCGGGCCCTCTTTGGGCCCATCTCGAGTCCATTCTCTGCATAGCAGCCAGACTGATTCCTTTTCATATGCATATCTCATCCTGTGTCTCCTCTGCTAAAAGCATTTAATGGTTTCCTGTACCCTCAACCTAGTAGATTCTAGCTGGTCTCTGCTCACCTCTAGCTCAGGCTACTGCTCTGGCTCCTGCCACACAGAACTCCCTATAGGCTCCTAATTCTCTCCCCCTGTTTTCAGGCATTTGCACTCACTGTTCCCTCTGCCTGGGATATCCTTTCTATCCTGTTCTCTTCTTTTCCAATTCCTACTAGTCTTTCTTGATTCAGTATACCATGCTTCCCCGAAAATAAGACTGAGTCTTATATTAAGTTGTACTCCAAAAGACGCATTAGGGCTTGTGTTCAGGGGATGTCATCCTGAAAAATCATGCTAGGGCTTCTTTTCCGATTAGGTCTTGTTTTCGGGGATACATGGTAGATGTTTTTCTCTTTGCCCCCAAAGGCTAAGTTAGGTGTCCGTCCCTTCTGTGCATTCCCATAGGACCCAATAGTAGCAGTTGCCACACCACTGTATTTACCTGTATCTTCTCTGTCTCTTTTACTAAACTGCAAACCCGTAGGGGGTAGATGGCATATTAGTTATCCCAGCCGACAGTGTCAATCCATTGAGTGAATTATGAGATGTGGTCCTAAGGATTGGAAAGAACATCAAGTCTGGATTCAGATAGACCTAGATTTTGATTTCTTTCTCTTCTGAGTCTTGTTTTTTTCAGCTGTAAAATGCAGATTTCAGTTCCTTCCTCATAGAGTCATTTGTGAGGATTAAATGAGGTACCTAGCACAGGATGTGGCACACAGGAGCTTGGGGTGAGTGTGCGTTCCCTTCTCCCACTGACAACAACCAGAGAACCTGGGTTCCCTGGAAACCTGCTTTGAGGGAAAAAGGATGAATTCAGAGATGGGTCATGCAAGAGGACAGGCCAGCAGGGAGCAGTGAGTTGGGCCTGAAGTGGGAGTTGGAGATATAGGTTTGGAAGTCCTCAGTTTAGGGCCACCAAGCTGGGGCCTCTTGGGGAAGTCTCAGGCCTAGGTAGCAGAAAAGAGATTTACTTTTGCAAAAGGAGGAGCAGGACCGGTCTGCAGGATGGTAGAGGAGAACCAGCACGAGAAAGGAGAAGCAACCAGATTATACATTGCAGAGACTGAGGAGAACGTGCTTGTGGGCTTGGACTTAATGAGGTCATAGATGTCCTTGGAAAGAATGTTGATGGCTGTAGTTAATCATTTGTTCTAGTTCAGAGTAGAAAGAGGGGGATATGTGGGACTTGGAGTTCCAGAGCAAAAGCCATCTGAACTGATAAGCAGGGAAGGAAGGGCTGAAGATAACAGTAGCAGCAAAAACTATTCATAAATTAACCTTAGGGCGGAGTTGTGCTCAAATGTCAGGGACCTTCCTCACTTCTCACCCCCACCCCACTAACTCCTGCCCTGCTTAAGAATATCAAGGAATAACCAGGCATGGATGGCAGGAAGCTGTGAAAGCATATACAAAGGCATACACAGAGAGGATTTTTTTTTTTACTAACTACTATTAATTATTTTCTGTGTGGCCGGCATCGTGCTGAATGTCGTGTGCATATTACATCATATACTCTTCACAACAATCCTTTAAAATATTATAGTGAATTAATTATTGAGAAAACTAAGGCTTAGAGAAGTTAATTAACCTGTTGGAATTCAATTGGTAAGTGATGAATTGAAATTAAAACCGGGCGTTCTGACTCCAGAGACTTTGCTCTTCACTGGCCTGCTAGCGTGGCGTGGGCAGCATGGGCGAAGGGACCTGGAGAAGTCTTAGTCTGGGAGTCAAGGGAGGGGCATCCCAAGGCTTCTGAAAAGGTAAGAAGCCTGTACTGTGTACATGTCCCCTTTTCCCTGACTCTGTCCAGCCAAGTAGTGAATGAAGTTTACTGGACACCAAAGACTAGAACCATCTAGAGCTGCATAGTCCCATAACACTTTCTGCACTGAGGGAATGTTCTCTATCTGTGTTGTCTAATACGGTAGCCACTAACTAGCCATACATGGCTACTTAGCACTTGAAATGTGGCTACTGTGACTGAGGAACTGAATTTTTTATTTAATTTTATTCTAATTAATTTAAATTTAAAACCTGACTCTTGGTTCAGTTATAGGAAAATTTTAAGTATATATATATTTCTTTTTTTAAATTAAAAAAGTAAGTTTATTTTAGGCTGCTGGGTTTTTAAGGTACACTTTTTGAAAGATGTGGATTTTAACTGGATCTTGAAAAATAAGGTAGGATTTGAATTGGTTGAAGTAGGGGTGGATATTCAAGATATAGAATAAGATAATAAAAAATCAAGGAGAAATTTTTGTGCAAATAAGTTTGGAGGGGCAATGAACAAATCAATTTGAGCAAAGCAGAAAAAGATTTATAATAGTTCAAAGCAAGTCTGGATAATAGGATTGAACCAGATTGTGGAAGACCTTTAACATCTGGATAAATATTTTGATTTTATAAGGTTAGTAATATGTATATTTGAAATAATATATATTGTGTTGACACAATAAAGTAGTATTCTAAGAAGATTAATTTTGCAAACATAATTTGAAGGTGAAATGAACTCATTACTGGAAATCCAAATAAGAAGGTCCAGAAATAGTTTCATGTGTGTTACTAAGATCAAGAATGTTAGGAAGAGGGGCCGGCCCGGTGGCTCAAGCGGTTAGAGCTCCATGTTCCTAACTCTGAAGGCTGCTGGTTCGATTCCCATATGGGCCAGTGGGCTCTCAACCACAAGTTTGCTGGTTTGACTCCTGCAAGGGATGGTGGGCTGTGTCCCCTGCAACTAGAAAATGGCAACTGGACCTGGAGCTGAGCTGCGCCCTCCACAACTAAGACTGAAAGGACAACAACTTGAAGCTAAACAGGACCCTCCACAACTAAGATTGAAAGGACAACAACTTGACTTGGAGAAAAGGCCTGGAAGTACACACTGTTCCCCAATAAAGTCCTGTTCCCCTTCCCCAATAAAAAATGTTTAAAAAAAAAAAAAAGGTTAGGAAGAAAGTAGAAATGGCCATTCTACCTATGGAGAGAACTCTCGTCTTTCAATGAGACAAATGTAAATCCTGAGAATTTTCTTTTGTTTTGTAAATAAAAATTAAAAGGCAGAAATAATCAATTTGAACTGCCTGTCTGCATGACCAAGGATTTGCCTAATTATTTTTTTTTTGATACTCAATATTATTTTATATTAGTTTCAGGTGTACAGCACAGTGGTTAGACATTTATATAATTTACAAAGCAATCCCCACGATAAGTGTAGTACCCACCTGGCACCATACATAGTTATAACCATATTCTGACAATATTCCCTATGCTGTACTTTACATCCCTGTGACTATTTTGTAACTACAACTTTGTAATTCTTAATCCCTTCACCTTTTCCACCGAGCCCCCAACACCCTTGAAGTATATTTTGAACAACTTAATATATGAAACTACTTTTTCAATTTAAATTTTTGTGAAATCAGAATATAGTTAGCATTTGAATTGATATTTGCTGTACTCGTAATGTGCACTAGATTGCAAAGACTTATATGAAAGAAATGAATGCAAAGTAGCTTATTAATAATTTTTAACTGGCTACATGTTGAAATAATACTTTTAATATGCTGGTTTAAATAAATATATTATTAATCCTTCTTACACCTCTCACCCTTGAGGTAGGGAAGGCATTAGATACCTCTCCAGAGTATTTAATTTTAAAAACTAGCAGGGGTCATGTGATTGCTTTACATAAAGGAGCGACTCGTCATTGGATTTCAGGCCTCAGGGAAGTATTTGGTCTAGAAGTCTCTATTGATAGTTCCTGTGGCACCCTTCCAGGATTGTCCCAATTTACACGTTCTGACCATGTAAACACTCACATTTGGCAAACCTTGAATCCCAGTTTAAGGTCCCAAAATGTACTATATATGAAATTATCACTACGTCTATGTATTTTGCTACTCTACCTATTCCTAAAAATGGGCCTTTCGAGGAGTTTAAAGGACACCTGCAGTCACAAACCTGTCTTGCTCAAGCCAAAAATCTGATCAGGTTTCACTATGTGAGAGGCTCAAATGCTAAAGATTGTACATCTCCAAAGTCTGTTCTCTAGAGCCCCTATTAAAAGGACATGTGGTAGTAGCCTTGGTTTCTTTATATGTAAATCGGGGAAAACAATAGACAGATGGCATTTGGGTGGACTCATGAGGGCTGAGAGGACAAAATGAATTCACATATGAAAAGTGCTTAGATCAGTGTCTGTAAAATAATAAAACTTTAACTCAATCAGTGTTAACTATTAATATAAAATAGGTGTAGGATACTTCTAAGTGTGCCATAATTTATGTGGTCACATGTGATAGACATCTGAATTCTAATTAGCATATTGATTGGAAACATACTAGACTGTCTTACTGAATAGAGGGAAAAGGTTGGAACTATCAAACCCCAGGAGAGCTGGGTACAGCTGGACCTCAAGAGCTATTCCAGGTAATTTCTATCTCTCGTCTCTCGGCTTCTGTGTTAACTTCATTCTTGCTCACTGCAGAAGGGCTTCCTCACATGGCCAGAAACCAACAACTCCCAAGTCTACTTCTTGCAACTTCCTCCACTGGAGAGAGTCTCTTCTCAGTTATATTACAGTTTTAAAAAAAGAAAAAATCCAAGAAAAGGAGTATGTATGAGTGACCTACTTTGGGTCAGGCACCCATTCTTAGACCACTCAATCTTGGCCAAGGCAGCCAGGACACATAAGAGCATGATTGCTTGTATTGGAACCCCATAGTTGGGGTTTGGGTAGAGAAGTTTCCAAATCTAAGTGAGGTTGTTGGGCAGAACCTTGCCAGGCTCAGTCATTGGCTGGGGACCGCCGTGGAAAGGCAAGACCTCAGTTCAAATACTGCAGCAGATCCCAACGGCGCTGCAACTTGAAGCTGTTAGCTAATACTCCCTTCACAGCTGACCACTAAGTTCTTGAAGGGACATTTGAACAGCACACCTATCCATGGTTGCCATGGTCCACCCTTGTGCTGCAAAGATCTACCTCTCCACATAGGCTCATGGAGCAGTTCCTTCATGCTCCTCCATTCTGAGGGGTCAGAGCTTTTGTTAACAATACCCTTCTCAGGTTGGGATGGCTACACTTGTCCATTCAAGATCACAGTTCAACAACAGAGTGCCAGAGGCACTCATGAGGGTCACCTGAGTTCCACACATATTACTCCCTGCCTCCATCGTGTAATAGGAGCGCTGCCTCCATTTCCTGATCAGGGACAATGACCTCTGTGCCAAGATGGTGACTCTTCTTCTTGCCTGCTGTGCCCAGGCAGCAGCCATAGTTTGTAGTTCACTTTGTCCACTGCAAGAGTGTACTCCCTAACCAGTCCCTCCAACCCTGGAGAACCCAGAATTGCAAGGATGGGAAACAAAATCCTCCAGAAGGTCATTACGAGTGACAGTAAGTGGAGCCACTCCTGCTTCCACTTCTTGGTTCCTAGGCACATATTTTCTTCCTCCTGGGGACAGAGCACCATACGGAGGCCTCTGATTCAGTGCCTATACTGCATCCTGGAGGAGTACCCAGTGCTTAAGAGTGTTACTTCCAAGATGACATTTTATAATCAACAACCAGATTATAAGATCCTTTAGGGTAGGGAATCAAAGCTTATTCATCTATGTAAATCTAGAATCTTTTAGGTCACCTGGAATATGATATCAAAGTTCCATATGTATTAGTCAACCAAATGAAGGAATAAATTAATGAATAATAAATTAATTTTAAAACTGAATGCTGGATGAGTACAAGGCATTTGGGACTAGAGAGTAGTATAGGATGGCTACAGAATTGGCAATGTCATTCATAATCATGTTTCAGCTACAATTTATAAGGTGATGACTCCTGAATCCTCAATGCCTCCCTCCCGCCCTTACCTCTTTCATGAGTTTCAGATGAACAGTTACAACAGCAAACTTGATATTAATGCCTGGATGTTCCAAAAGCATCTGCAACAAAACATGTTCAAAATTGAACTCATCTTTCCACTAACCCCATTCCTCCTTCTCCTCTGCTAATGCCACCCTCATCAGAGTCTTAAAAGTCACCCTAGACTTCGTCCTCTTCCCTCAGTCTTCACATTCAATTTGTTACTAAAATCTTGTTATTTCTATTTCTCAATAGCTTTGGAATTTGATTTTTCCTCCATTCTGATTTCCTTCCCTCCAGCCACTCTTCCTTATTATCTATCTCCCTTGCCATTGTCAAACTGATTTTTCTAAAGTGAAAATTTAATCATGCTTCTTTCTTAAGATTGTCTAATAGCTCCTCATTGCTGTAGGATAAAACCTATACTTCTTGGTTAGTCTAACTTAAAATGTCTTCTTCGCTTACCGTCCGTTAATGCTGGAAGCTTGTGGTGGTGGGGATTGTATTTCCATTGTCATCGTTCCAGTGCCTAACACAGTTTTTGGAACCTAATACAGTTTTCTTAAATGAATGAGTGAAGAGATAAGACCTGAAATAGGCTTTGAAGATTGGACTGGGGAGATAAAATACAAGTGGGAGATGTAATCCTTATCCTTCAAACAATTATTGGGCTACTAGGTTGAGTTTATTGATGAAAGAGATTCCTTGCTGTTCGTTTTTTTGTATCTCCATGACCAGCCAAGTGTTTGGCACAGAGTACGTATGTATTCAATAAATATTGGATTAATTAATAAGTAAATTGATGAATGGTATTGTGTATTCAGCCAAGCGAGAATTTATTTATTTTGGGAACTGCAACGTCACTTAAATTATAGAGCAACTTATTTGGGGAAGAGATGAAAACTCCATTAATTCTTTGTGAAGAGGCTGCTATGCTGGCCCGATACCTGAGCAAACAGACCAGGCCTCAAGACAATTTAATCAAGCACCTTTTTTATTGACCAGAATATGGACCTGCTATTGGAGAGGACACCTGTCTTCCTGAGGTCAATGGCTCCAGCCTTAGATTTATTAACTGTAACCAGACCTGGCTACAGATGCTGCCAAAACGAGGCTATCCCAAAGTGTTGCTACTGAATGCTAATTTGGGATAAATACCTCCTAGAGGCTTTAAATCTTTCAAAATGAAGATTATATGTGCTAATAAATCATGAATATTGGATAAGTCATAAATATTCTTGGAGTTTTCTTTCAGGTGAATAGTTAAACTCATATTTTTTGTAGTTGGGACACGTAATGGATATGCTGGCATTTTAATCCTTATACTGAGTTCAGAAGTCAAATATTTTACAAGGTCCCAGGAACTTGTTTTCAAAGTAGTGTGTTATGAAAAGTGACCCTGGTTGCAATATGATCACTCCCTTCGGAGAACTTACAAGTGAGCTTAGTTAAAGCTTCTGCCAGCATGATTCCAGCCCAAAGAATAAAAAGAATATTTCCAGCTGCCAGTTGCTCTTCTCTACTGCGTCTCCTAATGCCTAATTTGGAGAAACTCCATTTTGCTGCAGGTTCAAATCTTTGAATTATTTTACCACTAGACTGTTTTCCAACTGTTTGATTCTCTAGAGATTTCAGGGAAAATCAGTGGTCTATGATATAATAGTATCCTTCATTCAAAATGCAAAAGGGTAAGCTGGTTAAAATATTATGGTCAAGACTTTGTAAAACTTTTTTTCTTTTGACAGGAAGGGTATTAATCCACCTATTTATTAAATGAGGAGATTAAAACTTAGTAACCTTGGCTAATTTTCCATCATTAATCTGGAATGTGGCTAAATGTTTTCTATTTTCATGCCAACATGAAATGGCTTTTCTTGCCTTCAGTTTAACTAGCTAGAAACATCAACAAATAAAGCTTCAATCTTAAAATGAGGTGGTTTTCTTTTGACCCTCTGGGGCAGAGAATGGAGAAGTGTAAAGGAAGGAGGCCAATTTATTCATCTCAGTCACCAAGAGGCTTGAAGCTCTAGGGAAAAATTTCCCCAGAGATGATAGAATGTCATTTACAGTGCTCTAAAAAATTAGTAAGGCAATTTGATTTTTAATGCTTCTGCAATCTTAGGGTAGTGCCTTTTTATAGTACTGAGCTGTGTGTTTAAATGCACATCAAAATTTCAAAGGGGGCCTCTAGACATCACCCTTCTCGCTATTTCCAAAATGGTTTCTTTCTTAATTATTTGCAGACTTACACCTTCATTTGAGAACAATTTGAAATGCCTCTAACTAGTTGTGAGCAAAGCTGGTCACCTGGTGCTTTCAAACTTAGGAAAAAAATTCAGCCTGGTTGGAATTTGGTACCTAGGAAAACTCATGGGGAGCAGGGTTGCCAAGTGATTCAGAGCATCATGTCTGGAATCTGGTACACTGGGTTTGAGTCCTGGGTCCACTGCTCCCTATTTATGAGACTTGTGCAAGTTACTTAAACTCTCATCATCGGTGAAAAGGAAACAACAATAGTACCCATTGAGCATACGATAGTGTCTGGCAGAATAACAAGTGATTGGTAAATCTTATTAGCAAAAAAGAAAATAAGCATATCATGAGAAAAATATTATACTTGTAACAGAGTGAAATGCTTCTCTCCCTGACTCTATCTTAATTCCAGCCTGCATTTGTATAGATAGGCTAATTGACTGAAGGAGTACTGCCTGAGACTTGAGTAACTTCTGGTGTGACCAACTGGGAACAAAGATTTGGAGATTTCCCCTTTCTAGGATCTCTCTCTCCTCTTCCCCTGCCTTTTCTCCCTTCCTAGGATATACCGTGTTTCCCCGAAAATAAGAACTAGCCAGACAATCAGCTCTAATGCATCTTTTGGAGCAAAAATTAATATAAGACCAGGTATTATATTATATTATATTATATTATATTATATTATATTATATTATATTATATTAAGACCCGGTCTTATTTTAATATAAGACCGGGTCTTATATTAATTTTTGCTCCAAAAGACGCATTAGAGCTGATGGTCCAGCTAGGTCTTATTTTCGGGGAAATGCGGTATATAGTAAGTTGATGGGGCATACTTCTGAGCAGGCGAGGAGTCAGGGAAGGTTTGTCAAGGGCAGTATCCAGATAAGCTGACTACAAGGCCAGGGGCATGCTCAGGGCTGCCACAATTGCAAAAATGACTCCTCTTGTCAATCTCATTGAGCATCTCAGGTACCTCAATGGCTAAATTCATGGAGTAGGGAGGTCGAGGGGCTCGAAAGGTCATTGGCTATTTTATTTTTTTAACTGAAAGTTTTCAGTTTGGTCACTTGAAAACAAAGATTTGTTGCTAGCTTAAAAATGCTTATTTTCTTTAAGTAAATGAAATGCTTTACCAAATGTAGTACAGAAATAATCCTTCGCCACAACAAAAATACAAAAATTACTTATGTATCCATCTGTGCTTAGCTTTCTTTGGAGATAGCATAACAGATATGATCCTTGGCCCTGAGATACAATCAAAACTCTGAACCACCCAAGTTTCTATACAGTTTAATAAATCATGCTTAAGATGTGTGATCCAATTTAGTCCAGAGGAAATATGATAATGAGTTTGGCTAGGGTAGTGGCAATGAAGAGGAAGAGAAGTATATAGATTCATCTTTATACACAGCCTATTTTAGATATGAAATATTGTTAAGGACAACAAGCTAGTAGGTAATATTTTCCAAAAGACTCTTCTCTAGAGATAATAAAGGAATTTGGTTCTCTATTGTAACAGAAACTTTATCAAAAGATATTTTAAAAAATATCCCAAACATTGACATGCTAGGGGTAAAACTACTGGAATGTCTTTCTTGGAACACTACTCATTCATTTATTCTTCTATTGATTTAAAAATTAATTTATTGTTTCCTACTTTATGCCATGACGTATATATTAGATACTGCATATACATTAGTGAACAAAACATATGTTTCCTTCTCCCATTGAACTAGAGGAAGACAGACAAAAAATGGGTAAGCAAATAAATCACTATATAATTACACATTCATCCATTTACATATCCAAGAACTAATATTGACCACATATTATGAGTTGAGGAATATTTTGGGTCCTGGAGATTCAATGATGAGCAAAAATAGACTAGTTTCTGTCTTCATGGAACATACATTCTGAGGGGAGAGGCAACTTACTCCAAGAGTCATACTAAAAAAGATAAAGTTATAACTATGGAAGAGGTATCGAGGAATAGTCATAAGGAAATTTAACCTCATAAGGAGGTCAAGGAAGGCTTCCCTGAGGAAGTGAAGAATAGATGGAGAACTGAAAGACAAGGAAGAGTTAGCTGGCAAAAAGAGGAACAAGGGAGCACTCCAGACAGAGGGAAAAGCATGTGGCTAAGTCCATGGTATGTCTTAGAGGCTGAAAGAAAGTCGCCAGAATAGGAAGATGAACACAAAAGAGACAGAGAGGGAGCAGCTGGAGGTGAAGAAGCAAACACAGAGAGTACTGGTCATGGAAGCCCTGGAAAGAGAGTGTCTCAAAAAGGAGGCCTTGGACAACAGAGTCAAATGCTGCTGAGACGTTTAGTAACATAAGCCCTGAAACTTTCCCCTGGATTTCACAAAATCCAGGTCATTGGTGAGCCCCGTGGAAGGAATGATGGGCCAGAAGCAAGAATGAAGTGTTTGAGAGTGAGTGTAAGGCGCAGAAACATAGGAAACAAGAGTATAGATTAGGAATTGCATTTGTTCACATGTAATGGAACCTGATGACAGCAGTTTAATTAAATAGGGTTGCTATTTTTCTCACATAACAAGAATGACAAAGGGTGACAGTTCACACTGGCGCAGTGGCTCCATGATGTAATCAATGTTCCAGAATCCTTTCTGTTCTGTCATTCTGTTTGTGGCTGTTTTTTGCATCATGAATGCAAGATGGCTGCTCACTCTCAAGTCAGTGTTTCAGATAGGAACAAGAAGGAAAGATCAAGGGAACAGGCCTTGTGCCTATCCCTGGAAAGCAGAAATTTTCTATAAATCTCCAGCTGACTTCAGCTTACATGCACTGGCCAGAACTATGTCATATGGCCACTAGTAGCTGCAAGGGAGCCTGGGAAATGTAGCTCTTCAGCTTGAGCCTTTGCTGCTCCTAACAGAATCAGATGGATACCATGTTTCCGCGAAAATAAGACCTAGCCAGACCATCAGCTCTAATGCATCTTTTGGAGCAAAAATTAATATAAGACCTGGTCTTATTTTAATATAAGACCGGGTATAATATATAATATAAATAATATAATATAATATAATATAATATAATATAATATAATATAATATAATATAATATAATATAATATAAAAGATAATACTGGGTATAATAGAATATAATATAATACCGGGTCTTATGTTAATTTTTGCTCCAAAAGACGCATTAGAGCTGATTGTCCGGCTAGGTCTTATTTTCGGGGAAACACGGTATTGAGACCATAGCAGCTACACAGCACATACAAATCACACATTCAAAAAACGTGTTCATAAAGGGAAGAAGAGAAATAATAAGATGATAGTTGGAGGGCAATGTGGGATTGACTTTTAAAAAAAATGGGAATGATTTGAGTATATTTGAAATTTGACAAAAAAGGTCTAATCAGGAGAGAGAGATTGAGAGTTCAAATATACAAAAACAAAAAAAGATAACTAATATTTCTTAAAAAGAGGGAGGGAATGGAATCTAAATCAGGAAAAGAGGGATTAACATTAAAGAGAATAAGGATAGGCTCTCTACTATAACAACAGGAAGAAGGAAAAGTAGGCTTATATGTTTTATATTGAGAAAATGAAGCTTCTATTTCCTCTATGATGTAGGAGGTGAAGTTTGCTATTGCCAATGAGAGAGTAGAAGGGAGTGATTAGAGCTTTGAGAAGTTTGAGACATTGAAGTTTGAAATAGCTGTTGTAGAGCAAAACTGATCAAGTATAAAGGGAACAAATAAACAGCTATCAGGGAATGTTGTTTTCATTGCTTTTCCTGAGGAAAACATTAGAGAACGAGCTTCAGACAATCAAAATGACTAGAAAGACATTAACAAAAGGCCTGGTGTTGAGCATTAAATATACAATTACTTATAGAACTACCCATACCCATGTCCATTCCAGCTGAATATCCTGCCATCCTCATCATTAACACAAATATCATTTATTCAACAAATATTTAGTGAATATCCTCTACATGCTAGATACTTAATGCATGTCATGTGGCATGCTAGGATGGGTTGGAGGTGGGTGGGAAATAGAGCCTAGGAGAAGGATGCAGTGGGAAAGTAATTTTTAGAAAAGGTAGACCCTCTCTTAGCTGGGAGATGCATAGAATTCTTAATATTCAGGCCCAGGGAGAGTGGATAAACTCCATCCAGGCAATGGCACGCAAGGGCTGGTCTGATCTGAGTGGTAAGATAGGGGTAGTAGCATCCGACTTTGGGAGCTCTGGGCAATTGTCATGGCACCAGGGGCAGACCTGGAGTCAGATCAATCGGAAGTAAGGGCTCCTGGAAGAGCAGTCTAGCTGTGGAGATGTCAGTTGCAAAGTTAGAGGGCAGAACAGGTTTCAGCAGGCCTGCTTCCTACTTCAGCGATTCCTCAAAATGCCAGCCTCCGGAGGCTGCAGGAGTCTAGATGTTAGATCCCCCAAAGTAAAGGAGGCCGATAGGCTGACTCAAGGAAATTGCATCTGAATAATGGTGCCCATGTCAAGAGCTAGGTTATTCTGCAAATATGTCTTTATTTGAATGCCTAGTGCAATAGAAAAGATTTCTATATTCTACTTACCACTATGAATATTTTTATATTCTACTTACCACTATAAAGAGAATACATCGTCCTCAGTGGGGCAGAAAGCAATAATAACGACCACTGTTTACTGCACTTGCTACATGTCAGACAAATGTTCTAGATACTTAATGAGCTGTACCTCATTTGATCCTTACAATCACCCTCTGCGTTAGCTATTATTGCTCCCATTTACAGAAGAGGAAACTGAGCCCCATCCAGTAAGTTTATTTGCCCAAGATCACCTGGCTATAACTGGCCAAGCAAGGATTCTAGTGCATGTGTGACTCCACACCTACCATTACGCCATAACTGTTATACCATACTGTTCCAGGGCAGTGTTGAATCCTAATGCACGTCATTGAAATAACAACTGGTATGCTGCTTTGGTAAAACTGGGATCACAGCCCATATCTTAGGATTTGTTGCTAAAATGACAAGACCATACTGCCCTCTATCAGCTTCGGTGACATTGGCTACTGGTAATTTTCAGAATGAATAAGAATAGCTGACATTTATATTGTGATGTATACTTCCAAAAACATTTTACTCAAGCCTACCACATATATTGTGAGCATTGAAGCCAACACATAAACACACAAAAATCAATGCAAAAATTTTAATGAAAATGAATTCCATTTGTGGTAAAGACTAGTTATAGTCATTGCAGTATTATTGAATTTTCTATAACCCGACATTTAAAACTTTACTTTTACTTTTAGAGAAGTAAAAGAAGTGATTTAGGTTTTTCCACACTTGTTTGTTTATCACTTTTTAAAAAATTAATATTTTTTTACTGAGGTATATGCGTATTACCGTTCAAAGATACACAAAAGTAGAGAGACTAGAAGCTCTAAGTATCACTCGGCTTAGCCAATGATCATTTGTCTAGTAAGTTTGATGGCATGATTTCTGATAGAGTTATCTCTTAAATCCTTTCTGATCTAATTACTACTTCATTCAGGTAATATCTTTGTGTTTCCACAATTACTGCCTTACATAATTAATCACTATTAAATGCTATTGTTGAAGTTAGCTCACTATACTCCACAATGTATGTGTTTTGCCTGGGAACATGGTTTGTTTTTGTGGGTTTTTTTAGTTTTAAGTTTTGGTTTAGTTTCGGTTTGAAAATGTATTTGTTTGGTATCTGTTGGCCCCACTGAATTGGTCCACATTTACCACATTGACAATCCAATCTTAACCTTTGTTCTGTTAACACAGAAACAGAGAAGAAATTCATCTGCATAGATAATGTATTTGCAGTGGGTCCATTCAGAGAGCTATGTGATGCCCATAATCCTACAGGTTTGATGCCAGCATAGGACAACTGATTTTCCTGATTCTGATCCTCACTCAGCCTTCTTCAAGACATGATGAAGTGGATAGGAAAGAGAGCATGAATATTTCAATCAAAATCTATCCTGCTATTGGATAAAGCAAATAAAAACAACAACAAAAGTATACTTATCCATTCTTGAGAGTGGAGCATAATATGGCACTTCTATATAAATATAATAACCATAGTTCAAGGTTTTTTTTTTATTTTTAGGAATTTTAAGATTGAGATATTTTTTTCCCTTATAGCTAGAAGATAATACCTTGTTAAGATGTAGATTTCTTAGAGAACTTTTCTTATATAAAAATTTTACATTGGAAGTGAGATATTCTTTTTAGTAAAGAATTAAATTTAACATAAATAAATTCTTTACTGATTGCTAGATAGGTAATGTTCTTTCTTTTCACAATTTCATTGATTAGAAACTTTAAAAAAGATTTGTGGTTTATTGTGTAATAGCACACTACTGCTTACTTATTGGCTCTACTTATAAAAAATAAAATTAATTTCACTTTAAAAAAAATAAATTTCAATTTAAATTCGGACCCTTTTCCAAGGCTCAAATGATGTTTTCTTTCTTTTCTTTTTTTTTTTTAAATTAAAGTTTATTGGGGTGACAATGGTTAATAAAGTTACATAGGTTTCAGGTGTACAATTCTGTATTACATCATCTATATATCACATTGCGTGTTCACCACCCAGAGTCAGTTCTCCTTCCATCACCATATATTTGATCCCTTTTACCCTCATCTACCACCCCTTTTCCCCTTACCCTCTGGTAATGACTTTTAAAATAGTTACATAACGTATCTTTTTATCATTTTTCTCTCAGTTATAGTTGATGGATATCAAATCCCTAATAGTCTGGAATTGGTTTAATATGATTTGATAGTACTGTCTGCTCCCACTCCTCCTTTTTTTATGTGTGTGTAGTCATCCAATTTAAAGTAATTATAATTTTACAGATTCAGATTTACTGAGTTGTATTTCAAGCTGCTTGGTGAATTATTTATTTTAAGCCATCTAGTTATATAATTAACATCTTTTTAGTATTTTCTTATAATTGCTTCTTTAAGATTTCTGAACTTTGACAATTATTCATCTTCCTAATCAAAACTCTATTTAACATTTTGACATAATTCTAATTAAATAAAAATAACTATTTACAAAAGACACACTTAAAACAGCATATCAAAGAAACTTAAAAATAAAGGAATGGAAAAAGAGTCACTAGGAAAATGTTAATGAAAATGTAGATATAGCACTTTTATATTTATTATTGTACTTGGATATTATTCAGTATAGCACTGCAGTATTGTAAATGTATAACTGCTTTATGGACTAAGCAGTCTGAAGAAAAACAGGTAATATGTAGCAATGACTTCCTAAACGCATTGTATATCCTTACCTATCCCCAACCCATTGCCTATAGAGTTCCCCACAACCCAGTAGCTACCAGTTCCAGTTTCCCTACGGGTTTTCTACTCACTGTCAATGGACTCTAGATGTATCCCCCTCAAAATCTAGCACTGAATAAAACCAACTACACTTGTAACTGGAGCTCAATGAACTTTAAAGTCAAAACCCTTGCTCTTCCCCCAAGCCCAGTGATATCTCTGCCCCAACTTGGCCCCTTGGAAGCCTTCCACATCAGCTCCAGTTGGATTCCATCACAGGCCCAAGATCCGGCTGACTCTCCATCCTATCATAGGCTTCCCAGGGTCCTGAGTGTTCAACCTATTCTGTAGCGACCTTCAGGACCTTCAGGCCTTGACTTCCAGGCATACCACATCGGCTCTGAGCTTTTCCTCCCCTGTGCCACATTTAAGAGCAGGCCCAACTGTGGTAATCCTCCCTTCTTTTTCCTCAACCCCAAACAATTACATTTATGCCCCCAGGCTAATTCTTCCTAAATACATATCATATGCCTAATGTTATACTCTTATTCTCTTCTAGGCACTTGCTCGCCAACACTAGTTATTTATTTATTTATTTTTTACTTTCACCATGATCCACAGTAAAAAGAGACATTTTATATTGTGTCAAGGTACATTTAAACAATACTTAGTCCTTTTCCACATGACAACACAATCTGATATTTTCCTTTTTAATCTACTTAAAACATTCAGCCACTAAATTGATTTCACTAGCCACTAATGGGTCAAGACCTTCAGTTTGGAAGCCCTTGTTCTAAAGCCCTTGTCCCCAATACTCTTTTGGCATCTTGTTTATCAGAACCAGGTCAGATAACACAATGGCATGTCTAAAACAATCACTGCCTTATTTCCTGGAGTTTCTAAGGAGGAATCTTTGACGGTAAAAGGACAACAGTCCCTAGGATATAAAAAAAAGGAACTTTGATGTGTTGGAAATGGTGGAGATTTATTTAAAGTCTTCTAGAAAATATCCACAATCTGAAATTTTATTAAAAAGCACAGGATTGAAAGTCAGGCAACTGGAGTCCTTGCCTCACCCTGCCACTCACTGAGTGTTCGGAGGTTGATTACTCAGCCTCTCTGAACCCAGGGGTCTTGATCTAGAGAATGATATGTAAATCCATGATAATAAACCCTATTGATTCATTCACTCATTCATTTGGTCATTCATTCGACAAATGCTTTATTAAGTGTATGCCAGACAGGCCTCTCACTCCTCATCTGACAATTCAAGTTGGGAGGGCCAATGTTATACATCACATGTGATCATATGCCAGGGTTCTTTCTCATCAATTTATGCTTCATCAAGCACCGTAGGGGAATGAGCTGCTTCATGTAAGCCTATTACCCAGAAAAATGATGCTCATTTATATAAACCACTTAATAAAAATCTCCCTAAAATGTATTAGAGATTATACTGTACCTAATTTCATTAATGGTTTAGTTAAGTGTAATAGTAAGGAGCTCAATTTTAAGATTTATGAATTCTTACACAATTTTAATTTAAAATGTCAAAAATGGAATTTTTGCTCTAATTCCTTCCAATTTATTTTTTCCATACCACTTTTTAACTTCCTATTTCTCTCTCTCTCTCTCTTTCCTTCTTCCTTCCTGCCTTCTTTTCTTCCTTCCTTCCTTCCTTCCTTCCTTCCTTCTTTTCTCTCTCTCTCTCTCTCTCTCTCTCTCTCTCTCACCTACTTTTTAACTCTGAGTTTGTCACACCAGGTGAGTTGGCACAATCAGTGGTAAGAGTATTACTAAAAGCCATTCCTACACCAACTTAGATAGCAACTGCTTAACTCTACACTAAAGTGATTGTGAACTACATAAAATATCACACAAAACCAAATTAAATGTATCCCCAAATCCCCAGTTCTGCATAATCCCCAAAATGTCTGGAGCCATTCCAATGCCCAGTGATGTGAGGGAAAATGTGATGGAGGAGGAGTTGAACTGAAGAGACAGCAGTCTTAACTGACTGTTAATTTTACAAAGACATGTGACCAAGTGAACACATTATTAGGGACCCACATTCCTAAGGCTTTGGAAGGGACTTATACAAATGAAGGGACCTGAAACTTAAGGTTCATGGTAAATCTGCTTCTACAAATATCAATTATTGAATGAAGGAGTGAATATGGTGAGCCAGTTATGAGCATGACTACGAGGTTAAATGTATCTGTGTTTGGTTTTTAAATTCACCATTTACTAGTTTGTGAATGAGCAAATTCACTTCTCTGTGCCCCTTTTCTTTCTTTAAAAAAATTTTTTTTCAGTTACAGTTGACATTTAATATTATTTTATATTAGTTTCAAGTGTACAGCATAGTGGTTAGACATTTATATAATTTATGCAGTGATTTCCTTTGATTAGTCTAGTACCCAGCTGGCAGTATACATAGTTGTTACAACATTATTGACGATATTCCCTGTGCTGTGTTTTACATCCTCGTGACTATTTCGTAACTACCAATTTGTATTTCTTAATCCCTTCACCTTTTTCACCCAGTTCCACAACTCCCCTCCCTTCTGGTAACCGTCAGTTTGTTCTCTGTATCTATGAGTCTGTTTCTGTTTGTGCCTCTGTTTTCTAACCTGTGAAAAGAGGATAATAATATCTAACACATAAATAGGGATGTTCTGAGTTATTGAAAGAGGTAATGTATAAAGCATGTAGTTTGGTGTCTGGAAGATGGTTATTGCTAATAAATAAGAGCAATACTTTTAATGTTACATGATGATGATGATGATGATGATGATGATGATGATGATGACAGTACTATATTGAATATAAGGTTGGCAGAAGATGTTGAGGGGTATAATGCTTTTTGTTCCTATAATAAATGTTCCCCAAAGAACTGTGATTAAAAATATATTTTTAATTTAAGTATAATTGGCACAACTGTGATTTTTAAAATTCCTTTGATTGAGTTGGTTTTGGTTTTCAGTTTTTTAAGATTCTGCAATAAAATCTGGTGGGAAATGGCCTAAAGAATTTTCTAACTTGAGCAGAGAAATAGCTTGGAAAATGGTCTGTCATCCATGGTGATTGCTTTACCCTGGCCATATGGAGCCAGACCATACTATCCAGAATATATAAAGAACTCTTAACACTCAATAATAAGTAAATAACACAAAAAATTTTTAAAATAAGCTAAAGATTTGAAAAGACACTTCATAGAGAAGATAGACAGATGGCAAATAAGCACATGAAAAGATACTCTATATCCTTAGCCATTAGGTAAATGTAAATTAAAATCACAGTGAGGGCCGGCCCGGTGGCTCAGGTGGTTGGAGCTCCATGCTCCTAACTCCAAAGGCTGCCGGTTCGAGTCCCACATGGGCCAGTGGGCTCTCAACCACAAGGTTGCCAGTTTAATTCCTCAAGTCCCGGAAGGGATGGTGGGCAGCGCTCCCTGCAACTAAGATTAAACTCGGCACCTTGAGCTGAGATGCTGCTGAGCTCCCGAATGGCTCAATTGGTTGGAACATGTCCTTTCAATCACAAGGTGGCCGGTTCGACTCCCTCAAGGGATGGTGGGCTGCGCCCCCTGCAACTAGCAAAGGTAACTGGACCTTGAGCTGACCTGCGCCCTCCACAACTGAGACTGAAAGGACAACAACTTGACTTGGAAAAAAATCCTGGACATACACACTGCTCCCTAATAAAGTCCTGTCCCCCTTCCCCAATAAAATCTTTAAAAAAAAAAATCACAGTGAGATTCTCATTAGAATGACTAAAATTAGAATGACCAATTAAAGGAGAAACACAGGGAGACCACACTAAGATTGATCATACTAAGCATTAGCAAGGATATGGATCAACTGGAACTTTCATCCATTGCTAGTGGGAATATAAAATGATAAAAAAAAATAAAAAAAGATACATCTGACCCAGCCAGGATTTATCCAAGAGAAACAAAAGCATATAAGTCCACAAAGACTTATACACCAATATTCATAGCACCTTTGTTTGTAATAGTCCCAAACTGAAAGCAATCCAAATCTCTCTCAACAGTTAGCTAAGGAAATTGCAACACATCCATAAAATGGAAAACTATTTAGCAATAAAAAGGAATGAGTTATTGATATACAACAACATGGATGAATCCCAGAATAACTATGTTTATTTTTAAAAGCCACACAAAAAGGAGTACATACTGTATGATTCCATTTATAGAAAATTATAGAAAATGTAAACAATACTGACAGAAAGCAGCTCAGTGGTTGCCTGGGGTTGGGGTGAAGGCCGGAGGGAGGAATTACAAAGAGTCATGAGGAAACCTTTGAGCGTGATAGATCGAGTATCTTGATTTAGTGATGGTTTTTCAGTCTATACACAAGTCAAAACTTATCAAATTGTATACTTTAAATATGTGCCCTTTATTGTCAATGATATATGCCAAAAATACCTGACATTAAAGCTGCTAAAAATAGCATATTTCCAACAACTTCCTCTTTTAAAAACTTTTTGAGGTACAACATACGCAGTATTCACCTTCCGCTTAACTAGATCTTTAAAAGGGACCACAGCCACTCCAACACCACCTTAGAGAGGGATAGTGTAAAGGAGTGGGAATAGTAGTAGAAAGAGATAGAGGTCTTCAATGATTGCGATGAAAATTTTTACAAATACCGCTAGGGCTTCTCCCAGGGCCTTGGAGGAGGCCTGTGCATGTCAGGGACTGAGGGAGATGACAGGGAATTCCTAAGCACTCCTTGGATTTGGGGGAGATGGGGAGGAGTGTGTGGATCCAGCAGAGGAATGGACTTCCAGCTCCACGGGCTCAGAGCTGTGGTTTGGATATTAAGCTACGTGGCCTTGTTCTGAGGTCACAAGCTAGTAAGGCCTGAGGACATGTCAGTTACACAAGGAAGGGGCAAGTTTTG
Organism: Rhinolophus hipposideros; assembly: GCF_964194185.1. NCBI lineage: Eukaryota > Metazoa > Chordata > Mammalia > Chiroptera > Rhinolophidae > Rhinolophus > Rhinolophus hipposideros. The sequence continues at coordinate 33,701,360 of NC_138058.1, read as the reverse complement.
AAAGGTCAGTGGCACCATCCTCTGGAATTTATGCGTGATCACCCAGCACAGACCTGCCTAATCGCTCAGGAGGTCTATCAGGGTGCTGCAGCACTAGAGTGTAAGACAAGACTCGTGGATTCTATTACTGTGCTGCTGCTGCGACTATTTGCTGATTTGTGACTGGAGGCAGGCCATATATCTCTGGGTGTTGGTTTCAATATAGTAAAATAGAATGACAAGAATTACCTATTGGTGGTGTATACTGAAGTCTTCCCATGGAAATAATTTTATTCTATATGAAATCTAGCTGATCTCTTCCATTATCTAAAGTTCCTTTTGCAGTTGGAAGAAAGAAAAATAGGGAAGTGAAAGAATTAGATCGCATAGGCAGGTGACTCCAGGTGAGGCAACCCTCAAGCACTGGGCTGGGGCTGCTGACATCCTCCCCTAATGCCAAGAACACCTCACTGAGTCTTAGAAAGAGCCTGTGCAGGTGAGGGGTCCTGTAACTTACACCTCATTTGCTTCAAGTTAAATCTACCTCCGTTTAGAAACATTCTATTACTTCCCCCCCCCCCTAGTTTTTTTAAGTTACCATTTATTACCAGTTACTGGCATCTACTTTGTGTCAGCCATATATATATATATTCTTGTCAATTTTTCTCAACCTTGGCAATACATTAGAATCACCTGGGGAGCTTTTAAAATATACCAACCTGGAACTGACTGAAACCAAATCTCTAGGGTTGGGGCTCAAGTATCGTTATTAAAAGCCTCCTGGATTATTCTAATGTACAACTAGGATTGAAACCCTTGGCACACTATGCTACTTTACATATGTTAACTTCTTAAATCCTTACTCAAACCAAAGAGGTCTTGTTATCCTTATATATGAATAAACTGAGAGGGTCAGAGAGGCTAAATATCTTACTCAAGATCAAATCACAGAGACATAACTCAAATCCAGATTGCTATACCAGTTCTCATCTTTAAATTCCTCTGTGGGAAAGAACCACCTTTTAATTCCAACTTTTGCAATTGGCAATATGCAGTGATGAATAAAATACCATGTATTTTTGTAGCAAATGTGACCTTCTTAACTCTAATCCTGTAAGAAGCAGTAGGGGAAAGCCATATTCCAAAATTTAGTTCTGAGTTGGAAGAGTTGTTTGTATCCAACAAAATTTCAGATTATCTTTATTGAAGAGAAGCTTGCTGGTGGTGAAAATGCTAAGTACCATCTACGATTGGAATGGGTACTACTTGGTGTGGCCTTGGAGGTCCTGATACAAGGTAATTAGTAGTAACCCTACCCAGTTTCTCCTTCACATTATTTCCTAATCCTACATCTTCCTTTCTCTTGGATTCATTGTTCACTTTGCTATAGAGTACATCCCCAAATCACTATTTCAGTAAAGATCTGAAGGGGGTAAAATTTCTGAATCTTTGGGTATGCAAAAGTAATTGTATTAGATTGGTGCAAAAGTAATTGCGGTTTTTGCAATTATTTTTAACCTTTTAAACCTCAATTACTGTTGCACCAACCTAATACGTTGTTCTCTCATTTGAAAGCTAGTTTTTCCCATTATCATTTTCCCTCAGATCTTCTGTTGTCTTCATCAATGTTACCAATGGGGAAAAAAGCCACACTGATTCTCATTCCTTTAAGCTTAACCTGTTGATCCTTTTGGAAGCTTTTAGAGTTTTATCTTTATCCCTAGTGTTCTAAAATTCCACCATGACATGTCTAGGTGTTAGTTCTATTTCGTTCATCTTGGTTTTTGATTTGAAGACCTGTGTCTTAAACTCTGAGAAATCTTTTATCATTATTTTCTCCTTTCAGATTTCTAGTGCCTCTATCACATGGATATTAAAACTTCTAGTCTATTTACTTTCTTTGTCTTTTGAAATGTGCAAAGGGAGAATTCACTAGCCTTTATATTCTGCTAATTTATTCTGTAGCTACTTCTACTAAAAGAGCATCTATTGATTTTTTCAAAAATAAAAAAATTAATTTCCAAGTTGGCTCTTTAATGTGATTGTGGTATCCTTTCACATCACACTGAAAAAATTAATTTTGCTTATACACCTAAAGAATCCCTATGTTTGCTATATTAATTCTCTTTCCTTGAATGTTTAGTTCTGCTTGTTGAATTCAGTGCTTTTCTTACGTGGGGTAGGGTTTTCCACAACATTTTTATGATTCTTGTGTTGTTTATCTCTGCATCTGTTAATTCTTAGTTTCTTGTTCAATAACTTCAGTGTATGTTACTATAGCTTGCCTTTTGTAACTAGAGGGAAGAGATATGTTACTGGGGAGAATTTATCAATGATTTCTTTTCTGAGGTGGGGTTTCCTGTCCCTCCTGGTGGTCAGGGCTAGCTGAGGCAGCAAAGCCCTCTCTCTCTGGCTTCAGTGTCACATTTCCTACTTTAGTCTATCAACAAGCATTGCCACTGCTTGCTATTAATATTTAGTAGAGTGGGAGGCAGGTTGGTGGTCAACCAACCTAGTTACTTCTTATATAGTCCCTCAATTAATCAATTTGGTGAATGTCCAGGGCTTGTCCCTCTCACTTGTTTTACCCACCGATTCTGGAGTTGGTCTGATACTGAATTCCTATCTTTATAGCCCTCCTCTTCTACAAGATTTTAGTTTCTAGGTATATCTGATCCTGATATCTCTCAGGAATTTCTGAACATTTCTGATAAAAGTCTTCCTTGTTTTTCTAAGCTGTTATAAGCGCGCACATATGTGTGTGTGTGTGTGTGTGTGTGTGTGATGTAGAAATGTAAAACCAGGGAAATAGTAAGTATCCAATAAATACTGTATATTTTGAACTCATGAAAGAACAAATACATGTATGTGTTTTGTGTTACACACACATACATCTTCCTGGATTTTAGGTGAGAGGTGATATAGATGCATATTCTCAGCCCATCATCTGTTCTTGTGAACTACTTTTAGATTTGGGGAGTGTGGAAAAGAAGTAAGCTATATTTTGTTTGTGTTTAAAAGAAGAGGAGGTAGAATTTCCTATTCAGAAGATAACAATGCCTTAGTTTGCAAAGATAAATATTCTGTTACAATTAGTTATATTTTATTTATTATACATTTGTTTCATAATTAACTTTTGAGTACTTATGAGTAAGACATGGGGTTGGTACTGTGGACAGATACAATTACATTTTTCTCGGTGTCTTTTTCTTCTCCTCTAGCCTACCTTGCCTCCTACATACACACGGGCCAGAATAAGGCCATTGCAGTCAGAAAGATCTGTATTAAAATCCTTTCTCTGTCACTTATTAGTTATTGAGCACCTTGCAGGAGATTTGGTCCTGTTTAAAACACCCATGGAGACATTTGGCCCATGCCAAAGGTCCTTGATATTTCGTCCTGTCAAAAACGTCCATGCTTAGAAAACATCACTGGGTTCAAAGAGCCCAGAATGTTTACGCTTTTGGTTTACAGGATTAATACATTAAAAATACTATTATGCTTTATTGGTCTGATAATTGTGGACAGTCTACAGTCTAGAAAGGTTTAGAGGCAACATAATCTAGTGGCAGAAATATAGACTCTTGAGCCAGACTGCTTGGATATGCATCCCAGCATTAGTAATTAGTAACTGTGTGACTTTGGGTAAGTTATTTAAACTTCTCATCTGTAAAAATGGAGATGTGATAGTAACTACCTGTTAAATGAGGATCATATGAGTTAATATTTATAAAGAAACCAAAACATAGTAAGTACTACCATGTTTCCCCGAAAATAAGACCTAACCGGAAAATAAGCCCTAGCAGATTTTTCAAGATAACATCCCCTGAACATAAGCCCTAATGCGTCTTTTGGAGCAAAAATTAATATAAGACCTGGTCTTATTTTCGGGGAAACACAGTATGAAAGTACTTGAAAAATAAAATAAATACTAAATGGAGATAAAGACCTAGAATTTAGTATCCACCTTAAACAGCAGCTTAAGCTATTTCAGGGAGACTGACAGCTGTCTAATACACAAAGTTGTTTAGAACTTATTTCAATTACCTGCTTACATTTCTAATTGACTGGCTGGCTTCTAAGTTTCTAGAGGGCAGAGACATTATTCATCTTTAATGTCTGGGACTTGGTAAGCACAAAGAGACAAAAAGAGCCTTGGTCATGGAATCCAAAGACTTGTATCAGAATCTTCACTCCACTACCATTTGTCTTGGAACTATTTATTTAACTTTCCAGACCCTCAGTTCCTGTAACAGTTAAATGAGGATAATACTTCTTTCAACTATTGTGAAGATTAAAGGATATAATAATTTAGGGAAGTGTCTGGAATGTAGTATGTGTTCAATCAACATGGTTTCCTTCCAATGCTAAACTTTATAGATATGTAAATATTTTCAATATTATTTAAAGGAAAATCTATTAATCTAAGTATTCTACAACAATGTAGTTTTTCAGAGTTTATAAGATCAATAGCATATGTGACAGAAATTGTTTAAGAAAATACATAGAAAATAAGTGTATGGGCTTATCAAAGGAAATGATTTCACTTGCTGGCTCCTTGGCCAGGATTTAACTTTGAGATAGAAACAGGTAAGATAAAAACAAAAAAATACTGATTAATATATGATTATAAACATCCCACACGGGACATATGGCAATAAATTCAAATTTATTCATTCATTTATACATTCAAAAACTATTTTGATTGGGCATTTATTATGAACTAGACACTTTGTTACAGATTAACTAGTCATTTTCTATGTAGAATCTGCACTGAACATAAATTACCTCTTATTTAGCTTTAGTTCTTAACAGAAGACAAGGTAAAATTTCTTCAGATGCTGATCATTCATTCATTCATTCAATATCTATTGAGACCTATTATATCCCAGGCATGTGCTAGATACTGGAGATAAACAGCAAACAGATCAGGCTTTTTTTCTTTTTCTTTTTTTTTCTGTTTCAACATTTATAAGGATGACAGCATAGTAAAGTCAACAGTGGTAATGGACATCAAATATAAATTAGAGAGAAAGGAACAGATCTACTCTATGACAGTTGGTGGCAAGCAGGCGAGATGCAAACTTAGATTTTCACATACTCTTTGGACACGTTACTTGCCAAATTATTTAAGCAGCACTTATGGCATTGACCATAACGAGAATGAGTTGGTAGTATAGGCTACTGGGATGCTGGGTGCTCTGCGGGGACAGAAGTGGCAATTCTACCTTGGAAGAGGGATAGAACTAAAGCATGGTAATGTGAGCTTACATTTCAGTTAGGGGAGGGGACAGATAAACAAAGAAGTAACATAACTACAAACTGTGATGAGTACTAAAAGGGGACAAAAACAAGGATGGAAGGTGGACAGTAACAGGGGAGAGGGTAAGGAAGCTCTTCATCAGGGTGATTAGGGTAGATCTCTGAGGGCAGGGACCTTTGGTTCACTGCTCTGTCTTAAGCATCTAGAATATGCCTGGAATGCAGTAAAGCACTCACAAATGAATAGAAGATAATACATAAACCGAAACCCAAAGGATGCTAACCATTGAAAGAGAAGGGCATTCTAGTCAGAGGAAACAGCATGAACAAAGGCTCTGAAGTGGGAAAGAACTTGAACTGTTTGAAGACCTGAAAGAAACCAGTGTGGCTGGAGCAAAGTGATCAAGGAGGGGAAAATAGTGGGGAAGACGAATTTGAAAAAATAGTCAAGGACCAGCCAGATCATGCTGGGATTCAGAAACAGTGATAACGAGTTTGTCGTTCATATGATTTTTAAAAAATTGAACAGGAACAACCCTAGAAATACTAGAGTGAAGTACATCCACCAGGTAGGACACTATATTTCCATGACTCTGATGACTGAAGTTGACAAAAGAAAGATCATGAAGTTGTATTTAATGAAACCCCAGACATGTTAGCAGAGCTCTTAGATTTTAAAATGGAAATAAAATTCAAGGCTTTATCTTGAAACCTCTTTGTTAAATTGTACCAGCACTAGGAAAGTAAACAGTGTTCTGCACAGATTTAAACAAACTTTCTCAAATCAAAAAGGAAGATAAGGTCCTTAGGGTTTGGATTTTGGAAATAATTGATTCTCTGTCTTTAGTTGCTTTTAGGGGCTCTGTGTAGAGCCACCCACTTGAATAACCTTCAGTGAATATGCTAAAATTGCATTCCCTACCTTGGCTTATGTATAGGCCACTGAAGTAGGAAGAACTAACTGCACAGGTTGAGTATACATTATTTTCTTCTCTCCTATCTACCTTATTTGTATTTCTTCCACTATCATAGGCAACAAGGGAATAAATTAAGGCTGTTACAGGACAGGTAAAACTATTATCCCAGAATGATTTGGGTCCATCAATGTGGGATAAAAGCAGGCTGAATCACTCAAAGACTGCAGGGTGACAACCAACCTCATCCCACCCTTCATCTTTTTCCATCCTCCAACCTCCAACCTAAAACACTAACTATAATAAAACAGGAATGCAATTTGGAATTATTGTGATAATTGTTATAGGGTGAACATTATTATTAAAACTTTCCTATGTGTAACAATAGTTTAATAGGAGATAAAAGGAAACATTAGATGTGAACTAGTTAGTTCAAAAGGAATTAATAGTTTTTGTTTTTAAAAAATTCAAATCAGATATACCTTTTGTCACTGCTCTGTAATAAATACTTAATATACATTACTTCATTTAGTCCTCACAACAACCCTTGATGTCAATTTTAATATTTCCATTTATAGATTAGAGATGTTGTTACTTACCTAAAATCACACAAATAATATTATTATGATAATAATGGCAAAATCAGATTCAAACCCAAGTCTGACAATTTTTCACCACTTTGTGTATATATATATATATATATATATATATATATATATACACATATATAACATATTTAGTAATTATTTTACATTGGCATTATTTGAAAATAGGTTAGCAAGGATACTAAATAGTTTGTTTAACAGCAACCATCTTGTTTTGAAAACAACCCCTGTATATTTGTGTAGCATTTGTTATGAAGTGTTTTCATTGAATCTTTACCACATCCTTTAAGTAAGCAGACAGATATTACAGAAAAGGAAACTGAGGCACTGCACGTGGTCTCCCTGTTGTGGCCCCTCCCTGGGGTCCTGGCTATGTCCTCTTTGTGACCTGGAAGGCTAGCCCAGTGCCAGCAACCCTTAAAAATGTTAAACAGCTTTATTGAGGTATAAATGACTTACAATAAACTACACATATTTAATGTGCACAATTTGTTAAGTTTTGACATATGTATACATTTGTGAAACCAACACCACAATCAAGATATTAACCATACAGAACATACCCGTCACTCCCAAAAGTTTCCATGAATGTTTATGAATGAACAAAAACCAAATCTTTAGACTGCTAGGCTGGTGCTGCTTTTCTTACACTCAAAGAAAAGTCTGTGTGTTTGTATGTTACTTTAACCTGTTATATGCTGTTGTACATTTACGGAAAAGAACATAATTGAAGATAAAACATCTTAATTGTAGAGCCCCAGACATATGCTGCATGAATCATGTATGGAGTCTGCCACTTGGGAATGAGAACATCCTGCCTGCTTTCTGATGAATCACCAATTCACAGTCCCTCAGAGACCTTAGCCTGGCCCTGCTCTTGGATTCCCGAAGGCAACCAGGTTTATTGTGTCTTTATACTATAATTCCCCGAAAATAAGACCTAGCCGGACATTCAGCTCTAATGCGTCTTTTGGAGCAAAAATTAATATAAGACCCGGTCTTATTTTACTATAAGACTGGATATAACATAATATAATTATAATATAATTGTAATGTAATATATATAATACCGGGTCTTATATTAATTTTTGCTCCAAAAGACGCATTAGAGCTGACTATCCGGCTAGGTCTTACTTTTGGGGAAACAGAGTTTGCTTTCTGCTTAAGCAACTCTCAGCACTACTTTTGCCATTTGTTGTCTCAATTTCTTTCTGTTTATCTGCTGAGGGTGGTGGTGAAGCTCCTGGGCTTCTGAGCTTCTACCTGGGTTCAAATCCCAACTCTACCACTTACAAGCTGGAGGAATTTGGGCAGGTTGACTCTGCACAGAGCCTGGTAGTTTGATAGTAATTTTTGGTAGATGTTACACGTAACTATTTTCTCTGACAACTGGCTTATATACTATTCAGCCCACGTGGCAGAAGTGTCCAAAACTCTTGCTTCACAGGATATCTCCTCCCCCATGTCTAGTTTTTATATTTGTACCATTTAAGAGACTAGTCCATTAAAAGCAGAATTCCAGCCAAGAATATAATGGTCTAACTTGGAAAACAATTACTAAAACTAGTTTCACTTCTGTATTTCTTTCTGGAACCAATTAATCTACATTAAAGGGTTTGTTTTGTTTTGACATATATATGTATAGATATACAGACATACACATATATATGTATACATTAAAGGCACACACACAAAGGTATAGAACAAATCTGTTATTACTTAAAGCAATCAAAATCTGATATCCAATATTCTTTAAATAGTGAGTTATTCACTTTCAATGACATTGTTTCATAGCACATAAAATTAAGATGTTAACATAATCACTCTTTCTGACATATAATAGCTAATAAAGACACATTAATAAAGAAGTCATATCAAGTATTTTACACTGTCCTTGAAAGGGTAGACACCAAGAGTTCTTCATTGATTTCCAATTGTTCTTAGGATAAAGCTATTGCCTCTTCTCTTTGTACCTCCTTTCCCCTGATGAAAGTTCTTCCAAAGAATTATTTATACTTAAGTTTCCACTGACTGGCCTTTCTCTCTTGAGCCCACTCCACCCAGGTCTTCTTCCCACTGTGTTACCAAAACTACACTTACAAAATCACCAATGACCTCCCCACAGTCAAATCTAAAGGACAAATCTCAGTTTTTATCTTTTTTTTTTCTTCAGTTTTTATCTTATTCTGCCTATCAGTATCAAATGACTTACTTGGTTGGTCTCTTCTTTCTGAAACACTTTCCATATTTGGTCTCCAAGATACCCGCCTCCTTGGTTCTCATCCTACATTAATGGCCATTCCATCTCTGCATTCTTTGTTGAGTTTGCCTTTATCTTCCCAACCACTAAAAACTGGAGTGCCCAGGTCTCATTCCAGAGACCTCTTCTCTTCCCTGCCTACATACACTCACTCAGAGTTCTCATCCAGTCCGTGACTTTAAATATCATCTATATGCTATTGCATCCCAAATTTATATATCTAACCCAGCTCCTACCCAAACTCCAGACATGGATACATATACCACGGGCTATTTGATATCTCCAGGCACTTCAACAAGCCCAAAAGTAAACTGCTAATCTTCTGCCCTATGTTGCTCTTCTTTTATCATCTCTATTTCATAAAAGTAGTTAACATCATTCTTCCACTTACTCAGGCCCAAATCTTGGAATCATTCTTGATTCCTCTCCTCTCACAGCCCACATCCAATCCATTAGAACATCCAATTAGTTGTACCTACAAAACTTATTCATGATGACACTACTTTGCACTACCCTCTCCTCTGCCACCTTAGACCAAACCACAATCATCTCATGTCCACCTCACTCAGTAACTTTTTTACCCTATGAAGTAATAGTTTTTAAATGTAAGTTAAATTGTTACTTTTCTGCTTAAAACTCTCCTATAGTTTCCCATTTTACTCAGAATGAAAAATCCTTAATCATGACCTATAAGTCCCCATATGACCTCTCTACCACCACCATCTCCACCAGCTCTCTCATTTCCTCTTGCTTTCCCTCTTGCTCAGCCCACTCTATCCACAGTGGTATCCTTACTATTCCTCACACATACCAAGCACACTCTATCTCAGGGCCTTTGTACTTCTAATATTCTCCAGATATTCATATGTAATGCCCTAACTTCCTTTATCAGCTCTAATTATCCCATACAAGATATATCCCCTCTTCTTTCTTGATACCCTATCCTGATCTACTATTCATTGCACTAAAAAAAATAAAAAACTTTAAAAAATAATTGTAGATTTATATGCAGTTGTAAGAAATAATACAGAAACCTGTATACCCTTTACTCAGTTTCCCCCAATGGTCACAGTTTACACAACCTATAATATAGTATAACATCACGACTAGGATATTAACATTGATACAGTAAAGATACAGAATTTTTCCACAGTTCCATCATCACAGGGATTCGTGTTGCCCTTTATAGCCATGCCCACTTCCCTCCAACCTTCAACCCCTCCTTAACCCCTGGCAGCCACTAATCTGTTCTCCATTTCTACAGTTTTATTATTTCAAGAATGTTATATAAATACAATCATACAGTGTTACCCTTGGGAATGGCTTTTTTACAGTCAACATTAATTCCCTGTAGATTCATCCACGTTGTGTCATATGTACCTTTTTTTTTAACACCTGACATATATTGGGAGTGCCAAAAAACGTATACAAGTGGACACTTTGGTAAACATTGCTCATGCAGTAGTTTGCTTTAATCAGAAGTGTCTGGACATTGATGGTAACCACTTTGAGCACCTCTTGTAATTGCAGAAGTCAAATGTAATTTGTACTCATCTTTTGTATATATGTTGTATATATTGTATATATGTATACTATATATGAATGTATATATTGTATATGTAGTATATATTATATATATTTTGTATATATTGAGTATTACAATTCTAATAGTCTTTTCCTTTCTTAAAATGTGTATAAAAATGGCACCCTCTGTAATATTTGCTTATTAGGCTAAGCCATATGAGAGCAGGAAATCTATTTTGTACATGGTACTTATAATGTAGACATATAATATATATTTGTTGAGTAAATGAAGTTCAGACATGACCTATAAGAACCTAAATGAAGCACGCTTACCTTTCCAAACTCATTTTTCACTTCCACGACATCCCCCCAACCCTGCTACCCAACTCCCATCCAAACACACTTAATAGTGAAGTGCCATTCAGATACATTAAAAATCTTGCCATTTATGGCTCTGATTTTTTTCACCATTGCTGTTCAGAACAGTGGTTCTCAAACTTTAGCATACACTGGAATCACCTGGATGGTGAATCTTATTAAAAGACAGATTGCTAGGCTCCCACCCAGAGTTGTTAATACATTAAATCTGGGATGGGGCTTAAGAATCTGCATTTCTGACAAGTTCCCAGGTGATATTGATGTTGCTGGTCCATGAACCACTCTTTGAAAACACTTTTTATTTCCCTTCCCACTTCACCTGCCTAATTTCTTACTTAACCTTCAGTCCTTCCCTCACCTTCGAACACAGCGTTCTATGGCACACTGTAGTTACCCTATCACATAACTTATCACATACTGTAATGTCCTATTTATGTCCTATTCTGCTTCTCTCCCACCAGACTATTATCCTCAGCACCTAGCACAATCTGATAAGTAGCACTATGTACGACTACATGATGATTGAACAGGTTCCTTAATTTTGATACTTCAAAAGACTCTACTGAAACAGTATCTTTATAGTCACAGGAAAATTAGAAGGAAGTGCTTCTTCTATGTGCTAGACATAAAAGATGAAAACATCAAGGATCCCTTTATTGATAGGTTTAAGAAAAATATGGCAATTTTTCAATGTTAAGGTTTTCTAGGAAGAGTTTATTACCAAATTCTTTTCAACCAAAACACCACACACTGAAATAGTGACTGACAGCCAAGGTCAAGAATGCAAGTTAAGATACTTTACCCATTGCTTTTTCAATAATTACTTCAAAGTCTGTATTTTGTTCTTCTAAAAGTGTACCCTTTTCCATTCAGACTAAACACCCTAAACCAAAGACTAACATAGAGGCCAGCCTGGTGGCTCAGGCGGTTGGAGCTTTGTGCTCCTAATGCTAAAGGCTGCCGGTTTGATTCCAACATGGGCCAGTGGGCTCTCAACCACAAGGTTGCTGGTTCAACTCCTTGAGTCTCGCAAGGGATGGTGGGCAGCACCCCCTGCAACTAGCAATGGCAACTGGACCTGGAGGTGAGCTGTGCCCTCCACAACTAAGACTGAAAGGACAACAACTTGACTTGGAAAAAAAGCCTGGAAGTCCACACTGTTCCCCAATAAAGTCCTGCTCCTCTTCCCCAATAAAAAAATCTTAAAAAGACAAAAAAAGACTAACATAGTCAGGCCTCCAATTAACTCTTTAACTGAACCCCAGAGCTGGCTAGATGTTGAAATCGGAACATATTTGCTTTCACAGGTCTATAAACCATTGTCTACAATTCCAAAATAAAAAATGAAGCTCTAGAAACAAAGTTTTTCAGAAATTTAAGGCAAACTTGTTAGGTAGCAAAATCTGACATGAACACATATGTAGCTATTACATAGGTTATATAGCCTCTATCCTAGTTAGGGTTAATATTAATGCATTTTTGTTGCATAAATATCAATAGTTTTGATGACAAGATGCTACTCCAGACCTCACTAATGTGTTACAGAAAATATGGTATATGTATTATATCCCTGTGTAAAATCCCAACAATTCTGAATTCTGAAACACATCTGGCCCAAAGGGTTTAAATAAAGATTATATGCCTATATTAAGAGATATCAATTTCTGTTAATATCTATTTTTTGCCTATTGTATTGAAAATATTTATGGAAATAATGCTCTCTATTGCTTTGTATCTGAAAAATTGGTCTTATTGAAAATAGCTTTCCTCATTCTATGTTTTAGTATTAGCTAAATATTGTTGGAAACTCAATGTTTCTATTCATATCTGAGACTTTCTTTTTACATCAGGTTATAGGAAATTCTATACTTTGTGATCCTTGTGGCTCATTTCCATCAGATGAATCACTGTCATCCTCACATGAATCACCACCAGAACAACTGAAGTTTAGAACTAAAAAATATATGTAGTGGGAAACATTTTGAAATGCATTTGAAAGACTGATGTCACAGTAACAGGCCATTGACATTTAGCAATCTCAATGGATGAAAACAGACTTTTTGTAGATTAAGAAGATGTAAAGAGGACAATGTAAACAGATATTATCATTGTAAAGAGCAAAAACACCTAAAATATATTTATGAATGAACTGAACAAGAAACGTACAGGATCGGGCGGCCCCGTGGCTCAGGCGGTTAGAACTCCGTGCTCCTAACTCCGAAGGCTGCCGGTTCGATTCCCAAATGGGCCAATGGGCTCTCAACCACAAAGTTGCTGGTTCAACTCCTCGAGTCCCTCAAGGGATGGTGGGCAGCGCCCCCTGCAACTAAGATTGAACACGGCACCTTGAGTGGAGCTCCTGAATGGCTCAGTTGGTTGGAGCACGTCCTCTGTCCTCTCAACCACATGGTTGCCGGTTCGACTCCCACGAGGGATGGTGGGCTCTGCCCCCTGCAACTAGCAACGGCAACGGGACCTTGAGCTGAGCTGCGCCCTCCACAACTAAGATTGAAAGGACAACAACTTGACTTGGAAAAAAAGTCCTAGAAGTACACACTGTTCCCCAATAAAGTCCTGTTAAAAAAAAAAGTTGATTGATAAGCTATGATATTTTCAAAAAAAAAAAAAAGTACAGGATCTATGTGAAGAAAATGCTACTGAGAAACTAAAAGAAAACTTGGGTAAATAAAGGGTCACATTTTTAGATGGCACATTTGGTTTCAATGAGAAGTCATTTAAGTGAGCTTAAACTAAAAGAGAAGTTTACTTGAAGGGAGGTAACTTGTGTAGATCCCTGAGAGAAGAAAGGGCAGTAGGACGTTTGTAAGGGCAAAGCAGGACCTGGAAAACCTCCGAACCCCAGGTAGCTACCCCACCACCCTCTGCTGGGGCCACAGGGCTTCTTAGCTCTGCTTCTCCCTGTGCATTTTCCTCTCTTTACAGGCCTGCTTTCTCTGCACTCTAACATATGAGTCAAACATCTCTCCCTCTGTTTTACATTTGTGTCACCATTTTTCAGGTCGAGACCAGGTAAGACTAATTGCAAATGTCTGGGGGAGATAATCTGATTGGACCAGCTTGAATCACTTTTCCATCTACCCCTAGTCCAATCAGCTATATCAGGGAGGGGAGACTCAAGAAGGTATCTTCTCATTAACAAGGATAAAGGTACAGATTGAGACTTGTGGGAGTGGTACAGGCAAATTGAATAGCATATCCATTATAGATGAGCAGATTCCATATTGTGGAAAGGCAATATAATACAAAGGTTAAGAGCAGAGTCTCTGGGGACCAAACTGCCTGAAATTTTTTTTTCCTTCTTCCGCCTGCACCTACTCCTGTTCAGGTGACCTCGGCGTTAGGAGCAGGGTGTTCCAACCACCTGAGCCACTGGGCCGGCCCGAGTTTGACTTTTGATTTTGCCACTTAGTTGCTTGACCCTCAACAAATTATTCAATCTCTTTATGCTTCAGTTTCCTCATTTGTAAAATGAGGGTGATAAGAGTTGTTGTGTGGGTTAAATGAATTAACACAAACAAAAACTACATAAGTGTTTATTATTTTTATAAAGCTTCCCATTTTCCCTAAATTAATCTATAAAATTAAAGCACTTCCCATCAAAATCACAACACTTTTTTAACTTGACAAAATGAATTTAAAGTTACTACCATGTTTCCCCGAAAATAAGACCTAGCCAGACAATCAGCTCTAATGCGTCTTTTGGAGCAAAAATTAATATAAGTCCTGGTCTTGTTTTACTATAAGACCAGGTCATATACTATAATAATAACAGATCTTATATTAATTTTTGCTCCAAAAGATGCATTAGAGATGATTGTTCGGCTAGGTCTTATTTTCGAGGAAACAGGGTAATACCAGCATAGGCCAGAGAGCTGTGTCCTATACAACTAGACTGAGAAACAATGGCTTGAACCAGAGTGGGGGTAGGTAGAAGAAGGGGAAAAAGACCTGGTCTTATTTTATTATAAGACCGGATTTTATATAAGACATGGTCTATAATATAATATAATATAATATAATATATATATAATTAATGTAATATAATATAAAATATAATATAATAAAAATTATATAATGTAATATAATAATTACTGGGTCTTATATTAATTTTTGCTCCAAAAGATGCATTAGAGCTGATTGTCCAGCTAGGTCTTATTTTGGGGGAAACACAGTATGGAAAAAATAATACGTGTATATATATATACACACACACATATGGAGAGGATGGCCGGGGTAGAATGGGACGAAAACACAGACTGATGCAAGTTATTGTAATGTTCTAAATCTTATGTTGGCATTTGTTTCATATTATGTTTTTAAACTTACCTATATTTTAAATATATTTTTTTTGTCAAATATATTTTTAAAAGACAATTCGTAAAGAAATACTCAGAAAAAGATTATTACCCTGCCAAAAATTTTAAAACAATTAAAAAATATATTAAAACAATATTACTGTCCAGTAACAAAGAAATCAATGGAATAGAAAATAAAGTACATATGAAAATTTACTACTATATAAAAGTACCATTTTAAGTTTGTAGGTAAGATTGAATATTCAATTAATGGTGTTTGGCAACCAGCAAGTCATTTAGGGGGAAAAAAATCCAGCTAGATTTTTTTCCTTCCTCCTCATAAATAAACTTCAGATACTTTAAATATAGAAATATTTCTTAAAAGATGTCTAAAAATATTAGGAGAAAATACACACAGGTAAGCATCACGTTAAAGTTGGAAACATAAAGGAAAAAACTATAGACATGCCTACACAATAATGAAATACTTCACAATGACAACCTCATCACCTCAAACGTCTTCTCATGTGCACTCATTTTTGGGTTCTGACTCTGATTAATTCTATGTAAACAGTTTTTACATAGCACAAAATTGTACATATATAATTTTACGATATACGTTTTCTATAACCTGATTGTATACTTTTTCTTGTACTCCTTATTGTCTTTCTATTTAGCCTACACATCCTCAGGATAGTCCATTCTCCACTCTGCTTCCCTCTCCTCTTTCTAAATAACTTTCTTTGAAAGTTATGACCATTTACTCTTTCTCAAGTGAATTTTAGTATCATTTTCTTTAGATCTATAAGTATCATTCTTTTCGTATTTTAATCGAATCATAATATACAAATAACAGAGGTGAATTGTATTTTTTCTATTTTAGTCCATCTCACATTACATGTTCTTCCTTTTTGCTAGAGTTCCTTTTTTGTCCTCTAATAAAGGTTTTATTGAGTGGAAGCCATAAAAAAGAAAAGGAAAAAACTTCCTTCAGCAAATAAACACCACAGGCCATATTAAAAGACGAATTTAAAAAATGGAAAAAATATTTCTAATTATATTTCAAAGGTTAATATTTGTAACATAGAAAAAGCACGTGCAATTTTTAAAATGTAAATATTTCAATTTTAAAATAGGCAGATACCATGACCTAGTAATTCACAAAAATAGCCAATATATGAAAGATGTTTTACACTTAGTCAACAAAATGCAAATTAAAACATGGTAAAAGATTTTTAAAAAGTGATAAAGATCATGAAGATTGACAATACTCAAGATTAGCAAGTAAAGGAAGACACAGCTGTCATTCATATAATCTGTTGGTGGAAAAGTAGTTCAGTAGTCCTCCCTTATCCATGGGGAATACTTTCCAAGACCCCCCAAAGTATGCCTGAAACTATGGATAGTAACAAACATACATACATTCCTGTGATAAAGTTCAATTTATAAATTAGGCACAGTAAACAATTAACAGCAATAACTAATAATAAAATAGAACGACTATAACAACATACTATAATAATAAACATTATGTGAATGTGGTGTCTCCCTCAAAATGTCTTATTGTGCTACATGCACAGCATGGATACGTTGGACAAGGCATGATGATTCACGTCAAGGGCAGGACCCAGCCAGACATTGCACGATTTCATCACGCTACTCAGAACGACGCACAATGTAAAAGTCATGAATTTCTGGAATTTTCCATGTAATATTTTTGGGCCACAGATGTAACTGAAACCAGAAAGCAAAACTATGGATAGGGAGAGAACTGTACATACATTTCGAAAGGAGAGTGGTAACATTATCTAGAATCTTATAGATGTGCATTTCCCTTGATCCAGTAATTCCACTTCTATGAATTTATCGTAAGGAAATAATCAGGTATATGTACACATGTATCTGTACACATTTATATATAATAGCCATCTAATATTGTTTGTACAACTGAAAAACAAGTAAATATCCTGAGTCCAACAATTTTGGTTTTGGTGAATTTTATCCAGTCATTAAATGCCATTACATCCATCCAGTCATTAAAAATGATTATGTAATCTCTTTTACCTGGAAAGACATGAGACATTATTGGGAGAATATAACATGCTCACATTTTTTCCATTAAAAAAACACACAAAACTTCACGTGTATATATGTCTAGAAGTTTATATAACACTATGCCAATACTGTTATTTCTGGATGGCGAGATTGTGGGTGTTTTACTTTTACATACGTTTATGTACTTACTATTGTACAGCTTTGCAAGGAGCAGGCATTTTTTTAAAAGCAGTACTCTTCTTAAAATCAGAAAACACAAGGAAACTTAATTTGCGGAGGAAAACGGGTACCGGGTGAGGATACTGACAGGACTGAGGCAAAGCAACGGCGCTCAATGACCGGAAACACGCCGCCCGGCCCCTCGGGAATTCTGGGTAATGCGCAGCCGCCGCATTACCTCACGAGGAAGAAACATAGCCTTTACAAGAAAAACTAATACCTGTTTCCTTTAACACATCTATTAACTTGAGAGCAGTCTAGGGATGTTTTCATTCTGAAGAGAGTGCGGGAGAAGTCGGGAGTGTGAGGGTTTTTTCTTTAAAAATGAGCTCTTCGCTCCTCCGCCACCCTTCCCCGCACTCAGGCGGAGCTTCGAGTCCCCCACCCGCTCGGGAAGGCCGTTTCTATGGGTGACAACTTGTGGGAACGCGGAGAGGGAACATAAGCGAGCTGTCCATTGTGTCCAGATGCCGCCCTGAAACAAGGACTCCAGTGCGGCGGAGCTGGGAGCGTACAGAACAGGCACGCTCTGGTCGGCCTGCCTCAGGCCTCGCGCTCCACGGTCAGGCGGGGCGGAGCCGCGCGCATGCGCAGGGGCGTCCCTGCGTCGCGGCCAGTCACCCCCTCGCGCTAGTGGATGCTCCAGTTGCGGGACTGGACGCTGCGAGGGCCGTGGTTAATGCCGGTCTTTCATGAAGAAAGCAGCGGGTTAAAAATCCTCGCACTCGAAACTAGCAGGGCGCGGGACTCAAGCGAGGCTTTCCTCCAAGGCCGGGCCTCCTGCGGGCGTGGGACTACACAGGAGGAGGAGGGAGAGGCGAGGCCCAAGCAGAAAGGTTGGGTCAGCTGCTGGGGGCTGGGGACGCCTGTACTGGAAAGCGGGAAAGGAGGGACCGACTACCCTTAACAACCCCAGCTATAGACCTCAGTGGACATCGAAACTGATAAAATAATCTTTTGGGAGGTGGAGAGATGAACAGGCGCACACCGTCTTGTTACTCGCGAGGGTCACCGTCCCGGTTATTGGGAATGGATGGACCTAAGTTTGCTTAAGCTTGTGTTTGGAGTGGTTGGTTGACAACCCATTTTTGAATGACATTCAAGATAAGTGGACATTGGGTTTGAGATATCGATAGGACATTTGGATGGAAATGTATACGTGAGGTTTTTAAGGCAATCTTTGTGAAGTACCTGTAGAAGATGGGTCCTTGATTTGTTACTTTAGGGTATTAAAAACAATAGGTAAGCAGTGTTGTAAAATTAATTCTGTTGTTTGGCTAGTTATCTAACTTTATGACTAATTTGTAGCTTTGCTGGAAAAGTCTAACATTTTGGAGAAAAAAATCACATGACGAATGACGTTCAAAAGACAAATTAAGAGTATGCTCATCTATGAAATTTCAGACTTAAGTATATCTTGAACATAAATTACATAATTAAATGATGGAAACTTTATGGTAGATTATATTGACCCATTGCTACTACTAATTAAAATTCTCTTAATTTGTGGATATCTGAGAGCCTTCTAGTTTATTCTTGGAATATTATTTTAAATGACATGAAAATTTTTATTTTAGAAAGAATGCAAAAAGGAGAATTTGAATATACACATTTTAAAGAAGAGTCACTTAAAGTTTAACGTTACAATATTTTTTAAAATGAAAAATGTTCAAAATATAAGTGATGTTTATTTAGGCACATTAGAAAAATACAGATAAAAAGAAGGGGGGAATCTATTAATCCCACTATACAGAGTTAACTGCTGTTAAATTTTTAATGTTATTTTTCTGTTTTTTCCTATCATATATCTTACAAATATGGAATCACTAAATAGTATATTCAATAGAGACCATAGGCCTTAGGACTATGAGAGACTTCCCCTTTGTTAGATATTTCTGTATCATTTGGATTAATATAATGAGCAAGCATACTTGTCTAATCAGAAAAAACCAGATTGAAATGAATAGATTATGAATATTTTGTTCATATACTTAAGTATTTTATAACTACATTATTGATTTTAAAAGAATTCATAATTTTGAGAATAAGTATTCTACAAAGTAACTTTTGATGTAATAAGAGTGAGTAAACGTGTTTATCTTATAGTTTTCCTATGAAACTCCACTGAAATGCGAAAATGTAAAAAACCCACAAGTACTAAGAGTGAGAAGGAAACGAGAGAATGAGAAATGTTGGCTTGTTCTTACTGGAAGAAGGAAAGGGGGTGAAGAAACTACTGGAGCTAAGAATGCTGACTTCAGAGGGGAATGCCAATTAGAGGTAAAGTAATTAGTATTTCAGAACTCCAGAAAGGATCTGTAAAGGAAAATTTGATTTTTCTCTTCTACTCTCAATACTCTGATACCAGATGTGTGAGGATTTATCCCACACCAACCAATTCTCCAATTCTCAGCAGACACTGACTGGTATCCTACAAATTTAACTCAATTCTGACACTATCTACGTGGAGATAGCATCAGATACTTGAGGTTAAGGACTGTGATGGTTCATTTTATGTGTCAACTTGACTGGGCTTAAGGGATGCTCAGAGAATAGGTAAAACATTTCTGGATATGTCTGTGAGGGTGTTTCTGGAAGAGACTAGCATTTGATTGAGTAGATTGAGAAGAGATCTGCCCTCACTACAGTAGCGTCATCCAAACCCTTGCGTTCCCCAAAAGGTGAAGGAAGGGCAAATTTTCTCTTTTGGAGCTGGGATGTCCTTCTCTTAGACATTGGTGCTTCTGGTTCTTCGGCCTTTGGATTCCAGGAGTGACACCATCAGCTCCCCTGGTTCTCAGGCCTTCTGTATCAAACTAAATTATACCACTGACTTGCCTGTTTCTCCAGCTTGTAGACAGCATAGTGTGGTATGCTGTCATAGTGTAGTATGCTCTATAACCGTGTCAGCCAATTCCTGTAACAAATCTTTCTACCTATCTACCTACCTATCGATCTATTATGTTTTCTATTGATTCTGTTTCTCTGGAGAATTGTGTCTCAGCCCTCAAGACTACTCCCACTTTAAATGCCAATTGCAAGTTCAGGTTGTCACCTGTACCTCTGACTGACCAGCTATAAATTGGGGTTCCCAAGACTCCCTTCTCAGCTCCAATAATTTGCTAGAATGGCTGACAACTCAGGGAAATATTTACTTATATTTATTGATTTATTATAAAAGGATACAGCTCGGTAACACCCACATGGAAGAGATTCACATGGCAAGGTAGGGGGCAGGGGCACAGAGCTTCCACGCCCTCTCTCTTTGTGTACCACCCTCCCAGTAGCTCCACACATTCACCAACCCAGAAATTCACCAACTCTCCTTGTTCAAGAGTTTTTATAGAGCTTAATCTCTAGTCCCCCTCTCTCTTTGATGGAGTTCTGTGGGTGGGGCTGAAAGTTCCAACCGTCTAATTACTTGGTCTTTCTGGTGACCAGCCCCATCCTGACACTTTCTAGGACCCTCCCCTAAATTACCTCATTAGCATAAACTTAGGTATGCCCAAAAGGTGCACATTCTGAATAACAAGTATTTGAAAATTGAATCCAGTAACATTAAAAAAGAACACATCATGACCAAGTGGGGTTTTATGCAAGCCTGGTTCAATATTAGAAAATATATGTCATCTACCAGCTTAACCACCTAAAGAAGAAAAACCACATGACTACGGTGTTTCCCCGAAAATAAGAACCTAGCTGGACAATCAGCCCTAATGTGTCTCTTGAAGCAAAAATTAATACAAGATCCGGTATTATATACTATATTATATTATACCGAGTATAATAGCTCCAAAACCTGAAATACTTAAGTATAAATGTATCAAAACATAATCTCATTGCAATAAAGTTAATTAAGAAATTAAACTTTTAATTTCTCTGGAGTTCCCCTATGTAAATAGTTTTAGGGTCATTGAATATTTATGTTTATATTGCATTTACATTTTTCATATTTTTTTATATTGATAGAGTCATCATATTTATTATTTTAGGGGTTACCCAATATTCTATCATATTGATATAATATAGACAGCAGAATGTGAACTTTTTAAACAATTTAAACTCTAGTTCCCGAAAAACTGGCAGTGTGGCTAGAGGCCATTAACCTTACAGAACCTTGGTCATCAATAAAATACCAAATAATCAGGGTTGTTAGAGTTAAATAAAGTGATACAGGTAAAATAACTGGTGTATGGCAGGTGCCTAACAAAGTAGCTGTTATTAAAACCATAATTTTAACCTTTCTCTTCCCTTTAGACATTTAATACTGTTTCTTGTCAGTCTATATGCTGTAGTCCTAGAATTGTTAGGTTCTTGATTTTGGGAACTAAAATTGTTAACAATTTTAGAATCTTGATCCTCAGGCTTTTAAATTCCTTATTTTGAAGTTCATCTACAGTGATTGAACCTTAGAGAAATGACTTACAAGGGCTAATGACTTATAAATCAAAATGCCAATTATTTAATAAACTAAGCAATACTTGTATTGGTTGCTTAGAATGCATTGTCCTTAGTATTTTGCTGAAAGCACACTTACTGATTTTTGCTTTCTGTCTATTTTGAACACTATTGTTCATTACCCTTCAGTTTGCATTGATCATGAGTGATATGACCTTGGCCATGAAGTATTCCAGAACCCCACTGGCAGTAATCCATGTAGGAGGCATGGAAACTGGGGGATAAATTCATCCAACAGACATAGCCTCCAAGGAGGGACTAGCAGTCTAAATAAAAAATTCCAGGAGAATCTGAATATAATTCCAATCTGAGGGACGAGGGGTAGTGTAACAGAAGGGATTTGGAGACAGTTTTTAGGTTCAGGAACAGGGCAAAGACAGTGACTAGAAGGTCCATTTTGGTGACATAGGAAGCAGCCAGCGACTGAAAGACAATGGAAAAAAAGCAAATCTGTAGAGAAAGCACTGGCAAGATTTACAAGGCTAGGGTTCAAGGTCAGGCTCCAGTCCCAGCGAGGAGCCGAATGTGAACACCAATAACTAGGATTGAAGTTTACTCAGACAGACTAGCCACAATTTGAGGGAAAGCTACAGACTCATTGTTCATAAATATGCCCAAGGTCAGTTCATTGCCAGAATGGAAGGAAGAACTGTTCTCAATCCCTCTGACTTGTACAGAGAGAGAAAGCAGCTTACTTTGAGAATCGGCTCAGGGGCTTGGGGAGGTTTTAGTCATAAAATAGGCTGTGAACAAGGAAATGCCTCCCTAATATGAATGTTATTTATAGTAAAATTGCAGTGTAAAAATATGTTTCTGAGGTTTCTTGTTGATAATACTGTCTATCAGTCAGGATCTAGGAAACAGATGGCACCATTAAACTGGGTAATTAAGAATAGTTTAATAAAGGGGTTATTTATAAAGGCAAAGTTTAGAAAAAATGAGGAGGGATGTTGTAGCACCCCCATGGCTGCTAACAGTGGAGAGCTAGTTCCACCCTTACGCTAGAAAGGGTAAGGAATGGTGGCTGAACCCTTGAGGGAAAAATATGAGGGCCACCTGACAGGAGCAGTAATTTTAGCAGAGGGAAACAGCCAATCCATGGCTATGTGGCAGGGAGGGAGCCAGGGAAATAAACACCCCTTCTTCACTCTCTTACCAATTTCCTATCAGTACTAGCCCCCCTCCACATTCTCTGAACCCAACTAGAGGACACTGTCATCACATCTTCAATCTTAGGCTTAGGCTTACCTTTCTTTGGGGCATATGGCCCTCGATCCACTAAACACACCTCCTGTGGAAGAGTCAAAGTGTAATCACTTCTGAGCCTCTCAGCTGCCATTTATTTATTTATTTTTGCCCCCTTCTTCCGCCTCTCTCCCCAGCCCCTACCCCCAGGTTAAAGCCATTGTTTCTCAGTCTAGTTGTGTAGGACACAGCTCTCTGGCCCATAGTGGTATTATGAGCCTTGCGCTCCCTGCCCCGCTGCTGAGGCAGTCAGTTGTCGGTGGGCTGCTCACACTGGCTGCCGGCCACTCATGCTGGCCACCGATCGCTCATGACTGTGCACGGTAGCCCACGACAGCACACGGCATGCAGCCCAGCTCATGCCCACGGAGAGCTGTTGTTCGGAGCTGTTGTTCACAATCTTAGCTATAGAGGGCTCAGCTCACTGGCCCATGTGGGAATCGAAGCGGTGACCTCGTTGGCGTTAGGAGCATGGCACGCCAACCACCTGAGCCACCGGGCCAGCCCTCATGTTTATTTCAAAGCCACAGCTGCCCTCTCGCTTTGCTGCACCTACTGCAATAATAAAAACCATTCTCAGCAATCAGACAGTGGACGTCCCAGAAAACGTGGACATCACTCTGAAGAGATGCACTGTTATTGTGAAGGGCCCCAGAGGCACCCTGCGGAGGGACTGCAATCACATCCATGTAGAACTCGGTCCCCTTGGAAAGAAAAGAAGAGGCTCTGCGTTGACCAATGGTGGGGCAATAGAAAGGAACTGGCTACTGTTCGCACTCTCTGTCGGCCCCTACAGAACATGATCAAGGGTGTTACATTGGGCTTCCATTACAAGATGAGGTCTGTGTGTGCTCACTTCCCCATCAATGTCATTCAGGAGAATGGTTCTCTTGTTGAAATTTGAAATTTCTTGGGTTAAAATACATCCACGGGGTTTGGATGTAGTCAGGTGTGTCTTGTTCAATATCTCAAGCCCAAAAAGATGAGTTAATTCTTGAAGGAAATGACATTGAACTTGTATCAAATTTACCTGCTTTGATTTTATTATACAAGCCACAACAGTTAAAAACAGGAAAATTTAGATGGTATCTATGTTTCTGAAAAAGGAACAGTTCAGCAGGCTGATGAATAAGATTTACGTAAGCTACAAAAATGGATGATTCCTCAGACTTCTTTATGATAGTTTAAAGATGCAGTAAAAGCTGTGTATTGATTTTTTGGGGGGGAAAAAGCCAAAGCTGCTCCATAAAAGGAAATTTGGTTTCTGTAAGTGAGACAAAGCATGTAACTGGAGGTCCTACTCCTTTAATCATGGTTACAGTAATTTAGTTGAAGTTACAGGCAGTCTTACAAAGGTCTGTGAGGAAACAGAATCATAGTTCTAGTAGGCAACTACACCAACTAAAGAAAGTGACTGAGCATGTAGCAAACCTATCTGAGGGGGTGATTATCACTCACCGTATTCTGCCAAAATAAGTAGAGGCTTCATTCAAATTTCTACTAGAGCATAATTACCAGAGAATATTTAAAACCAGCCAAATGGAAGGGATACTCCTCATTGGCAGATTTTTGCTTCTTTTCTGACATTTACCTTCTTGCTTTCTTAGTTTTATGCCCAGCAGAGTAAAAGCTACGATCCTTTTTTGCAGGATAAATTTTGGTGTAGAGTTGGTATATAAAGAACAAGCTAAGTGTGTTACGGATACATTTAAATTGCCTTCTACCAATGCATTCTTTCATTAACATTAAAACCCAACAGTTGCTATGTTAGTGGAACAAGTGATATAAGTGATTTAACTGTGTAGCATATGTGAATATTTTTAGTAAATAGGATGTTCAGCTTTTGTAATTATTTTCTTTTTTTCTGTTTCATGTTTATTCTGTTACTGTTGTTGAAATGTAAAAATAAAAATCAACAGTTGATGTTGAATTAGAATTTTAAGAAAATCCTGAGGTACATCTGATACCTCTGAATATGTTGAGTTATTTGTATAGATTTCTAAGAATTTTGATGTATAAAGGTAGATATATATTCCAAAAACAGATTAGAAAAAGAAAATCTTCAAGATACATTATTTCCAGTGATTTTAAGTTCCCACATAGGTTTTCACAGTGCTTAAGAAAAGAATACATTTCTCAAATCATACAGGTTTACAGTACTATTTAGTGAGTGAAAATATTTTCATATTTTAGTTTCTGTACATTTATTTTAAACAAACTGTCCCTATTTGATTAGTCATATCTGGAGTCAAAATTGTTAGATAGCTCATTGCTAGACAACAAATTTAGACTAGAATCTGAATGATACTCAGAAGAAATTATTTTATCTATAGACCAGAAACAGCAACACCACCCTTCCCATGTTGAGCATTTAATTTTTTTCCTTTTGCTGATATTAATGTATGATTCAAGAAATAGTCAAACTTATTTTTATATTATTTCCACATCTTAATAAAAATCTTTAAAACTAATAGATACCATTTTTTAAAATCATTAAATATTATGTCTTTACTTAGGTGATTTTATATTTTTACTGCGCACTCAAATATTTAGCACTAACAGCTCCATGGAGATGAGAAAATGCAGTTCAAACACAATTCAGTACCTTTCTTCTCCAGTATGTGTGATCTGTTTCCATGGAAATTTCATGTTGACCAGGGATTGTAAAAATACTATATGGAAACATATTTGAGAAGCAAACCCTTTCGAAGAATAATCATGATTTAATTTGTCACTCCATTAAAATTGTTCAAATAATAGAAAAGAAGACTGTATTCTTCTTTAGTAGATGCCATTCTGCAATTTCCCTTAGTTTAATATATTACTCTAATAGAGTTAGAGATTATAGGGGCTTTAGTTTACCTTTTGATGAGTGTAAAATTAAATCTTAATGATTTAGGTAAATTTATTCATTCAAAAAAGATTAAGGACTTAATATGAGCAAGGTATTGTTGGAGTGATGAAAAGAATACATAGGTGTGTTACCAATACAATAATGTAAAATGAGATGACTACAGTAAATTTGACAATGTGCTCTGAGAGTATAGAAGAGGAAAGGGATGTTTCTGGTTAGGAAGATCAAAGAGATATTGTTGGATGAAATGGCAATTGAACTGGGTCTTGAACAATGAGAAAGTGAGGAGAAGGTCTTTCTGGTGAGGAAAATCATCTGAGGAAAAGGCATGGGTGGGAAAGCAGAAGGTGTGTTTGGGAAATGATGAGAGAAGTCTGCCTGGCTGAGGTGTAAGGAAAAGGGAGATAAAACGATAAGGTAGGCAGTGGTTAGGTTTTGTAGCGTCTTGAATGCCATGCTAATTTAGATGTTATGTGTGATCAACAGCAGTAGTGATCAGTTAGGCAATAATCATTTAGACAGTTGACAGTTGAATATAGGTGATGAGTAAGTAAGGGAAGTTAATAGATCACTATTTAGAGAAGAGGATCACTGAAAGGAGTAAGAAAGCCACAACGTAGTTTGAAGAACTAGCAGGCTTGAAAAATAGTATATTTGAGAGATGTGGTGGGTTTAAAATAGAGCTACAGATTTTTGAAATTCTTTAAGAGGTGGAAACTAATTCTGCTCCTTTGAGTGTAGGCTAGATTTAGTGACTCACTTCTAGAAAAAAAAAAAAAATTAGGCAGAAGTGAGACTTCTGAGCTAGTCACTTGTCACTTCTGAGACTAGTTCATAAAAGACATTGAGACTTCCTTCTTTGTTTTCAGAAAAGGCATTGGGGGCTTCCAGATCACTTGCTCTTGCAGGGGAAGCCTGCTGCCCCGTTGTGAGGAAATAACCTTGGAAGTGGATTCTGCAGTCGCAAGTCAAGCTCGGAATGACATCTTGAGTGCAACCTCATGAGAAACCTAGAGCCAGAGGGACCACCAAATAAACTGATCTTATATGCCTGACCTACAGAAACTGTGAGGAAAATGTTTGTTGTTTTAATCTGTTCAATTTTGAGGTAATTTGTTATGCAGTGCAGGATGTGTAGTGTGGGTATTGGACAGTCATAAACATGTTTTGGAATTGAGAAGGAGCTAATGGATACTGAAAGAGTGCAGATCCCACAGGAGAGGGGAAATCATGGTCAAATTGGAAGTTTGTAGGGGAGAAGATCATCAGGAAAGGGTAGAGAAGTTATTTTTGAAGAGGAAGAGTGATGATCAGAAAAAATTTTGGATTAGATGGATAGAAGGTGAACTCAAGCCTGATGCCCTTGATTCCTGCTGCAAAGGAGGTCAGGCCATCTACTTTCTGGGATCAGGAGCTCCAAAGAGTAGGAAAAATTAGAAGAGCTGTGAGATACCACATAGAGAATTAGGCAAAGCAAAGAACATAATTCTCTCCAGCTATGCTTAGCACCCTGGAAGAGTAAGCTGAGAAAGCAGACAGCAGAGTTTACCCGGGACCAGGGATTGATAAGGCAGATAGGAAAGATTAAGTGGTCAAAGGATGCTGAGATGTTGAATTAATTAAAGTGACTGGGCATGAAGTCTAGGCACACGAAACTAAAAGGGGTTTAATGAACTAAGAATATGAAAGGGTAGGTCTTCTATGGCAACTATTATCTGTACCACACATTTCATCTTTTGTTCTAAACAAATTAGTAACGTAATACTGTCATGTAACTTTTCTGGTGTGTGTGCTTAGTTGCCCTAGTGAGATCATAAACTCAGGGTAGTGATCACGATTTATACATTTTGTACTCCCTTAGCATCTAGCACATTGCTTGACAGGGACTCGTGTATTTGTTGAATCAATGGATAAAATCTTTCTAGCATTCTGTGTTTTCTACTGAGTATTTTCTTCCTTCACAATAAGCATCTGATTGAGGCTAAAGATCTGCTGCTTTTAAATAGTTGAATGTGTTCTATCCTTGTCTCTTAAGAGCCAGGATTTCTGGATGCTTTTAAGAAGCATTATATAATTATGAAACGGGGGACTATACCTGGTCGGCTAAAATAATAAGCTTCATTATGCCTGTGTGAAACAACCTTGAAATAAATCTTGGATGATTTTTCTTTAATCTGACACAAATCAGAGTGAAAGTCAAAAGGTTTCGAGAAAAAAGAGACTAGCGTTCTCCTGGAAAATCAGGGGGAGCAGAGGTCTCTATTGAGGAATCTCACAGAAGCTTAGATCTGGAGTTGAGAGCTCTGAGAGAAGTACCTATTTTTCCAAGATTACCAGCACAAATGACTCTCTAGCTTAATACGTATTCTTTACGTATTGCTCTCTTCTTTCATTGTTTCCCTGGGAACAACAGGCTTGTTAAAGTATGATAAAAGTATTAAGAAAAAATTGAAAATAGGCTTTAAAGCACTAAGCGAGTCACTGATTGCAATGCTATATAGGTGGTTCTTCAGATTTTTTCCACCTGACCCTCTATGTACTTTACAGTCACATCCCAACCCACTTTTCTTCAGTTCAGGTTTTTATATATCAGTTAATGAATTGATATTTGGAAATACTATATGGTGATACTGCCAAGAGTTTCAGTTCAGTTTTGTTGGTCAGTACCTTTGTTGATGAGTTTGTTT
This sequence comes from Rhinolophus hipposideros, assembly GCF_964194185.1. Classification (NCBI taxonomy): domain Eukaryota; kingdom Metazoa; phylum Chordata; class Mammalia; order Chiroptera; family Rhinolophidae; genus Rhinolophus; species Rhinolophus hipposideros. The sequence goes on along the minus strand of NC_138058.1, from coordinate 33,672,604 downwards.
ATGTAATTATTTGAATATTTTATTACGTTTAGCCCTTCTCATTAAAATGAAGGGAAACAAAAATGAAAGTGCTGATCTCAATGATAGCAAGTTTAGGTTTTGTTCCCTTAGTACAAATAAGACAACTATAGAAATCATTTGACCATTTAAAAGGAACAGATCTTAACCCATAATCAGATGCTCATTGCAAAGGAAAGGAAACCAGTGAAAGAACACATGTAAAGTGCTAGGACTAAATTACTGAAAATTGTGTCTGAAATTGAGGTATAATTAGGGATTTTATAATAAGTTTCAGGTCTTATATTAGTTTTACTTTCAGCCAGTCAAACATATCTGAGGACACATTATGTTAGAAAGAGAGAAACTGCCTATATTGTATTGTGCTCCAGGAGGCCACGTGGAAGTGGCACAGAGGCTAAGGTCAGGGCCAGTGGCTGGAGCTGCAGGCCTCCCACCTCTGTGTCAGCTTCCACCAAAACGAAGCTCCTTTTCTGCTTTACATTCTGGATTCTGCAAAGGGTTTCTTTCAAAGAAAGAGTTCCCATGTAACAAAAGGCTGAAAAATCACTGCCTTTCCCTGATACAGTGTTTATGCAAGAGTATACAGCCTTTTGAGGGGATTATTTGTCAATATCTGTTAAAATATAAATATTTGTGCTGTTTGACTCAGCAATTTTACCTCTAGCAATTAATCTTATATAAATGATCATTCAAGAAAACCAAGGTATATGTATAGGATATTTATTGCATCATTGTTCATAAGAGTAGAAGACTGAAAACAATGCAAATACTTATAAATATGGAATTGGTTAGCATAATGATATTCATGTATTGGGATACTATACAGTCTTTTAAAAGAATGAGATGGAAAGATGTCTAAGTATATTGTTAAGTGAAAAAGCAAGCTATAAAAAAGTATGATTCCATTTGTAGGTCAAATAATAAGTCAGTAAATTAAAGAAAACCATTGCCTTTGATGTATGCAAATAGATAACTGTTCTTAAAATTATTACTAAAAGTAATAGGGTTAATTGTTTTAGTTTATTAGATGGCATGATCTTTTTTATTTAAAGTAGACTATTTTTATTCAATTTTGAACTATACTGGGGTTTTTCATAATTGCTCTACCTGATAATCTAATTTATTGTTCTAAAAAGCAATCAATTTAACTTACAGTATGATGGGTTTTAGAAGGTGAAAAAAATAATTTGTAAAGATTTTGTGTAATTTTACACATTAAGAAGATAATCAGCAGCAATTTAGGCTTAAGGAATTTAGTCACAAGGTGTGACAAAAAAATGAGTTGCACTGTCAAGCTCTCACAGCCACAGTATCTTGATCACATTTGAGAGAATAATCATTTCTGCATGTTGGTGCACTAGGAATTTTTGTAATTTAAACTTGAGAGCTATTCTCTCTCTATTTTTCAGTTACTAGGTAGGCCAAAGACAAAAGATTTTGCTTATAACAAACATCACAAGGAGCTGTGAAATCATGACACTTTCTTACTGTTGTATGATTGGTAAAGATTTTTAAACTTTGATTTTGAAGCATGAAAGACTAAAAGTAGATGTCACAGTGGAGGACTTCCTCCTCCAGTTGATCACAGCCTCAGTATCTCCATCAAATCTACAGGAAAAGGGGTGCTCAGCAAATTGAATGTTTCTGTAGACAATGTGGGGCAGAAAATGTTGAATGTAAATTTTACAAATCAATTAAATGATAGTGCCAGAGATAAGAACAGAGAAATGAAAATTATAGATTTTTAAAATCTCATACCCAATCCTAACAGTGATTTAAGCACTTTAAAGACATTCCACTAGAAAACACCATGGTTTTACTTGCCTTTTTCTAATTAGAAAGATTGCTGTCTCACTCTATATGTTGTTGATCCCCCAGAGAGATCACAATGGTGAGATCATGCAAAGCACAAGGAATGCTCATCTGGAAAGCAACTTAAAGCATATGTTGTTGTGCAGGAGAGCTCGAGCAAACTCACAATGTCACAGATGAAAGAACAGACTTTACTAGGAAACTTATAAGCCAGGAGTCTGCAAGAGAAGGCATGGGATACACTAGGGCCAGTGTGCTCTGGGGGACATGTCATAAGTGAACATTCCGGTGAAGGGACATCCTTTCCCCTTTTGCTCTCTCTTCTTCAAGACTGAAGTGAATATCCTTGTCAGTCGTGTCCATGTAGACTGCTTGGTATCGGGATATCTGGGTGTAGATGTCAACTGTTAGGAGTTATCTGAGAGATCCATCTGCCTGTATCTGGACTCTTTGGTTGTCCAATGGAAGTTGCAGCCCCTCTTACTGGGAGAAAGCCACCAGTGCCATGAGAAGCCTAATTTGGAAGAAATAGGGAGGGTGTTGGTCACAGCTGGTTCATTGTGCAGGCAACCCAGAGTAATAATCTGAGGTCATCTGCAGACTCTCCTGTCTGTTTCACCACTGGCACCGGTCAGTAGCATCATCTTTTTCATATTAAAAAGCCATAATATTTATGGTTCTGTTTTAATTAAAATTTTAAGATGCCTGCTTCTGACATAATTGCTTGCAATTCTTAGGATCTTTTGTAGGCCTTCCATTTTATGTCAATTTAAACAATACTTAAATATTTTAAAAATTGGCTTTTTATTAAGAATTTTAAATATCAGTGCCCTTCTGGGAATAGTTTTGGAGTTTCGTCCCTTACTCATTGCCATCTGCTGGAGAAGAGAAGAAGTGCAGTTGAACAGTTTCTTTTCAAGCAGTAAGACATGTTACCTCTTCTCAGCCGTGGAAATCATACCTCCTCCTCAAAGCAGGTGTTCCTTATTGCCCCAGGTGAAGGCAGAGGAATATGTATGGTGTGGACGTGGGGAGAAGTAGGTTCTCTGAGGTGCGTCTGTCCCTTTACCCAGAGGATGGAAGGTGTGGGAGTTGGCAACACGGTGAACTCGGACAAGAGCCAGTGAGTTCGCCTCCTGGTTCTGAGAGCCGTAAGAAGTTCCAATGGTGATAATATTGGCTGCTTCAGTCCCTACAGCTAGTGGGAGCAGAGCAGCTTGGATCTGTTTCCACAGTATGTGGACAGGTTAGGTTTACTTACTTAGGCTAATGTCATATGACATGAGGGATGAAAATTACAGAAAGCTATTTTCAAGCCTTTTCTTGTAGATATAACATTAGGTTTATAAGTAAGAGATTTGAAAACTTCTTCACCATAGACCACTAAATTTTTTCACAGTTCTAGGAAAGTATTTAACTTCAATGCTTGTTTTAATGTTACCAAGGGAAATAATTTTGCAAATCTGTCAGCATCCTCACTGAGATCCAGTTCATGGAACTGTCCCCTGGACCTCTCTCACCCCATCCTGACAGGTCTCGGTCTCCTGCCTTGCCAACCTCCGGTCCATTCGCTCGCTCACTGCAACTAGAACAGTCATTATAAAATGCAGATCTGAGCATACCATTGCCCTTCTTTAAAATCCCTGAATGGTTTTTGAAGCCCCAGAGTCTTTAAGAAGCTTAGAAGCCACTCGGGGGCTGGCCATGTCTCTTCTTTTCAATCTTCCCTTGTCACTCTCAGTTCTTGCCATGTTAAACCACCTTCATGTCTAAAGCATTATCCTTTCTCTCACTTCTGGGAACACACACACACACACACACACACACACACACACACACACTTCAGTCTCTGAGCAACTGACTTGACTTTTATTGGTTCTTCAGGCCTCAGCTTCCTTTCACAAGGGGTGCCTGAGTCCCAAAGGCTGGTGGGGCTCTGCTCCACCTTCATGCTCTCTGCCAGCCCCAGCAGAGCGCCATCACATTATCTGTGAGAAGCTATGTCCTTGTCACCATACCCTTTACACGGCAGGCTTCCTGAAGGCAGGAACCGGGTCTTGTTTACTTTTGTATCCCCGCAGTGCCTAGTACTGTACCTGGCATATAATAGGTGTTCAATATGTGGCATTAATAAATGAAATAGCATATTCGAAGCATTTTTAATTTGCAAGAAAAAATTTGCTGTCTATTTTTATGGACTAAATCAGAATCAAAGTCTCTCTTTAAAACTAGGTTTTTTGATAAAAAGAGAAATTCACAATTTACTCTCATGGCCTTATTTTTAAAAATACTAATGCAAGATAAAATTAAAATGTTCCTCTGAATCTATTATAAATTAAGTAAAATTGATGAGACTCATTCACATCGTTCTTTTCTTAGACCCGACTTTCTCAATAAAATATATTACTGAAAAATGAAATTTTTTTACAAGAATAGAATACTATTATAAAAATAAGTGTGATTTTACACACTTGATTAAATTTTACCATATTTAAATAAATCCCACTAAATAAATAAGAATATTCTTTTGTACTACAGAAGCTATGAAAATAATTAATTTGAATAAAATCATAGAATACTTTTTTTCTTTTTAAGAGGGCAAAAAGCAGGGCAAGTTTAAATTCTGGGCCCCTAAGCCAAATTTCGGAAAGGCTTAATAGTGTTAAAATGACCTTACTGTTAACAATGCCTGTTTGTCCCTTTATTGTAGGGGCCCTGAAACATACCAAAGGCTGTAGAGCTCCAGCTCTACCTGTGAAGCTCCACACTACTCTGCTCATTGGCATTTGGTAAGGAACTGGAGATCATAGCCTAGTTTTATGATTTGGAGATAATGATTCTAAGTGATAAATGGTAAGGATTTTATGTTCTGTCTGCAAATCATGATGGGAGCTCATGGTAAAAGATACAAAACGATTTGTTCTCACATATTGCTTTGCCACCTCCACTGATCATTAACTTAATTTTGTGGGAGTTTCTTGATGGAAGACTATGAAATACTTTTATGAATGAGTCACAAATATTATTATACTGGTTCTTTGCAAATTTTAATTCTGTTGTTATATATGATAATAGTCATCAATCTTTCTTAGTTTTCCAGAAATAAACATGTTTTCCAAGGAAGGGAAAGGATAAAATCAGAAGAAACAAAAAAAAAGATAATTGCTGATATCATCCTGGCAGGAATTTCCCTCCAGCTACAAGACCATTAGTAGCTGAATGATGGTCCCCAAAGATATGGTCCAATCCCTGGAACCTGTAAATGTTTCCTTATTTGGAAAAAGGGTCTTTGCAGATGTGATTTTTTTCCCCCAGATTTCTTTTAAAATATAGAGATTATCCTGGATTATCCAGTGGGCCCTACAATGCCATCACATACATCTTTATAAGAGAGAGGCAGACAGAGATTTGATACATACGTAGAAATAGTAGGTGATGTGAAGACAGAATCAGGGACTGAAGTGATGTCACTACAAACAAGGAATGTGAGCAGCCACCAGTAGCTGGAAGAGACACGGAATGGATTCTCCCCTAGAGCCTCCAAAGGGAGAAGGTCCTGCTGGTCCCCTGGATTTGGGCCCAGTGATACTGATTTTGTGGTTTTGGCTTCCAGAACTGTGAAAGAATCAATTTTTACTGTTTTAAGCCTCCCAGTTTGTGGTAATTTGTTGTACAGTCACAGGAAACTAATCTAACTAGGGTTTTGTTAATATCCATTATAATGAGTTTATGGGGCATGATGTTTATTTTAGTGGATTTGTATTATAATCCGAGATTCATTCAACAAATATTAATATTTATCAAACATGTCAATAGAACATCAGCTCCATTGGGCAGAGATTTTTCTAGTTTGTTTACAACTATATACTTGGCATCTAAGACAGTGCCTGGCACATAGCAGATACTCGGTAAATATTTTTGAATGATATGTGCTAGCTACTCTTCCAGACCCCAGAATAGAGCAGTGAACATAGTGACGTCTCTGCATCTGTGGAGTTTACATTCTTACGGAGGAGAGACAATAAGTAAATGTATTACATAATGCCTAGTAATGATAAATGCTATGTGGGAAAAGCAGAGTAAGGGGGTAGAGAAAGACTGGGAGTGCGAGGTGGTGCCATTTTAGATATGGGAGTTAGGAAAGGCTTCTCTAAGGAGGTAACATTGGAACAGAGGCCTGAATGAAGTAAGAGAGTAAGTCTGGTGACTATTTGGGAAAAGACTGTTTTAGGCAGAGGGAACGGCATGTGCAGAGGCCCTGTACTAGAAAAGGGCTTGGTGTATTGGAGGCCCAGGAGGAACAATGAAAAGGCCAGTGTGGCTTTGGAGTGGAATGTGAAACAGTGGATCTATGGGAAATTAGATCAGAGAGGTGGGCCAGGCAGGAACCAGATCATAAAGGACCCTTTTGATTAGGACTTAGCTGAAATAGGAGGGGAGAAACTTACATCTAGTTCTCTACAAAGAATTTATAAGTGATCAGAAATTTTCTGCACTTTATCTAGTTAAAAGAGAAAGAGAGGTTTCACATATCTACCTTTTTCCTCACCCTTTTCTTCTTCTGGGCTCAAATTTTTTAGCGTGTTATTTGGTTTGATGGATGGATGGATGGATGGATGGATGGATGGACGGACGGATGGAAGGATGGTGAGTTTAGGTTGTCTCTTCTAGTGGGAGTGGAGATTGGACTTATAAAGGCTGTTACTAGTTGAGTTGTCTTTAAATGTGTAGTATCATTCATCATGACTCATTAAGGTGCATGAGAGATTCTGCTCAGCCCATACTTGGTTGCTTTGTTTAGAGACTATTTAGGGAGACAAGAACTGTCTCTGTGAGGTAATTTGTTTCCAGAAATCATTGTAAATAGAACATATGATTTCTTGCAAAGGTGCAAAAATGACCTCCTTTATATGGAAAACACTACTACTATGCACAAGACTTTTCTCTGTGGCTAGGCCATTCATGTCATAGTATTATTTCCATTACATAGCACACTTTTTAAAAGTTCTGAGCAAAATTTTTTTAATCTGCCCAGCAAAATTTTTTTAATCTTTAATTAATGATAAGGATTAGTATCTGTTTCTAAGAATGAAACACTTCTGGGGCGGCTGGTTAGTTCAATTGGTTAGAGCACGACACTTGTACCACCAAGGTTGCTGATTCGATCCCCACATGGGTCAGTGTGAGCTGTGCCCTCCACAACTAGATTGAAAAAGCTACTTGACTTGAAGCTAATGGGTCCTGGAAAAACAAACTTAAAATAATTTTTTTTGAAAGTTGGGGGAAAAAAAAAGTGAAACATTTTTGCCTTAGTGGATATATGTGTTCCCTTTTTGAAAAATTGAATTTTATAAAATTGTGCTCTGAAATCAACTGGAGTTAGGGAGGAAATGGGCCTGATGCAAACTGCTTAAATTCTATGCAGTGTTACAACCAGAACACTAATAAAAACAATAATAATTCTGATAAAAATATTAGCACATTCAGTCTGCACTCTATGTTCATCCACTTTCATAGCCTGTCAGTTTTGCAGCACCAGTCCCTACTGCTCATACAGCCTCCTTTGAGGTGTAGATACATGACAGAATTAGAGATTATCTTCATTGGAGGAAAAAAGTCTCCTGGAATTAAATGAATCATATGTATGCCCAGCTTCTTCAGCTGCTTTTCAGTTAACTTTTGCCAGATAGCTTAACATTGGGGAAAGATTGGTGATTCCTGAAGCCACTAAATTGCTACTACTTGCACTGTTATTTGGCTTCTTATTGGAGCTTTAAAGAATGCAAAAAGTGGAAATGCTGAGTGTCCATCAGGCATTGCATCTGGATGTGTATAAACAGAAACTCAACTACAATGGCTTTATCGAAGAGGGATTTGTTTTTCACATAGTAAGAGTTAAAAGGTGGGCAGTCCACTCTGCTGTAGCTGCTGAAGGAAGTCATCAAGGACCCAAGTTCTTCCTAGCTACCTGGTCCTCCCTCCTTAGGGTGTTTCTTTTATCTTCATGGTGGCAAGATAGCTCCTGTATTGTCAAGCCTCATGTCCATGAGTCAGGCAGGAAGAAGAGGGGAAGGACAAAGGCATATATCCAGAAATCCCAACAAGCCACTGTTTATAGAATTGAGAATCGGCCAGGTGTTATATGGTACCATGTTATATGGTACCCGTAACCAACAGAGAGGCTGAGAATTCAATATTTTAACTGGGCACTCTGTGTCCAGAATAGAATTGGATTCTGTGAGTAAAGACAATAGGGAAAATAGTTATTGGGCATACCACTTGCAGTGTCTGCCACACTGGCATTATATGTATCTTAAGGATGCTAATTATAAACTTGATATTTATTGAACTCTGGAATTTCTTAGGAGGACTTAGGATAGAAAGCTCCCCGGAAACATTAATTCTTCTCTGTGGTGAAATATTAAAGAACACTAATTCAAAAATTACTGGAATACATTCTGCAGACTCTCTTAAATAATGTTAATAAGACACTTAGAATACTACTACTAGAAGGACTCAAGGAGTGTAATACAACTTTACATTAAGAAACAAAACAACAAACAGAAACTTGTATAATTTGCATTCTCCCCAGAGCTCTTTATTTGTGAACTGTATTAAACTGTATCAAAATACATAAGATGCATACATCTAATTTAAGTGTCAACCAGAATAAAACTGCTGATATATTCTCTGGGTAAAATTTGTTAATCCCTAAAAACTTGCTGTAAAATGAACTATTTATTACAGCATGTTCCCTTAAAACAAAAGGACTACATTTGATTTCAGGAGAGCTAGTTTGAGTGCTAGTTCTTCCAGTTATTAGTTGGTGACTGGGAGACACAGTACCGACTCAGGATGCACTCCCACTTTCCTCCCTCCCAGTAGCACACCAGTCCTGCGCAGGTACCCACCTGCCCCATGCCGTCCCAGGACTTCAGGAGCAGCTGACTCCATCCCCAGCACCATGAGTAATCCCCTCCTCTTTCCCGGTAGTTTGATCAGGAATGGGCATTAGTCAGTATACTTAGGATTTACATTATTAGTGGCTCAAAATATTCTAACTAATAACACTAATGGTGGACAAATTACTCTCCCGCATCCCAGCGTTCTAATGTGTGAAATGGGGGTGACATTTTCTTCCCTATCTGTACAATACAATCACTGTAAAAGTGATATTTTGTTTTGCAAAATGGGCTATATCCAGAAAGCGGTATTACATCAAAAGAAATAAAATTAAGTTGAGTAGTTTGGGGCATTTCCCATAAACTATCAGATTAGCAAAGCAAGAATACCAGTCTTTATTTTACTGCTAGGCTTTTATTGCTAAATCAATACTATTAGTTTGATGACCTATGTTATTGACTGGACTTGTTATCAAATTACTTTTGTCAGTTTTTTAAAAAAGTCAACCTGTTCTCAAAGAAGAAATATTTGGCACGATTGAGATACTCCAAGTGCAGAAATCAATTTCAATCCAGAAGGATGGTTCTAAGTATGTGTTGATCCACTGTAGCTCAAAATATATTGAGAACCATTGTTTTGAAGGAGCCATCACTCCCTAAATTAGTGCATGTTGAAGTTTATTTAAAAACACATTATTTTTCAGTCCTAGTTTAAGAATCTGGCATTCCTTTACAACAAACAGGCTTCAGATGTGACAGTGACAGTGTCCCCTATTATTCCATCACTGTCATTGTGAAATGTTCATTTGAAACACCTGGAGAACAGGAAAATTAGCCATGCCTTAAAATCAGATAAAAGACTAACGGTCTTGAAATTTTAATACTAATTCTCAGATTTTATTTAGAAGTAAATCTAGGGAAAATGATTTATAACGATTTATAAGTAATTGGTATGAAAAAGTTTAAATCACATGTGTGTATTTTTCACATGAAAGCAATATTGCCTTCCACATCTTTTTATTTGAAAGAATTGAATTGCACATTTGTCAGATTAAATTGCTGCCTAAATTATCTAAGACGATTTTCACATTCTTTTGTGGAAATCAAACTTGTAAGGTTGTAGATTTAATTTAGAACTGACAGTAGTGTTCTTTTTTCCAGGAGAGCTTGCTAATTGAAGTTGAAGCATTAGCCATTCTCCTGAAAGCACTCAGCTAAGGAGATAACAAAAGCCCAGAGGACAAAAATTAAGCAAAGCAAGTCAGTTCTTGAAATGAAACTCTTGAAACTCCAACTTGAGAAAATAAAGAAGTGGGGGAAAAAATAGAAAAAGAGAAAAATGCCAGACTATGAGGTATTTATGAAAGTATTTTTTGTTTACATATTTAGCTTTTCAGTTACATGTGTTGCATAGATTGTATGGTTTTGACAACCACCATTGTATGTGGTTTTGAAATTATAAAATATGTCTGTTGTGTCTCTTCTTTCACGGCTTGAAAATGTGGAAAAAAAAACAAGAACTCCCCTGGCCTGTAGTTTACATGTGCAGAATTGCAAACTCAGATGTATATTTCGCCAATCCCAGAGTGTTTGAAAGGGTCACCTGCCTTTGGACTCTACTGTTTGTTGCCGGGTGATGTATGGAGAAGCGCTGCTAGGACATTCCAGACATTGAGAAAAACACTGTCTTGGTTTGGACGCCCCCAAAAGCAGACCCTGAGACAAGGATTTGGGTGCAAGTGTTTATTTGAGGGGTGATTCCAGAGAGCTTGGTGACGGAGTGGGGGTGAAGGTGTGGGGTGGCAATGCGTCTGCTGTGTCCACTGCCATTTGGCAGCTACTGAAGGGAGGGAGGGGGAAATTGCCTTGTCTTTTCTTTTTAAAAAAATTTTTTTAAATTATTTTATTTTTATTGGGGAACAGTGTGTTTCTCCAGGGCCCATCAGCTCCAACTCATTGCTCTTCAATCTAGTTGTGGAGGGCACAGCTCAGCTCCAAGTCTAGTTGCCGTTTTCAATCTTTAGTTGCAGGGGACACAGCCCACTATCCCATGTGAAGAAGAGAGCCAGTCTTATATAAGACCTGGTATTATATTATATTGCATTACAAAGACCCATTATTATATTATATTATATTATATTATATTATATTATATTATATTATATTATACCTGGTCTAAGACCGGGTCCTATATTAATTTTTGCTCCAAAAGACGCATTAGAGCTGATGGTCTGGCTAGGTCTTATTTTCGGGGAAATGGTACTTATATATATCAAAAACTCCCAAATTGAGTTATCTCTAGCCCAGACCTCTGTTCTTAATTCTAAATATAAATATTCAACTGCTGATTCCAAATCTCCCCTTGGATTTCTCCAATAATCATCTCAAACTTTACATGTCCAATTCCCACCCACCCCGATCTTAGTTTGGATTTCCCAAGAGCAAACTCTAAATCAAGGACCTAGAGCAGTAGTTAACCTGGGGAGTGGGGAAGATGGATAGATTGTTTGCAAAGATGGCCTGAACTTTCTTCCCTTCCTATATGCCTGCTCCATTCAAAAGTGAGTTTGAGGGCCGGCCCGTGGCTCAGGCGGTTGGAGCTCCATGTTCCTAACTCCAAAGGCTGCTGGTTCGATTCCCACATGGGTCAGTGGGCTCTCCACCACAAGGTAGCCAGTTCAATTCCTTGAGTCCCACAACAGATGGTGGGCAGCGCCCCCTGCAACTAAGATTGAACACAGCACCTTGAGCTGAGCTGCCACTGAGCTGCTGGATGGCTCAGTTGGTTGGAGCGCGTCCTCTCAACCACAAGGTTGCCGGTTTGATTCCTCGACTCCCAGACCTGTAGCTGAGCTGCGCTCTCCACAACTAAGACTGAAAGGACAACAATTTGAAGCTGAACTGCACCCTCCACAACTAAGATCGAAAGGACAACAACTTGACTTGGAAAAAAGTCCTGGAAATATACACCGTTCCCCAATAAAAATAAAAAAAGTGAGTTTGACATTCCTCACATCAAGAAGTGGGATTTCTCTCTTCACCCTTTGAATCTGTTCTGGCATTATGACTTGCTCTGATCAAAAGAATGCAGCAGAAGTGACACTGTAGGACTTATCTCCTGATACTTTGTGGCTGCCTTGAGACTGCCATGTGAAAAGTCCCTGTCTAGCCTAGTGGAGGATGAGAGAGTGTGGGGAGCATATATGAGCCACCCCATCTGAAGCCTCTTAAGTCAACCAGCTGACAGCTGGTATTTACTATCATCAGCAGAGGTCATCTTGACTGGGGCATCCAGCCCCAGTCAAGCTGACAGATGATTGTAGCCACTAAATGACCCCAGGCCAGGCCAGCTGAAGAGTCACCCAGCTGAGTCCAGGCCAAATTGCTGACCCCCAGAATCATGAGCAAAAATAATAGTTGTTTTAAGCCACTAAATTTTGGAGCAGTTTGTTATGCAGTAAAAACTAATGCAGGAGGTTACCCAAAGAAGTACAAGAGAAGAAATAGGGGACATAAGAAAAAGGGAGGAAATTTAATAAAGGGTGTTTTAAGAAGCAGGTTACAACTGTGGGCAATTGAAGCTCAATCCTGCGGGTGCCGGTACTCTGAGGAATCTTGTAGAAAGCATCTCAGAATTGCCCCACCAGGAAGAAAGAAGCTGGGTTATTTATCCAGTACCTCCCTCCTCATTCCTCACTGGCAGTGGAGGCAGCCCTGAGGCCCAGAAGTAGAGGGATGAGGGTGGAACTGCCACCAAGCTGCAAGCAAACTCAGAAAGAGGCCACGGGGAGATGGAACAGGGCATTCACAGCATTTGCTAACTCTTAGCCCATATCTTCCCAAATCTTCCCCAGTTCAGTTAAGTGGTAACTCCATCCTGCTGTTGCTCAAGTTAGAAACTGCATTCTTGGATTCATCAATTTCTTTCACACTTCACACTAAAATCCGTTTAATGTTACTTTTAAAATATAGCCAGAATCTCAGTATTTCTCATTGTCTCCTCCACTACAACTCTGGTCCAACAACCTTCTCATTGGCTTCCTCTGTAACAGCCAGAGTGACCATATAAAACAGAAGTCCCTCTTCAGTTCTCAGCCCTCCCAGAGCTCCCAATTTCATTGAGAATAAAATACAAAGCCTTTGCTATGACCTAGAAGGCTCCGTGGGATCTGGCCCTTGCTATTTGTTCGACCTCACATCTTACAGCTCTCCCAGTCTCTCATTGCTCTGGCCTCACTTGTTTCCCTGTAGTTCTCCGAAATCCCAGGCTCACTCCCACCTCAGGACCGTTGTGCTTGCTGTTCTTCTATCTGAGATGCCCTTCCCCGTTATCCACATGCCTACAGCCCTAATTTTCTCTACGTCTTTGCTCAGGTGTCCCCTTACCAGAAAGGCTTTCCCTGACCCTAACTAAGCAAACTCTCCCTAATCACCCTGTTACCTTGTTTTATTTTTCATTAATCAGCTGACATATAATTTTTATACTGCTCATCTCCCCCGCTAGAATGTAAGTTCCATGAGAGTAGGGACTCTTTTTGTTTGCTTATGTATGCTTAATACCTGGATAAAATTCTGATTAATATGTATTGTGGGCATTCTGATTATTTTGTATGGATTATTTATAGACTGGCTCGCTGGTTAAAATAAAAGTTAAACATTCCATCTTTAAAGAAAGATGTTTAAATTATAAAGTTGGCAGGGAATACTCTTGTATTATGTTCATATAAAGATTAAAGTAACAACATTAGAAAAATGTTATTCTTAGAGAAATACTATTGAGATGTTTACTGAAACATATTGTGCTTGATTATTATAGAACTGTTCATTATTCACTGAAAAATACAGATTGAGCCCTTCCTGTGTGCTGGGCTCAGGGCCAGATCTGGGCGTAGAAAGTTGAAAGAAAAGTCCTGCCTTCAAAAATACAACATTCCAGTCAATTACAACAGAACAATGACAGGTTCTGAGTTGGTGGGTGTGTATGATGCTTGACAGTCAGGGCTGCCACTTATTAAAATAAGGTCAAAGGTTCCAGAAAGACCCCTGGAGAGAGTGACAGGACGGAAGATGCACAGACCTCTGGACTCAGGCAGAGGGAGAAGGGGAGCTCCAGACACAGAGACAAGGGGTGCAGTTTGTGCAGGACATGCAGTAGCTCGAGACAGCTGGAGTGTCACCTGCCAGGGAGAAAATTATTGCTGTAGAAATGTGTTGAGATATGGACAACTGAATTGAAACTGTTGGGTTTAAGTCTAAACAAAGAATTTTCTTCGAGTTTCTAGGTTCTTGACAGTTTGCACTTTGAACTCTTTTGCCCCTTATCTCAGTTGTGTTAGATCTTGACTGCTTTTTGCTCACCCTGAACTACAGAATACCTTGATCAAAGGTAGTATTTTACTTCCATATTCTTGTCTTTTTTTCTTTCTTTCTTTTTTCTCCTCGCTTACCATCTCTCACTCATCTTTGTAAGACTTGGATCCTCCTAGTTAGTTGTGATATCAGTTCCAGTTGGGCAGTTAAAACCATCTTCTATTTTAATGAATACTTTTGTGTGTGATTGAAATGCTTGCTGTAACTTGAGTTGAAACGCAGTGGTCACAATACCGTAGTACAATTATACTCGGACAATTGGTATTGCAGTTATAGGCTGTACCTCTGCTGCTTTTCTCTTCCTCCATGTCCCACTTAGCATTAAGAACCTTAAGAGAAATCTTGGCCATCTCATGCTCTTATATCACCCAGCAGGTTCTTCCCTCTTCTAAATTTGCAAACTTGTCCCTTCGGCCACTCTGAGGAGTATCAGCTCCCTGTTTGTCCAATCCGGTCACCATCTGTGAGTGTACAGCCAGCCATTCCTTGATGCTCAGGAATCCACAAGCAAAATGCTGTGCCTGTCAGATGACCCTGAGGCAAGAGGGGCCATCCTGGGTCAGTTCTCTCACATGGGCCTAAAGTCCCTATGCCTTCCATACAATCAACACTTCTCCTCCCTCTTGGGATACAAACGGGATTAGCACATTGTGGCTATAAATGATTATTCTCTAGTAAGTCACACCAGGATCTAGGAGGACCTTTTTCAGAGAGATTCTATACAATTACAAAGTTATGTGGGGGAAAGCTGTCTAAAAACCATGTCAGCACGCTGCTTCATGATGCACCTGGAGAGCAGAAAGGAACCTGCCCATTGAATCAGCCTCAGTGAGAGGACATGTTATGACTCATGTCCTGATGTCCAATTGTTCTGGTCCAGGAGAGCGTACACAAAGGCTCAGAAGGCTCTCCTCTCTGAAGGCAAGTGTTTGCTGTGCCCACTCTCTGAAAGGCGTATATATATGAAGGTAAGGAGCTACATCTACTCAGACGTTTGAAGATAAAAAGATCTTACTACAGAGGGTGGAAACCAAATAGTAATATCTGAACATTATGTAACATGTTTAGTGTAGAGAAGGCAGAGCAACTGAACCATCCTTTGGTCTCTAGGTCTTAGACTGTCCTGAAAATTCTACCATATTATTGAAAAAAAGAAAAATACTAAAGTAGGCTTACCTGAGGAATTTTAGCAAGTGTCTATAGATTACCTCCTTACTGAAAATACACACTCACACATAGACACACAGAGCCCTTTGAAGCCCCTGTGAGACACTGGCTTTCTCCTAGACCATAAATCAAATACCTCCACACCTAAAGATGTATGTTCTTCTGAAGTCCCACATCTGATCTACACAGTCTTATTCCTATTTACTTATTTTCTCACCTTAGTATCTTATATTCACCCTCCCCCCTGCCTGGGTCACATTATAAAACACTCTGACCTTGACTGACAGCAAAGGCATCCCTTCATTTCTTGCCCAAATCTCCGAGTAGCACCTGGAATATGGGTGGACTGGACACAGGAGTGGACCAGGGAGTTCTGGTTTACCCTGCCTGGACCCTGCCACACTGCAAACTTCGTTTATCAGCAAGTTTGATTATAGGTGTGCACTCATTCTCTACCCTCCTTGCCTCGGCAACCACATTCTTATACTTACTCTTCACTTTAGCCATACTGACAGCCTGAGCAAGAGAGGAAAGTGGGGCAGGGCCAGACCAGTCATTTCCGAAGTGGGATGCACTCACCAGGTGGGAGAGGTTCAAGATGTCCCATTTGGTGCGGAAAGAAACTAGAACTAGAAAATTTATTTTTTTGTCTAAAAAAAAAAAATCAAGCTTACCAAAATTTAATGTGCATTGTCACTGGCTGCTCACATGGTCCAGTCCTCAGACAGCCGAGTGGTACCCTGGGTCAGCACCATCTTTCCCTTCTGTTCACGTGGAACTTGTTGCCTTGGGTCTCAGGTTGTGTGTGCCCTGTTAGGTAGCTTCACAGATTATATCAGCAGCTTTCTAAAACCAGTCTTCACAAAATAGACAAGTGGCTTTAAAAGAAAATCCTGCAAAGAGACCTCTAACTGAGGATAATTACTCTTTTTTAAAAAGATTCTGTTTTTATTAAAATACAGCTAACATACAATATTATATTAGTTTCAGGGACTTATCCTGTTGAGGACAGTACTCTTAACACCAGCAGAAGGGGAACAAAATACCAGAGTGTGTCTTCTGCACTTGGTACAAGCTTCTCATCAGCCGCATAAAGAGGCAAAAACAGTGGTGACCTAATCAGTCTTACTTGGAGTAAGCCCCCCAAATTCAAAATTATCAAAAAGACTGTTGAAATAAGGGTTTATGTCCACTATAATTAACAACAGACCTCACCATAGGTGAATATTGGATACTGAACATTGAGCCTCCAGGAGAATCTTTCTCAGCATGACAGTCATTCAAGCCGCGCACTGGATATACTCAACTTAGAACCATCTTTCAAATTGCTTTATCACAAAGTGTGAAACCAACATTTCCAAAAATAAAGAACCGTATTCAATCACCCTCCTCTCATGGAACAAGTTTTTATATGATTATTACATTTTAAAAATTACTTTTAAGATAATGTTATAGTCTAATTTTATCCTTTTAAATATTTTTGTATATATTTTGTAATATATATGTTAGCATAGTAGCATACATACATAATAAACATATAAAAAATAAATGCATAAAATGTACAACAAATACTTATAAAATATTAAATATTAAAATATAAACATAAAAATAAAAATACAGTGGAGATGTATCTCAAATTTCTCTTTCTCATAGCGTAGACACTTATAAAAGGCTATATTCCATTGATGTAGGTGAGCAGTGACAGTGATTTGGACTAGAGTGGGAGAGGTAGAAATGGAAAAAAGAGGTCTGATCTTAGATATACTATGGAGAGATTTCCAAACAGACTTGCCGAGGGCTTGGATATAAGAGGTGAGAGAGAATCAGGAACCAAGGATGAAAACTCCCAGTTTTCTGACTTGAGCAACTAGGAAGATGGCAGTGCTGTCTAATGGGAAAGCAAGAAAATCAAAGATTTGTTTTGGACATGTTGCATGTGAGATGTAGTTGAGTCATTAAATGTAAAGCTTGGAGGAGGGGTCTGAAATTGAGATATGAATTTGAGAGTTTTCAACTGTAGATGCTATTGGGAAATGATGGCATCACCTATAGTAACAAAAAAAGGGGATACGGAATAGAGCCCTGAGGAGCCCTAGAGGACAAATGAAATAGAAGCCACTGGCAAAGACAGCTAAATACCAGGAAATTACCCAGGAGAAGATAAAATATTGTAAAAAGAAGAATGCTCTGACAATTTGGGTCCTCCTGAAACATTACCAAAATGATAATAAAAGAATCAAACCAGTATAAACCCACAAGAACAAAGAAAGCACAAGAAGAAACAAGAGTGAATGGCTCTAGAGCTTAACAACATTTAGAAAGATGTAAACAGAAAAGAGAAATAGTAACTAAGGTAGAAGTCAACAGCAGTTGTTGTCAGAGTGTGTTGTTGGAAGGAATGTTTTGGGAGTATCTGGATGAGGTGGAAAAGGAGTGGTCCCTGGAGATGAGGAAATCAAAGGTCTAAAGTCTAAGGTCTGGTAAAGAAGAGGTTGTCTGTGAGAAGGTGACATCTTTGAGAGTGAGGCAGGTGGTAGCAAGTATACATGAAATCTGTGATGCCATTCATGGGATATAGACATATAGATCCTATGTGGTACAGAATTTACACACACACACACACACACACACACACACAGTCGGACGATTAAGTTCGTGAACTTTCCACCTTGTGCTTACATGGTGGAAAGTTCACAAACTTAATTGTCCTACTTTCGTTTGTTCACGTGTGTATGTATAAAATAGAAGATTTACACACATGTAACATTTCTAGAAAAATACACCCAAAACTGTTTTAAAAAATTTAGACCCTTCTAAATTATTAAGGGTGTTTACCACGAACATAAAAGATACTTTTAAAATAAGAAAAGTTTTTCATTAATTCCTCCTGACAGTTTTCATGTCAGGACTGTAACATCTTTCTCAGTTACACCTTACATTATGTTTAAGTTTCCTCGTAGCTTCTGAAGCTTCTAAACACAAAAGTTTCTGTACACCTTGTGATCTATTCTAAGGATCAAAAACTGTTGCTTTCCTGGAACAAAACTATTGTTTTGATTGTTTCTGAGTCAACTTAGAGCTTGAACTGATCCTGCCAACTGTTTTGAAGGTAACATTCCTTAGAGTGTGTGGGGGGCAGTTGAACAGCAGAGGATTGTGGTCCAGGTTTTGTCATTAACTAGTTGCATGATATTGCCTGGATTATTTAATGCCTCCTATGCAAAATGGAAAGGATACTCTACCTACCTCACAAGTTGGATGTGAGACTGCAATGATATGTGGAAATACTTTAAAAACTACAGCTATACAAACAAAAGATTCTTATTTATACTTGCTACTTTTAAACTCTCCTCCTTTTCTCTTTTCTTAAAATTCATACTTTTCTAATGGTTCCAGAAGAAGTGATGGTAGGCCCCACAGAGCCTTCTGAACTAGTCCAACTCACCCAGTTAGTCTGAGGTCAGAAACTGCAGAGGTTGGAGAGCAGAACTAACAGCACGGGAAATATTGGTTCAGAGCCACCTTGCGAGAGAAGAAAAGCTGAGGCAAAATGTAATTTCTCTTTACTCCCGAGAGTAAAACAAATTTACAAAAATCTTATTAAAACTATGGAAGAAAGAGTTCTGAAAATTTCTTGATGAGCAAGGAATAACAAACAAAATTAATTGTACGGCACTCATTGTTAATTACGTATGTATTTTTCCATAATGTCATTGATATTATCTTTGTTTAGTGGGCTGTTTTATATTAGTAAACATTTAACAAAACGTTTACTTTGGCTTCCTCCTGCCCTGTTTTGGTTCTTCTGCCTCCATGTTTCTCACGAAGTGTTTCAGTTCCTCAGTGCACTTTCTCTTGGCATGGTTTTTCAAGAACATAACTTTTAAGGTTGGCACAAAAATACTGTAGCTTATCAATCCATCTGAGCATTATTATGGTGCCACTAGATAGCTTATTTTCATAATAAAATATACAATGCTTCTTTTTATTCATAATACAAGATTAACAGAAATATTATTATTTGAGAAGGGCTCGATTGTTGGTTTTATTTAGAATGTTAATTTCTGGTTTTGCATTTCTTTCTTCATATATAAATGCAGGGAATATTTTTCTTCTTGGAAAAAGTGACCATTCTTCAAAGACAAGTAAAAGATTGACCTCAGGGTACATGTTTAATATCACAGGCACATGTAACTTGTGAAAATTCAGAAATGTCATTGCTTCCAAAGTATGTTAAATAATAGGTTGGATATATGTCTTGAATTAGGAACTGTGTTCTGCTACATTTAATAGAAAACCCAAATGGCAGATTTAAACAAAGTAACACCTAGTCTGGAGGCAGTTGTTAATATTGATTCTGTGGCTCAGAGTTTCTCAGATTTCCCTTGGCCTTTCCCTCATTATTATAAGATGGCTGCTGTGGCTCTAACCATCACATTCAAGTTCAGGAAGGAAGAAAACAGAAAAGGCAAAGAGCAAAAAGGCCAAGCCAGCCAAGTCTTCCCTTTCTAAAGGCCTTTCCTTGAAAACCCCACTTCTCTCTGGCCAGGATGGTATTACATGACCACCTAGCTGCAAGGAATGTTGGAAAATATAGTTGTTGTTTCAGTTGGGCATATTGCCACCTTCAGCAAAAACGGGGGGAACGGGGACTGATAATAAGGAAGAAAGGGAAAATAATTTTAGGCAAACAATTGGCAGTCTCTACCACATCGTTTTCTTAGAAAAATATCACTTTACTTCAAAATCATTTCTGCAACCCAATGGTTATTTTCTAGTTATAAGAACAACAAAGAAAAACCTTCACAAACTGGCTGCACCACTGCTTTCAGTCTAATGGATTGAATTGTAAGGGCTGATTTGAATTTCTCAATACTATTACTAAAGCAAGTCAGTTTCCCTTCTATTGGGGATTAGTTTCATGGAAATATAAAAGAATTTCAAATATTATATGTCACGTCCAGCACGACAAGAGTTGTGGGGAGTGAGGAGGGGAGCGGTGCAGGGTTAAGACAGTAGCCAAGAAAAGTGTGCAAGCGGGGCCAAGGGACTCCAGCCTCAAGGGCTGAGTCCTGAATTGGCCAACGCATAGCTTTTATTAGTTAGGTGAGGAAGTAAAGGAGATAAAGCTTGTCAATCTCAAGATCTATGAATCCCATACATTATAATAGGAAACTGATTCAAACCAATCACCCTTCTCTGCAGGCAGCAGAACCCTAAGTCTCAGGATGTACTTTCCCAAGGGACAAAACCTTTATGCATATGAATAGATGGAGAGCACATCATTGTGGGAAGGAATGCAGCCATAGAGACAGAGGTTCTCCTTACCAGGGGGAAGGTGGGGGGCTGTGCCCACCTCTCTCTACCCCGCGAGTTTCCCAGGTGGTCCCCATGTGGCTGTGTCTGGCTTGGGTTACCCCTCTCTCCCCGTGGGGAATCTTACCCGTCATTGACTAGCCAGCCATTTTTCTGGGGCCAAACAGGGAGACATAGGGTGTAAGCACAAAGATGAAGCAAAGTCCCAGAAAGGATCCATCTCACAGACTCTCCTTTCTTTAGGGGCAGGTACAAGGAGACAGACGGGTAGGCTGCTGCGTGGCCACAGTTATATACTCAGAACTGTAGTGAGTGGGTCTTCAGAGAATTTTGCTTTTTCTTTTAAAAGGATATTTTCATGGCTTATTTGTAATATACTGTGTTTCCCTGAAAATAAGACCTAACCAGAAAACAAGGCCTAGCATGATTTTTCAGGATGACATCCCCTGAACATAAGCCCTAATGTGTCTTTTGGAGCAAAAATTAATATAAGACCTGGTCTTATTTTTGGGGAAACACGGTAGTAGTTAGGAGGAAAAAATAGCCATACATGAAAAGTATAATCACCCTTATGACCACTTTAGTACTTAAGGTATAGTTGAAAGAAAACTGGCTTTAACATTAGACACACCTGACTTGCAATATAGGCTATTTTAAATACCTCTTTATTGACCATCCTCCTTTTGCCATTGTCACTTATAGGCCATTCTCACCCAACCAAGCCAAGCACATTCCCCCTCAGAGCTCAGCACTGGCTGTTCTCTGCTCAAAGCACTTTACCCTCAGATATCCAAAGGACCCACCAGGGCTTTGTTCAAAGGTCGAAGGTCACTATCTCTAACCACTTCGTTTGAATTTGAAGCAGGAGCTCCCCATCATCTCCCTTTTCTGCTTAATTTTTTTCTATAGCACTTGCATTTATCACCACCATCTTTTCATTTCATTTCAGTGGTAGAAGGGACTTAAATCTTTTACTCCTAGTCTAATATTTTCTTTCATTTTTTCTAAGGAATACAGTAAAAAAAAAAAAAAAAACAGGGCCAGCCCGGTGGCACAGGTAGTTGGAGCTCTGTGCTCCTAATGCCGAAGGCTGCTGGTTCGATTCTCATTTGGGCCAGTGGGCTCTCAACCACAAGGTTGCTAGTTCGACTCCTCGACTCCCGCAAGGGATGGTGGGCTCTGTCCCCTGCAACTAAGATTGAACACGGCACCTTGAACTGAGCTGCCACTGAGATTCCAGATGGCTCAGTTGGTTGGAGCACATCCTCTCAACCACAAGTTTGCAGGTTTGACTCCCACAAGGGATTGTGGGCTGCGCCCCCTGCAACTAGCAACCGCAACTGGACCTGGTGTTGAACGGCACCCTCCACAACTAAGATTGAAAGGACTTGGAAAAAGTCCTGGAAGTACACACCGTTCCCCAATAAAGTCCCTTCCCCAATAAAATCTTAAAGAAAAAAATCCAAACAGTTCAAAAAGTACACAGGAAGGCTAAGTCTTGAGAGTTTTCTGGGAAGGTGGTAGTGATGGCAGTCTAGTGTTTGAATCTTCCTGGATCTCCCCCCCCCCCATATAAAAGGACAATGCAAAATCAAAAACCATCAGCTACCATCTACAATAAAATTAGGCGATAAGATAGAGCCACAGATTCCAAAAGGGAAAACCAAGACCCTCGCAGTATCAGGAGAATGTGAAAGGAATTAGAGAAGTTGAACAACTTTTTGGTTTGTAAGGTTTCCTGGCTATAAAAGCAGATGTACTAGTATTTAGAATATCTATTTACTCTATTTTTTTTTTTGTTTTCTTTAGATTTTTTTCAGTTTTGAGACAAAATTGACATACAGCACTGTATAAGTTTAAGAGGTATATCATATACTGACTTGACTTACATACATTGTGAAATGATTACCACAATAAGTTAACACCCATCATCTCATTTAAAAAACGTGTTTTTTTTTTCTTTGTGCTGGGAACTTTTAGGATCTACTCTCATCAGCTTTCAACTATGCCATACAGCTGTGTTAACTATAGTCATGCTGTACATTACATCCTAGTACTTATCTTATAGCTGGAAGTTTGTACCTTTTGACCACCTTCATTCAATTCCCTATCCCCGCTTTTTTCCTTTTTGTAACAACTAAGACTTTGTAGTCTTTGGTAAGTTCTAAAATGAGTGATGAAACATTGGCATGAGGAATTGTAGCAATGGTCATCACTGTGAATAACATCACAAAAGGAAAGATCATTACACACTGTGTTTCCCCAAAAATAAGACTTAGCCGGACAATCAGCTCTAATGCGTCTTTTGGAGCAAAAATTAATATAAGGTGCGGTCTTGTTTTACTATAAGACCGGGTCTTTAATATAATATATAATATAATATAAACTATAATATAACTGGGCCTTATATTAATTTTTGCTCCAAAAGAGCTGAAATTTTAGAGCTGATTGTCTGGCTAGGTCTTATTTTTGGGGAAACACGGCCTCATGTAATTCCTTGATTGAAATACACACCGTGAAGTATTCTTGCCAAAAATATCAAATATGAATCTGGTCGAGCCTAGATTTAACTATTAATTTATAGAAAACATGAGAACATAGGAACACATTAAATGACAAAATTCAGAATGGGATATTCTATTGGACAAAAGACCAGGTCCCTTCAACAACAATATTGCAAGAAAAAGAGTAACGTATTAAAAAGAGACTTAAGAAACTTATTAACCAAGTGCAATGTTTGGATCCTGATTCAAATAAACTGTATAAAATGTAGAAGTATTTTTTTTTTTAGTATCAAGAAAAGATGTAAGTATTTTTCTCTTTTCTTGCTATCAGAATACTATAAATCAATGACTAGAAAGTAGCTCCCAACAAGCCTAAAGCCTCATTTGTATTTTTCTTTAATATATATGTTGAAAGGGAAAAAATAAAACAAAAATCTAAGTCTTTCACTGCCTACTCCCAGGCTCTGTTCTAGAAGTAAATTCTATTATCATTTGTTTGTATTATCATTGTATCAGAGTTAGATATAAGCATGCCTATTATTCCTTGACTTTCGACAGTGACATACCAGATTTTATTTTATTTTTCTTCAATTTTTTAAAATCTCTTCTTATTTTGTAATGTCACACACTACAGAAATCTTTCAACTTTCAATTTGGTGGCTTTCTAAAAAAAACAAAATAATGATTTTGCATAGAATGATTTGAAACTACCAGTATCTTCTAAGTTTGGGTCTGTTTTTACCAGATCACTGTCTTTAAAAAAGTGGTTCACACAGGGGCCGGCCTGGTGGCTCAGGCGGTTAGAACTACATGCTCCTAACTCCGAAGATTGCCGGTTTGATTCCCACATGGGCCAGTGGGCTCTCAACCACAAGGTTGGCAGTTGGATTCCTCGAGTCCCACAAGGAATGGTGGGCTCCTCCCCCTGCAACTAAGATTGAACACGGCACCTTGAGCTGAGCTGCCTCCAGGATGGCTCAGTTGTTGGTTGGAGCCCAGGCTCTCAACCACAAGGTTGCCAGTTTGACTCCCGCAAGGGATGGTGGGCTGTGCCCCCTGCAACTAGCAACAGTAACTGGACCTGGAGCTGAGCTGCGCCCTCCACAACTAAGACTGAAAGGACAACAACTTGAAGCTGAATGGCACCCTCCACGACTAAGATTGAAAGGACAACAACTTGACTTGGAAAAAAGAAAAAGTCCTGGAAGTACACACTGTTCCCCAATAAAATCTTTAAAAAAAAAAAAAAAGAAAAAGTGGTTCACACATTATTTCTAACAAAATAATATTTAAATCACATATCTCATTTTAACAAAAGTGTTTAAAGTTAAAAATTTCTTCAGGAATATTCTGTTCTCTGCTACTATCATTTGAATAGCCTAGTTTGCAAAGAGCTTTTCCATACATCATTTCATCGAATCCACTCTTCAGCCACCCAAGATTGGTACTATTTCCATGTTTAAAGAAAATAAAACTGAAGATTAGTCCTGAAACCAAGTCTTACACTCTCCTCATAAAACTGAGAAGGGACAGAATGAGGAGCAAATTGTTGAAAGCAAGTCATATTTAAAATATTACAATTTATGGATTATGTTTCACAGGTTCTCAATAAATTGGAAGGGAAATGTTTTTAATCATATGTGTACTTATTTTGAAGTAATTACAAATATAATTTAAAAACATATTCATCTATTTACTCATCCAAGCCTTTATTAAGTACCTATCGTATGTATAATCCTGTGCAAAATATTAAAGGAATACAAAGATGAATTTTAAAATGGTGCCAACTCTCAAGGAGTTTACATTCTAATGATAGTGACAAATAATTTAACACAAATTGTAGGAAAGGAATTACAAGTAAACATTTGCCCCTGATTATGAAAAATCACCTGATTTCTTCATTTAAAGCATAACTACCAGTTGGGAAACATCACTCTTATATACACCTTCATTTGTTCATCCTCTTTAAAGGAGGTTGATTGTTTTCAGAAAAGAAAATGGGGCTGGCCTGGTGGCTCAGATGGTTGGAGCACTATGTTCCTAACACCAAGGTCGCTGGTTTGATTCCCACATGGCCTAGTGAGCTGTGCCCTCTACAACTAAGACTGTGAACAGCGGTTCTCCCTGGAACTGGGCTTCTGAGAGCTGCTATGAGCTGCCACAGGCTGCGACAAGCTGCTGTGCCGTGTGAGTGGCTGGCAGCCATTGTGATTTGAATTTTTAAAATCTCTTAAAGAGAAAAAATGATAGATTCATAAAATCAAATTAACATGCACAGAAAGACAAAGTGTTCTGCAATATGTGAAAAGTTGGGCACAACTGGGTCTAGTATTAAAGAGTTAAATCTGAATTATTTTGGAGACTTGCCTTGGACAAGTTATTATGCACAAATTTCATCGTGTATAAAACAGGGTTGATATTTATTAAGATTATAACTCAGATGCTGTAATTATTTCCATCTGTCAATACGCAAGATTAAAAAAGAGTATAAAAACTTTTCTAATCGTTTATATATCAAAAATAATTTGGAATAAAACTAGAGATAAAAAGAAAAACTGATGATAGTGTGGATAATTTAACAGTAAACTCTCAGTGCAGAAATAAATGTAAGCTATTTTTTCCATATTTAATTACTTTTTAAAAATGGCTCAAAAAAGAAACTTAAAATAACTAGTAAAACAATTTGGGGATTCATTTTGTGAGATATATTGCAGAGAAAAAGAATGGGCAAATAGTATGGTTTTAAAATATGCTTTAAAAAATTCAGAGAATTTTTTTCAAACAAATCACCAAAGGCCAATACTTCTCTTTGCTCTCAATGCTAAGCATTTTTCCCCACCAAAAACAATGAAGTAATTAAAGTATATTTTTTATGACTAATCAGTTTGTGCTAGTTGTGATTCTCAAACTTTTTTTTTTTTTTTAAGGCGGGCACAGCTCACAGTGGCCCATGTGGGGATCAAACTGGCAACCTTGGTGCTTTTAGCACCACGCTTTAACTAACTGAGCTAACTGGCCACCCCCTCAAACACTTTTTAAAAATACAAATTAAGATCAAAGCTGCAAACAGACCATATGTAGCAATTAAAAATCCTGATAGGCAAAGCCTTACTCTAACTGACCAAATGACCAATCAGCTGGATTCAGCCTTTTCAGCTACAGATGACTTTGCTCAAGAGCCCTGCACACATCAGAGGGGTTTCCATCCATGTTCTTAATACAACAAGTACAGCTGCTAACACCAGATGCTGCAAACAGCGCAGGCACAGAGAGGAGGCCCTGCTGATTCTGTTTTATTCTTCCTCAGATTTCTCTTCTCCACCCTCTTCATCAGCTTCATCTTTTTCCTCGCAAGACTCTTGGCTGTTGGTATCAGTGAAACAATTTTCTTCCCCATTCTCTCTTTCTTCTATTTTTTCTTCATTAAAGCTAGAGGAAGAAATTTATCAGTCTTTCAAAGGAAAAATGATTTGGTTTAAAGGTAAACAAACCCTTTACAATGTATGTCATTATGTAGTCAGTCTTCCTCAAGTGTATGAGCTCCAATTTATCAAGAAAACTCCACAAAGTACCAATTGGGAAAATAAATATTATTTCAAAACTTGGTTGATTTTTTCAACTTCATTTGAAAGCATGTTATTATTTTCATTATTTATGCCAGTCAGCAATTTAAATTATTTTGCCTTTAAGACAAGATACTTCATCACCATGTTAATGTTTTGTATGTGTCAAACATGTTAAAATATCAATGTTTTACAACAGTTCACACATATACCACTAGGCAAACAACCTTTTTAAAATATAGAACAGAATTTTATGCTTTCCTGCAGATAAGCATTTTTTCAGAGGTATATCATTCAGATATCTTATATACATTACCTTTCTTTATCTTCATTGAAACTTTTCATCTCTTGATTGCTGAAGGACTCAAATATTTTTCCACTTTGGCCTTTCTTTAAAACAAACTCATCAGATATTCCTAGTGCTTTTAGGGTGTTAGAATAATGCTTTTCTGCGGCCATTCTTGCATTTTTCTATAGGAAAGACAAACCTTTTTAGATGAGAACAAAAGACTTTAAATTTTTATTAAGAATATATGGGTTAAAAGCTCCAGTGAAAATTCACTTCAGTAATCACAGTTAGTTAAAAATATGCATACCCTCTGACCAGCAATTCCATTCCTAGGTATATACCCAGAGAAACTCCTATGTACCGTGTTTCCCCGAAAATAAGACCTAGCAGGACAATCAGCTCTAATGCGTCTTTTGGAGCAAAAATTAATATAAGACCCAGTATCGTATCGTATCGTATCGTATCGTATCGTATCGTATCGTATCGTATCGTATTATTATGTAAGACCCGGTCTTATTTTACTATATAAAATTTTTCTTACATAAATTTTTGCTCCAAAAGACGCATTAGAGTTGATTGTCCGTCTAGATCTTATTTTCGGGGAAACATAGTATGTGTCTCAGGAGACATGCATAAAAATGTTCAGGATAGTACTGTTTGTAACAACCCAAAACTGGAAACAACCACAAATATCTATCAATAGGATTGATAAATAAATTGTGGTCTGTTCATACAACAGAGTAAAATAAAGCAATAAAAATGACTGAACTCTAGCTATACACCACAGCATGGATGGATCTCACAAACATAATACTGAGCGAAAGAAGCAAAAACACAATAAAGTACATATAATGATTCATTTACAAAAAGCTCCCAAACAGGCAAAGCTATTGTTTAGGGATAGGTACACAGGTGATAAAATTGCAAAGAAAAACAAAGAAATGCTTAAGCTAGAATGGTGGTTGCCTCTAGGGGAGAGGAAGTGGCACACAGTTTCTGGGGTGCTGGCAGTGCTCTCTATTTGTTAACCTGGGTGGTGGCCACACGAGTTTTAATCTGTAATTATTCCTTATACTGTACCTGTTTTATACATTTTTATGGCTGCTCAAAGATATCTGGAAAAATCAGTAAGAAAATTGTTCGTATGATAGTTGTCAGAGGGTTTTTATTTTATGTACTGACTGTAAGTTTTACTTTTTAGAAGCCATTATCTCTGTTTCACCAAAGATAATAAAATCACCAGTGTTGTTATCTTTGTGGAGGAAACAATGGATACAGCAATAAAAACATGAATTCAGAATTAGGTTCAAATCTCCAGAATGTTACTGTCTGGCTTTGGGGCCTATGGGCGTTGTGATGACCCTCTCACAAGTCAGAAGTTGTCACAGTTACTGAGAGCACAGGCTTTACGGAGCCACATGATTACTGGGGTTCACACTAGTGCCTTGGCTTTTGTCCACTTTTAGCTCCTTTGAGTGGATATGAACTAGTAGAGGGCCAAGAATTACCATCGACCTCTACCTAAAGCAAGGTGACTACAAATGGCCCAGTTCCAATGCACCAGTGGCATCCTACACTGGAAAGGGTGTGGACAGCACCCAGGTGCCACCCCAAATTTAACACGGAAATCAAGATGCTCCCTCTACCCCACCCCTATTTAAATAGTTTGCTTAAGGTCACAGGAATGGTAAGTGGTAGAACCAAGTCTCTTGACCCTTTCCTCCATCTTTTTGACTCCATTATGCTGCTTTCTCTAAGTGGTAGTGGTCATTCTGGAATTTGAAGGTAATCTAAAGCCTGACTTCAGTGCAGTTGTCAGATAATTACCCAATGCAAGTACTCCAGCATAATGAGGGACCACGGAATCTAGCGTTCCATGGAAGAATTCAAAATAGCAGAGACTGATTACAATGGATAAAACTATCACCAGTGCCTTTTCTGACTCTGGAAAACTGAAAAAGCAGCACTCAAACTGCTAAGATATACCCACTGTGATAACAATTTTTGGCAAAGAAAGTAAACACTGTCCAGAGGCTATGAATACCAACAGACCAGCCTAGGTAAACTGAAAGGCATGGCAAAGTGAGAAGATGAGAACTATGCCCTAAAGACTGTAAATCAGAATAAAGAAACCCCAAACCTAAATCTGAATGCATTAAGAAAAATATATTTTGATTGAAGCAAATATAAAAGACATTAAAATACTAATCAAAATTATTGCTCATAAGCCTTCATCTGAATTTGGTTTAAAGTTCAATTTA
The DNA here is from genome assembly GCF_964194185.1 of Rhinolophus hipposideros. Taxonomy (NCBI): domain Eukaryota; kingdom Metazoa; phylum Chordata; class Mammalia; order Chiroptera; family Rhinolophidae; genus Rhinolophus; species Rhinolophus hipposideros. Next base: position 33,643,399 of record NC_138058.1, on the reverse strand, counting down.
GTATCTACTCAGTTAATAAACCCTGTAATTTCCAAGAAACAGGACAACATGGTTTGTTCTGTATTGGATCACAGGCTTACTCTATTGGGGGATAACTCAACAGCAGCAAGACACCAATTAATAGTTACAAATGAGTAATGCACACAGTTGTGAGTGAATTTATTACATAACAACTGTCAATTAGCACTAATAGTCACAGCAAAATGGACTGCAAGAAAAAAATGTACTAATTTATGTTAAAACCAAAGCAATGGTGAGTCACTGCCAATCACTATTTATAGAATTAATTACCTTTTAATATTTTATATCAAGGTGAATAGTATTTAATTGTTCCTAATTGAAACATTTCCCCCTTGCATTTCACCATGCAAAAGAATGATAGACTATGAGATAAAAGGAACAATTAAAATATCTGTATGGTTACTTATTTTACTATCAAACACTCTAAAATAAAAAAAAGGGCTTCATTTCTTCAGGAAACCAAAATAACATGTGATGAAACTTTGTCTGTCAGCACCCTAGACTGAAGGGAATAAATACTTATTTTTATAACTGTAAGTTTAGTTTATAGTAATCCTTTCATTTCTTTAGTAATTACTGCTTACTTATTTTGTGACAAGCCCTCATGGGAGGTAGGGGGTATACAGGGAGAAAAAAGTGTTTTGGGAAAAGGAAACAGCATGGGAGGGCCAAAAATATAAGAAGAAATATCAGGTATGAAACTAACCTATGTCTTCAACATTTAAAATTTCTTTATAAGTTTAATTTCATACACACTGCTTATTTTGCCACATTTTCTCTGGTGCTTAGAAACAGTGGGAATTCACAGCATGGCAAAATAGTTTATTAATGCTGAGACTTTTCACTAATACATCAAGGTATAGTTCTTAGCATGGGCTAATACCAAAAAGAAAATGACAGGTCATTTGATCATAATAGCTAAGTTTTGGTTCAACAGATGTTTATTTTATTAGCATCGCCTCTGTGCCTGATGTTGTCCTACGTGCTAGGTGCTGGGAATACAAAGATTTGACTACCATCTTTAAAAGCAACTAGTTGGAAGGAAGAGAGATCATTAGATGATTCCCATACAATATGTCAAAAGCAAAGAGAGAAGTATGCAAAGGAAAAGAACAGAGGAAAGGGCACCTAATCCAATCAGGGGAAACAATGCAAGAAGTGCTTTTACCCTAAGACGTGAAAGAGTAGAAGGAAAGATAGGAAGAGGCTCTAAGGGTATTCAGAAACAGTTGGAGAGTAAAGGGTGTACATCGTGAGGGTTGGGAGGAGTGCAGTAGTAGATGAACAGGGATCAGATCATAGAGGATTCTGTATACCATGCTAAGACTCACGGATTTATCTTCTGAGAGAAAGCAGGACAGCTTAGAGTTAAATGTTTGGAAGCAGACTGACTTGGGTTCCAATCCTAGTTCCATTATTTACTAACTATAAATCTTATGAATTACCTTCTTCGAACTTCAGTTCCTTCCTTTATAATATAGGAAGAACCACCTTGTAGCATTGTTTGGAGAAATCAGTGACAAGACCCCTTGATACCATTCATTGAAAATGAGAAGGAATGGAATCAGTGTATGCATAATTGCCACTGTTATCAGGGGTGATTAATTACCTACCCAGGGTTAACATTTTCACAAGGGAATGGGAATGGCAAAGCAAATATATAATGGGTGGCTTTGCAAAGAACAAGGTAGGAAAGCCAGTCAAACCATTATATTAACTCAAATAGGAAATAATAGAGGTTTCACCTAGCATTTCACGGTCAGGAATGGAGAAAGGCAGATCCAAAAATTATTCAGGAAGAAATCCTTTCAGTTCTCTCAGTGACAGTTAAATGGGGAGAAAAGGTGGTTCCCATTCATCTAAATAGTGGCCCAACCAGAATGGGAAATCAAAGAAGAGGATCTAGTTTGGGGCAAGATGAATGTAAGATGCCTGTGGGAAATCTGGGTCAACATATTCGTATGCACCAGGCAAGGGGACACAAAAACCTGCAGTTGGGAGCTGGAGATAACTGCTTTGAGCCAAAGTCAATCACTTTATGCTGAGTAATGTCCAACAGCTTATGATGATTTTGCCCCTTAAGTTGAAACTGAGATAACAAAAGAAACTCACCACTTAAAATGGCAAGCACTACATATGAGTAAAATTATATCCAAATCAATAAGTAAAGGGTTTCCATAGCTTTGAGAGATGGTAATATGTAGATTTACCACAATACATGTTTCTAGTCCTCAATGAGTCATTGACAAGGACCGTCCTGTAATGACACTCATGTGTCCCAGGCATGTGCTGGCAGAAAGCTCCAAATGTAACAGCTTTAAATTCATAATACAACCCCTGTAACCTTCATGACTCTGTCTATTGTTAAGCCATGTCACCCTTAGGGACCTCTTCCCTATGGGCACTAAAGAGAAGATGATCTGAAATTGACAAATCTCTCTTAAGGGAAAGATTGTAAAACTGAATGTAAATTTAGTAAAATCAGGATTCACTGTCCAAATTATCTTTCCAATAAAAAGGAAAGCCTTTACTCAGTTAAAAAAAACCACCTGATCAACAAAATAAAAAGGCAAACTACTGAATGGAGAAAATATCTGCAAACCATGTATCTGATAAGGGGTTAATATCCAAAATATATAAAGAACTCATCCAAGTCAACAGCAAAAAAACAAATAATCCAATTTAAAAGTAGGCAAAGGACTAGACATTTTCCCAAAGATATTCAAATGGCCAAGAGGTACATGAACAGGTACTCAAAATCACTAATCATTAGTGAAATACAAGTCAAAACTAAATGAGATAAAACTTCACGCTTGTTATAATGGCTATTATCAAAAAGACAAGAGAGAAATGCTGGTGAAGATGTGGAGAAAAGGGAACCCTTGTGCACTGTTAGTGGGAATGTAATTAGTGCAGCCACTATGGGAAATAGTATAGTTCCTCAAAAAATTAAACATAGAACTATCACAAGATCCAGCAACTCCACTTCTGGGTATATATCTGAAGGAAACAAAATCACTATCTTGAAGAGATAGCTGTATCCCATTCATCAAAGCATTATTTACAATTGCCACAATATGGAAACAAACTAAGAGTCCACTGAAAGATGAATAGATAAAGAAAATGTGGTTTAGTTGCACTGTCAAATGGGTCCTCATCCACTTTATTCACCGGATCTGGCACCGTGTGACTTCTGGCTCTTCCCCAAAGTCAAAATGACCATGAAAGGTGAATTGATTCAGGACACAGAGGCAGCCACGACAGTGCAACTAAAGACACTAAGGAAAGAGGATTTCCAGAACGGTGTCATAAAGTGGCAAGAACGATGGGATAAGTGTGTTCGAAGTGAGGGGGAGTATTTTGAGAAGGATTAATAGCAATGTGTCTTTTACTATAATAATTTTTTTAAATTTGAACATTCACCGTATTGTTTGATCACACCTCATATATGAAGTGATGGATGTTAACTAAACTTACTATGGTAATCATTTCATGCAATTTATGTATGTCAAATCATCGTGCTTAAACTTATACAGTACTGTATGTCAGTTATATTTCAATTTAAAAAAATAGCAGAAATAAATCTGATTCAATTATCTATTTTGTTTTTTAATTCTTCAGAAACCTCCAAATCATATCATAAAGCCTCACCTTAATATTCGGCCAAGTTGATACTAAAAAAGACCAGCCATTAAAAATAGCTTGCGAAACTATTCTTTTGAAAATGACTGGATTAGCAGTGTAATCTTTATCAAGTTTATGTGTCCCATCAACAAGATTAAATGCTCAGATTTAGGCAGAAGTACTTACTTGACTGATTTGATGAAGCTGTCATAGAAATAATATATGTCAATACATTATATAACACATAAGAAAAATGGGTTGTAAATAAAAGCTGGAGATGTTTAAAAAAAAAAAAAGCTGACAATAGCTCTTAAATTCCAACAAACACAACCTGAGCAACTCTTTCAAATAGCAGTGGCCTGTTTTTTAATTTTTCTTCTCTTTCTTCCAGTTCTTGTCGATACTCTCTCATCCTTTCCTTTTCACTCTTTCTAAAAATCAAATAAAAGGGATGGAATTTTAAAAAGACGTAAGAACTTGCATATGTAACATTTAGCTTAGATGACAAACCAGAAATTAAATTATAGGCACAGTTTACAGTTTACCACCATTCCTTTTCTAGACTGGTCAATTTTTATGGAATTTAGAATTAAATACAGAATAATTATGGAATACAGAATAAAAATCCTAGGTTCTGAAAGCACATGTTTTACATCCTGGGAGCAGTCTGGGTACTTTGAATGCTCTGAATGTATTAAGGGGCTTCAAACTGGCCTGAAGAGATGAATATACTTATCTCATTTATAAGTATATAAAACCAAGAAAAATTGGTCCAAATCAGATATTGTTTCTTTAAGGAATTTCTTCTGAAAACAAGTCCTTGCTTTTCTTTATTTCCCTAAATAGATCTCTTATAGGTTGGTGGCAAAGTTAATTAAAATCGGAACAGGTCAGAGGAGAAATGGGGAGTATGGCACTATAATATATAGAGGAACAGCAACCAAGATACATAAATTCACAGAAAGTGTACTTATTATTTGGGCAAGATCCTATAATGAATTAAACTATTCTGTTTTCTCTACATAAAATATACCAACTCTACCAAGATAATAAAATTTCATGGATTAGAGAAAATAATACTATAAAATGATAATTATGCTTAATTATATACAAGTTGGTACGAAAAATCCGGTTTATTTTCTAAAGATGAATAGTGTATTTCTAAGAAATTCTTTTCTTAAGTTCATCAGATTAAGGTCCTTCTATGTAAACTACATTGATAGACATTATAAGGAACATAAACATAATATACATTATAAAGGAATATTATTATTATATATAATAAACATTTAAAAAAGAAGTACTTAAAAGCAAGTATAGATTTTGGCAGTATTTATAGATCAGATTAAAATTGAATAAATTATATTACTTACCTGGCTTTAGGAATTATTTTTCTACTTAAACATGAACACTTTTATGTTTATGTGCAACATAAAAATGTTCTTCTGGAACACTGGTTTTCAAACTTTGAAGAATTCCAGTGTTCTGTGAAGGGGTTCTGTGAATATTTTCAGTTATCTATATTAAAACTAACAAAATGCAACACTTACCACTAAATATTACCACACATGTGTTAATCAAAATATTACATACTTGATGTTAATTAACACCAGTGTGTTAATTTGTGTCATCAGATTTCATGCAATCCTTAGAACAAAGCTCGACATATCTGTTTATTGAAGAATATTCTGAGGTTACATGGCAAACTGTTAAAAAAAGAGCTTTATCTGTGTGAATCAAGATTTTTTTCTCAATATTATATTGTGCAATCAATAATAACATAAAGAAAAAGATTAGATGCTGATATGAGATTATATTAACTATGGCCACAATATAAAACGTTTCTGTTCATCAACATGGCGTCATGGTCCTCACCATCAGAGGTGTGAGTATACATGTTGGTCCTCACCGTGCGGTGAGTGAGTGAAGTGAATATGAGTGTGTGAGTGTGTGTGAGTGTGTGTGAGCGTGTGTGTGTTGAGTATAAGTAACTGGCAGTAACTTGAATCCAGAAACTAAAATACTAATAGTAGTCTTCATCTTTTCATATATTTGTATCTACTGATTAAAAAAAGAAAGTTTGAATACCAATGATCTGGAGGTTCAGGATTCTTTCATGATACCTGAGAGATTTTATTCTGGATTTAGACATTTGAGCTAAACTTTGACGGGAGTCATAAGCCTTAGACCGGGTTGTCAGGAGTTTCTGCAATCCTTTCATTCTTTGCTTCTGCTTAGTTAGGATCCGATTTCTCTCTTCTTCCAACATTTTCTTTTCCTCCAATGATCTCCTGAGGGCAACAAACTAAGGCTTAATTCACTTTAAGCCAATGAGAATGTTGCTTAGCAAAGATTTAACACAGGATAATTCAAAGGTTGAAAAGAGGCAACTTTTTTCAGAAGGATCTGACTTTGTGAAATTGGAAATCAATAGACAGACTATAACCTTTTCTATCCCCAAAGGTTCATAAAATGGAAAACACATGTCTTAGAGTACCCTCTGGCAAAATATTATATATTATATAGTAAAATATATTACCAGCTATAATAATTTCTTCATATTTTCAAATTCACCAACATAAAATCAATTGCGCTGCATACACTATTATAGCAAGCATAAGTCAGTCAGTACTGTAAACTAGTTCTTTACCTTGTGGCTTGTTCTCTGCCTCTGGAAGATACTGTAGGCATTGGAGGGTTGCAGTTACAAGGCACACGCTTTGCACTTGCACTTCTTACTGGTGACTTGTGCCTTGGAGACAGATAAGGCCAAAGTGTTTCTTTTAAATTTTCTTCATCTGCTTCAATGTCTTCCAAAATGTTATCTCTTTTACTGTCTGCATGTGAGGCTGCATGAAGATCAGGTGGTTTACTGACTGTGAGGAGTTTTGGATTCTTCTGTTTTGAGTGGTGTTTCTGATATTTCCCAGGAAGGTCTCCAAAATCAGCAGTCTGGCACTTAGCCTTCTGTTTATAGTCCAACTTTTTAGCCTGTTCAGGACACTTGGGCTTCCTTGCAGCACAACCTCTGGGAGTTGGTCTACAAGGCAGAGATGAATCTATTAAAAGCTCCTGGGCTCTCAGCTGTGCCCCAGTGTTTCTACAGAGCTCTTCTTCTTTTGACCTGTCACTGGTAGTTGAACCATAAGTAGATCGAGGTATAGGTCTGGCTTTAAATCGATTTGTTTTCTTTTTAGACTTAAAAAAGTCTCTTAGCTGCTTTTCTCGGATTGCTTGTTTCTGTTCCTCCCTTGCAATAAACTTAAATGGTTTTTGTGAGGCCAAAAGAGCTTCTTTGTTTTTCTCCTTCATAGTCCTCCTCCGTTCTTCATTTCGCTTGACTATGTCATAATAAAGAGGGAGAAAGACGAATGCTGGAACTGGATTGGCTCGGAATTTTTTCTTACACTCTGAATCTTCTTGTTTTTTGAGTAGTTTGTGTACCATTTCAATATCTGATTTAGATTTCATGTTCTCTTCTTTTTTCTTCTGTTCTCTAATCATCATTTGGAAAGGCTCAGGTACTGTAATCTTTGGCACCCATTCTTTTGGTTTCTTCTTTGTTTTTTCAAACACTGGGAAGTCACCATCTTCACACTGAATATAATCTCTAACAGAAAAATTTGTCCACATGTTGTTGATGAGCTCCTTAGCATAGGTCATCATTCTGTTTTTCTCAGGATATTCCTTCTCTAAGTTGGGCATCTCATCTTCAGAGGAACTCAGTATCAAGGAGGAAGAATGACCCAAATCAAGCTCTGAAAGCGATGTCATTAAAGAGACACGGTGACAAGAGTTCTTTTCTGATACAGACCTAAGTGAGAAGAAGAATTAGGATACACTCTCAGTTGTATGTGACCAAATATAAAAATTAAGAATTATACATTTTCTTAGATCAAGGTATAATCAGAAGATAGGAGCTGAATAGAGCTTGTAAAAATTACGTATTACTTTTATTTTGGAATAGAACTGGAAGATGACTATAAATTATCTAATTCGACATCCTCACTTTACAGGCAAGGAACCTGAGACAGCTGAGGTTCCTCGTGTCTCTAACCTCTATTGAACTCTCCACACGATTTCCAGATCAGATACATCTGATCATATCACTCCCCTTCTTGAAACTTTCCTGTGATTTGTCATTATTATGAAGTCAAGTATAGATTGTAAAGCACTTCAAGATTAGCCCCTGCCCACCTTTCCCATTGCACCTCTCGCCTGTCCCTATTCCCTCGTCACCATTCTTAAGTCATATCCAATCACACACACCATGATTTCTCAAGCTGCCATGCCTTTGCACATGTGGTTTCTGCTGCCTAGACGGCCACTCCTTGCTTCCTGCATCTGCTGCAGCCATTCCTCCTTCAAGACTGAACTCAGATATGACACTTCAGTAGAAAATTCCTGCTTGTGTCCCTCCACTGACATCTTGACACGATCAACTGCTTCTTCCTGTGTCTCCATAGCACTGTTACATCATGTTTATTACCATTTTGGTTCTCAGCTAGTCTCGGAGTTCCTTGGGGGCATCTTGATTTTGACTCCTCAGCATCCAGGCGAAGTCTGGCACACAGGAGGTGCTCAGTCAGTGCTGACCAACTGGATGAGTTAAGGGACTTGCCTCAGGTTTCAAAATAAGCGACTTTATAGCAGAAAGGGGTCTGGAAATTATAGACTATTTTGAAAACTTGAATCATCAGATTTATGTCTCAGTCCTCAACTCTTTGTACCATATCTTTAATGAGCCAGTGTTAATCCACATATTATAAAGGACTTTTAAAATTAAATTTTAATATTCATCATTTAAATGGCCCAGACTAAATATTCTGATAATGTCTACAGTTCTATGAATGATAGGCAAGAGAGAAAAGACCAAATGGCCACCAAATAACCCTCAAAACAAGAAGTCATTAAACATTTTACATAAAATCCCACTTCCATATATCATTAAAAGGACAAAAGGATACTTGAGAGAAAATATTCTGAAATAATTTTGTTCTGCACTTTTAAGTATACATTTTATTTCACAGTCCACAAATAACATTATGTACAAACTTACGTGGAAGAGACACTAGAAAGTTCTTCCCTGATGATCAGTGGTCGAACTTCCTTTAAATTTAATTTATTCTGGTACATTTTCTCTAACTTTGCCATAGTTTCCATGTGGGCAGCCTTCAGCTCCTCTAGTCTCCTGAAATATTCTTCGTTAGAGTAGTAAATATCAGAAAAGTCCACGAGGTCCTCACAGCTGATACATGTTTGTTCCTCCACCCCGGAAACATTGGTGTTAAAATCAGCCTGATAGAAGGAAAAAACCTGTTATGTGGTATCTGGAATTGAAAGACAAGTGAAGTTAACACTGAATCCCAATGCTGCTTCTTACCTGTAGGTTGCATACATATACTAATAGATTATAAGTTACTTGTGGGATGAAGTGCATTTTCCCTTAATGACATTGTATTAAGAATGAGAGACAGAGAGACCAAGTTGCCAGAAAATAAATGCTATTTAATCCTTTTATAAAGGATGGTTAGATTCCCAGACCACAGTACATTATAATAGGATAGAACCAAACCCTTTATAAAGAGCCTCTTTCTGAGTTGTAAGTTTTAACTGAGATGAAGAACACTGTTCCTCCTGCTACAAACCAAGCAACCACAACCCAACACCCTCCCCCACTGGGTTCCTGCAGTATACACCAAGGGTGTGTCAGTGGAGAGAAGATAGGGGAATGGGGGAATGAGGGCAGGAGAATGGAGGGAACAAAGTTCTCAGTGGCTCATCAAGAAGCCAGAGAGAAGCCCTCCTGGATGTCCAGGGGAGAGCTAAGGAGGGAGTACGAGGGTGCGGAAGGAGGTGGGAGGGACTTTCAGAACAGCCATTCCTGTGGATAACAAGAGCAGTAGCTCCCCTGGGTGACAGGGCCTGTGATAGTGAAAAGAGAACAAGAGTAGTATAGTGTAGTTATAATGTGTAGTTATTCTATATATAGATCAGGTCTGGAAGGGTCTGACCGATCTTTTTCCCTCACTCCTTTCATATTCCTTTCATAGTTCTTTTAATTGAAGCAACTATAGAGGTAAAATCCCATTCTCTACATAAATATAGAAATTTTAATATTCTCTCAGCTGAGAGACAGTTGAAGTTATTTATGGCACTATGCATATGATACTATGCGTGGTCAGGCTGCTGACCATGGTCTTAAATTTAGCCTACTGCCCAAAGTAGACTCAAAATGAAAAGAGCGTATTTGCCATAGAAAATTAACAGACCCAATCTGATAAGACACTAGGAAATAAATCTGAGGAGCTTCTCCCAACAGGAAAACTCAGAAAAGTCAATTGTATATAATAGTTATAGAAATGGTGTTTTAAAAATGGGCTAAAAACAGTATACAAGAGGCCAGTGTTGTACCACTTGGGGTAACTTTGAGAAAACAAATGAAGGAAAACAAGTTTTCTTCAGTAGAACTGGTGTGCAGAAACTATGACTCAGAGAATGTTTTATTGTCATATAACTCAATTAAGAGAATTTTCTGATATCTTCTGTTTCTACATATGCTCCTCACCATTACCTGATCTGTGGGGATGAATATTTTGTTAACTTCCTCATTCATTAAATATTTAGGGACATCCAGCATTTAGCTAGCTGCTGGAAGATACAAATCAGATAAAAACTCCACCTTTGAGAAGTTTCCAACTAGTTTAGGAGAGGACATGTACATAAATAATTGACAGAGCTCCTCATTCCATGAGCTGCTCCCCGCTGAGCAGGGAGACAAATGAGTAACCATGTACGTCTAATGTCAGCCTCCATGAGAGAAGGAATGCCTAATACTGATGGGGGAGGCAGAATTTGCAGAGGTGAGGCAGACTGGAAATATAAAGTTGGATAATGACAAAGTTTGTAAGATTAGGGAAGCACTGAAAAACAAATCCAGGGCACAGTACTAGAACATTCATCATATGTTACCTCATGATGATGCAATAAGCATACTCTGTTCTTGATGAGGAAACTGAGGCTTGGAAGATTTAGGTGACCTGCCTTCACTCACAGAGCTAACAAGTAGCAGAGCTGGGATTTAATCCAAATCCCAAGTGTTAGGCTCTAAAAACACACCACACTCCTCTGAAGGGCAGGAAGGGTTTTTAAGAAGCAACAGTAGGAATAGGCATGACGTGCTCAGAGACATAAAAAGTCTGAGTAGGGGTGGGAAATGGTGTATGTGGAGCACAAATGTACAGCTAAAAAAAATACTAAGTTTCCAAGAGAAGAGGATAAGTATTTCCTCACAAAGGACTTAATCATTCAGAGAAATACTAGGTGCCCTAACGAGGTATATTCTAAGTATTAAGGAAAGGGCTTAATCTCCAAAAATTATGACTAAAACAGGGAGGATATGCCAAAGAAATGTTTTTAGGCAAAAGCATCCATGTGCTCTCCATTCATTCTTTTAGAACATCCCTTAAAAGAAGGTCTTATGACAATCATTTTCACAAAAAGGATAAAAATTATTTGGACCTAGAAAACTGTTTGAAAAAGAAAGATATAGAAGGATGAGTAGTAGCTTCTGAAGAGATGTGGCAGGTCTGAGAAATTATACTTATGCACTGACTTCTGACAGTATCCATTCCGTTTCTGCTTAATACTGTTAACACTAGCCTGAACTGTTCAGATAAACTGATCCCATAGTCTTTTACCTAAAACAGATGAATGGTTAATAAGCGACTTCCAACTCTAATTGCATCTTTAATTGTCTCCACACAGAAGAAAACATTTTAGTAGATCAAATAACCTAGACCAAGCAGACTATTTTCCAAGAGCCTAAAATAGCACCCTTTCCCTTTAAAAGCCGTTTGGCTTTTTGTGGAATGTTTTACTTGCAGCCACTAGATTAGCGGATAATCTTCCCTAGATTGGCTTGACCCATTTAGATGATGACTCCTTCCAGCACATATGCTTCATTAGTGATCAGCAGTGATAATTATTTGCGGTATAGGGTATCTAGTATCATCTACAATTCTGGAATTTTTATTTAAAATTTTTTTCATTGAAAGGATTTGTAAGGAATGAGGCAGATCTACATGTGCTAACATGGGTAAGCCCTCAATAAATGATAAGAGAAAAAAAGCAAGCTGCAAAACAATATGTATACATAAAATGCCACCACATATTAAATTATTATGTACACAGGAGACAGGAAAAACCCCAAAAGAATATATCAGTTTCAAAACAGTGGCTACTGATAGTGGGGAGGAGGGACCCAGACTTTCTTTTGGGGAGGGGGGAGAGGTATTAAAAGGGCCTAAGCCTTATTTGTAACATTTGAAATTTTAAAAGGAGAATGTGTTCAGTATTACTTCCATAATTAAAATATATAACTTTAAAAAAAAAGAAAAAGACTGTTTTGTGAATATTAGTACTAATTAAAACTGAACAATCTCTAAAGACTATTTGGTCTGCCTTGCACCTCCCATATTACTATTGGAAGGTGGCTCTCACCCCGCAGCAATACTGCGGTACCTTTTCCTTGCTCTTCAACCTGCTCCTGCCTCATGCACATGCTCCTGCCAACTGCACATGATAACTCTTACAAGAAAACAGAAACCATCAGAGAGGCAAGTTCCCTCATCATCCCATCCATATAACTGCCTGCTTTTGTGCCCCTTTTCTCCTTTCCTCCTGCTTCAGGGATGAAATGTCCCTTCTCTTAACAGCATTTGACCCTTTCTGTCATCATGAAAACCAATGAATGGGGGATTTCCACATTCCTGTGATAATCCTTCTACTACTGTAGCTGGTCCTTAATCTCTTTTGTCTCCTTTTTCTCTACCTGACTGTTCATGTTGAGGTTTTTTAAAGAGTTCCATGCAAGGCCCCTTCTCTACTTTCTCTGCACTCTCCCTAAGTGATTTTATCCATTCTCATTGTTTCAAAAATGCTAAAACCTCCCAGATAGAAATCTCCAATTCAGACCCCACAGGACTACTGTTTCCCAACTACTTCTTACACATTTCTACTTGGTAGTTTCATAGGCATCTCAAAGTTACCATGTTCAAAACTGAGAACCTTGATTCCCACTCAGCCTCCAACTCATTCCTCCCAAGTTATCCCCAGTTCAGTAAATGGCCATTACCTTCCATGTAGCTGGTCAAACCAGAAACCTGGGAATGAGCATTCTTCGTTTCTTTGTCTTCCTTTGCTTTCAAGTCCAATCTTTAACAGTAATTCCTATCCATTCTAGAGAAATCTGTCCACTTTTTGCCATCTTCCCTAGACTCTAGGTCCACGCCACTGCCTTCAACACCTGAATTACTGAAACAGCCTCCTAACCATCTTCTTACTTCTGCTTTGTCAAACCCACCAAGCATTCTCCACAAAACCACAGACTCATATTTTAAAAATATAACTAGGAATATGTCAGATCTCTTAAAAGTCTTCAAGGACCACCCACCTACAATAAACACTCAACTCCTTACTTGGTCAATAAGGCCCTGAACGAGCAGGCCCTGCTTACCTCGCCAATCTACTCTCTCCCCTCTCCCTTTCTTTCCCTCACTCTTTCCCAGTCTTGTTGGTTTTCTTTCAGATCCTTAATCACACAAAGCTTTTCCTATCTCACCGCCTCTGCATATTCTGTTCCCTTTCCCTGGAATGCTTTTCCCACCCCTACTCTTCAAATGGCTACTTTTTTTCATTTATCAGACATTGACCTAAATGTTAACACATTTAAATAGGTTCCCTCCTACTTCTTTTCAAAATTATAGTAACCTGTTAATTTCTTTTCCAACATTTCCCATCTTATGTTCATTGTTCATTTTTCTTTATTATGTAGCCTCCCCACCAGACTGGAAGCTCTGCAATGATGTGAGCTATGTTTGCTTCATTCACCACTGAAGAGTCAGTGACTAGCTCAATATTTATTTTAATAAATGCTCAATATTTGATTTTAAAAAAGAGAGAGAGACCCCATTAGGAAAGTCAGTGAAATTTTTTAACTGTGGAAATTTTAACTGCTATACCCGTGTCATCATCAACCACGTAACAAGGCCTATGAACTGATATCTCCAACTAGGCTAGGTTCAAGGAACATGCCTCATTGCCCAGTATGGGCAGTCTTGTAAGGGGTACGGGGGCTTTGGCAAACCAAAGAGGCCTACTATGACAGTTGGTTCTCTAATCAATCTTGTGTGATGGCTATGGCATCTGAGTTTACTACATTTTATAGATGACAAAGTTGAGCCAAATCAACCTTTAAAAATCAAGGTGCAGACCCAAGCCAGCTTGGCTCCCACACTCTCTTTCCTGCCTTTTCAGAGCTTTTTCCCCCACCCCAGTATCCTCTGGTTATCAGGCAATAAGTAGCAGATTGTCCAGGTTTGCTTTTGGGTTCTTCAAATGTAGTGGTCACAGAATAGTGTCAAATTGATAAGACTTAACTTCCTTTTTTGGGGGGAGGGAGGTGTAGGATTCTGTCCCTTTGAAACTAATCTCTCGGAAAGTAATTAAGTTTCTAATACAAATTTGCAATTTAATAAGGCATTATGGAAGTATACTGCAACTATAGAAATAACTGACTCCTCTACCACAGCAATCCAAAATAGAATTTAATCTTTGGGCAGGTTGTTCAAATGACAGTCTCACTGGCAGTAGTTATTATTATTACTAATTTATACAAACTGTTATTTAGATATGACACACATTCTCTCATTTGGTTCTCATAATATCCCAGTGAGGCAAGAAAGAGAGACAATTATTAAAGTTCTTTTACAGATATAAAAACTGAGATTGAAGGAAATTACATCCTAATATCATCTAGCAAATAGCAGAGAATGGGTCATAATCAGGATTCCAAATTCTCCATTCAAATCTTTTTCCTCCATCACTTTGTCTCCTTTCTTGGCTACTAAACTTGTGTTGAGGGAAAGCTTTATCATGAATGAAACTGGCCCTTAGACTCCCTCTGGTTCATGTTCAGGGTCTGAATCTGCCTTACTCTGGATAACCTCTAATAATTTACATCTGTTGGTGAAATGCTGACCATAAAAGATGTCGCTACAGATTTTCTGATTAACGGTTTTGGTATAGTTTAAAGAGATTAGAATTCCAAAATATCTACTGATTTCTATTAGCCCTGTAGACCATAATGTTTTGTATCTGAGAGGCTTGGGCAAATAGTATTAAGACTCTTTAGCTGGAGATTTATAGCTGCAGGTAGATAGTTAAAATTCAATGTTTCTATATTTTAAGGGAATAGCACAGATGGCAGTCTTGGCCCTCTACCTGGTGGACAGGTGTTCACGACACATATGACACTGAAAAGTGATCAGTGAAAAGGCTATCTCATCCCACCCTGAAAAACCATTTAGGAAATATTGGGTCTTCAGTAATTTGCTTCTCTGGATGCTTAACTACTATATCCATGTCTGATCTATCCACTGAACACTTGATGGTTTTAAATATCGCCTCTTATGTATCGTGTTAAGATGCACTAATAACCAAGATCTTAAGGTGACAACAAAACACACTTCGGACAGCACAGTTGATTCGCCTGAGTTTTATAGGTTATCCTCTATGGGGGTAGATCAGTCTTCCCCAAGTTAAAAATTAAAGGGAATAGCTACTTCTGACAGATGCTGGGAAATAAGGACTAAGGTTCTGTACTTTGCACTCTAGTCTAAATAGAGTGAAGTAAACGCTCTCCAAGAAATTTTTACAACAGTCTCATTGGTGAAAATGATAAGACTTTTCAGTGCCTCGCCGAGGTTTTGAGGGGTTTTCATGGGGCCAGAAAGAAGGTGCTGGGCCAGGATTACTGGATAGGGAGGATCTGGGCAGCGCGTCGCTCAGCCCAGCGCGGAGGCCGACCGGCCTGCACCCAGCCAGCGCCCAACCCCAGCCCACGTCCCGCCCCTACATTACCAGCGCCCGCGCCGGCCGCACCGCCTCCTCCCGCTCTTCCTGTTTCTCCTCCTCCAAGGCCGCTGCCGCCAGGGCCTCTAAGGGGTCTTCGCGTTGGTACTGGGCGACCCGCGCCCAGGTGTTGGTATTTACCGGGATTTGGAGACTGGAGGTCTCCAGCTCCGCCGCTGGGTGCGAGGCGGCCATCAGCTCGCCGCCGAGGCCTGAGCGCCCGCGCCGAGTCGGGGCTGGGAAGCTGGCGCGGCCTCAGGCTACCGGGAGACTCCCTGCTTGGAGTGGGCGGTTACTAGGGGCACGGTAACTAGGGACGCTACAAGGGCCGCGAGGGGCCAAAAGTTACTGAAAATCCTCGCACGCTGCAGGAGATTCAAGGCGGGCGCTTCCTGGATGATGGGAGTCAGAACTGAGTCTCTGCTGGTTTATTAGAGGGTTGGCAGGCAGAACAGGGCATCGCTTCCCCAGCTTCGCGCCTCACCGCCTAAACGCAGACTATTCACATTATACTAATAAAAAAACTCGTTTTGTGAATAAAGAAAACAGCGCCTTTTCATTCATTGAACTGACATGTTAAAAGAAGACGGGGCGTTAGAGGAAAGCAGGGGATATGATTGTGTGGCGGTCTCAGAACAGTGGCAAGGTTTGCATCCTGCTACCTGACATGGCTCCCCCTGAGTCAGAGAATGGAAAGGAGTGCGGTATTTTACTTTGATTGACTTGAGAGCTACCAGAAATTGGCCAATCCAAAGAAGGCTGCTAGGTACGCGATTTTTCTTGGTCTGACCAATAAAAGGCCAGAGTTGGGTGGGGCCTAGCCCACCCACCAGTGAGTGACAGTGCAGGTGTTTGCTGCTTGCTTTAAATAACTTTATAGTGGTGGTGTTGGAGGTCGTGAGCTCCCAATAGTAACCAGAGACACACCTCATCTCCACCTCACCCCATCAACATCTCACTCGAGATTTGGGCGCTTCAAACGGCACCTCCCTTCTAAGCCACGTGGCTCTTAAGAGAAGCCTAGCCTGAAAATAGCAGACATGGTGCAGTCTCAGCCATCTGCTACCTAAGACCCCACTTCCTGAGGCTGAGGCTGTTGTAATTTTCCCTCTCTGTTCTCCAGCCTCCTCCTGCCTCCAGCTCCACAACCTGCCATGGACCATCACCACGGTAAAGTTTGTGTGCAGCACGTGCTGTTTGGAACTCAACTCTGAGATCTGAGCCCTTTTTACCTTTCTTGTTCGCAGGTCTGGTGTGTTAGCACCTGCAAAATCCCCACACACACTCCCCCACCTCCTTAAGCTGCCCTTGGTTTGAGCTGGAATGTGCTTCTCACACTGAACAAATACTGGCTCAATTCGGAGTAGAAGCCAGAGTTGAAACCCATGAGGTATGGACACCCCAAGTGACCATAGTGGGGACTTCCAGTCATTATGCAGCTGGTTCTGTGGCTGCATGTGCCTGTCTTGGGATTTGGTGTAAGCCCGACCTCAAAACAGTAAGATGTGTCTACACGTTGAAGCACTACAAAATACTAGGCAAGGATAGGCAAGAATAGGATAAGATAGGAATAGAATAGAACATGTTGTGTATGTATGTAGAAGAGCTGATAAGTTTCCATTCACCAGCAATATTCTAAATTTGTAGATACCTAATAACATAGCTTCAAAGCATATAAAGCAGAAGTGGACATGTCATGCAGGGTGGCATGTGGGGTCCCTGGTACCGTTCCCCACATAAGAACGCAGGATATGGTGAGGCCAAAAAGGAACACCAATGGAGCCATAGATAGGGGCGTCATACCACTATATTCTAGCTGGCAGCTGGGTTGGAGACACAAAAAACAGGATCCACACGATCTGCAAGCTTCCGTCCACTTCTCTGCTAACCAACCAATCTCACTTGCTAACTGCAATCCGTGCTTGCTAGCTCTGCCACCGTCTTCTTGCTATCCCCCATTTGCTGCTAGCATAGCCACAGCAGTTATATTAGTGGCCAATGGCTCACTGGTTACAGCTGACGGCCAACTAGCCACAGCTGATGGCCATCCAATCACAGTTGATGGCCATATACTACCTGAGCCAGCACCTTTCCATATAAGGCCGAGAGCCTGGGAATTGCACTCCTAGCTCTGTCCCTAAAGGACAGAACTACAAGAAGAAAATGATATCTTAAATCATCATAAGAAGAATTGTTTTTGCACTTTTTTGTTTTCGTTTTTTATTGGGGAATATTGGGGAACAGTGTGTTTTTCTAGGACCTATCAGCTGCAAGTCGTTTTCAATCTAGTTATGGAGGACGCAGCTCACTGGCCCATGTGGGAATTGAACCGCCAACCTTGGTGTTATGAGCACTGCGCTCTAACCAACTTGTTTTTGCACTTTTGTATTAAGATGTAACAGTGAAATGAATACGAGTAGATCTTAAATGTATAGTTGGATAAAATTTGACAAATGCATACACTCAAGAAATCATACCCTTATTAAAATGTAAACATTTCTATTATCCCAGAAAGATCCTTTGTGCCCTTTTGCCGTCTATTCCCCATTCCATTCCCTTGACTGTTCTAGAACTTCATATAAATGGAACCATAAAATATGTATTCTTTTTGCTCCCAGCTTCTTTTGCTCAGCATAGTTTTTTTTGTAAGATTCATCCATGTTGAATATATCCATGTGTAGTCTGTTCCTTTTTAATTGCTGAGTAATATTCTTTGCTGAAAGAGATAATAGTTTTCCAACACTGGAAAAATTTTCCTGTTTTTTTTTTTTTTTTTTTGGTGCTGCTCATAATGTGACAGGTACAGACAGGCATAGTCTTAATATGCAGTATTTACATTGTTTTTTATCACTTTCTTCAGTTTATCCATTCACCAGTTGATGGTCCTTGGGGTTGTTGAAGGAGAAGTGTAAGAGATTTATTGGGGGAAATTTATGTGAAAGAAAAAGGGAGTAGGAAAGTCAAGATATAGTCTGATACTTTATAAAGTGAAGAGGTGAGGGAGAATAATCCAATTTAATAAGGAGAAAGAGAGAGAGAGAGAGAGAGGAAAGAAACAGGAAGTAAAAGAAGTACAGACATACTCAAAGAAAGTAGAAGGAAATAAGCACAGAAATTGGATAAATGTTAGAAATTAATGTGCAATAAGATTTGAGCCCTTCATCCCAAGCCTTTGTTTGCTGGTTTGGAGTGTGAGCAGTGGGGAAGCATCTCCCCCACTCCTCCAATAGAGCAAAATTAAGCTAAAATTCATTCTTTGAAAAGACTAATATAAGCAGAAAAATCATAGAATTATCTCAACAAATACAGAAAATGTATTTGATAAAAATTGACATTTATACATGATTAAAACAAAAACTTAACTAGGAGTAAAATGAAATTTCCTTAACCTGATAAAGGACATCTAACAATAAACAAAAATAAAATTTAAACAAAATAGCAAACATCATAATGGTAAAAAAAATGGGCAAAACAAAGATGTCCACTATATTAGTTATCTACTGCTATGCAATGTACTACCCTAAAACAATACACATTATTACTCCACATACTTTCTGAGTGTCAGAAATTTAGGGGAGTTTAGTTGAATTGTTCAGGATCGGGATATCTCACAAGGTTGAGTCAAGCCATTGGTTAGGGCTATGGTCTTCTCAAGGCTCAACTGAGAATGGAGAATCCACTTCCAAGCTAATGAGCTTCGTTAGTTAACACATGGTTGTTTGGTTGTTGACAGACCTCACTCAGTTCCTAGCTAACTATTGGCCAGAGTCCTCTCCATAGATCTTCTCACACCATAGCAGCTTGTTCCTCTTGGAGCAAATGATTCAGGAGAGAGGGAAAGCCAGAGTGTCCAAGACAGAAGGGAGTGTTTTATAATTTAATCTTTAAAGTCACATACTGTCACTTCTGCTTTATGCTATTGATCATATGCTGTCATCAAAACCTGGTACAATGTGGGACAGGAACTACACAAGAGTGTGATACAAGAAGCAGGAATTATTAGGTGCTACCTGGGAAGTTGACCACCACACTCACTGGTCATTTCTATTCTGCATTGTACTCTAGGTCCTAGCCAGAAAGAAAGGAAAGGGCGGGGGAAGGTATAAGGATTGGAGAAGGAGAAAAAACTCTCAATGTTTACAGATTGCTTGTGTAGATCTCCCCCAAAAATAGAGGGAAATTATTAAAGTAATAGAGTTTAACAAGGTTGTTGGATACAAAATCAATTCACAAAATCAATTCCATTTCTTTTTGTGCTTTATTTTGGATAGTTTCTAAGGTCCTCTCTTCAAGTTTGCTGTCTTTTTCTTTGGTAATGTCTAATCTGATATGAATCCTACTCAGAGTACTTTTCTAAAAGATAATGAAATTTTCATTTTTAGATATTTCATTTGGGTCTCTTATATCTTCCACTTCTCTCATCATGTTCATATTTTCTTTTACATCCTTGAGCACTTATGGAAGATTTATAAAAGCTGTTTTAAGGTCTGATAATTCATTTGTCATTTTTAGGTTTGTTTCTCTTGGTTTTCTCTATTATTGGTCAGTTTCCTGCTTCTTTGCATGACCAATAACTTTCTTCTAATTTGTTTCTATTGTGACAAAGTACACATAAAATCTATCTTAACCATTTTTAAATATACAGTTCAGTGTTATCAAATATTCATTGTTGTGCAACCACCACCACTATCCATCTCCAGAACTTCTCATCTTGTAAAACTGAAATTCCATACCCATTAAACAATAACTCTCCATTCTCCCCTTCTTCCAGCTTGTGCAACCATCATTCTATTTCTGATTTTTGACTTTCTCATGTAGGTGGAATCATAAGTATGTCTTTTTGTGACTGGCTTATTTCACTCAGCATAATGTCAAGGTTCATCCATGTTGTAGCATGTCAAAAATTCCTTTCTTTTTAAGGCTGAATATTCAGCTGTATGTATATACATTTTGCTTATCCATTCATCCATCACTGCACTTTGCTTGCTTCCATGTTTTAGCTATTGTGACCAGTGCTACTACAAACATTGGTGTACAGTATCTCTGAGACCCTGCTTTCAATTCTTTTGGGTATATACCCAGAAGTGGAATTATGGATTTGGTAATTGTTTTTAGTTTTTTGAAGAACTGCCATACTGTTTT
Source organism: Rhinolophus hipposideros (assembly GCF_964194185.1). NCBI lineage: Eukaryota > Metazoa > Chordata > Mammalia > Chiroptera > Rhinolophidae > Rhinolophus > Rhinolophus hipposideros. The sequence goes on along the minus strand of NC_138058.1, from coordinate 33,622,699 downwards.
CAACTGTAACTGTACCATTTTACATTCTTGACAGTGTACGAGGGTTCCAGCTTCTTTATATTCTCGACGCTTTTTTTTTATACAGTGGCCATCCTAATAGGTGAGGTGGCATTTCATTGTAGTTTTGTATTTCCCTTTTAGAGATGTCAAGCATCTTTTTCATGTGCTTATTAGTCGTATTTCTGCTCTGGAGAAATGTCTATTCAAGTTCTTTGCCCATTTTTGAATTGGGTTTTAGTCCTTTATATATTCTGGATTTTAACCCCTTATCAGATATGCGACTTGGAAACATTTCCTTTCTGTGGGTTGCTTTTTACTGTTGTCTTTTGATGCACAAAACTTGAAACATCTCATGAAGTCCAATTTGTCTTATTTTTCCTTTTGTTACTAGTGGCATATCCAAGAAATTACTGCCAATTAAATGTTATGAAGATTTCAGGTTTTTTTCCGGAGTTTATTTTTAGGTCTTACATTTAGGTTTCTAATTTTTATAGTTAGGTAGGTTGTCCAACCTTATTCTTTTGCATGCGGATATTCAGTTTTCCCAGCACTACTTAGGACTACTTGGGAATTCCCAGGCCATTCCCCATTGACTAGTCATGGCTCCTTTGTCAAAAATCATTCAACCATATTATGAGGGTTTATTTCCGGACTCTTTTGTATTCCATTGGTCTAAATGTCTGCCTTTATGCCGATACCAGTGATTGATTACTGTACCTTTGTAAAGTTTGTAAACCAGAAGTGTGAATCCTCTGGTTTTCTTCTTTTTCAAGATGTTTGGATATTCAGGTTCCCTTGAGATTCCATACGAATGAATTTAGAATAGGCTTTTCTATTTCTGCAAAAATGTCATTGGGATTTTGATAATGGATTGCACTGACTCTGTAGATGGCTTTGGATAGTAGTCTTCCAATCCATGAACATGGGGTGTTTCCATTTGTTTTAATTTTTCAGCAATATTTTAAAATTTCAAAAATTTAAACTTTAAAAATTCAAAAATTTGAAAGGCTATTGTGTAAGCCTTTCACCTCCTTGGTTAATTACTATTTTATTCTTTTTGATACTATTGCAAATGGAATTGTTTTTATAATTTCCTTTTCAAATTGTATAGAAATACAACTGATTTTTGTGTTGACTTTGCTCTACTAGTCCTGACAGCTTTTTTTGAAGAATCTTTAGGGCTTTCTATGTATAACAGAACTTCTTGCTGAATAACTGATAAAAGTTCCAATGTATTAAATAATCTGGATTAGAGAAGTATTTTTAGGATGTACTTCATTAAATTTTTGCCAGCTAGAAAAAGCTTCTTTTACAGTGAGCTCCTAATACCCATTAAAATGGGGAGAGTAAACTGAATTAATAAATTGCCGACAATCCAGAAACAGATATCTGAACATATTAAGTTACCATTTACCAAATTAACTATCCAAGTTTTCAGATACAAAGAAGCTCCAGACTAGTTGGCTGATATTCTCCACAAATGTGATGAAGAGCCCTACCTGCTTTTAGAACACTCTTTGTGAAATACAATAGATGTGGGAATGGTACCAGATTGTATAGGCCCATTTATGGTCCACCTCAGAGGTTTGGCCTTCATCCAAAGGCAAATCAGAAGCCATGAAAACTTTCATAAAATAGAGTGCCTGACAAGTTTTTCAAACTCACTAGTGACAGTGTGTGCAGAACTGAAGGACAGAGACTAAAGTGAGGGCAGAGATTAGATCTTAACACTATTCATGGTGAGATGATGCGTCACCAGGGTAGAGGCCATGAAGATGCTAAAAACCACTGAAACAAGACATATTAGTTAAGAATACCTTTTGTGTAAGATTTGCTACATATATGCATATTTCATTTATGGAAGAAATCCCAATTAACACAACTATGGTTATTCTTGGGAAAAAGGATTAAGATTATAGGGTAGTGGGAGCTTTTCATTTTTCACTTTGTATCCTTCTGTACTGTTAACTTTACAAATACATTACTTTGAGATTTTTATGTAAATGGGTATTTATCAGTGTGATGAGCATATTAGGACATTTTTCATTCTTCTGTTTTAAAAAAAAGAAAATAGAAACACTTAAAAGTACCCAGGATTAATAGCCTAAGGAAGTCAACAGATAATGTGAATCCATTTTTCCTCTTCTTATATAGGTTTTTAAGAGTATCTGAATATAGGGAAGGGGCAATAAAATAATCCAGCTTTTGAAATCAAATATTTAATATTTTCATTAAATTGTGTCAATACAACTTCAAGCAAATGCCAACTGGAAGACCAGGCCCAGGAAGTCATAGAGGAAACAATTTTCCAAACAGGAACACCAGTGAGTGATCTTCCACTCCAGCCGCACTATTAGTGGCCATAATGGTGCCAGTCAGCCAGTGTTATCCAGATTACCGAGTGTTTACCTAACAAGAGAAAAACTTGAGCTTCAAAACCTTGTAATGATAGAATTTTAAGGATGGAAGACATTTAAGGCAATAACCCAAATCACCCCTATTTTTACAAGCAAGAAAAGACTGTAAAATCAGTCTTGTTATCACCTTGATGAGTAGCTAACTAACATTTACCACCCACTGCCCAAAAAAACCCTCCTAAAAAAAGAAAATCCCTTTCTGACCTTGTTGGAAAATTCTCAATCTACACATACTTACCACATCATCAATTTTCAGAATACTCCGGACAGTTTCAGTTGCTAGGGTCAGTGCACTAACTGAAACCAACAGAGGCTGGACAACCAGTTCCTCCAAAATGTTGGAAATACCACCCTGCAAATTAGCACAAATTACTTTTAGTATTTGTAATTACACATGTTACCAACTATACTATTACCAGTATGACTCAAGGACTTTCCAAATGAAGTTTTTCCCCTTGGTCTAGTCAAGAGTAAGATACTCTTTACTAAGTAAGCTTTTCTCTACATTGTAGGTTGAATTTCAACTAGAATTTGGAAAAAATGAATTAATGCTGGATTCCCCCAACCCTAACTCCAAAGTATCTCTAATTTAAAAATATCCTGGCAAAAATTAGGTAGAGGATCACAGTGATTAAAAATTATTAGATCTTTAATGCTCAAATCCTCTCTGAATCCTAATTCTGAATTTGGCTAAGTCTGGTCTGCTCTACCTTTACATCTCTCAAATCTCACTTTTAAATTCTTATTGCCAGTATTCTAGTCCCCCTTCTTCCAAGGATTACGGCTGATGGCCATAATACTGCTGATGGCCATAATAAGCAATCCTAGCTCCTTTCTTCCCTCCTTGAAATACTTTATCATTTTAGCATCTTGGTTAAAAAAACTTTAATGGCTCCCAACTACTGGAATAAAAACAACCTGTTCCTGCCCCAATATTCAAGGGCCTCCAAATTTTAGCTCTGATCTGAACTTTCTAACCTAAAGTCCACTACATCACCAACTTACAACTTCTGCTCTAGAAAAAATTAGTAACTTCATGGTCCCTCTCACCTGTAAACCATTTGCTTCCCCATCTGAATTTCCTCATCCCCTACTAACCAAAACTGCATCTTCATAAAGCTTTCACTAACCAGGTACTGCCCTCATTTGGAGTTCTGTACCATTCAAAAAATATCACCTTGGATTGTCAGATTTTCCCCATTAAGTATTATTTGTCTCCTCAATAAAAAGACATTCACAGAACTAATTCAAAAGGGGAAATTACTGTTCTATGTGTTTACCCGAGATGACTAATATAGGCTGGTAGTTATAACAGCAGCAATGGTTAATATTTAGTTTTTACACTATGCCAGGCATCTTTGTATGAACTTTGTTAGTAATACATCTGACCTCACAACAAGCCTATGAGGGAACTATTAATTGTCCGTTTTTACAACTCAGACTAAAGTACAAACTATGTAACTTGCCAAAAATCACACGGTCAATAATTGGTAGTTAACGAACAAAAACTTTTCACTTAAGGCATCATCTTTTTTCTCACTCAATGAACCTGTAGGTCTCATATTTAAATCCAAGATTACTTTTAATTACAAAGCTTTTCATTCAATAGATAATTATGAAGCTTTAAAAATTTTAATAATTTTCCGTAGTAATCCAAGATTAAATTATTACCTTTCGGACATTAATGCCTGTAGTTTTTTCTCCTTGGGCATGCCGGTTTCTTAGTTCTGTTACTGTAGAAATGGGATTCAGGCCAGCATTTTCAGCTAGTGTAGATGGAATGACTTCCATAGCATCTGCAAAAGCACGAACACAGTAGGATTCCATACCACTCAATGTTCGTGAATATTCAGTTAACCGTAGGGCCAACTCTATTTCTGGAGCACCACCTCCTGCAATAAGAGCTCTGAAATTCACAAACATATTTTTAGCTTATTTTAGCCAAGAGAAAACCACTTTAAATAATTTACTTTTAAAAGTAGTCAAAATGTAGAAGTTTAATGTTCTAAATGTTACTTAGTAATTTATGTTACCTCTTCTTCACTAAACAGCGAATGACACATAGGGCATCATGAATGGAACGCTCAGCTTCTTCAATCACCAATTTGTTAGATCCACGAATGACAATTGTAACTGTTTTTCCAGGACTTGCACAGCCTGTAATCTTTAGTAAATAAATTCCAAATTAGGTATTTGGTGTGAGGATTAAAAAATTAACGAACAAAAAACCCAGGCAAATAAAGCTTAATTCTAATACCGTTACCTTAAGCAGTTTCCCAGAACCACTTAAATTAACCTCCTCAGCTAACTCAGCTGATCCCAGCATGTCAGCAGTGAATTGGTCAATATGAGCAACTGGTTTGGTTCCAATTGTCTGGGAAAAAGTCAAATTCACAAATTAAGATAACATTTGATTATTGGTCATTGTCACACATGCAAATATCAGGTGTATTTTTACCTTACAAATGAACTCAATGTCTTCTCTTTCAACATCCTTAACCACCATAATCTTCATTTTGTTCAGGAAATGTAATGCAAGATCACTAAGAGCATCTCTAAAATACAAAATCAGTAATCATGCCAATGTTAGGATTAAAAAAAACCATTTTGCTGTTCAACGCTTTTTTTAAAGATTTTCATTATTTTACTGTTGTTTAAATGACCAATGACTTTGTTTTTTTTAAATTTATTTTTATTTTTGTTTTTTTTCATATTCTCTCTTTTTTTTTATTAGTTTCAGGTGTACAAGACAAGGTAATACTTAGACGTTCATCATTTATATCCCTCACACTGTGAACCCCCCTCCCCCCATCCATTATCCCTCCGACCTCACACCCAGCCATCACATTATATATATAAAATTATAGTTGGCATTCATTAATGTTTAGCTTCTGGTGTACAATGCTATGATCAGGCAGACTTTGTGAAGGAGATGCTTTACATCTCAGCTTACCAAGTTTGAGCTCAAAATTCTGAAATAAGATTTCCAATGGATAATATTAAAACATACCCCAATGACACTTTTATAAAACACAATAATTGTCATTTTTTCTTAATACTAAATGAGTATATCGCTGATAAAACTTTGATATTTTCTGAATTTAGAATAAAGTATGATTAATTCAAGATCACAAATTTATACTTTCCCACTCATTATCTGAAATGATCTTGACAACCCTGCGATACCAGAAGGGTGAATATTACTACCCTTGTTTTACATATATGCTGTATGAATTTTGAGAACAATTTACTCAAGGTTAATAGCTGTTATATGACTTAGGAGAGAACCAGGTATTCCAACTCCAGGGTTTCTATATAAAATGAGCATAACATTAATAGAGTACATGGGAATGTGTTTACCTATTTAGAACAATCAAAAAAAAATGGGATTAATCCAAACTTTGGATAATTGTTTCAATCCATGGACTATCCACTATTTCCCCCAAAAGAGCTTCTATTTAAATTTCAAAGTAAACAACTGCACGGACCCTTCAATAAATGACTTTTGGCTAGTTTATTAATTTTAGACCAAACTTAGATTAAAAAAAACCCAAAGCATTCCCATTTACTTGCTATTTAGGGTCTTGGTCTAGAAAGATTATATATCCTATACTTAAATTATTACAATGGGAAGATAAATCACTTTAGAGGATTTATCTAAATAAATGCCTCAAAATGTAGACATTAAATATCTAGTGGTTTACCCACCTCGAAAGTTCCTTTAAAAATTGCTACAGGGGATCCAAAATCAATTATTACTAAGAGACGAACAAAATAAATAGCCCCAGACCAGAGGAATGCTGCCAGTTAGCTAGGCTGAGGATAACTTTTGCTGACTGTGTCAGAAAATGGAAAATACAATTTAACGTGCACATTTACAAAACCATACATTGACAGGAAACAAGTCAAACTTAACGAAGCAGCTATACCGATGGTTACCCAGGTTAGACAACTACCAGCTTAAGGAAAGAAGTCTTTCACATTAATGTGTATCGTTACATTTTCTTTTTTTAAGGTGAGCAGATTCCTGAAAATCCTCAATGCAATTTGATAAAGAATTAAAAGAAACAAAACAAAACAAAACAAAACAAATCAATAGCCCCAGACCTTAGAATAGACTTCTGTATGAGAAGAACATTACATCCGGTTTTCTTAATTTGCTTCACCAAATTTAGAATATAGGCTCTCTCCTCTCGCAGCACTCGGTCCATCTGGACATAGTCAGAAACTACTATTTGATTATCCATCTGTTTAAAAAAAAATAATAATTTTCAATGTAGGAGTTTTAAAGTGAAAAAGACTTTTTAATGAAAACATTGTTGTATAAATTCAATCAAAATCGCACCAAGTAAGAAATTATATACAGACATGCATACAAAAAGTCTGGAAAGATGAATATACACCAACCTTAACTCAGGGAGTTTACTATGATTTATACACCTTGCTGTGTGCGTGTATTTTTGCAAGTACGTTTCTGATAATCAAAAAATGTAAAATGATTATCCTATTTTCTAAACATGCCAATTCTCTTCATACAAATTTATTACTGAAATAATTTCACTTGCATCTTTGTTACTCTGGCTTATTATGTAAATTGGTATGCTGAAAGAAGGTACCAAGGGCGTATCTTGCTTATATCAAAGACCTATAAAACAACATTAATTTTTGGATGGGCTATACTTTTGGGAAACATTTAAAATGACTAAACAGGAAACCTGTATGCCAACACAATGTGAAATGAGAACAAATCTGAGAGAGGTAATAAGACCAACCACCCCCTTTAGGAAATGGCACTTAGGCCTAACAGATATGGGACTATCTTAAATAAAAACAATTTCTTCACAGCATGGATATTAAACTGGCTTAAAGTTTCCTTTGTGCAAATGTAGGACAAAAGATCTGCCTGCTACTGTGGGATGGGTTAAGGTTTCTCTTCTCAGAATGCAAGAAAGAATCTAGAAATTCCACTTACATTGTAACTTTACATAGCCTGTTTTTATTATTTCATACATGTTCTTGTTGTTTGTCTTCATCTATAAAGTAAATCGATGCTCAATTTCAATGAATAGCCAACTGAGGCTATAGAGTTATCATGTCTAGCATCCAACAATTTCTACCTTTGTCTCAATTTTATTAATTCCTTTGAGATACATGTTTTTTATCACTAGCATCAGTATATTCTATTTTTATAATAATGAGTAACTGAGGTATTAGAAGTTAAAACACATAAACAAGGAACCAATTTAATTAGGTTCTACTTACATCTGTTTTAGGAGCAGATAAGCAAAATTGAATAAGCCCAATCTTAGCCTTTTCAACTCTGGTTATGCCAGAATTTGCCACCTTTTGAGTGAGAACCAGTCCTTCCACCATTTCACAGTCATCAATTGTCCCACTAAAAAGAAAACAAGGAGGGAATAGTTAACGGGGTAGAAATCTGTGAGTTTAATAGACTGCTAACAGAATAAAAACCACCAGTCCAATAAAATGTGTTTCAGCCTCACTCACACTTGTGCCTCATTCCTGAACCTCTTTGATCACACTACTGCCCTGCCATCATAAGGAAATATAAATTCTTGAGATTCCCACATTAATACAAGTTTTCATGAAAACAAAACCAAAAAGAAAGCTTTGTATCTAGGTATCTTTCATTTAAACTTTTTTTATTTTGGGCAATACCTTAAGTTTATTTCCAAAATTAATTTTTATTAATAGAAATTACAATTAGAAATGCTTACCCAAGTTTCTTAACTATTTTAATATCTCTAAGATCTACGCTGGTAGCTGTGGCTGGGTCAATCACTTTCATCACTGCATTTACACTCATTGGAGAAAGCAGACTTGAATATTGAGAGACAACCTAGAATTAAAAAAAAAAGTCAGCTACACAATAGAAAATGTCCTACTTGTTTACTAACAAAGCTATTCAAGAAGTAATCACTTTTTGTGGTGGTAGGCAGTGTGAGGGAAGGTGAGAATTAAAAAATATTACATGCAAACTGTCTTTTCAACTCAGATTGCCAGTCACTAGGGCACAAATAAAAATATGTATGCTTGCTTTCCTCTTTCATTAATATAGTAGATGGACTGTCAAGATTACTAACAATTCTATAGGAAATCCAAAAAAGCAAATTAATGTGTACGTTTCCTATCTAATATGAATTTGTGAGCAGAAGCTATGTATGTGTACGCCTAATACTGAGGAGCTGATGAAAATAGCTAACATTTATTGAGCACTTATATGCCAAGCAGTGGTCTTAGCACTTTACATTCATATCTTCCTTCAACCTTGAGATGAAAAAAATCGAAAGTCAAACAGTTTAGTTAAATGATTGAACCCAAGCAGTCTAGAATCTATGACCAATGTTGTAACTTAACTATGCTATTCTGCATTAGTTCTGGGGATACCAATATCACCTAGCTCTCACACTTAACATCTGAAGAAAATGAATGTATCAATATAATGCTGACGAAAAAGAAAAAGAATGGGTATTTGTGTGATGTAGGATACAACAGAAAAGAGATGACATGAGTTCCCAAGAAATTTAAAAGAACACCACTGCTTTAAATTTCAGAACTACGCAGCAGCACAGCTATTAGTCAAGAGATGGGACTCTGGATGGGCAACCTTGTTCTGGTTTCAAATCTCAGCTCTACCCCTTATTAGTGGGTTTTGGATGAAGTTATTTAACTTCACTAGACCTATTTTCCCATCTGTAAAATGGGAATACAATCTATCTGAAAGCCTTGAAAGAGTACATTATACTTGAATTCAGTTATACAAATGACCTTAGTTACCTAGTCACTCTTGAGACTTAACATTTATGAACTGTACAGCATCAAACAAAAATCACAGCCTAAGATTGCAGTTCTTAACGAAACTTAAACTGTAATTTTACAATGATCCCTTAATGCTTGTCTCACCTTTGAGTTCAATGAAGTGGTTGCACTATTTAACAAAGTTTCTCTGTCACTCAGCTCCACAGGTCGAGACATGTCAGTTAAGATTTCAATACCCTTTTCCAAAGCCTTCTGGAATGACTCGGAAATGATGGTTGGATGAATCCCTATCATTTGTGAAAATCTAGTTATTTAATTATAACAGATAAGCTACATATTTGACAAACTTAAAATTTTTCTATTCATTAAAATGTCAAAACAGTCACAAATTTTAAATTATTACCTAGATTAATTTATGATTCAGTGATAAGTATAATGATTTGAATAACCTTAATTGTTAATCATGGCTAATAATTTATTTCCATTTAATTTGGAACAGACCAATTATATCACATGTGATATTTAAAACTGAAACCAAATTTTATCCTTTTCAAAACATCACAAATCTAGTAAGTAGTATAAGTGACTGGAGAGTCACTACTATGATTAGGCACCATTTAATAGAGCAAGAACCCATGCTTTCTCTCTCAAATCACCATTCTCATCCATATCTAAGATTAGTAACACCACCACCACATATTTTTCAAAAGCAAAATTCTATCAAGCTCCGTTTAAAACGAAGCTTGCAAAAAAGAGAAGCAAAAAGAAAAAAACCTTCTAATTCATACAAGAGCAAAATTTAATCTAAAAATTCCTAGGAAAAAGGTTATTCCAAATTAAAGCTGAAATCTCACATTACCTAATAACTTTTGGCCTTTAATCAGTAATAAAGCATGTTCTATGTTCTACCTACCTTTCTGAAGAAGCTTGGTACAGGAATCTAAGAGAGAGCCAGCAATGATGACCACAGAAGTGGTGCCATCTCCTGCTTCTATATCTTGTGCCTTAGACAGCTCCACCAGCTAAGTGAACAGAACACACCAAGTTATTCAATGAGAAATGTGAGAATCCAAATAACATCAAATTCAAATATAAAACAAACGGCCTTCACATCAGTGTCACAATTTGATTACCAACACTGTAAGAGTCAATATAATTCTTAACTTTTGATTTGTTGCTTACCTTGGGTTTCATTTAAAAATAATTGATATACTTGTGGCACACAAAATTCGTCTTATATATGCTTTATGATTTCTGTTCAGACTGCGGGTTGTAAGTTTTTGCTTCCTGTTAGAAAGCATAAACGATGTTGTATCATGGGTACCTTGTAGACTTAGAAGCTATGAAGTGGGGCATTCCAGATGAGAGCAGAGTGTCAGTTTGGAGTCCTTTCCCAAGTTTATCTGAACTGATCCCGTATGAACATTATTTGATTCACGTAAAAAGTCATCTTCACATAATTCAAGGGGACTTTTTAATGGACGGGATTTTCTTTTTGCTGATATTCCCCAGTAATCCATCACTCTTCTGAACTCTCAAAGTGCCTTCCTAACACTCTTTATTTTTTAAACAGCATCCCCCAGTAATCCATCACTCTTCTGAACTCTCAAAGTACCTTCCCAACACTATTTTTTAAACAGATTTTTTAAAAAAAAATATGCTCTATTTTTTAAATAGAGCATATCTTAACCCTCTATTGAGATCTCACTTCAACACTGGAATCATCATTATGATTTTTAGCTGAATTAGCAATTGTTTTTTAATAAACATTATAAGTTTAGACACGATTTTGCACACAAATTACTTTTCTCTCTTCCAGCTACCACACACTGAACTAATAATTTGTTCCATTTCATGTTTTTATCTCTTCCTTTATCAACTGGATGGCACATTCCTGTGGACAAGGACAGGGACCTTCCACTGAGGAGCCCAATGCTAGACACACAGTGTATCCTAAAAACATGCCTGTTTAGCCTAACTAGAAAAAATTTCACAATCCATAAATGGTATCATGTAATCAAATAAAACAAATGTAACTGTTCACCAAATGTCAAACCATACACTTAAAAAACCCACCTCATCTAAAATTATACTTACCATTCTGGCTGCTGGATGTAACACTTGCATTTGTTTCAGAATGGTGGCACCATCATTTGTAATGGTCACATCGCCTTTTCCATCTTGAATCTGGAAAGTTTTTTTTTTTAAAGCAGTGCTTTCAAAAATGTTTTCTTTACCCAGCATTAATATAACACCCTAAAAGCTCTAATTTGACTACTTCTTGGTAGAGAAGTTAATTTGTTTGCATAGCTTACAACTGTGCTTAATTTCAAACTTTCTTCCCTTACATTAGTATGATTAAGAACATGCATAGTAGTCCAACTTTACAAGTGAAACAGCTGGCTTTGTTACAGCTATTTTTCCTTTGTGTAAAAGAGAAGGAATCTAGACACTAAAAAGGATAGGAAAAATACTATAAAGAATCACTATCATTCCTGGGTTCACATCAATAATAATACCATGGATGCTCAAAAAGCGCACCATGAATGATGAACAAAATTCTTTTTTTCCTTGAATATTAGCTATCACTTTCTTAAATAAATTTTTTATTTTTCAATTACCATTGATATGTATTAGTTTCAGGTATACAACATAGTGATTAGACATTTATATAACAAAGTGAACACAATTCTTATACTCGATTATTACTTAGTATCCTCAGTAAAAGGCAGAAAGCACTACTAGCAAGGACAAATGTTAAGATATCCAGAAGGAATAATGATCTGTGTATTATCCAGAAAATGCTCTATCTTGTTTCCTTACCTCTCATTTCAGAAGTTAACTAGCACTGAATTTGAGGGTATATTATTTAAAAAGCCATTGGAATGCATCTGTTTTATGCTGCCAGTCTACAAAACTAGAAATAGAGTTGAAATCCCACAGACCTGTCAGGTCAGAGTTACATCAATAAGGAGTACTGAACTTAAGCCCTTATACCTACCTTTACTGTACTTTCTATCTAACTACACAACAGATAACTACTTTTGTGTATAAACTTTCATTGTTTATAAAGCATTAAACAAAATAGGAATTATAGTTAAATCCTGTTCATCCCCCAGTAATCCATCACTCTTCTGAACTCTCAAAGTGCCTTCCCAACACTCTTTATTTTTTAAACAGCATATCTTAACCCTCTATTGAGATCTTGCAGTGTGGATAGTTGCATTTAATAATGAATGATTTAGTTTTTACCATTTTATCCATTCCTTTTGGTCCAAGGCTTGTTCTAATAGCATCAGCAACAGCTGTAAAAGAAAAGAAAAAGAAATCAAGATTCTTTAAAGCACAAAGTATTTCTCTTCTCAAGTGATCACTTTGTCCTTACTAAGAGAGGGTGTAGAACCATTCACTGTATACACTAAAGAAAACTCATTGTTTAATAACAATCTACTGGAAACACAATAATTTACTCCTTTAATTGTATGACACATATTTCACGTTTTGGTTAAAGTCACCATACATAGTATTCATGCTCTGCCTCTGGCAGAATAAACTCTTGAGGATTTATCTAATTTTCCTTTAAATATCAAAATGATACAGTCTAGCTCTGATTGTGGACTGTATTCTTTTCTCCATTCTTTAAAATAAGACAAGCAACAATAGGACAGGCTAGCCCTCTTACTATATAATTAACTTGATTCCTCTGTCTCCCCTAACTATAGAGTATAATTTCTTAGGGCAAAGACTTTTGTTCACGAATGTGAAGCTGATATATAGATGGCCCACAGTAAGAAACAACCTTTGATCCTCACCTCCAAAAAATAAAAAACCCAAATGTTAACAAAAAAACAAAACAAAACTAAAATCATAGCTTTCAGTCATTAGCAGTATGTTATGAAACATCTCTGGATATAGTCTACCATTCCAAAGTTACTTATTCTTATTATCTGACCATGAAAATGTTTCTACTTCATTTTCATTAGTCCACTGACTACTTTTTGTTAGTCCACTTACTACTTTTTAAGAGACTAGAATTGATGAACAGTACTTGACCCCTTTTCTTTGACAAGTCCAGGACAAATAATTAAATCTTCCCCTTTCTCACATACTCTCACTCCATATACACAGGGCTGAGATTGTGCCCTAATCGTTTTTGTGTGCTCCACAAACTAGCATAATGATTTTCCCCATATTGTGTGGTTGATGATATACAATCTTACAGAGCTAAAGAGAAAATATTTGGTATAACTTAAAAATTGTTTCCTACTTATTTCATAGTTAGGGGTTGTTCCTAATTACCCAGTCAATATTATTACACTTTCAGGCAATTTTAGTGGACCCCCATGGCCATGATTCTACAAGCACACTAATACACTTTAAAAACGCCCTTATATTCATCTACATGAAAACTCTAGATACACCATCCGAAACAAAAGATTTTAGATTGCTTACATCTCTGAAAGTGGCACACAGTATTGTCTGTTGAACGATTCATACTGAACAGTATTAGAACTACTACTATTGTGTGTGTGTAGTTTTTCACATCATTAATTAATGGTACTATTAACTTTTCTGGTAACATCAAAATAAAAAACTGGTTCCCCAAATTAAACTATGCACATGGCAGCAGTTTTTCTCCATCAGTTTGTAGGGTTTTGTCTAACTTGGAAAGACTAGTTGCGTCCCTTTGCTCTATGAGCTCTGCTTACCTAAAAAGGTCAGTATTATAGGTAATTTAGGTGGTCTCTTCTTCCCACATGCAGACCTCTCCTGTTCCAGTTTCAATTCTGTTCACTGCTGTTTCAAAGGTTATCAAAGTAAACCTTCCATTCTGTACCTTGTTTGTTGAAAATCTACCATATTATATAGCTATTTTGGCCCTCCAGATGGCCCCAGAATTTATCTAACATCTTGTTTCTAACGTAATATATCTAAGCTTCCACTATGCTCCATAAATAACCATCTACCAAATCTTTACTTCCGGGTATGTTCTCTCCTGAATTTGCAAATGACTCCTAAATCTACCCATTTGGTCATTCTGATTTCTCCAACTCAATAGGCCCAAATTAGAAACTATCCTCTTTTATTCCACCATCATTTCTCCAGTGTACAGTAAGTCCTGACTTAATGTCATTGATAGGCTCCTGGAACTCTGGCCAAGAGACATAAAACCAATTTTACCACAGGCTAATTGAGAAAAACAAGTGTTAAGTTCCTAGGGCATCTTATCAACAACATCAAGAAACCACGTTGAACAAAGACATTATCTGAGGACCTGCTGTATATGTATTTCTTTGGCATCATCATACCCTCAGTCACTTGGGCTGATGATCTCAAATGTTTGTAAGGCTGTATTTTATACATGCAGCTTTTCATATATGCTTTCTTATTTAATCATCACAGAAACCCTACGAATTAGCTATTACCTCATTCTACTGAAGAATCATCTGTAGCTGTGAGAGTGATGCCAAATCCTTTCCTGGACACTAGGCCCTACAAGATTGGACCCACCTACCCTTCCAATCTCGTCTGTCACTTCTCCATGCACCTTGCTCTCCAACCCAAGTGAAATACTCACTGTACTCAACACACATCAGAGACAAGATCTCGAAGCCTTTGTTCTCCCTTTTCCTTCCAGACTCTAACTCAACTCGATTTCTCTTAATCCTCACAACTCTTAAAAAAAAAAATAACAAACGTTTTCCTCCTCGATTTATATTACAGGTAAGGACACCTTGGCTAGAAGTTAATGGTCACAGGCCAGTAAGCAATGGTAACAGAGAACGCAAGTCGGGGTCTTGCTTTCCACCAATGCCAAAGTGTTCTACAAAAACACCCAAAACAGCAAAGTGTCCGTGTTTCTTGATTTGCTTGTGTTTGGTTGCACACGCAGAGGGCATAAAAGAACAATGTATCGTCCCACCATCACTCTTAAACGAGACGGGTCTGTTCCCCACAGCCTAACACAGAGGGTCCCTCCCCAACTCAAGCGTGAAGAGCACACCCAATTTGTTTCAATAGTTGTGCCGTGCTCAGCTTATTTAAGTGATATTTTTATAAGAACACGAAAACCGAAAAGTATTGTGCAAACGTTTTACCAGTGGAACCAGTAAGATAAGCGACAAGCTCTAAACTGTCAGAACCCAAGGGACGGCGGCACGCGGGCCTCGTCTGTTGAAGGGTCATCAGTGAGCCAGGAGGAAAGATTCCGAGCGTCTAAGACCCGGAGTAAGTCCACAGGCCTCCATACTGGGGCCGGGAATTATCGGCAGAAACAATAAGGTTCCCTCCACAGAGATGCTTCTCCCGAAGGGCAGACGAGAGACGATCATCTGACGGGATAAAAAATGAGCCACGCCAACCCCGTAACAGGGTGAGAGCGCAGAGCTCGACCCCGCAGGGTCGCGGGTCAGACCCGGGGAGCGATACCTTTGGCGGCAGAGATGTTGCTGAAGCGGATCTGGGCCGGCTTATCGCGGTCCTGATAGGCGCTTCGGCTGCGGCCGCCAGCAGCCCCGGTGGGCGCCCCGCCGCGAGGTGCCATGTTCTCGGGCATGGCAAGTTGGGCTGGGTCTGCGTGGGCTCCGGGAGGACGGATGGATGCGGATTCCGCCTGGCTTCGGAGTAACGGTTGGGCACCAACGATTTCACGAACCTTCCAGAAAGCAGCGCCGGCTCCGAGCGGACGAGGCGGAGCAGGGGGCCTGCCTTGCGGCGCGGCGCCGGAATGACGTCGCGGGCTGCCCGCCGCGCGCCGGGGAAGGGGACTGGGCCGGGGAGCTCGGGGTTCGCCAGGGATGGTGGCCCCGGGCGCTCGGGGTCCAGGGTCGGCACCGGGGTGGGGCGGACTCTTCCGAGGCAGATCGGACAACCCCCTATTTTAAAGGCGGGTGTCGGGACACCCACGTCTCCCACTTCCTGGTCCTCGGCTGTGAGGTCCCTGGCGTTAACTCGAACTAAACGTGACTGCGGGGTGTGGTTCGCTGCCTGCTCCTCCCGACCTCGGGGGCCAGAACCGCTGGCTGTTGCCCGGCCTCATGTACCTGTATCATACTCAGTTTTATTCATTTTGCAAGGGAGTCAGGAGAGAGATTTGGGATGGGTGGTTTCTTTGCTTTAAGTGTTGAGGTCTCCTGTTGATTGATACCGAGTGGTAGTTAAAGATTTAAATACACCCTCGTTAAATACTAGAGAATTTTAAAAGTTTTAGAGCTACGATTGCCTGCCGAATCAGGACTGTCTCACCAGTTAGTACAATGCCCTCGCTTTAACACTATTTTATTCTAAATAACGTAGTCACTGGCTTTTAGAGAGCCTAAGCGTCACAATAAGGATCACTCAGTTCAGCGCAGTGCTAAACCCTTGACACGTTTTAGCTCGTTTAATCCTCACAAAAATATGAAATAAGTGCCCTTACCTTTTTCATAGAGAAGACAACTGAAGGTCTTTGATTCCTTTTGTTCTTCCCTCTCTTCCCTCATCCAAAGCCTTTTTTTAAATTTATTGGGGTGACAATTGTTAGTACAGGTGCATAGATTTCAGGTGTACAATTCTGTATTACATCATCTATAAATCCCATTGTGTGTTCACCCACCCAGAGTCAGTTCTCCTTCCATCACCATATATTTGTCATCCAAAGCCTTCTAATTTTACCTCCTTTATATCAAGAATCCCTCTCATATTCTCTGTCCTTTAGATACCATAGCCTTAGATCAGACCCATGTCATTTGATTACTGTGACAGTCTAACTGTGGCCTCCCCTGCTCCTCCAGTTCCTTTGGCACGCTGCTACCACAAAGGAATCTTAAAAACTCAAACCTGCTGTTCTTACTCCCCTGCTTAAAATCCTTCAGTAACTCTCAACGACCAAGTATGACAATTTGCATTATGTGTAAACTCTCCCTCTCTATGGATGACCCAAGCCCTGTTAATCTTTTCGGGTTTATAACGCTAGGCTCCTATTTCCATTCTTGCTACTGCAGGGCAGGAAAATATCTTTTCCTTTTATCCTTCTAGGTTCTTGGCTGGGGCTCTGTAACAAAAGACATTATTAACAAGAAGAAAGCATACTGATCTGTTTAATAGAAGTTCTATGTGACATTTGAACCTTAATAAGGAAATGAACACCTGAAAAAGTGATTAAATCTGAATTATTTTTACTATATTTGATGAAGAGTGGAAAGTTGTAGGAAAATGTGGACAAAAGGCTATGAGCTAAGGGTAATAAACTGGGGAAACAGCAAGGCTTGTTCAGTTTAGATTCCTCTTGGCCTCCCACTGTCTTTGGAGATAGAAATGTTCTCGATATAGGGAGGACACTTCACACGAGGGTCTTAAGACCTCCTTCAGGTGAAAAGAAGGGGGTGTCAGTGTTCTTGTTCCTATCATTTCTCAAGTTCTGTTTCTCATATTTCTTCAAATATTCAATATGCCACACGGTAGTGTGTCCTGAACCCCGTCATTATACTATGGGTCTCACCACTCCTGTTTTATGCTTTTATATGCAGGGACATGCTGTTTCCCCTGCAACGTGTCTGGCTGTTTGTTGGTTTGCAATCTGAGGAGCTTTGTGGGTGAAATCTGAAACCAGCATCGCACCTCTCTTCCCACCATAAGAGCAGAGAGAGACTGAAGAAAGAGGCAAACCACTCCAGATAGGTAGGTGGCAGTTTTAGTAAGCAAGGAAACTTATTTTTGAGCTTGTCTTGGGTCGTCACAAGATGAGTAGATCTTTGCACCTGCCCACCAGAATCTTAAAGTTTATATAAAAGCTTTAACTGGGCTCAGTCATGTATATCACCCACGTGTTCTCAACCTCTTAATCTCATGGCTGTGTCCTTGGATCTGCTCCTACTGTGGGAATGGTGGGCAGAACATATTTGCCAAGGATAAGAGAAGGGGGTGAGGAGCCTCTGATTGCCTGGGTCCAGCTTGCAGGGTAACCAGTGGTCATGTCCTCTCAAATTACCTCTTCCAACACGTCACCATTAGGCTTCTCCTACTGAAGCTGAGTTAATGATTTTCTTCCACCACCAAATCTGATACTAGTTATTTCTAAGTACTAAGTATTAACAACCTTAATTCATTTTATTTTAATCATTTGTTTATGTAGCGGAGGAAAAAAGAATTTTCCCTCTACCCTTTTGAGTTCTTGTCTGGAACCCCTATAACAAAAGACTGATTAATGAGAAAAACAAACAAATTTATTAACATGTATACCCCATGTATACATGTGGGATACCCAG
The DNA here is from genome assembly GCF_964194185.1 of Rhinolophus hipposideros. Lineage (NCBI taxonomy): Eukaryota > Metazoa > Chordata > Mammalia > Chiroptera > Rhinolophidae > Rhinolophus > Rhinolophus hipposideros. Next base: position 33,604,257 of record NC_138058.1, on the reverse strand, counting down.
GGAAAAAGGAGTAACTCAAAACAGTGATTTAGAACTTCAATTTATGTACCATCTTCAGCCAAGGATGGAAGACAGGTGTCAGAAAGGCTAGTTATGGGGAGATAACTAGAAAAAGCAAGGTAAACAAGAGTAAGATTTGTTATGCAGTTTTAAATTGGTATCTTTTTCATTAATAAGCGTCTAATGTTGTCTCCTGGGATTAACTTTTTTCCGTGGTAGACAGAGGGAGAGGGACACATTTTGAAAATTTATGTCCTGCTTTTAGGGCAAGCAGGGCCTGGAGCTTTTGTTGTATTTGTCTCTTCTCAGTTGCCTTCAACTCAAAATAATCCTTATGCCAAATTGGCACATTTTAGGGTGGCATATTCTGCTACCCTTCATTTGCATATAATTTTCCCTTACCAGAATGTAAGATTTTAGGTCACACTGTCATATTCATTTCTGTATCCCCTGGAGCCTAGCAGAATGGCCCAAAACTCCCAACTAATATCTGTTAAGGAGCTGCTTGAGTGGAGAGTGAATGGTACTTAAAGTTGAATTGGAAAAGGTGGAGTAGAGACAGGGAACAGGGATAATTTATTGCAAAACTTTGGGGTTCTTGTGTTTGCAAATTATTTCGGTACACATTTTAAATTTTAATGTTTTCAGAGATGGGGAACCTTATAAAAATACCTATTGCTGGCCTGGGACCAAATAGCCTGTGAGCCATGAAAGGGTAGTTGAATTAGGGAAGGTACCAGTTGTTTAATGGAACTTGAGAATGGAAACCTATTTGGCAAGAATGAAAAGGAAACCTGTTTACCGGGAGGGCTGCTATTGGGTGTTTGTAGTTTCTCCTTGAGCCAAGGCTTCAGGATGTTTTCTTTGCTTAAGCAATCCTTTCAATAGGCTTAGGCCCAGGTTTGTTGTCTGTGAAACAGGTTGTGTTTTGAGATTTAATAAAGTAAAGCTTTGTGCTTTGAGCCTCTTGTTCAAAGGCATTCTAAAAATGTGGCTGGTACCAACCTTGAACAGTTGCATTGGCAGTAGCAGCCCCTGGTGGCGCAGGATGATTTTCTTTCATTGAACATCTCTGTGATTTGGAACTTGCTGTAGGCTCAGGCAGGCAGTGATATGTGCATGTATTACATACATTGGAATAGGAGTTAAACAGTGGTAGTGATGTACAGATTGCTCCCCTGCTTTTAAAAGAGTAATCTATTTCTGTTGAGGATTAATTAGAGCTGCTCGAATGCTGAGAGGGAGTTCTTAGGCAAATGGAAAACTAGGAGGTTTATAGAAAGATTTCAGAAGGGTAAATTCATGCCTAGATATTGCAGGGTACATTTGGTGTATATTTGAATTTTGAGGGGAAAGTAACTGAGGCTTCTATCAGATTCTGAAAGCTTCTATCAGATTCTGAAAATGTTATCAAAACCTTTAGGAAACACTATGTAAGGTGCCTAGCTTTTTCAGTCATGTAGAACATATGTTCCTTTAAAGCTTTTCATTAAAAGAAGTTTGATTTTAGGATAACTATTTTATCTTTTCATTACCTAGCTTTTTATTACAATGGTATTACATGTACACTGTAGATATTTAGAAAAATCAGGTAAGCAGAAAGAAGAAAACATAAACCATCCTCAATTATTCAGAGACATACTCTATAACTGTGTTGGTGAATAACCTTTCAGACTTTTTCTATGCAGGTTGATAGATTCAACTATAAAAACCCAAGGAAAATATTGCAATATAGGGGACAAACAATATTCCAAATGTATAAAGAGCTCTTAGAAATCACTGAAGTGATGGAAAGCCCTGTAGAAAATTGTCAAGAAAATAGGGAAGAAATACAAGCAGTCAATAAATATATATACATATATATATATATATATATATATATATATATATGGATTCACTTTTAAAATGTAAGAAATACAAATTAAAACAAGACAATGTTTCTCATGTATCAGATGGCAAAGATTATAAAGAATAATACCAGTCAGTGTTAGTAAGATTTCATGGAAATAAATGAATACAGCCTTTTTGGTGGGTAATTTGGAAGTCATGTGCTTAATAGTGCTGTTTCCCCTTATAACCCTTTTATTTTTCCAGTACATCGACCATTCTCTGCAACTACTGTGGGCACACTGAACACAATGCATAGTTTATTTCAGATTTACTTTTGGAGCCAAAAAGTATCTCTGAATTTGAAGAAGTGTGTTACATCTTTTCTATGGTAAAGAATGCCTCTTGACGTCAGGCAAACACTGGATAAACATTAACTAAAGCAGTCTAGAGCACTGATTCTTTTTTTTTTTTTTTTAAGATTTTATTGGTGAAGGGGAACAGGACTTTATTGGGGAACAGTGTGCACTTCCAGGACTTGTTTTTCCAAGTCAAGTTGTTGGCCTTTCAGTCCCAGCCGTAGAGGGCGCAGCTCTCTAGGTGGAGTTGCCATTGCTAGTTGCAGGGGGTGCTGCCCACCATCCCTTGCGGGACTCGAATCGAACTGGCAACCTTGTGGTTGAGAGCCCACTGGCCCATGAGGGAATCGAACCTGCAGCCTTCGGAGATAGGAGCACGGAGCTCCAACCGCCTGAGCCACCGGGCAGGTCCCTAGAGCACTGATTCTTTACAGTGCAACAAAGTGGCACTACTCTGAAAGGGGTATTTCAGTTCTCACAATAATGGGGAAGAATGACCCAAGCTAGGCAGGGGCCAGGGATTTAAGACATTCTGCCATGCCGGGGACATTCATGTAGGTGCAACATCTACCTGTTTGTTATTGTCTGAGCCTGAAATCTAACTCTATCGTACATATAAACACAGTGTATTTTTAGAATGTCTTTAAAATACAAAGAACATTACTGTCTTGCAATTACTAGGAAAAGTGAGGGAAGAATGCTTTTTGTTCTGAATTTTACTGACCATTGTTCATATTTCACAAGATCATGTTACCAATAGCTCTCTCTCTCTCTCTCCAGCAATACAGCACACCTGTATTTGTAGAAGTCCCATAAAGATGCAGGCATTGGGTTACTTAATGTCTCCTAGTCACAGTGTAGTTGTGTCCAAATATTGAAATACATATATTATAAATGACTTTCCTTTTATTTTTTATCCTGTTATAATTGGGTCATTATATTGATTTTTAAATTGAGATATAATTCACATATTGTGAAATTCATCCTTTAAAGTGTACAGTTCAGTGGGTTTTAGTATATTCACAAAGTTGTGCAATCATAACCACTATCTAATTCTAGAACATTTTCATCACTCCCCCAAAAGAAATCTGGTACCCATTAACCCCATTCCCTCTTCCTCCAGCGTCTGGCAACCATTTATCTACTTTCTGTCTATAGATTTGCCTATTCTGTAAGTTTACATAAATGGCATCATATAATAGCTTGCCTTTTGTGTCTGTCTTTTATTTAGCATGTTTTTGTGGTTCATTTATGATATAGCATGTGTAAGAACCTCATTCTTTTTTATGGGTGAATAATATATTGATTTTTTGAAATTATATGGGTACACAGTTTATTATCTATGCATTTTATTTCAGGATAGTAAAAAAGGTGTTGACAAAATATTTGTTATGGAAAGGAGCATTGGATCAGAGCCCCTTGATCTAGCTAGAAAAATAAGTCACATGTATATAAAAAGGCAAGTAACAATCAGAGCAAACACATTATGTTAGCAGGGGATAGTTAAATTTTCTTGGACGAAAGGTGGATTAGGTAAGGATTAGGTAGAGATTAGATCTGAGTGATAGACAGATCCTTGGCAAGGCCTGGAATGAGATGCAGCCATCCAAAAGTTGAACTGTCACGTTTATAGGATGCTGCCCCATCTCAAGTGATCTCCAAGTGTTTTCCCTTGAGTAGACCCTGGAGTGATGAAGGAAATCAACGGAAGCAAAGTGATCCTTTTGCAACTGAATGAATAGCTCAGTGGTGGCAACCTAGGGGACGGGTTTTGCAGCGTTAAACTGGGGGAATTTTGCTCCCGCTTTCCCCGCGCGCCTCCGCGCAGGCCATTTAGGCCCATCCAGGCTTCCGTCGCTGCCTGCGCTCAGCTGTTGAGGGGCGGGGCCGCCGCTGATAATGGCAGGCGAGCTGGAGAGTTGCAAGTCCTTGAGCGGGCTGCTGAACGGCCTGGCCCAGGAAGCTTTCCACGGGCACCCGGGCATCACCGAGGAGCTGCTGCGGAGCCAGCTCTATCCGGAGGTGCCACCCGAGGAGTTTCGTCCCTTTCTGGCGAAGATGAAGGGGATTCTTAAGGTATCGCTCCTCGCTGCAGCCTGTGCCGCAGAGCCCAGCCCCTTACCCGCCTCGCTCAGACTCGTCCCGCTTCCTCAGACCTGTGTTTCTTGGGCTCCACATTACAGTCCTTCAGAATCTGGGCGCTAGCTCCGTCGTCCCTTCTCACTTTCTTAAGGGTCACCCCTTTCTGATCAAACCCCCAGCACCCCCAGCAGTGCGGAGCGACACCCACAGGACAGGGCTCTGGGTTTTCCCCTCAAGATACTTCTCTGTTGTTGTTTAAGTAACGATTGCGAGTTGCCTCGGCGGATCTGTGCGCTCCGTACTTTTAAAAATTAAGAGCACTTAAAAGTCGTCAGTTTTCCCGCGTCGCGGAATTGGGCAGTGTTAAAATGAGCGGGGGTAAGGGGTGGATGGGCCGGATTGAACCCCTGTCAAGGATTTCACTGTATGGTTAGGAGGGCATATTTACTAGCTTGAATAAGTCAGCCTGTCCAGTAGAAATATAATGAGAGTTAAAGGTATAATTTAAAATTTTCTGGTAGCCACATTAAAAACGGGAAAAAAAGAAATAGGTGAAGTTAATTTTAATATATTTTATTTAACCCAAGATAAAGCATTATTTCTACATGTAATCAATATACAATATTAAGATATTTTATATTTTGTTCACTAAGTCTTCGAAACATGGCGTGTATTTTACACTTAAAACATATCAGTTGGGGTTAGCCACACATTTCGAATGCTCAATAATTGCTAAGTAATATGGCTAATGGCCACTGTACGGGACAACACTGGTTTAGACTGAGAACTAACTAGTCATAGGAATTAATCTAGTGCTAAAGTGTACCCTTGAAGAGAGACAGTAAAAATGTTTTTTGATTTTTGTGGCTCTCCTATGTGTTAGGAGCTGTACTAGATGTTTTACATTTGATTTAATGTATTTCTTGCAAACACCTTGTGTGGTGGACACCCACGTTAAAGATTAGGAAACAGGCTCAGTGAGTTTAAGCAGTTAGCCTAAAATCACACTTTGAGTAAAGTCAGTGTTGAAATTTCATCTGCTACATTTTTGCACTTGCTATTTGTTTCAAAACTGCTTACACTTTCAAAAAAGGCAGTTCTGTTTTTCCTTTTTTCGACTGCTTTTGCTTATAAGGATTTGAATCCAGAATAAAAAGCAATTATTTAGCAGAAAGTAAATGGGCAGTCACATGGAATTGGAAGGGGTAATATCAGCTGTGAGTCTAGAAATTCTAATTAATTTTAGTTGGTATCATAAATCACTGGTGAATGCTTTCTGTTTCTATAAAATCTTACTCTTTGGTCACAAAAGGTTTCCTAGAGAATTTGACACCGTGCTTGGGTGTTTGAGGTGTTTGGCAGGCCTTGGGGGAGGTGAGGATAAGCAATTGCATGCAGACCAAGAAGTAAGAATAGCGGGTGTTGGCGTTGACGTAGGCTCCCCAAACATTGGGGGCTATTTCTCTCCAGGTGCACCGTATTTTGATTCTTTTGTTTTATTAGGAGATAAAAATTGCAGGATATCCAGAGAAGAGCTTGTGGGGAAACTCTCCCTTATTTACTTTTAAATACATTGCTGAATAATATCCAGGTATTGCTCTCACTGCTTTCAGTCCTCTGCCTGAGGATTGAATATTTCAGTTTTCTGAGTGATTTGTGTTTGAAGAGCTGACATGGCTCTCAATACTGGGAGTAGAATAGAAGATTTTCCTGTGGTTGGCAGCAGCACAGCCTTTGCTTATTGGTCTGAGGTACCAAGGGAGAAAGCCTTTGATTGTTTGACTTAGGGCTGAAACTATAGGCTCTAGTGACATCTAATTCCAATCTTCATTTATTATAAGCAACACTGAGAGGTAAGTGTCTCTCTAATTCTTAGGGAAACTGAAAAAGCAAACATGATTTTTTTAACAAAAAGGCTTTGAACAGAGATAGAATGTCCATCTGCAATAAAAGAGAACATACACTAAAAAGTATGATTCAAGGATGCTGTAATATTTGGAAATAGAGGAAATCTGAGTAAGCTGTTGTGGACAAAGGAGAAGTATTAGTTCTTTTTGGCAGATTTCTTTGAGATGCCGTTTTTGCTGCTCTTGAAGAAAGTATAGAATATTTTAAACTGAAATGAGAGGCAGCCATATAGGGCAGCGTAGGTTAAGAAAACAGCTTACTCAGATTTCCTCTGTTTCCAAATTTTACAGCATCCTGTTAGGGCTGGAGAATGTAGAGCAGGTTCAGGAAATGGTGAGCAGTCCCATTTGACCATAGCATGGTGGGGTGGCAAGAAGGAAAATAACCTTTTATTCCCACTAACCTTTATTCCTGATCTTAAAGCAGGGTATACATTTTTTTATTTTTCAATTTTTAAAAATTGTGGTAAAATACACATAACTTAAAATTCATCATCATCATTTTGAAGTGTACAGGTTAGTGGTATTCAGTATGTTCATAGTGTGCATCCATTACCACCATCCATATCTGTAACTCTTTGTCTCACAAAACTGAAATTCTATACCCACTGAACAATAACTCTCATAACTACTCCCGACCATAGCTGCTGGCAACCACCATTCTACTTTCTGTCTCTCTGATTTTTGACTACTCTAAATATCTCTTATCAGTGGAATCATACAGCACTTATTTATTTATGTTTTGGTGACTGACTTTCACTCAGCATACTGTCTTCCAGGTTTATCCATGTTGTAGCATGTGTCAGAAATTCCTTTTAAAGGCTGAAAATATTCCATTGTATGGCTATACCACATTTTGCTTATCCATTAATCTTTCATTGAACACTTGGGTTGCTCCCATGTTTTAGCTGTTGTGCTAATAATGCTGTGAACACAGGAGTGCAGATACCTCTTTAAGACCCTGCTTTCGATTCTTTTGGGAATATAGCCACATGTGGAATTGCTGGGTCATATGGTAATTCTATTTTTTAATTTTTTGAGGAACTGCCATACTATGTTCCACAATGGCTGTACCATTTTATATTCCACAAGGGTTCTAATTTCTTCACGTCCTCCCCAACACTTGATATTTTCTGGACTTTTTTTTTTTTTAATAGTAGCCATCCTAGTGAGTATGAGGTAGGCAGAGCATATTTTTACATATAGATGAGAGCAGAGATCAAATCATCTTTTTCTTTTGTCTGTGTGGAGTCTCGTCTCAGTAATCCTGAATTCAACATGCAGGCTAGAAGAAAAGCAGTGAGGAAAATATTAAAGAAAAAATGCAGGAGTCTAAGCAAAGGGAAATGAACTGATGATAAAAAAGCAGTAACAGTACCTCAGTCGTCATTTAGTGGCTGGTCATACATTCAGTCACCTATAGAAAGTCAAGTTCTGTGAAGAAAGTGAAAATGAAGACGGGCAGCAGGGGTAGGTGGAAAGGAAGGAAGGAATGTGTAATTCTCAGCAGGGAATAGGCAGTGGATACCCATGTTTAGCAGGCCCATTATTGCCAGCTGCCTGCATTCATTCATAGGTGTGTTCAGGTTCAGCTGCTCCCTAAGCTTCAGCCTTTCCCTCTGACCTTTCACATTATGTGACCAAGTGTGTGATGTGCTGGCATTTGTACTCATCCCCGTTTTCCAATTGGAATGGAGCTCTCCTACCCCAGTTGGCTGGGACATTGACCCTCTCTAGCTTTGCCTATCAATCACAAAATGGCAAACTTTTCATCTTACAGATGAATGAAGCTGGCCACTAACATGGTCTAGTTTTATTTTTTCTCAGCTCCTCAAGAATGGTGTGTTTAGTTAGGGAGATAGCATCCTATATAAATCATTCTATATAAATACTCTGCCATTTGCATCTAATGTTTTTTGGCTCACATTTATAATTGAAACTTCTTGTAGATAATGTGTTTGCGTACTACCTATTTCTTGATGCTGTGTTAAGCGTGTGAGTATGCTCCTTAATTGATCCTTTTCCCCCAGGTTTATTGAGATATAATTGACAAATAAACCGGTGATCCTTTTAAAACCTACATCATATCTCCTTACTCTCCTGCATTCAACCATTCCATATTCATCTCTTCACATCAAAGTTAAAATAAAATCTAGTCCTTTTACCATAGCCTACAAGGCGTTATACGTTATACGTTACCTAGTTCTCTGATCTCATTTTCTCATTTCCAGCCACACTAATCTTCTTGTCTTTATTTAAGCATCTTAAGTGCTTTCTTAATCTCTTCAGGGCCTTTGCAGTTGCTCTTCTATATGCTTGTAATGCTCTTCCCCCAGACATCATAGGAATTGTTCATTTACTTCATTCCTTCTCTAAAGTGATTTCCTGTTGGGTCTTCCCTGACCTATCCAAAAAGCTTCATCTTTCCTCCCCACTCTTTTTACTCTGCTTTACTTTTCTTTGTACTTAGCACTACCTGAAATTATATACTTATTAGCTTGTTTATTTGTTGACTTTCCTATTGGAATGTAAGCATCAAGAGGACAGAACTTTGTTTTTTTTCTTCTTCTTTATCCCTAACAACTAATTCTGGCATGAGGTAGGCATTTAGTAAAAATCTGTAGAATAAGTGAATGAGTGAATAGTGCTTAAATGAGGAGATTGCCATTAAAAAGGTAATAAGCATGAGAGAAAACCTATACTACTTTTATATGGGTGGAGCTGGAACGTATAATACTCTAAACCATGTGTCAGCAAACTATGGCCCACAGACCCAATCTGGCCTGCTGCTCATTTTTATAAATAAAGCTTTATCAGAACATGGTCACACGCTTATTTATTTACATCTCTATAGCAGCTTCCACCACTGTAGTAACAGAGTTGAGTGGTTGTGACAGAGATCCTTTGGCCTCCAAAGCCTAAAATATTTACTACCTGAACCTTTATAGAAAAAAAAAAATTGCTGATATCTGCCTTAAACATCAAACTCATAATCTTTAATATTTGGAAACTATAATACATAAATTATGTTTAGAAGTTGGTTACTTGATAAAAATCCAAAAGCTGAAAGTAGGGATTATTTGCTGTTCCGTCCTTTTGTGGGATTTCATTAACTTGTTCTTTAGGCTCACGAGATCTGTGGTGAATAAAAAAATGAGCTTTAACATTTCTGTAGTACTCAGAGTGTGTTCTTAGTAAGAATGGATAAAATTTGAATTTGGAATTTTTTTCACTTTCAGAGGATATAAAATTTATATGTTAATTAATGTAATATAAAGTAATATAAAATTTAGTGTTGTTAACCTGAGAATCAAGTGAAAACTATCAACATATGAAAACTGGTTTAAACTTATATAAGAAAATAACTTATCAGTAACATAATATTAAGACTTAAAAAATACTTGTATTTTACACACCTGGTTCTGTCTCTCCTCTTAAAGCCATGAAAATTTGTAATTTGTTTGAGAATTAGATTCACTAGAACGGAAAGACCTGTAGCAATACAGTTTTTGTGTATCTTGTAATTAGGGTATATCAACTGAAGAATGCTGGGTTTAATTAAAAATTTTGTTTTGCAAACATTCAGCTTCCTGTATGCTTTCCTTTGTTAATTTTTACTATAAACATTGTTTAACTTCATTAAAGAAAGTATAGAATTTTGAGACATGTAAAAACACATAACACCATCAGCTGACATAACCAGTATTAATTTTTTTGTGCATTTACTTATTCTACAAGTATTTATTAAGCATCTTAATATATATTAAGCATCTCAATATATGCCATGCATTGCTTGGGATACAGCAGTAAACATCACAGCTATAGTTCTTGCCTTTAGAGTTCCTGGAGAATATAGACATTATGCCAGCTGTTACATGTATTTTGAAAAGGCAATTACAGAGTACTTTGTGCCAACTTGTGTAAATTATAGGCCGTTTAGAGTAGTTCCTTTCCCTAGTTGTCTATCCCAGGTTTAAGTCAAGGGTTTCTCATGAATATGGTTGAACAAAGTCATGATAACATCTTTCCTGGTTGAGGATTTGGCTGCTCTGGGACTTCATTTTAAATTTCTTGACTTGACCTTTGGGGCCAAATTGGCTGTTAAAGTATCACCTTAACAGACCAAGATGTGCATTGTGTAGTTCCATCTTCTCATTGGGGGTCTCCTCAGATCCTGAAGCATATTTTCAAGTAGCTCCTTAAGAAAGAGGTAATTATTTTCTTTTTAAGTCTTAAAATGTCTATTCTAGTCTCATGCTAATTGTTAGTTTGGCTAAGAATATATTTCTAGATTGTGAAACAATTGACTCACAGTTTTGAAGACATTGTTTCATTTAATATGATATCTTTTTTTTCTCTGGAAACTTTTAGGATTTTTTCTTTGTCCTTTATTTCCCTGAATATCCTTGATGTGTGGTTTTCTTTCATTTCATTATTTGGGCCACTCTGGACTTTTCAATCTTCAGACCCATGCATGACCTTTTTAGTTCTGGGAAAAGTTGTATTACTGCTTAGATTCTTTTCTTTCTTTCTTTTTTTTTTTAAGGAGGGCGCAGCTCACAGTGGGCCATGTGGGAATGGAATCGGCAACTTTGGTGTTATTAGCACCACGCTCTAACCCACTGCGCTAACTGGCCACCCCTTAGATTATTTTCTTAATCTCTTTTTTCTCTATTCTCTTTCTTGCACGCTGATTTTTCAAATGTTAGGCCTAAGACTGAATCCTCAAATTTTATTTTTCCTATTTTCTGTTTCTTTGTTTTTTCCCCCCTACTCTTTGATAGATTTTCTTAACATTCTCTTTTAGCCTTTTAATTGAATTTTTCACTTGATCATGTTTTAAATTTCCAAGAGTTTTCTTTTGACACAGACAGTATACTATGTTTATTTTAGTCACTGTTGTCGAAGAAGTTTTTCCTTGACTTTCTTAGTGTCCCTGGCCAGGTCTGAAAATGAAACTGACAAAGACAAATAAACAGGAGAAAAGCACACTCATTTATTTAAGTTTTATGTGACACAGGAGCCTTCATAAGGAAATGAAGCCTTGAGTGATTTACACTACACTTGATGAAGAGTGGACAGTCCTGGAGGAATAGGAGAGGTTAAGGAGTATGAGGTAATTGTACTAAACTGGGGGAAACAGCAAGGCCTTTTTGTAGGATGCTTCATGGTGAGTCTGTCTTTGGAGGTAAGGCTGCTCCTTTCCTCTGGTTATTAGGAAGGGCACATCTCAGATGAGGATTTTATGACTTGTATCAGGAAAAGGGCTGGTAGTGGTGGGGGTGGGAGTGTATATCAGAGTGACCTTCCTGCTCTGCCTTTTCCTAAATTCCTTAAGCTTAAAATATTTAATATGGCAAAGTGCCATATTTTGGGGTAGCATACCCTGAATCCCATCACCAACAGTTTCTCCTCTCTTTTTTGAAACAGCAGAGGGAGCACACAATACATAATTTTCTATATTTGGCTTTTAAAAATTTTATCCATCCTGACTTTGATTTTATATGTTATTCTTCAGTATTAGGAATTTAGTACATTTGTACTAAGCACTGGTAAAAGCTTTTTTCAGAGGCGTTTGACAAACATATTGCTAAGATGTTTCTGGGTGTGATATAAATATCTAAGAGGTTAAATCCCTTCTGTGAGGGGATACCCCACTTAATCTTTTTAATATTTCAATAGTTGAATGTTTTGTATAGTGTATATTTTTATTTGGTATATGTTATTTTAAAAGCACAATTTGATCCTAGTTTCTAAATAACCTGGAAAATTTTGTGGAAAGTTTTTAAAGTAAAATTGTGGAAAGTTTTTAGAGTAAAAGCAGAGGCTTAAAAGTACCTTTGTTAAAATCATGTTTACAAAGTGACAAGTTGACTGCCCATTAATGGTGATTTTTTTGGTCAATGAATGGTATTAATCAAAGAATGGTTATTACCAGTTTCTATTTTGGGATTTATCTTGTGGAATGTATCTAGTACCTCATTCTTGTGAAAAGGGCAGGTGTGAAAAAGCCAGAATGCTTTTTAATGTAGAGCTTTCTTGTCTTTGCACTAGAGTTTTTGCATTTATTATATGATGTAGAAAGATTTTACTGTGTAAGATACTTTTTAATCTATTATTGGTCTTTCGCTACAAATGAAGAACAATGTGTACAATAGTCTTTTTGATATTGTCAGTTTAAGAATGAACTTCACCCTTATACATTTTGGATAGCAAATATTAAGTAATAAGAAACTAACTTGAGTATTAAAAATGGATGCAAAATATCTGGTCTTAAAATGTTTAGATTAGGAGACTGAATCATGAATAGAAGAGACTGAATAGAAGAGACAGAAAACATTTGACCTAATTCTGTCATACTTTCAGGGTTCATTTGTCTTCTGTCATCATTCTTAAGTATAAGCAGCAATTCTGTTTTTCTACTTTAGGTGGCAGTAGAATATCGGCCTGCTAATACACTGATAAAATATGCTGGAAACAACATAATGTTTAAAATGTTCTTCCACTTGAATGTTCTAGTTTGGAAAACAAAGTTGGCTAGTCAGTGATAAGAATTTCTTACCCAAAAGAAGTCTAAATATTTGGCTTTGTAATTTCAATTTGGAAATACCATTTTTGGCTTTGTAAACACCATTTTTTGGCTTTGTAAACAGATTTCTTTGCTATAGTTCTCTAGTTTTATTAATTTCATTGCTAATTTTGCTAATTTCGTTGAACTCAATTTCATTGAAGTAAATTTTGCTAATTTCATTGAACATTTTCGAGAATTTATATAACTCATAAAATGCATTCCTGCTTCTCTGACGGATTGGCACTCAACTGTTTGATAAGATGTTACTTTTTAATGTCACTGAACATCACATGATCAAGCATCAATTATAGAGTACCAGCTGGAGTTTGCAGAGTATTTTAATAGGCTCAAATGATCTGTAATGATGTGTTCTCTAAGGTTTTTTTTTCTCTTAGTTTAGGGCAAAACCTATATTAATTGAAGATCTACTTTTGGTTCTCCTTTTCTCAAAGCAAGTATTCTGGGTCTGGAAATTTGACTTGGGTTGAAGGAGTTCCTAGGTAGGAAGATTTTAAAGAAAATTTCTATCTTTGATTTACCTGTCAAATATTTCTGAGCCTGTAATGTGCTATATACCTGGCTCTGTACACAAAGGTGGGTGTTTTAGTCCCTGTCTTAAAGAATCCTGCATCGTATGGTGACTACCATAAGAAAGGTATAAATGATGCATTCTGGTGGAATGGATCCTTAAACTACAGAAACACGAAAAAAAAATCAAGTGTTTTTGTTTTGTTTTGTTGTTTTTGGGTCCTAATAAAACACTCACATTTTTTGGCATTGTCTTAACTTAGAATGTAATTTTTATAAATTTTGACTTTTATTATGGTTTATCTTTAATAAAATTTTATTTCAACTAATTACTTTTTTAAAAAAAGTTATGCTAAATTTATACATATTATACTAGGTATGGGTTGTGTTTTGTGTGCTTTATATACTCTTAGGATTTTTATGTCTAGCTAGTATGGGATTGTTGTGGACATTATTCTTTGTCATGACATCTGATTGTGGAATAGCTCTCTTCCACAATTTTCTACAGACCTATTTCTAAACAAAGAAGCTACCATGTATGAAATCCTTACATTTCCATTATGTTTATTCTGAGCATATGTTACTTAAGAAATAATCAAATAATTTACAAATCACTTATCATTACTTACAACTTGTTCATTTATTCAAATGAACATCTATTGAGTACCTGCTATGTGTCAGGTCGTGCCTGGCACTGAAAACATCAATGGACCAAACAGATAATTTTCCTGCCTCCTGGACTTGACATTCAAGGAAGGCAGGGGTATCCTAACAGTAAATAAGAATATGTGCATATAGAAATATGTATTCATTTTTTACATACTTCTCCTAATAATCTTTTTTGGTCCCTTAAAATCAATGACAGACATACTTACCTGGGATAATGAATCTTAAATTGTTAGTATCTTTGGTTTTCTTACCAGAAAATAGTAGATTTTACTTACAATCAAGGTGATAAATGTTAAATATAAATTTTATATAAATTTGATGTTTAGAACAGAATCTCCTGGTATATTATTTTATTATCCAGATTTTTTTAGTATGTGATAAATTCCTTGATACAGAGCTACAAAGCAAATTAATTTTTCTATTGAGAATTCTGTCCTGAGGGTTCCACTCCTACACATATACCGGTGCATCTACTTTTCTTTAGGTTATATTTAATTACTTGTCCCTAAAGTCATTAAGTCTTTATATCATTTCTGTTTTTTCAGTTATTTCTATAGAAAGGGAATTTTACTTTTATTTTTTAAAACTTGTTATTGGATGTAACATAACATACACACAGAAAAGTATACAGATCACACATACGCAGCTTAATGAATTTTCACAAAGTGGAACATACTCATATAACCAGAACCCATATCAAGAAACCAAACCCTACCAGCACTCCAGAGCCCTCTTTATTTCACATTTATTTTAATCAAATTGAAGTTTCAGTTAATCAAAATGAATAATCTCTAGAGATCTGCTGTACAACATTGTACCTATACATTTATATACATATTCACCTCTCTTCTAGTCACAATCCCCTCCCCCACCAACTTTCCTAACTTCTAATACCATAGTGTAGTTTTTCCTGTTTGTGAACTTTATGTAAATGGAATCTTACAGTACATACTCTTTTGTGTCTGGCTTCTTTCACTCAACATTCTGTTTATGAGATTCAACATTATTGCATATTGTAGATCGTTCATTCTTATTGCTGTAGAGCAGGGATCATCAGCAAACTGACCTATAGGCTAACTCTGGCTCCTGTCTGTTTTTGTATAGCCAGTGACCTAAGAATAGTTTGTACATTTTTAAATGGATAAAAAAGATTTTTTTTGTGACCCATGAAAATTACATGAAATTCAAATTCAAGTCCGTAATAAAATACATGGTTGCGTTTGCTCTATGAGGGCAGAGTTAAGTACGAAGTTGCAACACAGACTGGATGGCTGGCAAAGCCATTAACATATTCATTGCTGGCTCTTGACAGAAAAAATTTGCCAATCCCTGCTGAGCCACACCAGTGTTTGAATGTATCACAATGTGCTTATCCATTCTACTGTTGATGGGGGATTTGAGAAATTCCCTGTTTTTTGCTTTGTTATGAAGAGAATACTACTTTTTATCCTCAAATTTAGCTATTTTCTCATTAGGTCTCTTCCACTGAGTAGAGATACACAGCAAGTTAAGTTTTCTATTGAATTCTACACTGAGGATTCCACTCCCAAACATACATCTAATTTACTTTTCTTTAGATTATATATAATTACCTGTCTCTGTAGTCATTAGGTCTTTATATCCTTTCTGGTTTTTCATGTATTTCTATAGAAAGGAAAATTTACAAGCTTGTTATTGGATGTAGCATACATACGGAAAAGTATGTAGATCACACGTGTGTGGCTTAATGAATTTTCATAAAGTGCACACACCCATGTGACCATCACCAAGATTTTTGTTCATTTCAAATTTTATTGTGGTAAGAAACCTTCACAGAATTTTAAGTATAAATATAGTATTGCTTACTACAGGTACAGTTATACAGCAGATCTCTAGAGCTTATTCATTTTGCTTAACTGAAACTTGAATTTGATAAACAAATGTGGAGTCATTCCAGAGATACTATTAATTATAATTACTTTAAAAGACCCTTTATAGACATCTGGCCAAAAATTGTATGTTACTTATGTAGGAGAAGGTTAAGCTGGGAATAGTGATCTGTTTGGAGGTAAACAATTAAGATTCAAATTCATAGAATCACCATTGACTTTCTTTGCACGATTTCTGGGTTCGCATGTAAATTCGTTCTGAGTGACTAAAGTTGTAGATCTCTTTGTTGAATAACAGTGTAATTTAATATAATCCTAATGTAATGTTCTATAATTAGACTTGGGTAATATGGAAAGCTGCAAATTACTTTCAAGATATCTAGCCTCAAGAGGTTTTACTGAATCAGATACTAGGATGTTCTTTCAGGCATTTAGAATATTAAGATTTGAAACCTGGGTTGATTAGTGGACTTAAAAATAGAAAACACCACTTTTTGTAGACTATATGTCAAGACTTTTTCATTAATAAGTTCTAAACCCCTTTCGCACTCCATCATGTTAGGCAGTCATTATTTTTCTTCTATCTAGGTGGGTAAACTAAATGATAATTGATACGGAACTGGAGTGTTTATTTTAATTAGGTAATGAAACAAATATGCAGTCTTTCATCCATTCCTATATTCGTTAAACTATGTGCAAAGTATTGTGCTAAGCATTGGGAGGAATATAAAATGAGTACGTTTGACAATTAAGTTAGCGAACTTGTTGCAACGATGTTGCTAACCTTTTTTGATATCAGAGTGATTATTCATTATGAATTTGTACCAACTGGACAAACAGTTAACCAAGTTTACTATTTGGAAGTGCTGAAAAGGCTGTGTGAAAAAGTTACACGACCTGAACTTTTCGCCAACAATTCATGGCTCTTGCACCACGACAATACACCAGCTCACAAGGCACTGTCTGTGAGGGAGTTTTTAGCCAGTAAACAAGTAACTGTATTGGAACACCCTCCCTACTCACCTGATCTGGCCCCCAGTGACTTCTTTCTTTACCCAAAGATAAAGGAAATATTGAAAGGAAGACATTTTGATGACATTCAGGACATCAAGGGTAATATGATGATAGCTCTATCATCAGAAAAAGAGTTCCAAAATTGATTTGAAGGGTGGACTAGGTGCTGGCATTGGTGCATAGCTTCCCAAGGGGAGTACTTCGAAGGTGACTGTAGGTATATTCAGCAATGAGATATGTAGCACTTTTTCTAGGATGAATTCGAGAACTTAATCGTCAGACCTTGTAAGTCACTGTATTTCACAAGGAGCCTGTAGTTTGCTGGGGTGGATGAACATGTATGTAAATGATTAGAATTGAAAACAAAATATAAAGCCTCATCAATGAGTTGTAATTCATTTAAGTTATTAGGATATAACAACATTTAAGTTGGGTCTAGAAGATAAGATTTTCACAAGTTAAATAAGGCAGGTAGAGAACTGCATTAAGACATGTAAATATGGAAATGTGGGTTGAGTTTAAGGACTGGTAGGGTCACTTTCAAACATGAGATACAAGACGATAAAGGGGACCTGATTGTCCAGAATGCTCCACTAATACACTTGGACTTTATTCTCTAGATAGCAAGGGACCAGTGAATGGTCTTGATTGGACAAGTGATATAAAATTAGATTTATATTTAGAAAGAGAACTTCTTGAATAGTCTGAAGCATGAACTATTTCAGTGTAGTTATCAAACCGTGTAGCTAGTCTGCAGTGTTTTAGGTGGATTTACTTATTTGTGAGGAGACCACGTGACCTACCCGCCCTTACGCATTATAATAAGATTAGATTGAATTCCTGATTTACTTAGTCAAAGATACAAATCTCTCTCTAAGAGGAAGCGGTCACGTAGTACAGGAGAAAGTACATACTTCAGTGTCACCTCTTTTGGCCCCCACTGTTTCTCTGCCTGCAAAACTTAATTTTTGCTGCACATCTGCCCTTTTAAAGTGACTGGCAGTATCATTACAGATTTAAAAACGTTGAAAACACCTTACTTGTGTCGATAAGGCTTCATTTTAATCATTAAGGTTGCTTAGATGGATCAAAATTGATTAGTTTGAATTTCACCACATCCTGTTGCTACTTACTCAACTCAGATTTTCAGTAAACAACAAAATGGTCACATGAGTACAGCAGCAGGAAGCAAAACAGCTGAAATGATCCACAAGATGGGAGATCGATCCTGAATTGTCAAATTGCTTTTTCCACAGTACAAAACACTAAATTTTAATTATCATAATGTATTACCTTTTACTTTTGTTTCTTATCCATTGAAGAGCAAATTCACTTAAAAAAATTAAGGGGCATAAAGCTGGAAGTCATGGGCCTGAGGAGTTAATCGTTTGGATCAGGCTCTCATTAACAAGCCAGTAGAATTGTTTTTAGTTTCTATTACGTCTTAGTCTGCTTGGGCTGCCATTACAAAATACAATTGGCTGGGAGGCTAAACAACAGAAACTTATTTCTCACAGTTCTAGAGGCTCGGAAGTCTAAGATTAAGGTGCCAGCAAGGAGGGTTTTATTTTGAGTCTTCTTGTCTTGGCTTCCCGGCAACGGTCATCTCACTGTACTGACATAACCTCTTCTTTGTGCATGCATGTGGGGAGAGAAAGGGCAAACTCTTTGGTGTTTCTTCTTACAAAGGCACTAATACCATCGTATTGGAGGTTAGGGCTTTAACATGAATTTTGGGGGGGACACAAACATTCAGTCCATAACACATTGCAAATTTTTTGCCTCCATGATGATAAATTGTTTGTACTACCACATGTTTGAAGAGGAAGTTAATCTTTATGCTTTCTGTTTAGTTTGTATATAAATTTCTTCTTAAGAAATTAATAGCCATCAGAATCTTTTAGCTGATGAGTTTCACATTTTTCAGATTCACATAGTCAAAACCTGTGTAATGCTCTTATTCTGAAGTCTACCAAATTCAAATTGTTTTTTGCAGCGGGCGCAAGCAATAAACAGAACAGGAACAGGCTGTGGCACTGGCTGTGGCACTGGCTGGTTCCTGTGTTTTGACTTTCTGAAGAAGTAGGTAACAATGTCAGCTCCTGGAACACAACTCTCTTCTGTTCCCTTTAAAAAAATAAGTGACTAAAAATTGTCTTTTGACCACGTATGTCTTCTGACCTGAAAACATGCAGTTAATTTTCTTCATAGTAACTAAGATCATTAAAACATATTACAGTTACTTTTAAAAAATATAAACGGACTTAATTGTTTTGAGTAGTTCTAAGTTCACAGCAAAATTTAGCAGAAAAGTGCAGAGTTCTTGTATACTCCCTGCTCCCACATTCGCCCAGCCTCCCCCACTTTCGACATCCTGGTCTAGAGTGGTACGTTTATTATAATAGATGAACCTTTGTCAACACATCATTATCACCCAGAGACCTTAGGTAATATTCGGGCTCACTCTTTGTGTTGTACATACTATGGGTTTTGAAAAATGTATAATGACATGTTTCCAGCATTATAGTATAATACAGAATGGTTTTACTGCGCTAAAAATCCTCTGTGTTTCATCTATTCATCTCTTGCTCCCCCTTCTCCTTGGCAACCACTGTTTTTTTTATTATCTGTATGTTTTTCCTTTTCCAGAATGTTGTATAATAAGAACCATAGAACATGTAGCCTTTTCAGATCAGCTGCTTTCATTTAATAATATGCATTTAAGGTTCCTCCATGCCTTTTTCATGGCTTGATAGCTCATTTCTTTTTAGTGCTGAATAATATTCATTGTCCGGATGTACCACAGTTTATCCATTCACCTATTGAAAGACTTCTTGGTTCCTTCCAGGTTCTGGCCATTATGAATAAAGCTGCTGTAAATATCCGTGTGCAGGTTTTTGTGTGGGCATAAGTTTTCAACTCACTTGGGTAAATACCAAAGAGCGCATTTGCTGGATTGTATGGGAAGATTATGTTTAGTTTTGTAAGAAACTGCCAAACTGTCTTCCAAAGAGGCTGTGATATTTTGCATTCCTACCAGCAATGAATGAGAGTTCATGTTGTTCCACATCCTTGGCAGCATTTGGTGTCAGTGTTCTGAGTTTTGTCCATTCTAATAGGTGCATTGCTGTTACTTTTTGATTCAGTGATTTATTTCTGAAAGTCTTAGGGATGGCTTGATTATGTGAAAGTGTTATTAATATCTTTCATGACACAGACAATGTACTTACCCAGAATAAAATCTAATTGCAAATGCCAAATAGTCTCGAGTTGTGTCTAAATTTAGTTTATATTGCTTTAGAGTATATCTATGCTGTGATTACAACTACGATCATGTCACATATGGATATAGACTAGAGCTAGAAAGGAGCTTAAAAATGATGTGTTAGCCTACCTTTTGTTTAATCAGAGTTATATTTGTGATCAAGGAAAGTTTAAATAGTTTACCTTTTAGGTTGTGTTTTAAATATTTAATATTTGAGTTGATTTTAGTTATAATCCAGGCCATTTGTGAAGTCTTTGTGACATTTGTTTTTGTTAGATACACATTTACAAAATCTTTTCTTAAACTTGGTCATTTTTTACTCTGTGTTCCATTACATTACAGAAATACAGCAACTTGAGAAAAAATGAAATGTGGGCTACCATGGATTTTAATGACTTTATATATTTAAGACATTAATGATATCTAAAATACCATACCCATGGGTCTGTAATTCAGGTTGTTCTATGATTTACAAACTTTTAAATTCCACTCTGACATGTATTCTTTTAGGTTCCTTTGAAATTTAACAAATGTTCTCCTGGATTGTGTTTTTCCTCAAACAAAGCAAGTATAAGACCTGAAAACAAATTGTATCAGCAGTGTACTAAGTCATGTAAGAGAAAAGGACCACAGATTCAGAATTTTAAAATAAAGATTTTTTTTTTTATTGTTAAGAACTGATTGCAGGAAGGAAGGAGGGGAGTGCTTACCAGTTAGAGGGTGAGGATTACCACCCCATTTCCTTATTTGTACATCAAAATTATATATTTTTTATAGGAAACCTTTGTGTGGGTGGGTGGGGGAAGGGAAGTGGATTGCTTTATCAGCAGGTGGAGGGTTCTCATGACCATCAGGTAGGAAAAAGGAGACTTGAATTTTAGGAAGAGGGCATGAAATCTCAAGATACTCAGCCTTGGAGGAGGGACAGAGATGGAGCCAGTAGCCTTATGTTAGCAAACTTCAAAAAGACTGATAGGCAGACCGATAACAGTTATCAGTTAAAGTGCCATCTTGAGTAAAACCCTGTGTTTTCTGTTTAAGGACACGATTTGTAATCTTTTTTTTTCAGACTGGTTTTCTGCTTTTGCCAAGAATTCTTACCTCAGTTTTTGGATTGACTGCTTTGCTGGCTGAACTGATGTCTCCATAAACTAATGCCGTCTGAAAAATCTTGGTCTTAAAAGCAAACCAACAAAAAGAAACTTACAGGAAGGAAAACGGCATCCCACTTGTCAACATTTTACAGAGTTTCTTTGACATTAAAAAACCCAAACTTCCTATTGTTTCTATTTTAGGATTTTGAATTTATTGTTAAACCCTTTGTCTCACAAATCCACATGACTATGGTCTTTTCTTCAGTTCTTATTAAGAGTTTTAAATAAAGATTTCTAAACAATTATCTGCCCTTACAAAGAAGATACAAAAAAGACAGTGCTCATGAAATAACCCTAAATGAGGGAAGAAAGAAAAAAAAGTTTCTTGAATGTCTACCATGTGCTGGGTATTATTGCATGCTTTCATACATTATCTCATTTAAATCTCGTCACTGTCATTTGAGATTAGTATTACTAGTGCCATTTGAAAATGGAAGAATTATTAGAGTCTCAGGGGTTTTTGATAACTCTTCTAGGATTTTGCATCTAGTATTAAGAAGGAGATCTTTCTAATCCTAAAACCTATGTACTTATTGTAGGGTATTCTTAGTCTCAATCTTTCAAATTGAGATAAAATATTTCATAATAATTAAAGAGGAAAACAAGCACAAAGTGCACATCTAACCCTGTTGTCTGTACTGTGCTTCCAAGTGCTTTATTTGAAAAATTTGAACAAACAAATGCAGGCCCGTAGTTGCACCCTGAAGTAGTTTCCTTAGATGCAGCTTTTCTGGCCATTTTGCATGTTAAGTGTTGTTACTACAGTGAAACTAAGAGGACATGTAAAACCTAAACCTTTTCCCTCCCTCATGGCTTATGCTTGTATAAAACACTTATTTCTATTCTGATTTTTTTAAAGAAGGCTTTTAGAATAATGAAGGTACCTTGCTTTTTTTTTTCCACAGAAAAGTCACACAAATATGTGTGTGCATGCACATACAGACACACACACACAAACAACTATTAAAAGATAAATTGAGACGTAGTAAACATATTAAGAGTTTAATTGAACAAAAATAGATTCTAATCTGGTAATACTGAAGAATGTAGTTAGGACTACTCCACTGAGAGGAGTAGACTTTTTTTTTTTTTTTTAAGATTTTATTGGGGAAGGGTAACAGGACTTTATTGGGGAACAGTGTGTACTTCCGGGACTTCCCTCCAAGTCAAGTTATTGTCCTTTCAATTTTAGTTGTGGAGGGCGCAGCTCAGCTCCAGATCCAGTTGCCATTTTCTAGTTGCAGGGGGCACAGCCCACCATCCCTTGCGGGAGTCGAACTGGCAACCTTGTGGTTGAGACGACACTCCAACCAACCGAGCCATCCAGGAGCTCAGCTGCAGCTCAGCTCAAGGTGCCATGTTCAATCTTAGTTGCAGGGGGCGCTGCCCACCATCCCTTGTGGGACTCCAGGAGTTGAACCGGCAACCTTGTGGTTGAGAGCCCACTGGCCCATGTGGGAATCGAACCGGCAGCCTTCGGAGTTAGGAGCATGGAGCTCCAACTGCCTGAGCCACCCGGCCGGCCCGGGAGTAGACTTTTATAGAGAAGTGGATGCAAAGCACGGAAATTATTTGATTGACTGTAACTTAAGCAATTACCTTATTTGGGAAAGCCTGATGAGCTATTTGTGATTGGTTGTCTTTAGGTTTTCATTTCTTTACCTTCAGGCATTTCAGGCATACATTTTGGTTTGTTTATGTGGGCTTCTGAGGCGTCAACACTATCTCAGTCTCAGGGCCTTCTTGTTTAATTTAAAAGTTCCTCCCTTTTGATCATATTTATACATGAGAGATTGACTAGGAATTTGGCATTAGTCCTATTCTTGGTCACCATCAAGGTTAAGTTTTTCTAGTCATGAAAGTCATAGATTACAGTGTCAGATTGTGGGAAAATTATATTTGCTATTTGTCTCATGGTTCATCCTGTGCTTGTTTCTCCAAGTGCAGTGAAGACATATTTAAGACCCTTGAGAGAACGCAGTCCACCAGGGAGACTATCCAACGATGACTATGGAGGATGATACCAAGAGACTGAAGTATGCGCCTTAGTCATGGCCCCTGAACCAAACCAGATGGTGTCAAATACATCAAAGTATGTACCAAGTGAATTGTTTGTTAATTTCTTATATTTGCTACAGTATCAGAGGTGTTGATCCAGGTAGAGCGGGAGGTAACTGCTATGGCACAGACTCTTTGTTCAGCCAGAAATTAAGCAATTTTGTTACCTAAAACCATGTTATCTGGAAAGCCTAGATAGGGACTTTTGTTGTGCAACTATGGCCTTCGTGGTAGATTCAGCAATAGTTGTCAGAGTTAAGGAACATTATCTTCCCGTGCATTAACTGAGATAAAGCAAGTAGCAAAAAGGCAAAAGGAATAAAGATTTCAGACTGGAGATGAAAATCTTGATCCATGATCTTGGAAGAGCTGTTTAAGATGTCAGCTGTGGGGGAGGAACCTCTCTGGTCTGTTTTGATTTTAGATCTCCAGCTAGTATACAGTCCCAAGAATCTGGAGGAGCCCTTTTTGATTGGGAGATGTGGACCCAAGCAAGGTTCAAGGTCCTAAAGTTTGGCTGTTATCTGGGTTGTGACTTGGTGTGGTCCTTCACTAAAAGGTTCAAGGGCAATCTTTGTTCTTAGTGATTCTAAGTCGGAAGGGTAGGAGAAAATTGGAAATACTAGTTTGGAGAGTCGTAGCCAGATGCTACAGGAAACTAGAAGAACTCAGGATCCAGTCCAGTTTACAGGTAGATAACAAAACCTCAAAGACAATGAACAGGACTAGAATTTAGTTTTCCATTGAAACAATGTTTTTTCTCTACAGTTACTCTTTATCAGAGGTAATCAAAAGTAAGACTCATTTGTTTGTAAAGTAAGTCGAGTCTCATTAAACTTGGTCTGATTATTTACATAAGTGTAGCAAGAATAATAATTGGCCATACAGGCTATTTTAAAGTCAGTTTTGCTGTAACTTTTCATAAGGAATCTCATATTAGACTTTCAAAAGACCTCCCGAGGCTAGGAAGGCAAGCCAAGGACTCGTCCTCAGGCTTTGCCTGGAATACCTGTAGATTAGAGTGAGTTTCTCTCTTCCTGAGGTCCCCCAAGAATCCTGATGTTACTAGGGATGCCACAAAATGGCCTTTCTCACTAACCTTGCAGCCCAAGCCCTCAGGCTTGGAACACTGCAAGGAAGGTACCAGATGGTTTTTCCAGGGAGCTTTGATTGGTTCCATAAGTCAATCTTAGTTCCTTAAAATTGTCTGGTCATACCTGATTTTAGGCACATCATTCTCTAAGAGGACATTCCTGTCAAAGCCTTCATAAATAGCCAATGTTTTCAATTGTGTCCTGGTATAAGGAGAACAGATTTTTCTTGAATTCATGCACATGACTATATTATAAATAAAATAAGAATACTCAATAAGTTTCTGAATTCTGGAGTGATAGGATAGGGTGGAAAAGTAAATGTTTCAGTTCTTTTTACAAAGGTATACTTTACCAAATTGTAAGTTGTAGACAGCTGACAGATGGAATAGGAGTAAGTTAAGGTTATCTGCTCAGATGGCTTAAGTTTTTTACTAATATTTGTGGAGAAGACTTTTACCATGATTTTTCCTTCACCTAGATTCCAAACACCTTTTTGCATTTCAAAGAGATGGCTCTTGATTCTTAGGGACAGGTAGAACATTTCCATCTCAAAAGCACAGAGAAAGGATGTAAGTTTTCACCAAGGAATTTTGTTTTCAATGTCTTGATCTTTCATAATATCCGCAAGCATTTTAAGATGAATAGGGGAGGTTTGGGATTGATAACAAGGATGGGTGGGTTTTGAATTGCTTTTAGAGCCTCATTTCTGTTGTAAAGACTTGATTTATAAGGCAAGGACAGTTGTTTTTAATTCCTCGAAGAATTGGATGGTAACCTGAATGATTTCATGGGGCTGACCCACTCATGCAACTACATTATCTTCAATTTGCTTCTTTAAATCAGAGAGATTTCCAACTAATATGGAAGTCAAAAGATTCCAGTGTTCATTTTATCTGACGGGACAAGGCCTGAAAGGAAAGGCCCTATCTGGCTCTAAATATCAACTTCCACTTTGGCCAACTTCTGTCCATAGACCTCATTAAGAAATTATTTCTAATATCTTATCAGGACAGGACAAATAGTAAATATTCCTGGCAGTAATTAACACTTTTTTTTAAGTTATTATTTTTTCTCTTTTAAACCAAAAACATACATACCTATCATGTGACTCAAAACGAATAAGCCTTTTTATATGAATAGCTTAACCATGGACACAAGGCATCCCCCAAAAAGGTGCATAAGATGTAGTCCTCCCAATATTCAGAACCATTCTCAAAGATAACTAAAAGAAAGACAGACAATTCCCATGAGAGCTGACAACAGGTGGTAGGATACTAGTCACAAATGGGTTGCAACCCACTTTTCTTTCTGGCTGTATTTTGGGGGCCTCCAATCCTATGCTTGAACTGCCGGCACACACAAGAATTGACAACCTGTGTGCCCAGACAGGTGGAAATCTAAGCCACGTTCTCAGTACACAAAATGAGACAAACCAGAAAGCGATAGCTGTCCCTGGGAGGAAAAGGATCGATAAATAAGGAGTACCCACAAACCAAATTCACCAGAGTCTTAACTTGGAAGAGAAAAGGACAAGGTGAAATCTTACCTTTTTCTCTTGACTAGATACTACAGATAGAGATATGGGAGAGCTGACTTTGGTAAGAATTCTCACCTTTCTCCGAGTTCTGCCCGTTTTCCCAGGATCTCAACTGTAGGTCCCAGAGTGAGGGGGGTGTCTCAATAGGTCCCATCCTAGTCATCATAAACTGTAGAGGAGGAAAAATAATTATCTCTCTACCCTGGCTGAGACCCGTTTTTCTCTAGGACACCTCATAAATGGGTAAATTTATCTAGGTTAAAAGTTTCCCATATATTATGTAATTTCATTAACAATTGTCACCCCAATAAAGTAAAAAAAAAAAAAGTTTCCCATATATGATGATGGAAAGAGAACTGACTCTGGGTGAACACACAATGTGATATATAGATAATGTACTACAAAATTGTACACCTGAAATCTATATAACTTCACTAACAATTGTCACCCCAGTAAACTTTTTAAAAAAAGTTTCCCACTGTGGCTGCTGCAATTCAAGATTATCTTTACTATGGTTAACCCATTTGTTCAGAAAAACACAGGTTTGGGTTCAATATTTTTATATATGTAGTTAGCTGGAGTCCCAGATGGAAGAATCCTAGACTCTTTGGTCTCAGAGGAACCTATTTTCTCTCTCTTCCCTTTTTCTCCTTAAAACAAAATTTTATTTACCTGACTCTTCACACTGGACCACTCCAACTCTGGACCTAGTCTGGATGAAGAAGTTCATGTTTGTTCTTTAATGTTCCTTTTAAAAAAATGAGTGTGGGCCAGCCCGGTGGCTCAGGCAATTGGAGCTCCACTCTCCTAACTCCGAAGGCTGCCCGTTCGATTCCCACATGGGCCAGTGGGCTCTCAACCACAAGGTTGCCAGTTCGATTCCTCGAGTCCCCCAAAGGGATGGTGGGCAGCGCCCCCTGCAACTAAGATTGAACACGGCACCTTGAGCTGAGCTGCAGCTGAGCTCCCAGATGGCTCAGTTGGTTGGAGAGCATCCTCTCAATAAAGTCCTGTGCCCCTTCCCCAATAAAATCTTAAAAAAAAAAAAAAATGAGTGTTATGTGGGCAATCTCTTGTTTATTTCTGATAATGTTATATATAGGTCATATTTTGAATTTTAAAAAATTTCCTCAATTTTCTATTCGTTTGAATTTCTTTTTTTGTCTGTTTATTTTGGTCTCTGTCCCTCATTTTGGAGGCTTTCCTTAGATATTTGGTGCTTCTTTGCTGTCATTTACATTTAAGAGTGACACATTAAAAGATTGATTGGAAGCCTTTTGAGTATGAGCAGGGTTTAAAGCCTACTGACCTTAGACTTCCAGGGTGATCACGTGTGTGCCCTGCAGTCAGTGTCTGTAAGTCCATTCCCTTGGTGAGGTTGTTCCCCAGAGGGGAATCTTCTAACACTCCTGCCTGGAGGTCCATCTGCCAGTGTTCTTGGAGCCTCTTGTGTAATGAAATATTTGGTTGGTCTTTGCTCTCAGTCCTTGGGAGGGAGGCTTTAAATCCTTGAAGTTTCTGAAGTGATAGGGGTATCTTTGTTATTTACAGTAGGCCCCTCAGACCACACTTAATACATAGTTTTTGCCAACAAGGTAATTCATGGTGAGTCCTTAGATAGTTTATGATAACGAGATGACTTAAGATTGGGGTTTGAAACTCCAGAAAGACCAATTGTATGATTAGAGGGTTGGGGCTTTGAGTCACATGGTATCAGCCCATCCTCCAGGGAGAAGAGAGGCTGGACGTTTAATCAATCATGCCTATGTAATGAAACCCCAATAAAGACTGGACTTTTTATCCCCGGATGAGTTTTCCTGGTGAATAATACTGTGTGTGTATTGCTATGCGTCATTATAGCAGGAGAGTGATGTTTCCCGACTGTATGGGGAGAAGACATTTGGGACCCTCGCACACCTTGCCCTCTGCATCTCTTAGTTTGGCCGGTCCTGATTTATGTTATTTTTTGCTATAATAAAACTGTGATTGTAAGTGTGGTGTGTTTCTGAGTTCTGTTACTCGTTCTGTCAAATTATTGAACCTAAGGGGATAGTAGGAATCCCTGAATTTATAGACAGTTGCTCAGAAGTACTGATGGCTTGGACACCCCTTATCCCCCCACCCCCCAGCGCTGTGGCTGGTGTCTGAAATGTGTTGTCCTCGTAAAGGATTGTGCGCTTGACCTGTGCAAGGTAGTTTGTGTCACAATTGCATTGCAAAATCGATGGGGGAGAGGGATTGGACACCCGCATCATTCAGTATGTAGAATTACACTTCATCTCCCAGTTTTCAGAATGAGTCCCTTGTCCTGAGCTGTGCCTAGAGTCCTTGAGTCCAGAGCCCTCTGGTTCACCCCCTAGAGTGGAAACCCACACTCTTCCACCTGGGGCATTGATGGGGTGATAGCTGGGTTCAGTAAGCAGATTTTCAACCAGTTCTCCAATTTCCAATTCCACTTTCACTCAGAAATACCTACTGCTTCCCATTCCTTTGGCTCTCTGGAGTTCTGCAGTCTAATTGCTTTCTTCTTAGCTATACCAGAGAAATCCTTCTACCCAGAACTCCTAATACTCCTTTCTTAACATTTTCTATTCTTTCTCCTATCTTCTTTCTTATATTTTTTCATTCTTATGTTTGTGATAAAGAATTGAGTAGTTTTTCTGTACCCATTATTACCTGAATTTTATGTTTTCAGGTAGTTGACTTTAGAGTGAGATCTAAATAAATGTTCTGTTAATAGTCAGAACAGCAGATGGCTAGGTGTATTCATTTTGCTTCATTTTGCTATAGATGACTGTAATTAAAACTTCTGAAATTATTGTGGTCATGTTTTTATTAATGTGGAAGCATAAACATGGAAATAAAATTTCATGTAAAAATGTTCTGAAATATTTTTTCTTTAATTTCTGTAGTTTCAAGCTGACAATATCGACAAGTTAAGTCTCTTTTTTAATGGAGATTATTTGGATTAGCATTATGATTTGTGTACTAGACTTGGCTACCAAGTGGAACTGTTTCAGAAACCAGAGCTGAAAGTACTTCAGCACAGAAAGCCGTAGATATGATCTGTCTACGGTTATGATCAGTCTAGGCCTCTCACGAGGCTGTATCTGGTGTTGAGGTTTCTTGACAGTAAATATTTGGTGATCAGTTGACCAACTCTGACTAAAGTGTATGAAATCTTTTCCACCCCCAATTTGTTTGTTTGTTTGTTTTTCAATTGGGGACTATTGGGGAACAGTACGTTTTTCCAGGACCCATCAACTCCATGTCAAGTCCGTCATTTTCAATCTAGTTGTGGAGGGCACAGCTCACACTGGTCCATGGGGGGATGGCACAGGCAACCTTGTTGTTAAGAGCATCGCGCTCTAAACAGCTGAGCTAACTGGCTGCCCCTGCAAAAACTTCTTAGTTTGATGTAGTCCCATTTGTTTACTTTTTATTTTGTTTCCTTTACCCAAGGCGACATATTAGAAAAAAATTACTAAATTTTTGTTAGTAATCAGAGAGCAAATCAGAGAGTTTACTGCCCATGTTTTCTAATAGGAATTTTATGATTTTGGGTCTTACATTTAAGTCTTTAATCCATTTTGAGTTTATTCTTGTATGTGGTGTACGAAGGTGGTCCAGTTTCATTTTGGTGTGTGTGTGTATATCTGTCCAGTTTTCCCAACATAGTTTATTGAATGTCTTTACCCCAGTGTATAGTCTTGCCTTCTTTGTCATAAATTAATTGACCATATAGGGATGGGATTGTTTCTGGATTCTCCGTTCTGTTCCATTCATCTATGTGTCTGTTTTTATGTAGTACCATGTTGTTTTGATTACTATAGCCTTGTAGTATAGTTTGGTATCAGGTATCATGATACCTCCAACTTTGTTCTTCATTCTCAAGATTGCTGTAGCTATTCAGATTGTATTGTGGTTCCATATAAATTTTAGGATTATTTATTTTAGTTCTGTGAAAAATGCCATTGATATTTTGATAGGGATTGCATTGAATCAATAGAGCTTTAGGTAGTATGGACATTTTAACAATGTTAATTCTTCCTATCTGTGACCATTATATGCTTCCATTTATTTGTATCATCTTTTATTTCTTTCTTCAATGTTTTATAATTTTCCTAGTACAGGTCTTTTACCTCCTCTGTTAAATTTATTCATAGGTGTTTTTCTGTTTTTTTTTATGTAGTTGTAAATAGGATTGCATTCTTGATTTCTCTTTCTATTTATTTATTTATTTATTTATTTATTTATTTATTTATTTATGTGCTGCTTTATTGCTGTAAGGATACACTGAAACATCAGATGATAATAGCTAATGACAAAATGTAGAAATGAGGCATCAGCTTCTGTAACCACGGCTATGAGAATGTTAATATGTATTGTCTTTACATGTTCACTTTTGATATCGTCTCATTCTACTATGTAATATAACAATGTAGATAGAATACAGTAAGTAGGTGATCCTGCATCTCAGCTAAACACTACATGGAATTGATTTCTCTTTCTGATAGTTTGTTTTGGTGTATAAAATGCAACTGATTTCTGAGTATTAATTTTGTGTCTCGCAATTTACTGAATTTATCAGTTTTAATAGTTTTTTGGTAGAATCTTTAGGGTTCTCTCTATGCAGTATCATGTCATCTGTTAAAGTATATGAACTTTTGTATATGACCAAGAAACATTAAAAAGCCAAGTGCATCTGAGTTAGGGATAGACATTAAAAATCTGCCAGAGTAGTTACTAAACATGCAAGAATGGCTGCTGCAAAGGGTTGAGTTTTTGGCTTTTTTCCCCCTTCTTCCACCTTCCCCTGCACTCTGGTTCAAGCTGTTGTTTCTCAGTCTAGTTGTGTAGGACACAGCTTCCTGGCCTATGCTGGTGTTATGAGCCTTGTACTCCCCACCTGCTGAGGCAGTCGGCAGCTCACGCTGGCTGTGGGCTGCTCATGGTAGCACACAGTAGCTCATGGGAGCCCATAGTAGCCCACAGCAGCACACAGTAGCCCACGGCAGCACACAGCAGCCCACAGCAACCCGCGCTGACCTCCCCGGTGAGCACGGCATCCCAGCTCCAGGGAGAGCTGTCATTCACAATCTTACCTGTAGAAGGCGTAGCTCACTGGCCCACGAACCAGCGACCTGGGCGTTAGGAGCACGGCATGGCACTCCAACAGCCTGAACCACTGGCCGGCCCAGGCTGAGTTATTTTTGAGGGCAATATAAATCTCAAGGATAGGAGTTGGAGCCTTAAAGTTCAGCTACCCTTTCTACATGGAGACTCCATTGCCTTTTTTCCCCAGTATTTTTTCCGTAATTTTTTCCTTAAAAGAATGACTTCACTAAGAATTTTCAGACATACAAAAAGGTAAATAAGTTGTTGATGTTGAAGTTTCAAGGTTTGATTTCGTTAAGGAAACAAGTTCCACAAGGCTGCCCTGAAAATGCTAGGAAGTTGGCAAAGTTTACTAACTAGCTAAGCATACCTCCTAGAACACGATTCAAATTTGTATCTGAGCACAATGACCAATTGCTGTGTATCAAAGACCTTCCCAATTGCTTGAGATAGTTTTGAAATTGTAGATGGTTAGTCTTCAGTTGTCACGGGTGTTCTATTACGTGCTATGGGGGTATGTGTGTGGGTGTATATATATATGTGTATGTGTATATATATGTATATGTATATATATAAAACCATATTTCACACTTACTGTAATACAGCATATACTTTATTTTTTCTCATTCCCATCTAGTTCTCTGTCACCAGATTTGAGGCTTGGTTAATTGTTCAAGTGTCTGTCCTACATTGAACATTAGAGCAGCCAGTAAACTGGAAATTTTCTTGCACAGTGACTGTTACATTGTAGTTACACAAATCATTGAGCTTTGGAATGTATCTGGAGGTGCTGCAGGTGAGTCTGTCATTGGCCAAATCTTTGTCTTATGAAACCAAATTAGGTTCTCTATTTTTAATATGTAGATTTGTTAAATTAACATGCAGAATATGGCAGTAATACCCAACAGAAGCACCACCCAATTGTATATGAAATCTAGTAATGGGAAATACGAATTTGCCTTTGAAATATGATTTGATTTGACTTCTGTTTTTAGCTGTGCCAAAGGAAACAAGGTTGGATTTTGTGTACAAAGGCTCCAGTAATTTCGCAGAGCTCGGAGACATCAGATAAACAGAGACTTTATTATTTTATCACAGATGGCATGAAAGAGAACTATTATAATTACACAAATTTGTGAGGAATGGATTTGCCTATCCACTCCACAGCTCTTCTTTATACTGCAGTTCCCTTTTCAATTTGTGAATTGTGTGAGTTAAGAAATTCTAAATGATTATAGCTAAATTTTTTTCCTGTAGGCAGAGCCAGGCATAGACAATAGTAGTTTATAAAATTTGCTGTCAATTTGGAATATTTTCCTTTCTCTCCAATGAAGAGTAATGGCATTTCTCTTTTCTTAGTTTTAGTTTTGACTTTAATATTTCCAACTTGTCCATAGCTAGCACCTTATTTTCTTCTTGTGTCCAGTTTCCCTTTCTTCAAGTATAATCAGGATTTTTATTATAGTGAAAAAGGGGCCAATTAGCTCTTAGTTGATGAAGTCTGATATGAGACGAGTGTTTTTTGTTTTTTGTTTTTTTAAAGAATTGGGGAAGGGGAATAGGACTTTATTGGGGAACAGTGTGTACTTCCAGGATTTTTTTCCAAGTCAAGTTGTTGTCCTTTCAATCTTAGTTGTGGAGGGTGCGGTTCAGCTTCAAGTTATCCTTTCAGTCTTAGTTGTGGAGGGCTCAGCTCAGCTCCAGGTCCACTTGCCGTTGCTAGTTGCAGGGGATGCAGCCCGCCATCCCTTGTGCAGGAGTCGAACCGGCAACCTTGTGGTTGAGAGGACGCGCTCCAACCAACTGAGCCATCTGGGAGCTCAGCGGCAGCTCAGCTCAAGGCGCCATGTTCAATCTTAGTTGCAGGGGGCGGAGCCCACCATCCCTTGCAGGACTGGAGGAATTGAACTGGCAACGGTTATGGTTGAGAGCCCACTGGCCCATGTGGGAATCGAACCAGCAGCCTTCAGAGTTAGGAGCATGGAGCTCTAACTGCCTGAGCCACCAGGCCGGCCCGAGACGAGTGTTTTTATTTTAAAATGCAGCTGACCCAAGTTGTGGAGACAGTAGAACCATCCAATATATATGTCTACCCTCAGTAACAGTGCTTCTTAAATGGTATCTTTGAGGACCTGTTTTATGGTGTGTGGGGGGAGCAGGAGGTTGTTTTTAAAATTTTTAATCCGTCACCAAAAATACATAAAAATATAAGCTCCAATTATTTTACTATTGAATTAATCACTATAAAAATACCATCACATTGCCACAAAAGTTTCCAAATGTTTCATCTCAGTTTCTGTAATCACCTTGAAGTGGAGGTACGGAAGTTTGTGGACTGGCACTGGTTTGCAGATGGAAGTTTATGGACTGGCACTGCTCTGCAGACTGCACTTGGAGTAGCACTGCTCCAGGTTTCCTGGCAAACAGGGAAAGCCAAAGGTGCCATAGAGTGCTTTCAGTTACACACCAGATTGAATGCTCTTCAAAGGCAAGTTCGTGTCTTAACTCATTTTACTTGAGAGCTTAGAACAGGGACAGGTGATAAAAACTCAATGATATGGATTATACGGTGATAACAAGTGGAGTCATAAAACTGAATAGGCTAGCACAAATTCTGCAAATATTCAAAACTGAATTGTGAAATAGTAGCTAAGGAGGTTTTCTATATCAGAGTATCATCTTTTTCTTCAGGGATAAAATGGGCCTTAAAAAACTTCTAATAAGGGGTCCGGCTCGGTGGCTCCGGTGGTTGGAGCTCTATGCTCCTAACGCCAAAGGCTGCCGGTTCGATTTCCACATGGACCAGTGGGCTCTCAACCACAAGGTTGCCGGTTCAATTCCTCGAGTCCCGCAAGGCATGGTGGGCTGCGCCCCCTGAAAGGACAACAACTTGACTTGGAAAAAAAAGTCCTAGAAATACACATTGTTCTCCAAGAAAGTCCTGTACCCCTTCCCAAATAAAATCTTTAAAAAAAATTTTTTTTCTAATGAAGTACATTCAATTTTGAGTGGTAGTTGAGAGCCAGCTCTCATCTCTAGCTTTTAAACATTTTGCTCTACTTTAAGATTACAAAAGCTGAGTGATGCTGAAGATAGTTTATAGGAGGGAATAAAAATTTAGGAGATTTAGTAAGTTTGAACCATTTGGAATTACCATTTTTTTAAAGTCAAAACCAGTTGAATACTGGCAATTTTATGTGGCTCAACCTGTAGCTATGACAACATGGAATATTAATATGTGGGGGAACATAAAGATAATTTAGCACATTCCCTTCATTTAATTTTAGGGAAATTGGAGCCCAGAGTAAGAAGTTTGAAAAAGCAAAACTGTTTTCTAACTAACTATAAGTACAATAAATTAGATCCCACTAATTTACTGCCAAAATAAATAAAAGACAAAAGTGAGTTGCCATTTTTTGGACTGTTTCTCCTTAAGTTTTGGACAGTGTTATAGTTAAAATAATAGCACAAACAATTTTAAGGGAAGTATTTAGTTTTTTTAAAGAAAATTTTCAAGAGCTTTAGAAAATACTGATTTTCCTAAACCATTTTTTGGACAGTTTCACTTGCTTTATAGCTCATTATATAATTTTTATTCTAGAAGGCTACAGAAATGCAATTAAATTTTTTTGGTCTTTAATTGTGTAAGCATATATTTCTGACAAACATTTCTGATGAAATAAATCAGGAGAAAAAACATTTTCTTTAAGACTCTTTACTAACAAGCTGATAATAATTCGTAGAGGCAAGTTGCTTTTACTTTCTTAAGGTCTTCATTTCTTTGTGCTAACAAGTGGTAGCATTCTATAATTTATAGGCTTAATTAAAGGACATTTCTACACATTATGACATAGCAAATTCGTGGAACCTTGACAGAACTGTTGACAAGTAAAGGTTTGTTTTTGGTTACTATGAGTAGTTTCTATGGGGGTTGAATTATTGTTAGTTCTTGGTAGCCTTTGATGCTTGTCAGTCTGTTTTCTTCAGAAGTGATGATGAATTTAAATCTTCATGATGTGTTCCAACTCACTTAATGGAAATTAGGGGCATGCATAACTTTCTGAAATTCTTAATTACTGTTTCCATTAAGTGGTTGGAGAAGCAAATATTTATATCTCGTGTATTATCTTGCTTAATTCCTCATCATTCATTCTTCCTTCTTGGACATAACTTAGTCACTACAGAAATAACTGTCTTTCATTCAAACAACTGCCTTGGCATATTCCAGCAATATTTTTTCCTTGCAATATTAAAAATCCCATGTGTAATGTAACTGGGAAAAGACTGAGTTATTTCCAAGCAGAATGAAAATAGTGATAAATATGTTATTTATGGATAAGGATTTTTTGCTTGTTTTCTTTTAAAAAGTATATATATGAGTTATTAGCAATACTGACCATGCTAAAGAATGTTTCCTACAATTAAACTTTTCTTCTTTCTTGGAAAAATAGAATTAACCTAAATTCAAGATCATCTTATATTTGGACCAATAAGATATTTATCCTAGAATTTTTAAATCTTTGACAGTACTTTATCTCATTCATTAAAAGGGCCACAAATTACCAAGTTGCATTGATTTATTGCTTATGTTTGATACACTTTTAAGAAATAGTGCCTTCGAGTCATTGGATTCGTGTCCCCAATATTGTTTTTGGTCATAAGAACTGAGATTTTTCACATTAATCTAGATTTATTATATTAAACTAGCAAGTTTGCTTTCCCCTTTTGATATGGAGTAAAACTGGAGAGATTGATAATTCTTAGATTATAATGACTATAGGAATGGTTAA
The DNA here is from genome assembly GCF_964194185.1 of Rhinolophus hipposideros. NCBI lineage: Eukaryota > Metazoa > Chordata > Mammalia > Chiroptera > Rhinolophidae > Rhinolophus > Rhinolophus hipposideros. The sequence continues at coordinate 33,568,416 of NC_138058.1, read as the reverse complement.
AATAAAACAAATCTCATCTAAGTAGAAAATGCTCATTAAAGAAAATTTGGGAAATGCAGAAAAATGAAAAAAATTAAAAACCCTATAATTTTAATAGTGATAACTATTTTGATCATTTCTTTCCCTGTGTGTATGTGAGAGGGGAGAGGCCTCTGATCTTTTTTGTGTATTTTAAAACATAGACACAGAAGAATTCCATATAATTCATGAAGATGCTTTGCCCCTAAGGAGGTGGAGCGTAACTTTCTTTTTCTTAAGTGTGAGCTACTCATAGTGACTTCCTTTCAAAGAGTAAAATATAGAAAGGGGGTGAAAGATTTGTTTTACAGTGGAGAAACCTGACAAATACTACCTCAGCCAGGTATTGGTAACAATGATAAACTATGTTAATAGCATGTACCCTTGATATGGTGTGATGAGAATGGCAATTTACCTCTGTGGTTTTTCTCCCAAAAAACCATTAAATCCAGTCTAGCCATGAGAAAAACATCAGACAGATCCAAGATGAGGGACATTTTACAAAATACTTGACCAATATTCCTCAAAACTGTCAAGGTTATCAAAAACAAAGTAAGTTTGAGACACTGTCACAGCCAAAAGGAACTTAAGGAGACATGATGACTAAATGTAATGTAACTTGGATGGGATCCTGGGAAATAAAAAGGACATTAGGTAAAAACTAAGGAAATATGAATAATGTGTAGACTGTAGTTAATAATAATATATCAATATTGGTTCATTAATTATCACAAGTGTACCATATTAATGTAAGATGTTAAACGGGGAAGTTGAGTGTGTGTGGTATATTGAAACTCTGTACTATCTTTACAACTTTTTTGTAAATCTATTCTAAAATTAAAGTTCTATTTAAAATGTAAAAAAGAAAATTGAAGATACTACTGAAGTCGTCTACATGCCTCTCAGATTTCATTCTTCCTGTCCTCTTGGGTAACCAGTATCCTGCATTAAGTATTTGTCAATCTCATGCATAATTTTACACTTTCACTATTGATGCATATATTTTAAATTTATAGCATTTTTCATCTTATAAAATTTCATATAACTAGTATCATTCTTTATGTATTTGTCTGCAGTTGCTTTTTAAAAATTATTCAGCATTTGTTCTTTATCTATATTGATAGATATAATTCTAATTTGTTTACTGTATACTAGTTTGATGTCACTATACATTTTTTTTTCTGGACATTTGGGTTGAATCTTATTTGTTACTGTTGCTAACATTGTTGGAATAATCCATTTTGTACAGGACTCCTAATACCTAGATATGAATTCTTGTAAGGTTTTTACATTGCAGAGGAGTTGCTGAGTTCTAGAATAAGTAATTCTTAAATTTTGGTAGATTATTACTCTCTACAATTTGTATATTCCCAGTAACAGTATATGAGAGTTGGTAGTGAGGAAGTAAAGAAACAATATTTAGTATTGTGAACATTTTAGTTTTTGCCAGTAATAATGGAGGAGAAATGGTATTAGTGTATATTTTTTTGATTTCTAGTTAGGTTGAAATCATATTCTCATTTAGTCACTAAATATTTAGGTTTCTTTTTATATAAATTGTTCATGTTTTTGGTCAGGTTTTCAGGTGGTAGTCTTTGATATGACAGAATTCTTTATATATTACACATACTACTATTTTGTCAGTTATATGTTTAACAAAATCTCAGTATTTAGTTTGAATTTGTAACTTTAAAATATAGTATCTTTTTTATAAAAAGTTATTTTTTGCTTTTAAAAAATTGAGAGCTTGATCTGCAGCTTTGCGGAACCACATTTCACAACCGGTATGACAATGATGTCACTGTTTGGAGCACTCAGGGCAGGATTCATCAGATTGAATATGCAATGGAAGCTGTCAAACAAGGTTCAGTCACAGTTGGTCTGAAATCATAACCCCATGTAGTGTTGGTTGCATTGAAGAGAGCACAGTCAGAACTTGGAGCTCCTCAGAAAAAAATTCTCCATTTTGACAACCACGTTGTTATCTCAATTGTGGACTTCCTGCTGATGCTAGACTGTTATGTAACTTGATGCACCAGAAGTGTTTAGATTCCACATTTGTATTTGACAGACCTCTTCCTGTGTCTAGTCTTGTATCTCTAATTGGAAGCAAGACTCAGAAACCAATGCAAAGATATGGATGAGACCATATGGTGTTGGGCAGCTTATTGCTCGTTATGATGATATGGGCCCTCATATTTTCCAAACCTGTCCATCTGCTAACTATTTTGACTGTAGAGCTATATCCATTGGAGCCTGTTCTCAATCAGTACTTACTTGGAGAGATATATGAGGACTGACAATTAAGTTCGAGAACTCATCCTAGAAAAAGTGCTACATACCTCATTGCTGAATATCACTACAGTCACCTTCGAAGTACTCCCCTTGGAAGCTAGGCACTGACACAAGTGCCCAGTCTACCCTTCAAAGCAGTTTGGGGATTCTTTTTCTGGAATGGCCATCAGAGCTGTCGTCGTATTAACCTTGGTGTCCTGAATGTCATCAAAATATCTTCTTTTCAATATTTCCTTTATCTTCGGGTAAAGAAAGAAGTCATTGGGGGCCAGATCAGGTGAGTAGGGAGGGTGTTCCAATACAGTTATTTGTTTACTGGCTAAAAACTCCCTCACAGACAGCGCTGTGTGAGCTGGTGCGTTGGTGTGATGCAAGAGCCATGAATTGTTGGCAAAAAGTTTAGGTCATGTAACTTTTTCACGCAGCCTTTTCAGCACTTCCAAATAGTAAACTTGGTTAACTGTTTGTCCAGTTGGTACAAATTCATAATGAATAATCTCTCTGATATCAAAAAAAGGTTAGCAAAAAAAAGTTTATTTTGCTCTGCATCCTCATCAGCATTTGGTGGTGCTTTTTCTGCGTCTATTAATATGAACATAATTTTTCTTCTTTAGCTTGTTGAGGTGATTGATGGGCTATATTAGTTGATTTTTTTGAATGTTGAACCAGCCTTGCATATCTGAAATAAATCCCAGTTGGTTGTAGTGCATAAATCTTTTTATACATTATTGGATTTGATTTTGCTAATATTTTGTTGAGGAGTTTTGCATTTTATGTTCCTGGGACATACTGGTTTGTAGTTTTTCTTTCTTGTAATGTCTTTCTGGTTTTGGTATTAGGATAATGCTAGTCTCATAGAATGAGTTTGAAAATTCTCCTCCTGCTTCTATTTTCTGGAAGAGATTGTAGAGAATTGGTATAATTTCTTCCTTAAATATTTGGTAGAAATCACCAGTGAACCTATCTGGACCTGGTGCTTTCTGTCTTGGAAAGTTATTAATTATTGATTCCATTTTTACTTAAGTAGATACAGGCCTCTTCAAATTATTGATTGTTCCTGTGTAAATTTTGATAGATTGTGAATTTCTAGGACGGGGTCCATTTCTTCTAGGTTATCAAATTTGTGGGCATACAATTGTTCATAATACTCCTTTATTATCCTTTTAATGTCCATGGGACCAGTAGTGATGGCCCCTCTTTCTTTTCTGATACTAATAATTTGTTTCTTCTCTTTTTTTGTTAACCTGGCTAGAGGTTTATCAACTTATTTGATTTTTTTTTGAGGAATCAGCTTTTGGCTTAATTGAATTTCTCAATTGAATTCTTGTTATCAATTTCAGTGATTTCTGCTCTGATTTTTATTTCTTTCCTTCTGATTACTTTGGATTTAATTGCTCTTTCTTGAGATTTCTAATGTGGAAGTTCAGGTTATTGATTTTAGATCTTTCTTCTTTTCTAATATATGCATTTAATGCTATATATTTCTCTGTAAGAAGTGCTTCTGTTGCATAACAAATTTAGATTAGACTGTATTTTCATTTTAATTTTGTTCAAAATATTTTTATGTTTGAGATTTCTTCTTTGACCTATGCGTTATTTAGAAGTGTGTTATTTAATTTCCAGGTAGTATAGGGTTTTTCAGCTATTTTTCTGTCATTGATTTTATGTTTAATTCCATTGTGATCTGAGAGCAGACAGTGTATGATTTATATTTTTTAAAATGTGTTAATGTGTGTTTTATGGCTCAGAATGTAGTCTGTCTCGCTCAGTGTTCCCTTTGAGCTTGAGAAGAATGTGTTGTTGGATGAAGTACTCTATATGTCAATTAGATCCAGTTGACTGATAGTGATTTCCACTATGTTCTTGCCTACTGGATATGACAGTTAACCCAGAGATGTTGAATTCTCCAATTATAATAATGGATTCATCTATTTTTCTTGGCACTTCTGTCAGTTTTTATACCTATAAAAAGTCAGAGGCTGTTAGAATGGATCAAGAAAAACCCCAAGAGCCAACTATGTATTGTCTATAAGAAACACATTTTAAATATAATGACATTGATTAAAAGTGAAAATATGGGTAAAGATATACTATGCTAACACTAATCAAATGAAAACTGGAGTAGCTATATTAATTTCAGACAAAGCAGAGTTCAGAGCAAGGAAAATTATCAGGGATAAAGAGGAGCATTACTATTATGATAAAGGAGTCAGTTCTCCAAGAAGACATAACAGTCCTTAACATATTTGCACTTAACAACAGAATGTCAAAATACATGAGACAAAAACTGATAGAACTGGAAGGAGAAATAGATAAATCCGCTATTATAGTTGGAGACTTCAACACCCTTCTCTATCAGTAATGGACAACTCCAGTTTGCAAAAAGTCATTGAGGACACAGCTAAACCAAACAGGCCAATCAATCAACTGGATCCAATTGACATTTAAAGAGTACTTTGGTGGGGGACAGAGGTAGAGATGATGAGATGGAACACAAGGGACTTTTAGGACAGTGAAATTATTCTGTGTGATACTATAATAGTGGATACATGTTGTTATACATTTGTCAAAACTTACAATGTTAAGAGTGAGCCCTAATGTAAATTATAGACTTTGGTTGATAATGTGTCAGTATTGGGTTATTCTTTGTAACAAATGTATCACACTGATGGGGATGTCCATGGTGGGGGAAGCTGTGTGGGCAGAGGTGGACATGGGTGAGAGTATGTGGGAACTCTGCACTTTCCACTTACTTTTCCTGTGAACCTAAAACTGCCCTAAAAATTAAAATCTATTAATTAAAAACTTTAAAAAGAAATGCATTTTGAACCCAGTGGTTTCCAAAGAATTTCTGTACTTTTTATAGAGGTATTTTCATTTTTATTGGAAAACTAGTGGCAGAAGTATGTGTCATTGATGCATTCATATTGGGTGATAATATGTAATCTTTGCTCTGATATGTGAAGTTTACATTGTATGAAAGTATTTTCTCACTAAATGCCACTTATCCATATTTGTTTGTTTGAATCACTGAACCTTTGTTTTGAAATACCACTCTAATAAACTAGAAGCTTAATGGAAAAGCTTTATCTACCAAAGAGCTATTGGAACTGACTTTCTGTTATATATTTGTAGTGCCACCTTTAAATACTGTTGCTTTCAACAACAAACAAGCAAGAAGAAATTAATGATTATAAATAAATATTAAATTATAGCCTACTGATTTACGACAAACATGCTGTGGGGTTGATTATTATCAAAGATTCCTATTTTCAAATACTAGTCTCTCAGTTACTTAAATAGGTAATATACTTGATACTTAATGGGCAATTTACTAAAAAAGAATTGTCTTGAGTTCAGTTCTATTTGTTTGTTTATTTATTTATTTATTTATTATTTTAAAAGAATAATCATAGTCATTTTCTTTAGCTCATGAATGTGAACTTTAGGCAGAGCTCAAAAGGAAAGGCTCTGTCCTAAGGGTGTCCCTCAATTGGAGGCAGGAGGATCCACTTTCAAAGTGCCTCATTAACGGGCTGTTTGGGGGCCTACTGACAGCCTGAGGGTGGAGTCCTTTGGAGGACCCCTCTCCATAAGCTGCTTACAGTGTGACGGATGAGTTCTAAGAGCATGCCTCTCAAGAGAGACCAAATGGAAGGTGCTGGTTTCCTAAAACCGAGCCAGAAAATTGGCACAGCATCACTCTGCCATGATCTTTCTTTTAATTCACTTAAAAAAAGAACACTTTAGTTTTTAGAGCAGTTTTAGGTTCATAGCGAAATTGAGCGGAAAGTATAGAGTTCCTATATGCCCCCGGTCCCCACATACATACCCACAGTCTCCCCTACAATCATCCTGCACTAGAGTGGTACATTTGTTACAATGGATGAACTAATATCACCCAAAGTCCATAGTTTACATTAGTGTTCACTGTTGGTATTATACGTTTTATAGATTTTAGCAAATGTATAATGATACAAGTATGTATCCATTGTTATACTATCATATGCAATAGTTTCACTGCCTTCAAAATCCTCTGTCTCCTTCCCCTCCCACTCCCCTCCCCAACTTTTTACTGTATCCATAGTTTTGACTTTTACAGAATGTCATGTAGTTTGAATTGCCATGATTTCTGGTCAAGCAATCATACAGCCCATATTCTACGCATGGGATATCGACTCTTAACTCTCAGTGGAGAAGGGTCAAAGAATTTTGGAGTCAAGCTTTAAAATTGCCATGTTCTGTATATGTCTCCATATTATAAATTAAGAAATTGAGGTACAACAAGATTAAAAGACTTTCTCAAGTTGAGTAGTCAGGACCAGCTTTATTGGATTCTGGATTCCATGCTCATCCAGCTATTCACTCATTCAACATGATATTTATTTATTGGTCACGTACTATGTGCCAGTCACTGTGCTAAGCCCCAAAGATTAAAGTTTAAACAACGTGCAAGGTCTCTGCCCTGTTAAAGCATTTAAATTTTACAATGAGATATAGGCCTGGCAGTTCACCTACATTGTGATAAATATCACTAGTTTACTATGCAGCCTAGAAAGAGGCCCCTCTTCCAGATTTTACACTGTGACTGGTTAAGGTAATTCTATATTGGTGAATGGCCACCTCTGGTTCCACAGGTGTCTTTCTGGTATCTTTCAAAGCCACAGCTGCAACATAGCTTCCTGACCGACTTGTTCCTGAGTGAAAGTGAACAGTGGTGAGTCAGGGGCGGGAACCGTGGACTGGAGTTCCTCTGCAGCTGCAACGTCGCCTTCCTCAAAGAGCTACCCCTTCTTCCTTAACTCCTGGCAACCACTAATCTGTTTCCTTTTTTTTTTTTTTTTTAAAGATTTTATTGGGGAAGGGGAACAGGACTTTATTGGGGAACAGTGTGTACTTCCAGGACTTTTTTTTTTTTCCCAAGTCAAGTTGTCCTTTCAATTTTAGTTGAACTTGAAGCCGTTCAGCTTCAAGTTGTTGTCCTTTCAGTCTTAGTTGTGGAGGGTGCAGCTCAGCTCCAGGTCCAGTTGCTGTTGCTAGTTGCAGGGGGCACAGCCCACCATCCCTTGCGGGACTCGAGGAATTGAAGTGGCAACCTTGTTGTTGAGAGCCCACTGGCCCATATGGGAATCGAACTGGCAGCCTTCGGAGTTAGGAGCACAGAGCTCTAACCGCCTGAGCCACCAGGCTGGCCGTTTCCCATTTTTATAATTTTGTCATTTCAAGAATGTCATGTAAATGGAATAATGCAATGTATAACCTTTTCTGATTGGCTTTTTTCACTCAGCATAGTTCTCTGGGAATTCATGCAGGTTGTAGTATCAATGGTCCAGCGCCTTTTGATTGTAGAGTAGTATTTCATGGTATGGATGTCCTATGGTTTATTTAACCATTCACCCATTGAAGGACATCTGGTTTGTTTCTAATTTTTGGTTATTACAAGTAAATCTGCTAGAGACATTTGTGTATAAGTTTTTCTGTGGACGTAAGTCTTCCTTTCCTGGGATAAATGCCAAGGAATGCTATTGCGGGGTCATGTGGTAATTGAAGTTTTAGTTGTTTAATAAATTGCTAAACTTTTTATTGTGGGTATACTATTTTTACATTCCCGCCAGCAATGTATCAGTGATCCAGTTTCTCTGTATCCCTGGTAGCAGTTGATCTTGTTAACAATTTTTCAATTTTAGACATTCTGATAAGTGTGTAGTGGCATCTCATTGTGGCTTTAATTTGCATTTTTCTAATGGCTGATGATGTTGAACATTTTTCATGTACTTTTTACCATCTGTATATCCACTCTGGTGAAATTTCTCTCATCCTTTGTCCAGTTTCTGTTGAGATTGTTTTTTAATGTTGAATTTTAAAAGTTCTTTATATATTCTAGGTACTAGTTCTTTATTGTATATGTGATTTGAAATATTTTCCAGTTTGTGGCTTGTCTTTTCATCCTCTTTGTGGGAATTTTTGGCACAGGGCAAAGTTAATTTTGATAAGGTCCAATTTAACAGTTTTCCCTTTTATGGAAAAACTGATTTGGTGTCAAGTCTAAGAACTCTTTGCCTAGTCCTAGATCCCAAATATTTTCTTCTATTAAAAATATTACAGTTTTACATTATATCTAAGTCCGTTATCCATTTTGAGTTAATTTTTATATAAGTTATGAGACTTAGGTTATGGTTCTTTTTTTTTAAGCTATTGATGTCTACTTGCTCGAGCCCCTTTTGTTAAAAAGGTATCTTTCCTGCACTGAGTTGCTTTTGCACCGTTGTGAAAAATCAGCTGTCCATATTTGTGTGGGTCTCTTTTTGTGTTACTTATTCTGTCCCATTCGTCTCTGTATCTGTCCCTCTGTAAATACCAGTCATGATTATTATAGCTATATGTTAAGTCTTAAAGACTGATTCCACCCACTTTGTTTTTAAAAATGATTATAGCTATTCTACTTCTTTTGCCTTTCCATGTCAATTTTAGAATAACTTTGTTTTTATATACAAAAATTTTTGCTAGGATTTTGATAGAAATTGCATTTGTATCAATCTCTGAAGTAGCCAGGAACAATTTGGTATGCTTTTGATTCTCTTTTCTTCTACTACCTAACTTTTTGTGTTCATTTGAAATTTCAGTTTCAGACTGATAATTATTAATTTTTAACATTTAAAAATTACTGGAGCATCATATTTCAATCAAGTAGATCTTTAGCATAATACTGATCTCTGTTGAGTAGAAGACTGGTGGTTTCTCCAAGCTGCCCACCATCATCCATACCAGATGTGTGTTGCTCTATGATTATATTCTAGCAGCAACAACGTTGTCAAAAATATTATTATGATGGTTTACATTTTTATCTTACATTCAAATTCTTCTATTCCCCAGATTTACTAGCCTAAATTTTCTTTGGCTCTGAGCTCCTTGCTAATTTGCAAGGCTATGATTAGGCAAATGGAAATCAGCATCCTGGATTCTTTTCTACCCTTGTATAGGAGTTTATGGTTTGTGATATATATGGGAGGATTTTGTGAAGCAAGAAGTTGGTAACGTTACATACCAATAGACGGAGGTGGCATGCCTTGAACAGTGTCTCTCCCATAGTAGCTATTCAAATATTTCTTGAATTAGATGAAAATTGATGATGTCGAACTCAAAGTGATTCCTCATTTAATTTTTGATTATTCTAAATTTAGATAAATGGACCCCAGTTCAAAATATTGACTGGAACCCAACCAAAATAACTTCTGTCACAAGTAAAGTTATATCAGATGGCTATCTTGGTATGATTTGAGGAAAAGAATGATACAGATTACCTGAATTTTGTGAAGCAAAGCACCAGTGAAAGTAGTTTGACTTAATTATAGTATATTATATAAATTGTTTCTTTTGAGTGGCAGAGCCAGAGATTTTGGGACATCATACCTGCTAAGTAGGCAGGTATTCAGTAAGTGTTTATTGAATTGCAATATGAAATAATTTTAATCTACCAAATTTTTTTTTTAATTAGATTTATTGCAGTGACAATTGTTAGTAAATTTACATAGATTTCAGGTGTACAATTCTGTATTATATCATCTATAAATCCCATTGTGTGTTCACCACCCAGAGTCAGTTCTCCTTCCATCACCATATATTTGACCCCCTTACCCTCATCACCCACCCCCCACCCCCTTACCCTCTGGTAACCACTAAATTACTGTCTGTGTCTATGAGTTTTTGTTTCTCATTTGTTTGTCTTGTTCTTTTGTTGTTTTGGTTTATATACCACATATCAGTGAAATCATAGGGTTCTCTGCTTTTTCTGTCTGACTTATTTCACTTAGCATTATTCTCTCAAGATCCATCCATGTTGTCACAAATGCTCCTATATCATCTTTCCTTAATGCCGAATAGTATTCCATTGTGTATATGTACCACAACTTCTTTATCCATTCATCTATCGAAGGACATTTTGGTTGTTTCCATGTCTTGGCCACCGTAAACAAAGCTGCAATGAACATTGGAGTACACGTGTCTCTATAGAGAAATGCTTTTATATTTTTGGGGTATAATCTACCAAATTTTATCACAAAATTTATGTATACTAATGGAGGAATAAAAGGTAGCATGTTTGTTTTTAAACCTGAGTCCCACTTCCTCTACCTGTACTCTACCTGTACACTGTCTACCTTTACATTCCTCTGCTCTTAATGCTACTGCCTAAGTTTAGTCAAGACTCTTGTCTTGACCAAATAATGAGAATACAGTTTATTTTGGGGGTGCCAATATGTGGAAAGGATGCTGAGATAACATACAGAATTGAAGGAAGTCTGTGGGGACCAGGGCCTTGGGGATTATAGAACAGGAATATCACTCCATTAGAACCCACTCTCATCGTGCTCGTCTTCATTCGTTTTTATTGCAATCAGGCCTTTTGTCAAAAGATCAAAATGGCAGTCTACAACCCCAGTCTCATATTCTTCTGATACTGTGATCCCAAGAGGCAAGATCATTTCTCCCCCTATTCTAAATTGGGAGATTCATATGGATCAATCATTATGTCCAGAGAAAGGAGGGTACTATGATTTGTCTGGTTTGGAGCTCATGCCAATCCCAGTGGACAGGAGAGGATAAGGACATACCAAAGAAGATGCAGGAGAAAGCTTGTCCTAAGACCAAATCATTAACCATTCCTGTCCTTGCCAAGGTTCCATTGCCCCAGCCCTCTGATGACTTCCCACTTCAATTTAACTGCTTACTGTTCTCATAACAGCAATGGCAATTAAGGTTTGATGTAAAAGCATAAAGTAGTGTGTAATTTCAGAGCAATATTACTGTGAATGAACTATTTAGCTAAAGTTAGACTACAAAGCTAAAATAATGCATTCATTTAGCAGAATTTACGTAGTGCTTCTTATGGGTAAGGCATCATACAATTATAGTTTGTTAAACCAAGCATGGATATAAGGCACTGTGAAATTATGTCATATTTCATCAGAGAGTGAATTAATTTTATTCTCTTATAATTTTATTTTTATTTTATTTTTTTATTATTATTTTTTAAAGATTTTATTGGGGAAGGGGAACAGGACTTTATTGGGGAACAGTGTGTACTTCCAGGACTTTTTTCCAAGTCAAGTTGTTGTCCTTTCAGTCTTAGTTGTGGAGGGCGCAGTTCAGCTCCAGGTCCAGTTGCCGTTGCTAGTTGCAGGGGGCACAGCCCACCATCCCTTGCGGGAGTCGAGAACTTGAACTGGCAACCTTGTGGTTGAGAGCCCACTGGCCCATGTGAAAATTGAACCGGCAGCCTTCGGAGTTAGGAGCATGGAGATCTAACCGCCTGAGCCACCGGGCCAGCCCTGTAATTTTATTTTTAATTTTTATTATTTTATTTCCCTACCATAGTACTACATATTTAAAAATTAAGTTATAGTTATTGGTATAAAATTTGAATGGCATGGAATTTTTAACAGTACCTTTTCTGATATTTGATATTTGCAAAGGGAAATATTTTTGTATTTATGAAGAGCTTATTCTCATTACTGTCACTTGATGACCCTTTTTTGAAAACTTATTCGGTGACTGTGAATCACTCAAAATACGGTCTATAGTTAAGAAGCTACCTTTTTCTAGTTATCTACCAAAATCAAATTTATTACTTTTTGTGTCATTATAGTCTATTGCATCTGCTGACATGGATTTCAACCAGCTGGAGGCATTCTTGACTGCTCAAACCAAAAAGCAAGGAGGGATCACATCTGATCAAGCTGCTGTCATTTCTAAATTCTGGAAGAGTCATAAGACGAAAATCCGAGAGAGTCTCATGAACCAGAGCCGCTGGGACAGCGGGCTTCGGGGCCTGAGCTGGAGAGTTGACAGCAAATCACAATCAAGGCACTCAGCTCAAATACACACCCCTGTTGCCATAATGGAGCTGGAAATAGGGAAAAATGGACAGGTGAGTTTAACTTCACTCAATTTCCCTCTGTGAACTATATTTTCCATTGCATTTATACCATATATTCAGATTGATTTTAAGTACCATGTTCCCTGAAAATAAGCCCTAGTTAAGATCATCAGCCCGACGGACACATTTAGTACGTTATGACGATGTTACAGAAGAAGATGACATGACTGTATTTGAATAAGTGTAGATTGTTTTACATGAGAAAAATAAGATATCCCCTGAAAATACGCCCTAATACATCTTTTGGAGCAAAAATTAATATAAGACCCGGTCTTATTTTCGGGGAAATACGGTAACAGTCTTCTTTGCAGAGATAATAAGAATAATAGGAAAAAACCCTGTTTCCTAGAATCCCTTTTTAGAGATGGAATCATCTGAAAATCTGGGGACTCCTAATTGTGCATAGAATCTGGAAACCAGTCTCAGGGTCCTGCAGTTATCACAGAAGTACAAAATGGATCAATAGGATTGCACAGTAGTTGGCCACTACTCCACTTCGGTTAGATCTCAGAATTCTTGGTATTTCATCAGAATCTCCAAGGCAATGATAGAGATGCTAAATGAAGACCAGAAATTGAGATTAAAGAACACAGAATAAAACTATCTTACCCAGTCATCTTTATAGACAGTCAGGTATAGGAGGCATTAAGTACAGTAATATATTGTTTCTAAAGCTCCTAAGTGCTCCATCTCTGTCCTTGAGCCCACAAATGATTTTTAATTCAATCTTGATTATTTACAAAACATGGCTGCTTTCCCTTGCAATTTCCACAGTTATTATAGTAGATCATTTTAGCATCTACATGGTTTTTCTTGAAGTCATTTGGTTTGTGCTCCAGATGATTGCCAGATCAAGACGTTTAATGACCTGGTGTATGTCTTTTGGGGGAAAAAAGCATCAACTTGTAATCAGGAAGAGAAAACCCAGATCACTGAATTAGCTAACCAGATTTTTTTTTTCCAGATAATAATGAAATAAGTGCTTCTGTTACATCCTATAATAGAACTGTATTATTTCCTTCTAATGAAGAGAGCCTGTTTAGGTGGCAGGTTTCCTCGTATATTTCTTTCTTAAGTTTCTTAGGATTTTTCAGTGTAATTTTTCAAATTTTTCATAATGACTTTAATTTCAATTTAAAAGATAATTCCTTTAAAAAAATTCTTCAAAATACATTTGGAGGATCTTTTGTTCAGTTATTGTAAAATAGTGTTAATGGCCTTTATTGTCTTTGGTTTGTTTGACATGAAAGTCTATTCTTTTACCCATTGTATTACACCACCTCCCTCCTATTGTTCCTTGACCAAAAATCTGACAGGGTAGCAAGGTGTGATAAGTACACTTAGATATTTTACCAACAATTTATGTAGGCTATTCATTTTTTAATCTAGCAATAGTGATTATTTCATTTTGTTTTTAAGTATTTGTCATTTGGGCAGGAATATGAAAATATACATATCTACTTCAAGATCTTTCTAGAAAGCTATTTTAGTATTACCTAATATTTTTTAGCTGGGATTTATAATAAAATGTGCCTAAGAAAGCAGGCTGATCTGAGAGTGCAAAATACAGGCAGAGGGAAGAGCAAAGGCAAGAAATTGGCCTTGGGAAGAAATTTGGACTTTTATTCTAAATATAATAGGAAACCATTGGAGGGTTTCAAATAGGAGTGATGCAATGTGGTTTATGTTCATATAGGATCATTTGATTCACATGTGAAGGATGGACTATAATATAATCAAGAGAGAAGCCATGGTACTAAATTCCCAGGAAAAAACATCACTAAGATTGGAACTGTTTTTTTGCACATTAAGAGCAACTCTTTTTTTATTTCTAAATATCTGTGTGATGGGAGTTAAATAAACTGGATCTCAAGATTAAAAACAAAAAACTTCATCTTTCATTCTGTTAGCAAGGTTAGGTATCCAAAATGAGCAGAACCAAAATTAATACTCCACTTTAAAATGGGATTATGTTCAAAATGGGACTTCGGACGATCTCCATTCCACATTTCCACCTCTGTTCCATAATTATGAGAAGTTCCTTCCTTTTAAAATTTTATTATAACTTGTTTGAAAATCTGTTTGTCAAGCCTACGTATAACTAATAAAACTCAGTATTGTGCCAAAAGAAGAAAAAGTAAAGCCAGGAGAGCACTTAGAGGGAGCTATAGCTATTGTGGTGGTCCTGGGGAAACAACATGAGCAAGGAAGATGGAGATAATTTTAATAGTCAAGGTGGACAGAAGTGAGCAGATTGAAAAAATGTGAATGGTGAATGTAGATGAGTTGCTTTGAGATGAATATGAAGAAATGTGCACAATGAAAGAAAGGGAGGAATTTGATATAACTCTGGGCTTTTTGCATATGAATGTATTAGGTTGGTGCAAAAGTAATTGCGGTTTAAAAGGTTAAAAACCGCAATTACTTTTGCACCAACCCAATAGTATAAGTTGGTAATCCTAATCTTTGACAGTTTTGTTGCTAAGTTGACCATCTAATATACAACTTGAGTTTTTGATAGCTATAGTTAGCTCTTCCACTTGGGGAAAAATGAAAGAAATTATTTAACATCTGGCAGGTAAGACAGTGCTGTTCGTGCTGAAGTAATTTTATTTTTCAACTCCCAATTTATAAAGAGATGCATTTGAGATTATGGAGCTGAAATTTTTCCTAATAGGTTCAAAAAACAGTCTTTCTTATGATGTGTCCTATTCTGTATGTGTATTATACTTCATAAAAAAGATTTAAAGAGGGAGAGAAAGATATGAGTGTCTTGGCAAACTTGTTGACCCTGAGAACAGGGCTTTGGCACTGCTGAAGTCCTCAGCTTCTGACTAGTACTTGCCAACACACAGCTCCTGCTGTTGGACTTCTTTCAGATTGTTGCTGTTCTGGCTCTGTGGTTCTATTCTTGTGGACAGATGGGGTGCTTGAGAGGCAGCCAGGAAACCAAGCCTTGAGAGGACTTGGAAACAATTTTTGGATGTAAGTCCTTTGTGTTAAACTCAGGACGACAGTGTATCCTGCCCAGCAATGTTGAAACTGCTTGTGTTTGTCTAGTATTTGTGTACTGGCCTGTTGGCTGTGGGCTTCATTCCATGTTTGCCACTGCTCTACTGCCAAGATGAATGTGGAAGGCCTCTGGCCCAAGCCCATTCTTAGCACTTGGTTTTTTTTGTGTGTGTGTGGAAAGTATACATAACACAAAATTTACCATTTAACCATTTTTCAAATGTACAATTCAGTTGTAGTAAGTACATTCATAATGTTGTATAAGCATCACCACTCTCTATTTCTAGAACTTTCTCATCATACCAAACAGGAACCCTATACCCATTAAGCAGTAACTCCCCATTCCCGCCTCTGTCTGGTGCCTGGTAACTTCTATCTACTTTCTGTGTCTGTGAATTGGCCTATTCTAGATACTTCATATAAGTGGAATCATACAATATTTACCCTATTGTGTCTGGTTTATTTTGCTTAGCATAACGTCTTAAGGTTCATCCATGTAATAGCATGTATCAGAATTTCATTCATTTTTAAGGCTAATATTCCATTGTGTGTGTGTGTGTGTGTGTGTGTGTGTGTGTGTGGTGTGGTGTGTATTGCCATCCTACCGTGTTTCCCTGAAAATAAGACCTAGCAGGACAATCAGCTCTAATGTGTCTTTTGGAGCAAAAATTAACATAAGATCCGGTGTTATGTTATGTTACGTTATGTTACGTTACGTTAGGTTATGTTATGTTGTGTTATACCTGGTCTTATATTATCGTAGAATAAGACCAGGTCTTACATTAATTTTTACTCCAAAAGACGCATTAGAGCTGATTGTCCAGCTAGGTCTTATTTTGGGGGAAACATGGTAATGGGTGTGAAGTGGTTTTGAGTTACAGTTTCTAATGATTAGTGATGTTGAGCATCTTTTCATGTGCTTAATGGCCTTTTGTAAGCCTTCTTTGAAGAAATGTCTATTTAAGTTCTTTGCCCATTTAAAAAATCTGGTTGTTGTCTTTGTTGTTATTGTTGAGTTGTAGAAGTTCTGGGTATCAATCTTTTATGAAATATATGATTTGCAGATATTCTCTCGCATTCTGTAGATTTTCTTTTCACTCTCTAGATAATTTAATGCACAAAAATCTTAATTTTGATGTGGTCCAATTCCTCTATTTCATTTGTTTCCTGTGCCATTGGTGTCATATCCAAGATATCATTGCCAAATCCAATGTCATGAAACTTTCTCCCTATGTTTTCTTCTAAGCATTTTCTAGTTTTAGCTCTTACATTAGGTCTTTGATCCACTTTAATTTTTGTATATTGTATAAGGCCAGTCTCACTTTTGTGAAATCCCTGTGCTGCAGAGGGTTGTGCTTTGTGGCACGGAGCCGCAAGCCGCTTAACACAAATTTTAATCTAAACCAAATGCTGAAATCTTGTTCCAAGCTTCCTACTTGCTGCAAAGACTGAAAGAATGAAACATGTAAAATAATGTCTTGCAGAGAACGGGGACTCAATGACAGTTTTTGGCTGTTTTGAGAACAAAGATGATGATGATAAAGGATATGATGTGGGTCTCATGTACAAACTACATAGACTATCACTTGGTTTTCTTATTTAAGAAAAAAGGAAAATCTAACAGTCTAGCATTCAAAAACATATGATAAGACTGTTTTTGTTTTCACTGCTTCCCCTTAGGCAAAGACACTTCCGGTGTTACATACATTGAGGAAACTTTACCAATGATCCATGAAACATACGTGTATATGTGGTGACTGGCCATTGTACAGCAACTGCTATGCGTTTTATACTATAACAACTTTCTGGTAGAGGTAGATATGGCCCAATTATATAAAATGATGAGCTGAGCCCTGAACATATGGAAATAGTTACTAAATATTGAAGGAGAGTTTGTTAGTTACCAATGAGAGGTTTACCTAAAAGGTTGTGATGGAGAAAAGGGGTAGAAAAGGCATGAGGATTACACATCCGGCAGCTATAATGGAGCAAGCAAGAAGAGCCCGTCCAAAGAGAGAGGAGAATGGATTGAGTGTGCAGGCAGAGTCTAAGAGTGACGATGCAGAAAGCAGAGGAAAGGAGAGATACAAAAGGTCAAAGAGAGACTGAGACCTGGAACAATCCTGGGGATAACTAGGTTCCGTGCCAATCCACACGCAACCCTATAATAAGTCCTCCATTCTTTGACGTAATTTGATTGTGACTATTAATGAAAACCAAAGGGACCAAACTTAATCACAATCTTCTATATGATATTTCCACCCCTACAGGCTGAACTTCTAAATTTATAATCTCTTTTGATACATTTTTCTAACTTCAGTTTCCATCATAAACTGCTGAGGTGAGTGTTCACACCTTTTATGGGTATCCTTCCTATAATGTGATATCCACTGTATCCACTGACTACTTACAATTCAAGTTTAACAACTGAATATATTAACTTGAGAGCAAGGCAACTTAAAAAAGCAAATATTTGAATTCTTACTAAGCAAAGCATTTCTTCTTAAGAAATAACTTTTAAAGAAGATATTTTTCTGTTCTTCCCTCTCCCAAGCTCTCCTAATTCAACATTTTCATTCCAAAAAATATGCCACACTTACCTTTGCTCATTAACTGAGGAGAAAGGTGAGTAGAAGCATAACTAAGGCCTACCCTACCATCAGAAATCATCTAAGAACTATGGTTTTCTCACTCACCTCTGGTACATTTCTCCTTATACCAGATATTCTTATTTCCAAAGAGAGAGGGAAGTAACTCAGGTCCTGTAATAGTGATGTCTTTTTTTCTTCAAGTTAGTGAAAAATAATTAACTAAATACAGACAAGTCATAAATGGCCCAGGAATTTAAAAGTAAGATTTAAGTATTATACTTTTGTTTCTGCCCTGTTTTAAAGAGGCTAAATCTATACAAAAAGAGCAGCAAGGGAAGTTTATGGAGTAGATTAAGTTCCACTAAAGCAAACAATTCTCAATTTCAAAGAATACACTTTGGGCTTTCAAAGGTGGATATATGACTTTTACTTCTATGAGCAATGGTTTCTAGCACAGTCAAATTTGAAGTAGTTCTTCGTAAGAACAAATTCACAAAATCCACACATTCTAGGCAGTGTTTAATTATCTGCCAATCAATCATAAGCACATTCTGAGCATTTTCTACGTGTTCAATGTAAGATATATACCAGACAATTCCTATATTCAAAAATTAAAAAACTTAACAGGGAAATAAAAAATTATATGGTGGAAGAACTTGCAAATTATAAAGGGACATATAATTGTTAAACTGCGTTATACAAAGTGAAGGGTCAGAAGACTACAAAGGAAAGTTAGATCATGTAGAACAATTCATTCAACCCCAACCTCTTTCCATATATAAAAACCAACTCAAAGTGGATCTATGACCTAAATATAAGAACTACATAGGGGTAAATTTTTTGTGACTCAAATTTGGCAGTGAATTCTTAGATTTAATAATAAAAGCAAAAAGAAAAAAAATTTTGAGGAACAAAAGAAAAAACTAGATAAACTGGGCTTCATAAAAATTTAAGACTTTTGTACATCAAAGGACAGTACCAAGAAAATAAAAAGACACCCTACAGAATGGGAGAATACATTGTGAATCATATATCTGATAAGGGCTTACTATCAAGAATACATAAAGAACTCTTAAAACTCAAGAACAAAAAATACAACCCACTTTTTAAAAAAGTATGCATTACATTAAGCATATAAAATTCTATTCTACAGGAATTATTTCTGCACTTACCCTTTATGGCCAGAGGGCAAGCTATACAGGTCTGTTCTTCAGCTTTGCTTCTGTGGTGTTTTCACCCTTTAGCTGAATACAAAGCCTCACGCCATAAACTTTATGATATAAAAGGTATTAATGTCAACTCAAAGAGTTTAAATGAGAAAGAAACTGGAAAACTGTCCACTGAACCCAGCAAGTAAAGTAAGTGAGGCAGTGCCACTGTCAGTCTTCTCTGATCCCGTACTCTTCAATTCTCTAATCCACTGCTGACCCCCTCCAATCTTGTCTCCCTCACAGAGTCTTTATTCACTTGCCCACTAACGGTCCACATTCCTCAAACTTTCATTCTTGGCCTTCCTTCTGCTCCTCAATCATCTCTTGAATCAATGGCCACTTAACAAATGCTCATGACTTTTAGACTTCTCTTTTTCCAAATTTACACCACTGAAACCCAGACCCAAATTTCCAAATTCCTAATAAACATCTCAAGAACAATTCAACAAAAAGGAGCCAGAACTCACTGGTTTTGAAGATTCTCAGTTTCTCCAGATGCATATATTAAAGTAGGAAATGAATTCTAAGCAAAGTTCAAATCTAAGCCAGTGGCCAGGAAGACAAGGTCTAAAAGATAAGGTTGAGAGCATAGCTGTAAAATTCTTTGTTAGAACCTCAGAAAGCTCTAAGGTACCTCTGAGTACTATTGAGATAGACAAAGGGCCTTCTAAAGATTTTAAAAGTATGACTCACAGAATCTTTTAATCAAACACTAGCAGTCTAACAAGCTAAAAGCCATTGTCCCTTAGCAGAATCCCAAGACAGAAAATGTTTTATCTCATAGAGATCTTTTAAGTGTGGCTTTTAGCTAATGAACTGAGCCCAAATAGGATTTATAGGAGATCCATAAAGTTTTTAAGAGAATTACATAGACAGAAACACTGCCCATTTGGACTGAAAGGAACAGAAACAGTACAAAATGAAGAGTTCTTTGGACTTTCAGACATCTACAGGCAGGAAGTGGCAGAGGAAACTACACAACTGCAAATACAGACTACCTTTCATAGAAGAGGAAAGGTAACTCAAGAGTATAGAACCAAACACCCGGGAGACGGAGCTAAGAGTCATGGAGAATTATTCCCAGACTTTGAATTCCAATCAATGAACTATCAACCTATGCCCAGTTGAATTTCAGAAGTGGTATGAAGTAATGACACCTTTGTGCCAACATTTCCCCCGTCTCTGAACAAGAGTTCAATAGTAGTAATCTTATTCCTGCCCAACCATTGTGTTCTGCGTGTGAAGAGCAGATAAATTGCCTCTTTAGTTTCACAGGTCTTCAGATAAAGAAGTAATGCACTCAAGGAGCTGAAATTAAGAAACTACACCTAAAGAGCCTCATCCAACCTAGACTTGATTTAGATGATGACATCTGGGCTATATGCTGATGTTATAAAGGAGAGACTTTTGCAGAACATTGGGAGAGGGAGAATATATTTTGCATGTGAGAACAATGTCAATAATTTTGGCTAGACAGTGTACTATGCCAATTTAAAATATGTTCACAAATTCTTTGACACTTGCTTCAAGGAGGAGAACCTAATATCCCTCCTCTTGTGTGTGGGCTGGACTTATTGACTTGTTTCAAACAATAGCAAAAAAGTAACTTCCAAAGACTAGAATAGGCAAAGGGAAAAACAGTAACTTTACAAGAGAGAAACCTGATAAATGCTACTTTAACAAGTGATGAAAGTTAACAACAACAGTCTGTCATTTGGATTGTATCTATCCCCTAACGTGGCGTGACAAGAAAGGCACGTCACCTCTATTGCATTCTTTCTCAAAACCCATAACCCCAGCCTAATGAGAAAAGCAACATAAGCCCAGATTGGGGGGCATATCGGCTCAGTACTCTTCAAGACTTATGGTCATGAAAAATAAGGAAAGACGAGAGACTGTCACAGACCAGAGGAGATTGGCGTGCTAGGTAACTAAATGTAATTTAGTTAGTTCAGTTAGCAATTTAGTGGTATCCTGGATTGGATCCTGGAACAGAAAGGGAACATTAATGAAAAAAAAAAACGTGAAATACAAATAAAATCTATAGTTTAGTTAGTAACAATATACCAATGTTAGTTACTTATTTTTACAAATATGTCATAGTAATGTAAGATGTTAACAGGGAAAACTGGATGAGGAGTGTAAGGGAACTCATACTACCTTTGCAATTTCTGTGTAAATCCAAAATTACTCAAAAATTAAGCTAATCTGTAGACCGCCCCCCCCCCCCCAAATCATACCTATTTCCGAGGGCTGATAAGAGGACTGAATGAGTCAATGCATAAAATACATTTAGAAAAATGCCTGGAACATGGTAAGGATAAAATAAATAATAGCTATTAATTATTCTTATGTTAAACATGAGTTGATATTCACTAAATGGATTAAAAACTAAAACATATAACAAACCAACAAAAGCTAACTTCATTAATTCCATACTTTTTATATTGCTCTATTCCTCATTATTTCTCACCAAAAATAAACTGATATGTATTTATTTTTTTAAAGCAGAAGTAATGGAGTACAAGTCAGAGACTAAGCCATATACTACATCGTGGCTTCCTGCTTGCTTTTTCTCTCTTGGATTTCTCACTATGGAAGTAACCAGTTGCTGTGTTACTCTATGGCCAACAACCAGAAAGGAACTGAGGCCTCTTCCAACAGCCACATGAGTGAGCCTGGAGACAGGTCCTCCAGCTCCAGTCCAGCCTCGGGATGGCTGTAGCCCTGGCCAACACCTGGTGAAACTTGAGGGAATCCTGAGCTACAATCACTTAACTAAGCTGCTCCCAAATTCATATCCCAACTCCTACATGAGACAATAAGTGTTTGTTGTTTTAAATCTCTAATTTGGAGGGGAAATTTGTTATGTAGCAGTAGATAACTAACGTATGGATTCTCTCCCTTATTAATTCATTCAAAATTTATCAAACACCTACTTTAACATTTTGAGGCTTTAAGGGATACAAGTATTAATGACAAAGTGTAAGCTTCTTGAACGCATAAACCAACAAGCCACTGTAGTGGACACATATTGATTTTGTTTGTCCAACATACCTAATTCCTTTGAACAATTACTCCACACCTATTCACTGTGGTATCAGCTGTCAATCTACACCTGACCTTGCCCCTGCCAAAGGGCTGGATAAATAATACAAGCTTAAATTATCCTAATTCCTGTAAACCATGACTTTTCCATGGATAGCCATGTGACCTAAGCAGGAAAAATAAAAATCAGTTTTTAATCAATATACATGAATTGGGAGGAAAGGAGCACCTCTTTCTACTGGTGTGGACCTGATAGCCATTTTCTTACCTCCACAGGGAGTACACTTGTTTACAGCATGACATGTACAGAGCCAGAGAGAGCCAAGAGATGCCTGACACCAGGAACCACATTTGGGCTTCCTACGTACTTAACCCACTAACCTCCTTTTATAATTAAGTTAAACACTAATACAAGTGCTTTTTTTTAATTCTTAAAATTTTCTTTAAATTAAACTTTCTATTTTAAGATCATTATAGATTTACACGCAATTTTAAGAAATACAGAGACCTCATATACCCTTTACCCAGTTTCCCTCAATGGTAACATCTTGCAAAACAATAGTACAAGATCACAACCAGGATATTGACATTGATACAGTCAAGAGATAAACATTTCCATCACCACAAAAATCCCTCAGATTGCCCTTTTACAGCCACACCTACTTCCCTCCTGCCCCTATTCCCTCCTGAACCCCTGGAAACCATTAATTTGTTCTCCATATATAACTTTATCACGTCAAGAATGCTATATAAATGGAATCATATAGTATGTAACCTTTTGAGATTGGCTTTTCTCACTCAGTATAATTCTCTGGAATTCATCCAGGCTGTCGTATGTATCAACAGTTGCTTCCTTTTTATTGTTGGATGGTATTCTCTGGTGTGGATATGCTACAGTTTAACTATTTGTTTAACTGTCCTTTCACCTGGTGAAAGGACATCTGGGTTGTTTCCACTTTTGTGCAATTATGAATAAATCTGCTACAAACATTCATGCAAGGGTTTTTGTGTCAATTTAAGTCTTAATTTCTCTGGAAATGTCCAAGAGTGTAATTGCTAAGTGGTATTTGCATGTTTACTTTTAAAAGAAACTGACAAACTATTTTTCAGAGAATGACTATACCATTTTTTACAATTACCATCTAAGAATGGTCCAGTTTCTTTATATCCTTTCTAGTATTGAGCAGTGTCACTATTTTTTTATTTTAGTTATTCTGATAGGTGTCTAGTAACATCTCATTGTGATTTTAATTTGTATTTACCTAATGGTTAATGATGTTGAACATTTTTTAAGTTATTTACCAAATGTATATCGTCTTCCATAAAATGTCTCTTCACTAATTTTGCCCGTGTTCTAATTGCTTTCTTTTTCTATTTTGAGAGTTCTCTCTATACTCATATGCTAGATTATAAATCTTTGTCAGATGTATGGTTTGCAAATATTTTCTCACTCTGTAGCTTGTGTTTTCATCCTCTTACCAGGGTCTTTTACAGAGCAAAGTTTTTACTTTTGATGAAGTCCAATTTATCAAGTTGTCTTTTTATGGATCGTGCTTTTGATGTCAAGTCTAAGAACTCTTCGCCTAGCATTAGATCTTGAAGATTTTCCATGTTTCTTTTCTAAAAGTTTCAGAATTTTACAATTATATTTATTCCATGAATCATTTAGGATTAAGTTTTGTATAAAGTGTGAGACTTAGGTTGATATTCTTCGCCCGCCCCCTGCATGAATGTCTAATTGCTCCAATACCACTTGGTTTCTATATTCCATTGATCTATGCGTCCATCCCTCTGCTAATACCATAGTCTTGATTGCTACAGAATTATAATAAATCTTGAAATCAGGTAGACTGAGTCCTTCTGTTTTATCCTAATTTTTAGAATTGTTTTAGACATTCTAGTGCCTTTCCATATAAAGTTTAGAATGATCTCTATATCGAAAAACTAATTTATTAGATTTTGATAGAATTATATTAAACCTGTGTATCAATTTGAGGAGAACTGATATCTTTACTATGTTGAATCTTTAATCCATGAACATAGCATATTTTTCCATTTTACCTATAACTTCTGATTTTTCATCCACCACTGTGTAATTTTCTTTATACAAGTCCTGTATACGTTTAATTTACACTTAAGTATTTCATTTTTTTGAGTGATTGTAAACAGTATTGTATTTTTAATGTTGATGCCTATGCCCGTGTGCTCACTGAGATACAGAAATACAATTGATTTTTGTATGTTTATCTTACATCCTGTAATCTTGCTGAATTCACTTATTAGTTCTTGGGATTTTCCACACAGATTAATTGTCATCTTCATATAGGGACAGTTTTATTTCTTCTTTCCAATTCTGTATGTATACCTTTTATTTTCTTATTACACTGGCTTCATCTTCCACATTGTGGTGAATAAGAGTGGTGAGAATGGACATCCTTGTCTTGGTCCCCAATCCGAATGGAGACAGCATTCTCTTTCACCTTACGTATAATGTTACCAGTAGGTGTTTTATAGGTACCTTTTTCCAAGTTGAGAAAATTCCCCTCTATTTCTATTTTTTGGAGAGTTTTTATATGAATGAATGTTGAATTTTATCAAATATTTTTTCTGTATCAATTGACATAATCATATGATTTTCTTGTTTAGCCTATTGATATGGTGGATTATACTGATTGATTTTCAAATGTTGAATCAGTCTTGTATACCTAGAATCAAGTTCACTTGGTCATGGTGTATAGCTATTTTTACGTATTGCTGAATTCTATTTGCTAGTACTTGAAGAATTTTTGCAGTTATATTCATGAAAAATATTCGTCTGTAGGGTTTTTAGCTTTGCTGTGTGTGTGTGTGTGTGTGTGTGTGTGTGTGTGTGTGTTCTGTCTGTGTAGTTTTGGAATCAGGGTTTTACAGCTTTACATATAAGATGTGTCACTTTGGCACATGAATTATTTTGAGCTGAAGGCAGTTGAGACCCTGTGGACTCATGAGAAACTTCCACTTCTCCCTTAGATAATTTAAGTTTAGGGGCCTCATCCATAAGAGTTACCACCAGGAATAATGTTTTATTTATAGGGCAGGGCAAACTTCTAATTACTGAATATTTGCTCTTATTGTCCTGAGAATGACCTTCCTCCCCTCTAAAGCCCCAAGATCCTAATCTCATCCTTATTTCAGAGTGTCAGTGTCATATGTTCCTCATTTTCTCTTTCTCTTTCTGAAATTCTCACATATGAGGCGTCTCAGACTCTCATGTATGTGGGGTTCCCCTATGTACACATGTAATTAAATTTTGTTATTTTCTCGTTTGCCTAATCTCATGTAGATTTAATTATTAGCCTAGCCGAAAGAACCTAATAGGGTAGGGGAAAGTTTCTTTCTCCCCCACACTATAAAAATCTAAGATATGGTAGCTGTGAAAGATACTATTTTATTAGTTATTACTTTTACTCATATTTGGATTAAAATTTAACATTATGGTTTTCCCATAAGGAGATGACCTTTGCTGGTGTTGTTTTATACTGTGTTCTTTGGAGTCATGATAATCCCTAAAAGTGCCTCAAAGTTTACCGTGGGAGAGGAAAGATGGAGCTTAGATATACAGGACTCTGGCTTCAATATCTGCTTCAGTCAGAGCAGCTTCTATTTTACCTATTGAATTAGTGGAGTCCACAAAAGATTTAGTTTGAAAGAGGATTATGGGGCTAACATTGAAACCACCAGATAGTAGAAAGACCTAGAAGTTCTGGCTATCCCATCAACTAGTGTTAGGCAAATCACTTAACATACCTTTCTCCGTTTTTCATATATAAGGTGGAACTAATTCTGTCTACCTCATAGAGTCGTTTTCAGATAGTGGTTTTAAAAAGTAATGAATCAAAAAGCATAATAAAGATACTGCTAATAATAGCAGCAATGCCAAATAACAGAAAATCAAAATGCTTTTGAATTTTGTTCATTATAATAAAGTCTTTTCCAATTTTTTTTGATTTAGGACATTATTATTTCTTCTTTGTTTTTTTAAAGTAAGATTTGTTGGCAGACTTCCTTAAAACTTGATTTCTCATGGAAGAAAATGACTATTTATAAACATACCTACATGTACACATATACAAATATATGTATTTGCGTGTGTACATATCTTAAAAAATTTATATTGATTTCTTTCACAGTTTCTAAGAATGTAAGTAGATAAATGAAGCTTAGCTTGGAGCAAACTTTAACTTTCCTGTATTCCCAAGAGAAAAGGTCCAGGATGTTTGTATTTATTTTCAGCCTTTGAAGGGTCAGAAAATTATGCCTGAAATTGGGTTAGCACATTTCTGAATCTGATGTTGTTCAGTTACTCTGCTTAATTGTGTTGATGCCATTTCATTTCTTCTTTCCTTCAAGCAGAGAACACTGTTTCATGCTTTCTTTAGAAAGCCATCCCCCTAGCCTGTAAATTTATTTAAATTCTATAGCTTGTGAAATCACAGGTATAAAAGCATAAAGAATAGATCTCATTCAGAAAAGGCTCAATAATTGTGTTCTAACATTAAAGAGAAAAGGCCTGTGCTCTTCTCTTTTACCTGATGGAGTATTAAAATGGCCTGTCTTTAAATGAATTATTAGGTTGGTGCAAAAGTAATTGCGGTTTTTGCAATGGTTTTTAACCTTTTAAACTGCAGTTACTTTTGCACCAACCTAATAATTAGCCAATTTGATGCAGAGAGAGGAAATGAGAATAGTACTATAGGGTTAGGTGGTGCTGGTTTGTTATCTAGCTTTTGCACAGCATGTGCATTTGAAATATTAGGGGAATTAAGGTGCTGCTTGTATCATACCACCAAAGTTGGTCAGCCCAAGTCACAATTTTGAGCATCATCAGCCGGTTTTGGTAGGTAATTGTGGACACATAGGAAAGCACAGTCCTGTCTGACAAATAATATACCTGCCTGTGGAGTATTAAATGTGAGATATGCCAGAAAGGTAGTATTTCCTATCTTCTGGAAGTTAACAAAATTAAATATCTAAAAAGAGATGTTCTTTTTCCTCATTTAAAACTCTTTCTGCTATACAAAAAAGTCTTTAGAACCAGGAATTCCGTAAGAATGAGGAACTTTTGACTGGTTAGGTATTTTCTGGCACAGAACTTTTGACTGGTTAGGTATTTTCTGGCACAGTAACATGTTTTATTGACCTAAAAGCCCTCTTGGGAAAAATTTTAAAATTCCACAGTAATTATAACAATAACCATTTGTTGAGTACTTCTTATGTACCAGTTCTTAAAATAATATTTTAAGGAACATAAATAAGGAAAAAGGTTCAGAGATGTTAAACAGTGTACTCAAGGTCGTACAACTCAAGTAGGAGGGTTAGAGGGTTGAGCACAATTTTCCCTAGCTGTAAAACTCATTCCCCCCAACCCCCAACCATGTTCTCTCAGTGAAGAATCATTAATGAAATATATCTCTTTTCAGAGTATAGTTTTCTTTTAAAACAACTTATGTCAAGTGGATCCTACTTTACTTTTATTTTTCTTGTTGAAATTAGACATAAGATACCTAAAAATTACAATCCAAAAGACTAAAAGTATTTCAGGAAGATAGTTAAGGTTGGAATCTTTGGAATTGTATATCACTAGCATTGGTTTGCCTTGCTAAGGGTTTTAGTACACTCCTGTCAGCTTGGTTTTTGTTTGTTTTATGTTCTTTAGTACAGGATTTTTCCTTCACCATTGATCACCATTTTCCTCCTCACACTGCTGTAGTCTCTACACCTAGGGGTTACGGGGAATCTTTTCGGTCCACAGCACCAGAAACTTTGTTCGTCTTCCAGATATCCATGACTAATGTAGGGATGCAGTATTACATTTAGTCAGTGGGTGCCATCATCAAACATATGATGTGCTTCAACCTGAACCTTCTTTAATTCATGGCTTTATTTTATTTGTTATTATTTTTTAAGATTTTTATTCAAAAATATAGCTAATATACAACATTATATCAGTTTCGGGTGTACAGCATAGTTGTTGAATAAGTGATCACCGTAAGTCCAGCAAACAGCTGACACCAAATCACGCTATCACAGTGTTATTGACAATATTCTTTGTACTGTATGTTACATCCCCATGACTTAAGTGTTTTGTACCTGGAAATTTGAACCTCTGATTTCCCTTTACTGCTTTAATTATTTTAAATGAATCCATTTTTAATCTCAATAAAAAATTTAGGATCCCTGATTTGTTTATAATGGAAACATTATAAACCATTATAGTTTCCATCTAGTTTTCTTTGATAAATTGCATTTGTAAAGTTAATTTGTGTTTTCTTCTGCCTGTTTTATTAATAAAAGAAGTTGGGTAATAACTGAGCTGTTTTTATTTATTTTATGTGCTGGCACTGTGTGGTGCCACTGGTACAAACAACCCTTTGATGAAGAGGAGCTATCAGGACAGTTAACATTTTTACCTGCCAAGGTATTTACGAGAAATGGAAATACCTCGTCTTAGTTTTAAGGCCAAACAATACTCCAAACCTATTTTTCTGTGAAGATTTAGACACTTGATAAGCTTATTAAGTATCTAACTTTGCACTAAGGAACACTGAGTGTACAGTCTTTCACCCACTAAACACACATTGTTTCATTCAGAGAGACTAAGCCCTGTCACCATCTTGAGATTTGTGTGAGTCAGAGCCTTTGGAAATACCAGCTAAGCCAGTGACACCGGTATACCTTTAGGCAAAGGGAATAGCTTGTGTCTTGGCCAGTTGGAGATTAATACAGTTCACTGAAGACGCCTTTGCTTAATAACGGCTGGGTGGTCTAAGGGTGTCTCTTTAAATTCTCAGACTTGAGTTCACAGCTTTATTTCATATTTCTTTGTTAGCTGCCCTCTCTTCAGTTCTTTATATTTTTACTGTTTTAAAACCAAATCTCCTTGGAATTATTTTTTAATCTCATAAGAAAAAAGTTTTAGATATTTTTTGTTGTTTCTAGATGTTTTTAGTAGTATCCCATATGCGGATATTATGTTCCTATTTGCTCTGTCCTTACCTCTAAATTTGAGGTAAGTCCTTTCAGTAGGACTTGAACTTCTGGGAGTTAAGTCCAACTCAGTCTACCTACCAATGATTGGAAACAGTGGCAGAACAGACTTTTCTGTAGTGTTCTCCATCCTGCTGAATACAAGCTGTTCAGGATATCCTAAGGTCTGAAATACAATGAACCTGAAACAAAGATGGCAAACTGATACAAGAGAGAATGTGAAGGAGTACTGTGTATTCTTCTTCTCATGAATAGCAAGGAGGAAGCTTAGGTACTTATCCTGAGAAACTTAACCTAACCAGTTCCTTTTCATCCTTTATGTCTCCTTGATTATGGAGATTTTTCCTTGACTTCTCTGTCAGGGTTAGTTCCCCCTATTATACTATCTTCCATATGTATTGCTTCCTTTCCTATTTTATAATGCCTATCCCATTTATAGTTGCTTGTCTAGCTTGTCTCCTGTCTTTCTCTCCAGACTTCATGGGCCTTGAACAGTAGGAATTATACAATTCTTATTTGTTGTTGAATCACAGGTGCTTTTGACAGTGTCAGGTATAATGATGCCAGATATAAACTTGTGTTCATGAGCAAATGAATGGTCAGATGTAACGAGAGGGTAATAATTCTGGCTGAGGACTTGCCTGACTCATTCTCCCCAAAATTTAATTCCCTAAATTAAGAACTCTCCCCTAAAATTTTTGGACTACTTTGTCTAAGTAGATATTGAGAGAATAACATTAAAGATGAATGTGGAGTAAGCTGTTCTAAGGAAATGAAAGTCCCTACTTTCATTTTTATAATTGTGCAAGGTGGGTGGTACCCTATTTTTTAATAACCCCAGGCAGGTTGAGTTGTTTGTTTCTAAATTTATTGTGCTGGGTTTTGGGAAGATGTGTATTTTATTTTTCTCCTTCTTTCTGGTTAGACGCTACATCATTTCTTTTTTAAATTTTTTATTGGGGAATATTGGGGAACAGTGTGTTCCTCCAGGACCCATCAGCTCCAAGTCAAGTCGCTGTTTTCAGTTTAGTTGTGGAGGGCACAGCTCAGCTCCAAGTCCAGTTGTTTTTTTCAATCTAGTTGTGGAGGGCGCAGCTCACTGGCCCATGTGGGAATCGAACCTGTGACTTTGCTGCCATGAGCACTGCGCTCCCACCAACTGAGCCAACTGGCCGCCCCTCCATTATTTTTTTCTTGGATACTCAGGTCAGCTTATGATTTTTGTCTGTGCATGTATTGGTTTGATCTATAAAAGGGATTGCAGATTTACAGGTTTTCACCATAGTGGCTAGCAGTGTGTGTACCTTGTTGTGGGTAGAGACTGAAAGATGGGAAAGAAAATAATTATTTGAATGACCGTTTAAACCATGCCTTAAATAATAAGTGTTGTTGTTTATAATAGTCCTGTATCACTCAACTGTGGCATTTAGGAATATGTGCTATATCATTTGTAGAATATTTTTGTTTTTCTAGGGAGGAGGGGGCATCAAAACATTTCCACAGAAAAAGCGTGCTCCTCAAATAGTCAAGTTTTGTTCTTTGCTGTTTTTATGGCCTTCCTGCTACTAACCTCTGGGTGTACATTTTGCCTTTTGGCTTCCCTCTTGTTTGTATTAAGTGTACCAGTAATTAAATCCCAAAACCTTTGCAAATTTTGGCAGCAAATGTATAATCCATTTGTTTATTCTTTTCCTTCATTATGATTAACCAATGCTAGATTTTAATTTACAGATTTACTTAAATTTGTGGCTTGCGTAACAGACCTTTCATTTTGTCCAATTAGTCTTTGTTACATTAGGTAGAGGAGAGATGTTATTTTAAAGGGAGCGGGCTTTATTTTATTTCTGACAGCCTTCTAATCTAATGCCTGGTTTCTTCTTTTGCTTTTTGTTGATTTCAGTTTTGTTTTGATCCTTTTTACTGATTTCTGTGTTGGCCTCACTTTTTAAAACTATCATTTAAATTGGATATTAGGTACAGAATTTAGAATTGTGAAAATAACTCTTTAGTATACGAGTAATATTTTGTTTGCATTAGTGCCTTTCCTCCAAAGTGCTTCCTGATTTTATAAGTGTTTTATTTGTGTTCTTGGCATCTTTGCAAAATAGATTTAAAAGGACTGAAATTACTGTTTCTTTTTTTTTTATATTCTTTTTATCAAAGGTTAAACCAAGCATTGTAGACTAGCAGCCAGGTCAAAAAAAGTAAAAAGACATAACAGGACTAAAGGAACCAGAGTTCCATTACTTTTCTTATCACCTACCAAAGAAACAGTCTGGTGAGTGAGCTTCTGTTCTTTTATATGTAGGATTTCCAAGGAACAAGCCCTTGGCCACGAGAAGAATGACCTATTTTTTTCATGTATAAACTATTACAGGCCTTCTGTCATCATGTTCACGTTAATTAAATCTGTGATACAGACGTTGGGGAACTGGGATTATTAGTATTGTTTATATAGAAGAAATTAAGTCCTGGGTAAGGCATACAACTTTATTCTATATCAGCTATCATTTAGCTAGTGCTAGATGTTTTTAATTGTGTTCTACGTAGACATGCTACACAGAACTTGGTCTAGATAAGGAGACAAGACAGGTACTTATGTATGTGTGACAATTAAGTTCACGAACTCATCCTAGAAAAAGTGCTACATACCTCATTGCTGGATATCACTATGGTCACCTTCGAAGTACTCCCCTTGGGAAGCTATGCACTGACGCCAGCACCTAGTCCACCCTTCAAAGCAATTTTGGGACTTTTTCTGGAATGGCCATCAGAGCTGTTGTTGTATTACCCTTGATGTCCTGAATGACATCAAAATGTCTTCCTCTCAATATTTCCGTTATCTTCAGGTAAAGAAAGAAGTCATTGGGGGCCAGATCAGGTGAGTAGGGAGGGTGTTCCAATACAGTTATTTGTTTACTGGTTAAAAACTCCCTCACAGATAGTGCCGTGTGAGCTGGTGCATTGTCGTGATGCAAGAGCCATGAATTGTTGGCGAAAAGTTCAGGTCGTCTAACTTTTTTCACACAGCCTTTTCAGTACTTCCAAATAGTAAACTTGGTTAACTGTTTGTCCAGTTGGTACAAATTCATAATGAATAATCCCTCTGGTATCAAAAGAGGTTAGCAACATTGTTTCAACAAGTTCACAAACTTTATTGTTAGACCTCATCTGCAGTGCATTCTGACCAATAAAGTTTATAATATGACCTGAAGAACTGGCAAAATGCTAGAATGCTAGACAACTCAAAGCTAAGAGAATGAGGCTAGTGTAAAAAAAGAAAATTTCATGAAATGGTGATTTGGGTTGGACTTAAAAAGAGGGTAGGATTTATCCAGAGCCCCTCAGCTTTTAACAGAGATGGATTTGTTGTTCATTGTGGTATTCATTATATGCTACCATTTTATACCTGAAAATTAAAATTAGTGTAGAACTCACCATGAAACATTCATTGATGAAGTTAAGCAAAGATACAAGGTTATGAATCCTTACGCCGATTATCTCTTGGCTTGATCCTCCAAACACACTTCATTTTCTTTGCATTGAATCTTGGCAACATGATTCAAAGAATTTAGCAAATGTCAGTTTTGAGGAAAGAAATCTGATAGATTTCTTTTCTCTCTCTCTTTCCAATTCATGATTTATAAAGCCTTCCTATTTTGAGATGTTTAGCTCTCTACAGTAGCTACAGTACTAGACTAGGTGAGTAGGTGCGCTAATACATGGCTTATGGAGATGGGACTAGGCAAGTATAGTTCTTATGAAGCAAATAAAGTGTTTGGTCTCTCTGTGTTATCTTTGGAGCTTAGAGGTGGTTCTTCCTGCCACCACCCTCAACTGTGGAAATACGCCAGAGTTCCTTGCTTGAGATAGACATTAAGAAACATTCATTTAGTTTTACTGGACACAAAAATGTATTCAGCAGAGTTGGAATTTATAATCCCTACTTTCATGTTCTCTATGATCTTGTTGAGGAGACAGCAATAAAGAACATAACTTAAGTCTGTGTACTGTTAGTACTTTACAGTTTATAGGTACTTTTTTCACATAGTCTATTTTATGAGATTCTCAGAATTACTATACCAACTTCCCAGTTGACAGTCTAGAAGCTACTGATTTTTAAGTTGATTTGGATGAGGAACTAAATTTCACCACTTACTTGAATTGCTAAATTGTATGGTATGGAGAATACATATTAATAATCATGTAGGAATGAGAGAAACCATTGTCTCTTGATAGATTAGAAGGTGCACAGACTCCTTGAAATGATATGGTAAAGTTTATATGTAAGTGCATTTTTCTAGGAAGAGTGTTCATAGTTTTCATCAGATTTTTTTTCCTTTTTAAAAAAATTGATGCCATTTATTTCATCAAATTTTGAAAATGAGTCTATGGCTCCAAAAAAAATTTAAAAACCACTTGTCTAGAGTACTTGGAGAACACTTAGGGAATGAGGCCTTGAGATGAGTTCTGAACAAAAAGTCAAGAGAAGAGAGAGCAATGTGGACACAAGGTGATAGTACCTAAAATTTCTTCTGTCTTCTCCAAACAGTAGTGCCCGGAGCTGTTAAATCTTCAGCACAGATTCCTGATGGGGGTTATTTTCTTTCTTATGCGAATTTTCCATGTCAATGTTCCCACTTCCTTCCCATTGCTATCCCTTGTGTTTTGAGAGTCATAATTGGCTTGGATATAGTGGATACTGGTTACATCATAGGTCTTAGTAATTAATTTTTAGATAGGATTTAACTAGTAGAATTCTTTCCAGTTAAAGTAGGTAAGAGAAATACATTTAAGAAATGACAACACACATAGTAGAAATCATAATAGTTTTTAACCTGGAAAATTGAATGCTAAGGGTATAGTATTTATATAGGTTATATATAAGTTAGCTCATTTAACAGACATTGCCGAACACTTACCATGGGCCAGAAACTGCTGAGAATACAATAGCCAGGGGAAAAAAAACAAAACAAAAAAACAGAACTAGCTCCTGCTCTCATGGAGCTTTCAAAACAAATTTCACAAATGTGTCTGTCTGTAACTTATCAGCTCACTTGTACTCTTAGATGTTTCTTGTTGGGAACAGTTACACTCTTAGATGTTTCTTTTTGGGAAAATCCCAAATAAGATTATTGACTTACATTAACAGGACCCCTTTCTTATAGCTGTTCTCTTCTTAGATCAGTGGTTCTCATCAGGGCTTGCAGGGGATGGGTTGTCCCCAGAGGACATTTGGTAATGTCAGGAAACATTAGTGGTTGTGTTTCAGCTGGGGAGATGCTCCTGGCATCGAGCAGGTAATGGCCAGGGATGCAGCTAAGCCTCCTGTGATGCACAGGATAGACGACAACAAAGAAGGATCCGGCCCTAACGGTCAGTACTGGCAAATTGAGACGCCCGCCCTAGATGGACACCTCAGAGTAAGGGAACAAAGTTGTTAAATAGGCCTTAAGATAGAGGTGGGGCTTACTCCAGCCTTCCAGTAGTACAGTTTATACCACTTTATAGTTCTAGTATTTCCTCATTAGTGTGTTTCCAACTTTATTAAAAGAAAAGATTCTCTGGTGTACTCACGTTCTCCTTTTGATTCATTTCAATGGATGTGATTAATGTAATAGGGGATGGTGGCTTGGGTTTCAAGTTTGGAACTATTTTATAAATATTTATAATACCCAATATTTATAAATACCCAAAATGTAGTGGTATGATTAATATATTATCATTATTACCTCTTATTGTCAGTATTTACTGAATTGCATGAATACATCCAACAGATAAATCCAACAACATGATGGTTATAGAATAACATATAGGAAGGGCTTAGAAATAAATCAATATAGGTGTTTATTCCTAGATGAATACTCTAGAAGAGTGCTTCACTAGCTTAATGTGCGTGTGAAACACCTGGAAATATTGTTAAAATTTAGGCTCATTACATCTGAGGTGAGGCCTGAGTTGCCATCCAGCTTGTGGTGGCAGGACTAGGTGAAGTATTAGATAACACAAAATGAGTATGCTTTAAATATCACTGTTCTCCAATCAAAGAGAAGATTAATTTTTAAAAGGCTTTTCCTGCTTTTTAATTTCGTAATTTAAATTTTTAGATATTAAACTGATTAAAATTAATGTTGGAGAAAATTTGAAAAAACAGAAAAAGGGGAAATCTCTAGTACTAATCTCTACACCCCAATGAAGTTGCTAGTATTTTGTATATTGTCTTTCAGTTATTTTATCCTAAGGGCCTTTAAAAATATATCTGTAAACAAGTTTTATGCATTATGCAATTTTGTATCTTCTTTTGTTGGGGAAAAAAGGAAGAAAAAAATTCCCTTTAATTTTTTTCTCACTTTCATTGTCTTCTCTTCTACTGCATTTTGCTGTTCAGCTTTGAATAATTCAGTTGGGGTGGGACGGATTTATCACTTAGCAAGAGGCCTGAGGAGACGGATAAAGGATCACATGCCTTGCTGTAGAGACTTATGTCTGTGGCAGTTAAAAATATATTTCTCATAACTGAGAAAAGAGAAGCTGAGAAAAGTCTGTCCCTTAGATTTTTCTTTTTCCTTGGAGATAAGTAACATATTCTGGAACTTGATCTCATCAAGGAACATGCCATTGCTATTTGAAATTGAACTTCTTTTTTTCTTAAGGAAATAATCCTTCTTTATCATTGGAAGCTCCGTGACAAATGTGAGATTAAAGTATAAATGCACCTTCATGTATTCAGTTACTGAGAAATCTCTGGGTGAGTTGAATATTTGCGATAGTGACTCTTTTTTATTTTATTTTATTGGGAAAGGGGAACAGGACTTTATTGGGGAACAATGTGTACTTCCAGGCCTTTTTTCCAAGTCAAGTTGTCCTTTCAGTCTTAGTTGTGGAGGGCACAGCTCAGCTCCAGGTCCAGTTGCTGTTGCTAGTTGCAGAGGGCGCAGCCCCACCATCCCTTGCGGGAATCGAACCGGCAACCTTGTGGTTGAGAGGATGCACTCCAACCAACTGAGCCATTCGGGAGCTCAGCGGCAGCTCAGCTCAAGGTGCCATGTTCAATCTTAGTTGCAGGGGGCGGAGCCCACTATCCCTTGCGGGACTCGAGGAAACAAATGGGCAACCTTGTGGTTGAGAGCCCACTGGCCCATGTGAGAATCGAACCGGCAGCCTTTGGGGTTAGGAGCATTTTGTATAAAATTTTGTATAAAATACAAGACTCTTTCAACCATTTTGTATAGCATTTTGTATAAAATACAAGACTCTTTCAACCATAGAATTCTGTTTATGTCCCATCTTTTATGTAATTGTTGCCATAGCTTTTTACCTTCATGTGTGAAAAACCCCATATTTCAATATTATAACAACCTGAGCCACCGGGACAGCCCTGCGATAGTGAATCTTATACGTACACTCCTTTGATCTCAACTCAAAATTTGTAGAAATCATCAATTTTTAAAAATTATATAGAGTAATTTTTATAGAATTTTAAGAAATTTTAATGCTATGCTTATTCTGTCTTAATTATCAGTACAAGTCAGTCATGTATGACATTGAAATCTTTCAAGCCTCGATACTTACTTTAAATTGACAAATTTCCAAGAGTTGATTATATATTGTGTATCCGGTTGGTTAGGCATTATGCTGTTGAGAGCGATTCTTTTACAAATTTCCTTAGGTGTGACTTAAGAAATGAATTTTTAAGTCTCCTATGTATCATGGTATCATAAAAGGTACCATTTGGGCCTTCTGGAATTGATTGAGAGCCACGTTGTAAGTAGTCCAAAGGTTTTTAAAGCCGTATGTTCATAAAGCATATTAAATGTTCAAAAAGCATATTAATGTTTTCGTAAGTTCATGTACTCTTTCAAATCATCAATGTGAGTAGGCTTCATAGTAACTATCAGCATTCTATGAATATGCCCAAGACAGTTCATTCACTCAGTTGACTTCACTATTTAAAAGACTCTTATTTATGCTATGCAAACAACCCTCAGACCTGTGTCACTTTATTGGAGGAATAATCATTAAAAGTTTCTTATCTCTTTTTCTCAGAGAATGTATCATCCTCTTTCAGTCTGTTTTGGTGGGATGACTCCACACTCACTCAAAAGGAATCGTTTTACCATCCTATTTTTCTTTACTTATTTTATTAGTTAGGATTAAGTTCAGCTGCCAGTTACAGAGATCCAAATTAGCAAAAGTTTTAAAAAGATCATTTATTTCTCTTTTATATGAAAGTCCAGACATAGGCTGTGTTCCACACAGCCGTTGGAGTCCCAGACTTTTCCATCAGATTACTCCATTGTCCCATGGATGTGAGCCTTGTCCGTATGGCCCAAGATGAGGCCATTATATCCACATCTTAGGCAACAGGATGCAGGAAAGTGTCAAAGAAGCAAGGAGCAAAAGGTACATATCTTTTGTCTTTTAAGGAAGATTCTTTGAAGCTGTCACAGAGTTTTTTCACTTATTCCCCATTGGTTAGAACTTAGTTACTTGGCCATATTTAGCTGCGAGGGAGGGAGGAATATGTTTTTATTCTGCGTAGCTACATGTACAATGAACTATGGAAGAAGGGACGGTGTATATTGAGGAATTGATGGCAATCTGTCACATCATGATTTCTGTTTCATCCACTGTTACTGAGTAGAATAAATTTCAACAGTTTTATTCCAATTTTAGCATAGTGTCTTTGAGATATTATTGATAAGAACTTTGGTGAGGGTAGACTAAGATTGGGGGAAAAAAACAACTGACAGGATCTCTGGGTCAGTGTATTCACATAGCGCTTATGTGTTTTGAATTTCCATGTATCAGTTCAGAGTTTATTTTCTTACTAGTCACTGCAGTTTCTGTACCATTTGGGTCAATGGGATAGCTAACTGTAGGTCATGTTTATGGAAGATTCTTCCAGTGTTCAAAGAGTCCGGGGCATGAAACCTAGAATGATGGAAAAGTATCATTCTCAATACGTTTTATAAGTCCGATGCCTTCCTAACCACCTTAGAAAGGTGTGTGCTCCTGAAGGCATCAGAGTATTAAAATGTGAGTCACAAAATAATGAGAGGAAGATGAATGTGGGAGCAGTTACAGGAAAAAAATGACACAAATGGTGCTAATAGAAAAGTTCCCCTAGTAATGCAGGGCATTTAAGGCAGGATACTATCCATAGAAACAGAACATAGAACCATGAGAAGTTGGGATCCCTGGAAAAGAAATGAACACTAAGACCATTTATGGGTAATAATTTCAACACATATTTGTGAGGTAGCTACTTACCTTAATTTTTTTTTTTAAAGATTTTATTGTGGAAGGGGAACAGGACTTTATTGGGGAACAGTATGTATTTCCAGGACTTTTTCCAAGTCAAGTTGTTGTCTTTTCGATCTTAGTTGTGGAGGGCGCAGGTCAGCTCCAGGTCCATTTGCTGTTGTTAGTTTCAGGGGGCGCAGCGCACCATTCCTTGAGGGAGTCAAGCCGGCAACCTTTGTGCTTAAGAGGACGTGCTCCAACCAACTGAGCCATCAGGGAGCTCAGCGTCAGCTCAGCTCAAGGTGTCGTGTTCAATCTTAGTTGCAGGGAGCGGAGCCCACCATCCCTTGCGTGAGTCGAGGAGTCAAACCGGCAACCTTGTGGTTGAAAGTCCACTGGCCCATGTGGGAATCGAACCGGCAGCCTTTGGCGTTAGGAGCACGGAGCTCCAACCACCTGAGCCACCAGGCTGGCCCTTGGTTTGTTTTAAGTGTCAAATTTTTATTAACAGAATTTTGCACAATGAAAAGAAATGAGGTGATGCTTTCCCAGTGGATGGAGAAACAATATTCTCAACTTTTAATGATCTGAATGCATTTTTGAGGCTAATGAACTGAGTCTAAAGTTGGGACTTTGAGAAAAAAAAGAAGAGAGAGGGCCAGTTCCTTCTTTTCAGTTCTCCAAATGAGCTCAATGAGTTCCTGTGGGATAGATTGATCTCAGCATTTGAATTTCAGGGATGAATGAAATGGTTGGCTTGGCCATAATGCAGTCCAGCAGGACATCTGGAAACACATTTGACCCAATTTCAAGGAACAGTGGGCATGTCCATGGACATCACATCACGCCCTTTACCCTAGAGAAGAGGGCTTTTTGTGAATGAGCTACTAGTTTGGCATATTTTTTTAATGTACATAGAGTATTTATATACTGCTGAATATTTTGTTTCTGTTTTTGTCCACTTAAAGTGAGGCCTGGAAAACCAAGAATTTAGTGTTCTCTATTGGATGTTTTAGAAATAATTCTTTATTTCAGATGTTTTAGAAATTATTGCAGATGTTTAGAAATAATTCTAAAGCAAGCTGAAAGATGTATTTCCAACTCATAGAGCACTTTTCAAATACTTCACAGTAGTTTAAAAATAACTTGTATGCAGAAGTTTAAAAGAATTTAAGTAACTTTTCCAAGAAAATGTAGAATTTATACTGAAGAATAAATGAAAGAAAACATTATAAATCTAAAATACAAGAAATTAATGGACATGCTAGTCAAATTCTAAGAAATGTAACTATGTGTCACAGTGGGGTAAAAGAATGCAAACCTGTTCTTAGGTCTCCATACCACACAATTTGTAAGTATCTACTCTATTCTTGGCTGCCTGTCTGCCTTGATTTTTTTTAAAGTAATTTCCACACGTTATTTTATTACAAAAAGTTTCAAACATAGAGAAAAGTTGGAAGAACTATACTGGCAACATTTGTATACCCACTATGTATATTCTACAATTAACATTTTGCTATTTTTGCTTTATCACTATTTCTCCATCCACCAGCCTATTTTTTAGAATATATTTCAAAAGAAAGTTTCAGGCATCATCACACACATTCCCTAAATTCTTCTACATGCATTTCATTAGCTAGATTTGTTTATGATTTTAGGTAAAATTTACATACACTGAAGTGCTCAAATATTAAGTGTTTCATGAGTTCTAAAAAATGAATGCACTTGTGTAATCAAATCCTTGTCAAGATATAGAACATTTCCATCACCCCAGAAAGTTCCTTCTGGCCTCTTCCTAGTCAGTCCCAGCCCCCAGAAGCAACTACTATTCTGATTTTTTTTTTTTTAATCACAGATTAGTTTACCTAGTGTAGATCTTAATTTAAGCGGAATCACAGCATGTATTAAGTGAAAGTTTCTCTCACTCAGCATTTTTGAGATTCATCCATATTGTTGTATATATCAATAGTTCATTCCTTTTTTT
The DNA here is from genome assembly GCF_964194185.1 of Rhinolophus hipposideros. NCBI lineage: Eukaryota > Metazoa > Chordata > Mammalia > Chiroptera > Rhinolophidae > Rhinolophus > Rhinolophus hipposideros. The sequence continues at coordinate 33,528,051 of NC_138058.1, read as the reverse complement.
GTTGTTGAGAAATATTCTGTTGTATAAATACACCATAGCTTATTTGTCTATTCTTCTATTGATGGCTACCTAAATTATTTGCAGTTTTTGGCTATGAAATACATAATAGCAGCCACTATAATATAATATACATACATACGTATATGTACTATATGTGTGTGATCTTACAATGTTAAACTACATGGTATTCCTGGGATAAACCCATTAGCTCAAGATTTATTATATTTTTAATATATTATTGGGTTTGATTTTCTAATGTTCCATTAGAGTTTTTGTGTTAATGTTTATGAAGAATTTTGTTTAAAGCTATTAATTTATCTTTGAGCCCTGTTTTAAAATTTAGCATTTTGTATAAAACACAAGACTCTTTCAACCATAGAATTCTGTTTATGTCCCATCTTTTATGTAATTGTTGCCATAGCTTTTTACCTTCATGTGTGAAAAACCCCATATTTCAATATTATAACAATTTAAATAATCGTATGTATTTCTAAGAAATTCATGAGAATATGTCACAGCTCTGTATATTTAACCATATTGTACTACTGTTTTTTGTTTAAAGATCTGTTTCTCCATCTGGTTTTGTTTCTCATCAGTTTGAAGAATTTCCCTTAGTATTTCTTGTTGTGCAGGTATGTTGGGGTTGAGTTTGCTTATTTTTTGTTTATCTGAAAATATCTTTGTTTCATCTTTAATCTTGATGAATATTTTTGCCGAATATGAAATTCTGTGTTTTTCTGTCAGAACTTTACATATGTTATTCTACTGTTTTTAGGTCTCCATTGTTTCCAATGTAATGTCAGTTGTCATGTACATTCTACTATAATGTGCCAATTTTCATTGGCTGCTTTCAAAATTTTCTGTTTGCCTTTCAGCAATTTGAACATGATATGTATAGGTGTGGATTTCTTTGTATTTATCCTTTGGGATTTATTGGGGTTTTTTTGAATTTGTACATTAATATCTTTTACCAAATTTGAGAAACTTTTGGCTATTATTTTTTCAGGCACTTTTTCTGCCTCCTTTCCCTTCCAATCTGCTGTTTTGCCGTTTATTGAACTTTTTATTGGTTTTTTTCAGTTTTAGAATTTCAGTGTGGTAATTGTATAGTTTCTATTTCTCTGCTGAGATACCCCTATCTGTGCATTGTTTCAAACATTTTTTTCTTTACATCTTTAAACATACAGGTATCATTACAGCTATATTTGCTAATTCCAGTAAGTGTGTCCTTTCAGGTTTAGTCTCTATCCATTGTCCTTTCTTTTGAGTATGTGTTACATTTTCCTGTTTCTTCATATGTCTAATAATTGTATATTGCGTAATGGACATTATGAATAATGCATTATAGATACTATGGATTTTATTATGATCCTCTGAGGAATGTTGGTTTTTTGTTTTCAGGTAATTAACTTGTCTGAATCCAACACCAAACTCTCTCCTCTGCAGTGGGTAGCAGCTGAAACGTCTGTTCACATCTTTTAACCTTATCTAGGTTGCTTAGAATCTGTCCTGCGTGTGCGGAATTTACTTGTTAGTCAGAAATTTCAGTAGAGTTTTTATGCAGAATGTAGGGTTTCTTGTCTGTCTTTTTTTTTTTTAAGGATTTTCCCCTCAATTTTTTAATGTTATGGTAGCCTCAAATTCTGTCCTTTTGGTTCTTCAATCCAGAAAAGGTTTTGGATTTTAGCTGCCACCCAGCACTCACTGGAACTTGCTCTCTGTAAAAAGCTGTGTAAAATTTTAAAAGAGGGCAGAGGGGTAACAAATTCTCTTAGCCAGCACCATTCCTAGATGTTGACTTCCCAGCAATTTCTGTTTGCTACTGTTTTTATTGCTTTTAGAGAGTTTCTGTTCATTTTGTTTTGTCCAGTTTTTATCATTCTAACCTATGGGATGATAGGTTAAATACAAGCTACTCCACCATTAGTGGAAGTAGAAAATTTTCGTTTGGTTTAAAGAAAAGTAAAAGCTACCTAAAGCTGTTTTTGAAAAAGAGCGTGGGGAAAGCGGCCTCCTAGCAGTGACTTTTAGGGTTCTTCTCCTTGGCCATTCTAGACACCAGGGACATAGTCTTAATTGATATTCTATATCCATTATTAAAAATTGGAAATAAGGGCGAGCTCCCCGGAAGCTGCCCCTTCTCAGGGGTCATGATGGGCAGCAAAATGGCATCTGCCAGCAGGGTCGTTCAGGTAGTCAAGCCACATACTCCATTAATAAGGTTCCCTGACAGAAGAGACAATCCTAAGCCCAATGTATCAGAAGTTTTGAGATCAACAGGACTACCATCTCATTCTTCTTCAATTTCACAGCATTCTAAGGGAAGTAAATCACCAGATTGGCTGATGCATCAGGATCCACCAGACACTGCAGAAATAATAAAAACATTACGTCAGAAATATAGAAGGAAACTTGTATCTCAAGAAGAAATTAAATTTATTCAACGTGGAGGTCCAGAATAATGACTGAAAATGTGGCTACTGTTTGTCATCAGAGAAAAGAATAGTCTTTACAATAAAGGACTTCCAAAATGACAAATGAGAAATTGTACATTAAACAACTTTAATAAATATTCTGTAAAAGAAAAAAAAGAAATGTAGAAAATTTAGATAGACACTTGTATCTCCTAATTTATGTATGTTGGTCAGCTTCTCCACAAGCTTACCTAATTGTTTATATACTTTATACTTATTAAAGCACACATTTTTAAATATTAAAAAAAAAATTGGAAATAAGAAAACAGCATGACGGGAAAAACCTGAGTGTGAGTGAGGCGTCAAGAGACCTTAACTATAGTAGTAGCTCTTGCATTCACCAGCTGTTTTTCTGATTGCATTTATGATTAATTTAATTTTTTATTTCCTTCAAGACTTGAGAAACAAACGTCTCTGTTCAGTTATATTTTACAAGACCAGTGCTCTAACCCCTGAGCTATGGAGCCTACCATTGTTCAGTTATATTTTAAGTTTTATCAGTATCTTCATATGGCTTTACCTAGACCTAGTATTATGGGATGTGTTTTTTAAATGTTATATATAACTAATGTTAGTATTCGAAACATCTTTTTGGGTGTATATAATTTGAGTTGTGAGAATAGAAAAAATAACATAGCTCAATGGAAAAATAAAAGGTAGTACTCAATGGAGACTATTCCTTGAATAAGGAAGAAAGTAGAATAGTGCATGCTAGGTGCTTACAGTCTTAGCATTCCAGACGCACACTGGGACACTCTATTAATATTGGTAAAATATCTATATATATTTAACTCAATTCCTACACTTAAATTACTTGATTCTCATTAAAGGTCAACAGAAAAAAATATTTCAGTTCGTTTTTCTGGCCCTATGGAGCCTATTTATGAGACTATTAAGGTCTTCAATTTTTATACTAAGAGGGCGCTGCTGATAACACATCTGCTATTGTACTATTATGTTATCATCACCTAGTAGTAAAAGAATATATTGCCCACCAACTGTACTCAATTTACAAGCACAGAGCAGCAAGCAACAAAGGCATACCTGTTCAACCAGCTATTGTTGAGTAAAGATAAAGCTATTAAACACATCGCACTTGGACCATCCCTGGATAATAAAGTTATGCTAATTGAGATCTGCGCTTTGAGTTGTTTTTCCAATAGCAAGCATGCACTTATATAGATCTCTTCTACATCTTGCGTCTGGTGGCATGTGTTTGTGAGCAAAAATATCTAGCTAATAAAATGTTTTAGAAACCTGACAGATTTCAAATTTACATGGTTCTTTATACTCTGCTTTTCATCGTACTGGGTTTTTTTTCTAATTTTAAAACTGAAATTCTCTGGACTCAAAAGATTGTTTGAAATACTAACATTGGTTGCACCTAACATTATAAAAACATTTCTTTCAAAAGATTGAAGGAAGCAAGGGATGAGGAATTTAAATCCTAAATATTTTTTATTCATGATGAAATAATAAGTGTGGGGTTGGCCCTACTGAAGAGTTCTGATAGGTTCATAATGTTGAGTTGGAATGCCACTGAAGACCACCTTGGAGCAGAATACATACATTTGAATAAATTGTTTACTGTTACAACATTGGGTTGCTACAGAGATAATGGTCTCTAAACAACGTGTCCCCATTTACTTAGAGTGCCGTGCTAACTAAAGGATAAAGATGAATTGCTCTGGTTTTTGTCTTTCAAGAACGTGAAGAGTCTGAGATTTTACCCTACTTCCAAGCTAACAAATTAGTCTGCCACAGTTTTATGAATGCTGGCCGATTCCTGGGTCAGAGACAACGGGCTTTATTCCTCATGTTGTAGTAGTAGTATCCAGATATCAGCATTTGCACCATCTGCCCAAGCCCCAGTTCTATCAGAGTGATGCAAAGAGGTCCAGGCGACACCACCAAATGCAGTGGGTACGTTAAAAGAGAGGAGCCCTGGACAGAGACATAATCTTTACACTAAACTGTGAACAAACCCATCCTTTGCTCCGAACGGTGACAGTCTATCTTCCAAAGCTGCTTGCTATACTAACATTTTTTGAAAAAGATAGTCTGAAATAAAGGCAGTCAGTGCTTTGGCTCATAAAATTTCTGGAAATGTGAGAGACCTATGGGAAATTGTCTCCTAATATTGTCTTTTAAATTTTTTCTTTTAAAAAATATTAGATGAATCGACATATGCATGACAAATCCCATGAGTAAGCATTTTTTTCTTTACCTTTCAAAACATCATTCAACCAATGCCTTGTGTCTATATAGCACATTTAAAGCCTATTCACATCTGTTTCTATGTTCTCTTCACAATCTCTCAATGAAGTTAGTAGAGCAAGTGAAGCCAGCCAGTATTTAACAGATGAGAAATTGAGCCCCAACTTATTAGCTGTCAGTATCCTGACTGCTAATCATAGATTCTTTACTAAACCTAGTAATGAAAGTCTCCAGAATTGTGGCACGTTTCTTGGTCATTTAGTCTATTTGAAGTTTGACATAAAAATAAAATTTTTGTAGAAAAAAAACAAATATCTCTCATTTTTATACTGAGAGATGTTAAATCCTCCTAGCACATAGGAGGTGCTCAAGAAATATTTCTTAAATGATTGAATGAGCAAGACAGCTTTTCTTATGGTGAAGTCAAATTATCAAGTTCTGGAGCACAGGACTTAAAGCAATGTTGCCACATTAATTACTTAATTTTTTAGGGCCAAGAATTTGGTCTGCATGCTTGCTAGAATTTTCTACACACAAATCAAGAATCCCTTGTATAAATTTTGAAATCAGAGTGGGCATTTTTAGCATTTTTCTTTGAAATTAGAACAGCCACTTGAATTTAGTGATTATATATTCATTCCTAGAAATTCTATTTGACTCTTTTTCAAACTTGTCTGGTCATTTAAAATAATATATTGTTCTTCATTCTGTTTCTTATGATTCCATTATGTGAAGTTCTTGAAGGTCTAAATTCTGCAGTTTGTTTCTGCTTACTCTCATGGTAGCTGTATTAGGGTCCTCCGGAGAAACGGAACTAATAGGCTAATATATAGATTTATAGATAAGAGGAAATTTATTGTAGGAATTCCATCTTGCACTTATGGAAGCCTATAAATCCTGTGATTTGCCATATGCAAGCTGGAGAACCAGGAAAGCCAGTGTTAGAATTCAGCCCAAGTCGGAAGGCCCAAGAATCAGATGAGCCAATGGTATAATTTCCAATCCAGCGCCAAAGGCTTGAAGAGCCAGGAGCTCAAGTGCGAAAGATGGATGATCCAACTCAAGAAGAGAGAGATTTCACCCTTCCTCCTCCTTTTTGTACTATTTGGACCTCAATGGATTGGATGATACCTGCCCACACTGTTGAAAGGAGATCTTTACTTAGTCAACTGATTCAAATGCTAATGTTTCTGAAACACCTTCACAGACACACCCAGAAATAATGTTTTACCATCTATCTGGGCATCCCTTAGCCCAGTCAAGTTGACACATAAAATTAACCATCACAGTGGCTTTTTCCCCCGTTTTATAAATTTGGATTGAGATCTCTTATGATCTCTTTGTTTCCTTTTCTTATGGAAAGTGGATTTTTGCCTTGTTTACCCTTTTGCTGAGGAGAAAGAGCTCTAACGATTGCAGCTTTATTCAGGAATCTCGATTCCCTCCCTGCCTTGTATAGACCTAAGTATTGTGTGATCATTTAAATCCACTGATTTTCAGCTCCCTCTTTGTTTTTGGCCCCCTTGCTTTTTGTGAGCTTTGCTATTTATTTAAAAGGCTGTGTTTTATATTTGTCCAACATTTTTAAATGTCTGTTAAAGGAGATTTTAGGTCTGTTAAGGGACATTGTCCACTATGTTCTCAGAAACTCAAGTCTCCAGTTACTTTAACTCATATGGTATTATTAAAGTTATTCTCTTCTGGGTGGATGCAAATATATAATTCAAAGGAACACAATCAGCCGCATTATATCAGTATTTGTCATTGTTAAAATATATGCTGTTTTTACATGGCAAGTGAGTAATGAAGCTTGAAATACTATCAGTGGGATGCAGAGATTCAGAATATATTAATCAAAACTAATTACAACTCCAGGCCACCATGACCCAGAAAATTACAGTAGTGATATTTTGTATGCAATGATTTTAAAAGCAACCTGAAATTTAATTGTTATTTTCATTTTAAGTGCTCTTTCAAGAACAGTGACATTCAGTTAATGAAGATGTGGTGCTTATTATACTTGTTAATTTGTTTTTAATAAAAGTCCTCTGAGTAAAACTTTTGATAGATTTTAGCTCAAGGCAAAAATTAACCTAGATGTTTCTGTATAATTCAGAAGAGGAGGAACCATTTAACTGGAAAAACACTGTGATGATTTGAATTTTGTATGCAGCTTAATTATTAAATTAGAATTAGAAATGCTGTGAAAGAAAATTAGAGAAAAAGAGAGAAATAACAATGGGAAGTAGCTAGTCACCATGGAAGGAGTATGTGTCAGACCCTGTGGGTTCCTGTGGTGGTTGGGTCTTTCCATTTACCACTTTAGAAGAACATTGAAATGAACAGTGATAAGCACCTGACCAATTTACTTCAATGGAAATATAAATGTCCTTCAATGGAGAAAAGGTAGTTTTTTTGAAGCAATGAGAGCAAAGAAACATTTGGAACTGAAAGTGACTCCCAGAAGTTACTGCAAAGATAATATTTACCTACCTCTAAGGGGCAGATTAGAGAATACAATTGAGAAGAGGGTTTCAGGGGCTTCATCAGCTGGGTGACTGGGCACTGAGTGTTTTATTTGTAAGCCCTACATATATGTTGCATATATTCCTAAATATATGACTAAATTATTAAGAAATACAAATAAAAATTAACTTTGAAAAGATACTAAATACTTTTTTGTTCTTTTTGAATATGCGAGTACCACTGTCAAAATGAATCAGTCAAAACTTGGCTTTGTATAACAAAGGACAGATATTTTATATTCTGGCCTTATTTTTTACTTTTTCTGGTGTTGACATCAAGTTTTAACATGATAGTAACCCTTTGTGTTTTAGGACCCTGCAGGAAAAGGACAGATGCAGATAAGGGAGATTTAAAGGTTTTCATTGAGACTGCCAAAGTAACTTAACAATCTGATAGTAAGTGGTATGAGAAGAGAGCCCTCAATGATTAAAGCCAGGCAGTTTATTTGACTTGAAGAAATAATTAGAGGTCAGGTAATGGCAGGAGTAGAAACGCAGGTGGGAGGCTGCCATATAAAGGGGCAAGGGGATGCTAGGAGATTTCGGAAGGGCAAAGACTTAAAACTGAATGAAAATAAGTAGTAATGCATGTTGTCGGTGCTTGAAGGACAAACCCTCACTGGTTGGATTTCTGGCACACTTGTAACAAGAAGTTTTTAAGGGGGAATAAATGTTAGTTTTCTGTTTTGCTTTAAGAAAGAGATAATTTCCAGTTTGCCTTTGTCTTCTCAATGAAACATTTGTCATCTCTTTTGCTAACATTGTCACACTTGTGGCTGAAACACAAGCTGTTGAGTTCAGAATATAAGGAAATATTGGCCCCTGATTACTCCTGAGATTAGAATTCTCTCTGGCACCAAGAATAAGATTTATCAAAATGTGTTAATAGTGTTAAATCTTACACGTAAAGGATATGCTTTTTCAATACTGCAATATTTAATTCTTTTTTTTTTAAAGATTTTATTGGGGAAGGGGAACAGGACTTTGTTGGGGAACAGTGTGCACTTCCAGGAACCTTTTCCAAGTCAAGTTGTTGTCCTTTCAGTCTTAGTTATGGAGGGTGCCGTTCAGCTTCAAGTTGTTGTCCTTTCAGTCTTAGTTGTGGAGGGCGCAGCTCAGCTCCAGGTCCAGCTGCTGTTACTAGTTGCAGGCAGTGCAGTCCACCATCCCTTGCGGGAGTTGAACCGGCAACTTTGTGGTTGAGAGGACATGCTCCAACCAACTGCCCTCCGGGAGCTCAGCGGCAGCTCAGCTCAAGGTGCCATGTTCAATCTTAGTTGCAGGGGGCGCTGCCCACCATCCCTTGTGGGACTCGAGGAGTTGAACCGGCAACCTTGTGGTTGAGAGCCCACTGGCCCATGTGGGAATCGAACTGGCAGCCCGCGGAGTTAGGAGCACAGAGCTCCAACTGTCCACCAGGCCGGCCCGCAATATTTAATTCTGATGCTACCCACCAAGAGTTCTCACAGACCTCACAGTTAAAGGCTCAGTCCCCAACAGACTACCCTCACTTCAGATTCTGGTTGCAAGTTCTGAGCTCCCAGAACACTCACACTTCTGATCAACTGGATACAAATATAGGGATTCTTACAACCACCCCTCAGGTTTGATAATTAGCTAGAACAATTTGCAGAACTCAGGAAAGCACTGTACTAATGATTACAGTTTAATTATAAAGGATACAAATCAGGACCAGCCAAATGAAAGAAACACATAGGTTGAAGTCTTAGGAGGTTCCAAACTCAGAGCTTCTCCCCTTGGAGTCAGGATGCATCACCCTTCTAGCACACTGATGTTTTCATTAACCAGGAAGCTCCACTGAGCTTCTGTGTCCCGAGTTTTTATTGGGGTTGCATTACCTAGCCATAATTGATTATATCATTGGTCACATGATTAAACTCAGTCTCCAGCTCTGCTTCCCTTGCCAGAGGTCGGGCTAATGTTAAGTGGCTCAAAGCCAACTCTCTGATCTCATGGTTGGGCTTTCCTACTTGCCCTGCCCCCACCCTGAATCATCTCTTCAGCATAAGCTAGGGCTCCACAATAAGTCACCTCATTAGCACAAACTATCAGGGTCCACCATGAAAAACAAATATATTCCTATCACTGAGGAAATCCCAAAGATTTAGATGCTCTTTCCCTGGAACCAGGTACTAAGTCCATTCAAATTCTGTATTATCCAACACTCTGGACCCAGAGAGTTAAACAGTATTTAAGGCCTTTGCTTTTCATGTCTGGCATTGTCTCTGAACAGCAGTATCTAACTTATCTTTCCTTTTTTTTCCATTATAATTTTCTTAGCACAGGGAAATCTAAGAACCAAGTGGTGAAACCACAAGCATTGCCTTCCTCTCACTAAGTCTTTGACGCTTCTAACCATCCTCCTTCCCTCGAGCCATTAAGGCATAGATTGTAAAATGATGACTTACAGGTTTTAGCTGGCAGATGTTTTATTTGGTGCATACTTTCTAAAGAAATTTAAATTATGTGCCAATGTTTTAAGAAACTGGAGATTTTATGTTAATGTGAATTTTCTGGCTTGTCTTAAAATCAGCATCACTGGGCCTGTGTTCCTATTTAGCAACACTTGGCTGAAGTAAAATAATGGCCATCCCTTTTAACAGGCAATTTATAAATCTCTGCAGTTTTTCACAATCTTTACCACCATCCTCCTATCCGCATCCCACAACTTGATCTTTAAGGAATCTCTTGAGTTAAAAAGAAAGAAAAAGCCCATCTATATATAATATATCAGCCTCTGGCTAGGGCCCTTTATTTATGCCATCACAGTTAATTCTGGATGTAATTAAGTAAGGTAAGCATTGTAACTTCATTTTGTAGTTGAACAAAATGAAAATGGCTAAATGAGTTTCCCAAGGCTTTGTAATATATGGAAAAATAAGAATTCAGATTCCATTCTTTATTGGTTATAGTTCTGCTCACCTGGCCCCATACCTCTGCCTCCCAGCCCATTCTTAAAGACAGGTTGCTCTTCTATATATCCCCATATTCATTAGCCCAATGCCTATCAACAGTGGGTGTTCCACAAATGTTCATTTCAATTGGATTTATTTGGGCAGAATTGAAATATTTGACAACTAAGTGGATATTAGCCACAAGGAAAACGAAGATGTTAAAGGGGGCCATGGGGTTTAAGGTTGGTGACTGGAAGGACAGTGATGCTCTTTGGAGAAATAGAGAACACAGGGTGAAGAGCAAATTTGAGAGAGAAGACAGCTAATATATTTTCAGTAATTTCTGTGGTCCAGCATTGTGCTCAGGTCTTTACATGCATTATTTTATTTAGGTTTCACGGTGACTCTTTGCTGAAAGAACTACTCTTTGCATTTTATAGGCCCAGAGAATTTAAATAATTTAGCGATTGTCTCATAGCTAGTAAATGGTGGAACTAGCATTTCAACCCAAGATTATGTGACATCAGAGTTCGTTTTTGGGGGACATACTAAGTTAAAGGTAACTAGCTGTATGGCTTTGTGGCGATGTCTAGCATATAGCTGGAAATACAGAAACTGTGCTCAGTAGATATGTCAGGGCAGTAATGATTAATCTGAAAGTAATCTTCAGAGAGTTGATTGTCAGAGTGATGAGTTGGTTCACATTTACTCAGGGAGGGAGGAAGAAACATAAGAGATTTAAAGCCAGATAATTGAAGAACGTTTGTTTACTGAGAGGAAGAAGTAAAGATTCTTTTTACCTTTGAAGAATAAAAATAATTTTGTGTCTATTATTTGTTAATAATTCTTATAAGACAGGTTCATTTTTCTGTTGTTTCAATACTAGCTAGTCGTACATACTTAATTTGTTTAAGATAGGGAAAAATACTACTCATTGTCCCAATTTTGTAATAAAATTAATTTCATTTTGTCAAGTATACTTGATAGAGTTAATCTTATAAAAAGAACAAGTAATGAATTTTAAACAGAGAGATGACTTCAGGATTAACCAAATTAATCTCCTCTTTTTTATTTTGAGAAGTGACTGATAGAGGGTATAAACCTCAATTGAAGATACTTTTCTCTCAAATAGGGATTTTCTGATATTTTTATTAATGACAGACTGGTGTTGAACTACCAAACAGAGTTGACATGTCACGGGTAATTTGCATAGCCTCCTACACATATCCTTATTATTGTGCCTTACCTTTTGGACAGGATCTGTTTGTTTATGTGTCTGTGTCCTCTAGGAGATTGCAAATTTTTTATACTGGTACTTTTGTTTTTATAAGAGAGTCCTAAAAGTAGAGATTCTGTTTCAAGGGATACGTGTGTTTTAACTTTTAATAGCTATTGCTGGATCGCTTTTCAAAAGGTTATAATAATTCACACTTCTGCCAACAACACATAAGATTGCTCCTTTGCCATATATCCTTATCATACCTTAATGTTGTCACTCTTTAATTTTTCTTAACTTGGATTTAAAAAAAATTATATCCCGTTGTTGCTTTATTCTGCATTTCCTTGTCCACTAGTGGGGTTGAGTCTGTTATCAACGTGTCTATTAGCCATTTATCTGGATTTCCTCTTATTAACTGCCTATGCACAGCCTGTGCCTGTTTTCTCTATTGGGTTGCTTATGATTTCTTTGTCAACTGATAAAAGCTTTTTATATTACAGGGATTTTAAATCTAGTATGTATTATAGTTTATTGCTGTTTTACTTTGTTAATGATGTTGTTTTTTTCCCAGAAAGATTTCAAATTTCTGTGTATTCAGGTTATGTCAGTCTTTCTCTTTATGCTTTTAGGTGTCCTGATTTTTATTAAATCTCCTTTAAAAACATTCTCCTGTTTGGGATTTTTCTGCTTATTGACATTATCATTAAATCTGTAATCCATTTGGAATCTTTTTATATATAGTGTAAGTTGGGGGTCTAATTTCCCTTTTCTAAAGTATCATTTAAATATTTTACACTTATCATTGGACCTCAAAATCGTCCTTGTATCCAGTAATTTAATACAATTTATCACTGGAGAGAAGATTAAGAATTGGATATAGGACTCCTTCCCCCTCCCCCGCAAAGTGACCAAATTCCAAAAATTTGTTCCATATATTTTTGATTTGTGATGCTGAATTTTTTATTTCTCTTTGACATTAAACAACAGAACAAAGACTTTTTTTTTCAGTTCTGAATGCACGTATACTTTGCAATTGCCTGAACCAAGTCAAATGAATGTTCTCAGATTGCATTGTTTTGTGTCCCTTTAATCTAGAGCAGGGCTGGCAATTTCTTTCTGTAAAGATCTGAAAATAAACATTGTAGGCTTTGTGGACTATATGGTCTCTGTCACAACCACTCAGTTCTGCTGTGATAGTATGAAAACAGCCATAGACAACATGAAAAATAATGAGCCTGGCTCTTTTCCAATAAAACTTTAATTAGAAAAACGAACAAAAACAGGCAAGCCACATTTGGCCCATGGGCTGAAGTTTGCCAATTTCTCGTCTAGAGTGGTGTATTACCGCCTTTCCTTTTGTCTCCTTTTCTTTTCTTTGAAGAATCTAAGCCAGTGTTTTTGTAGAATGTCTCACTTTCTGGATAGATAACTACTGTTTCATGTGTCATTAACTTGCTCTTTTTGTTCCTGTAAAATCAAAGTTAAGTCTAGAGATTTGATTAGATCCAGATTAATCATTTTGGCAAGTTCTTATGTGAATTTTTAAACAGAAGTTTTGCTCAAGAGGAGGAAGGAGAGACAATTTTTAGGGTATGAGCTTTGTGGATGACACCCAGGCTCGTAAGGGATCCAGCATCGGAGAAAGGTACAGCCAGAACAGAGAGTGGCAGAAAACACTCCCAGGAACTGCAGACACAGCGGCCTTTGGTTTTCATGAAGCCATTCCGATGTATCGACCATTTATTAATGGACACACTGCACTCAAAGTATTCAGTCTAATTGGATACTGAAATTATGGCTTTTAAAAAATTAAATACCTCTTTATTTTTTCCTAAATCAGTTAAACCTTTGAATGGTGTCTGGATTTATTTTGGTTTTTCTTTATAGGATCAGCTCTAAACACAACTTCTATTGTCACAAGTCGGGAGAGCACATGGCTTATTCAGTGACTTCCTAATTCATTATTAAAATATTCAATTTTATGACATCTCAAAAAGGCTCATTTGATCTTTTTTGTAGTTAGATAAAAATATGCCACCATCTGTTGTTTTCTAAATAGTTTTCTGTTCTTTAGATGGCAACCATTCTTTTTATGCACATCTTATCTTACCAGTATTCTTTTAATGATCTATATAGGGTCTATGGCTATTGTAACTGGCCTACATCTAGATTAGACAAGCCAACATTTTGATCTAAAGTATTTCTTTTACTTTGTAGACTCTTCTAAGCACAAACTTTAGGTAAACCTGAGGTAGGAAACATCAGAATAATTCCACTGATCATTGATAATTAAAGCCTTTCATCTTTGCAGTTCAGAGAGATACAAGAAAATTATTTCATAATTCTCAAAAGACTCTGAAGTGGGCAGGCAAACACTATTACCCTAATTTACAAATGTAGTTTGTGGTCTTTAAAAGGCAAGAGAGCTGCTTCACATAAGTTAAAAGCAAAAGTAGAGATGAATTTCAAAAACTGCTTCTTAATCTTTCTAGATCACCATAAGTCCACAATTGCTCTTTTTAGAACTACATGGATTATTATAATGTAGTTTGAAAATTTTCTAGTCAAAAGATAAAAACATGAAATGAAAATTTCAATCTGTTTTGGTTAGTGAATTTTATGATCAACTAAACATTTCTATTGGGTGCTTAATTAATAATTAATGATGATGACCCTTCTTATCAAAACTCTTTACTAGTTTACACAGAACAATGGATACAATATTGTTTATCACCTAAATGTCCTTGGTGTGAATAACATTTTGTTCTTAAAGGTTTTCCAGGACTAGACAGTATACCTAGCGTTCAACACCACTTTGAGGTACAGACTATTAATATTATTAACTTTTGGATAGAGACATTTCACACATGAATGCGTATTCTTCTTACTTAAAACATATTTGTTCCTCTCATTTCCTTCAGTTAATGGCATCTTATAACCCAGGCTGGAAATATCAGGATCTTCATTACTTTTCTCTCCCTCACCTCTAATCTATTTGGTTATCTACTGTGTATGTCTGCAGTTTTTGTGTACCCATCCATCTACCCATTCATTCCCATGGCTACTGCCATAGATCAAGTCCTCTTTTCCTGGGCTCTGATCTTTTGCCTTTCTAGTCCTTCACACTGCTGCTTCCTGAAATAAATACTTGACCATTTAATTCCTCTCAAATGGCTTCCATCACTTGAAGTCCTAATGCTTTATTATGAAATCTCACCTTGACTGTGTTCCATCTTGACTCTCCTTCCATCAAACTAAAGTTTTAAACTTTATACAAACAATCTTTGTACTATGTTTGTACTTTTGCTGTTACCTCTGCTCTGAAATAGCCTTTCCTCTATTTCTTCCTGTAAAAAATCCTAATACAGATGCCATTTCCTTCATGAAATTCTTTAATTCCTACAGGCAGACTTACAATCCCCCGTGTATATACATTCATAATACCTGGTCTAAACCTTTTCTACTACACGTTTGACATTTTGTTTTGAATTATAGCTTATTGTGTATATACATCTCTTCTGTACTACCATGAGCTTTTTACTGGGTGGAAACTTTATATAGAACACAGTCACACTGGAATAACTTTGCATATAGTAGTCTTTGCTTTCAACTTTTACATGAATTCGATAATTCATTGAGCAAATCAATTGAGCGATTTCAGTAATTGATTAATCTTCATACTACCCCTAAAAATTACTAGAAAGAATAATTTTGTTTCACAGATGGTAAAAGCTCAGGAAAAAGTTGCTATCTATGTACCTATTTCCTGAAATCAGCAATATATAATATGACTACATAGAAAGCTTTATATCATCTATAGTAAACCATTTTAAACAATTAAAAGTTTAAAGTTGTACCTATTCTATTATACCTGTATTCTTTTCTCTGAAATTGTTTTAGGACATTAATACAGGCTTACAGGATTCTAAACATCCCTAGTTCTATTCTTATATCCTTCCCACCAGCCACTCATTCATCATTTAGAAGTACCTGCTATGTACCAGGCACAATTCTAGGTGCTAGAGATACAACTAAACAAATATAGTCTGTCTTCTAGGGGCAAGAAACAGCAATGTAAAGAAAGCAAATATATGTAGTGTAGTACTGGATTAAGACTTGCACAAAATGCTAAAAAAACAAAATCTATTTCTATATAATTGTTAGGATCTGGGCTAAATTTCTTGCTTTGACTTTAAATTTCTATTTAAATCCTGGCTTGTCTATTTCATTCCTTGCCTATGCTAATTTTGTTTCGGGGTTTGAATTTTGAGTTTCAGTGTACATAGTGATATATAAATATTAAATCTAAATAGAATTTATTAAACTTGAATATAATTTTTGCAGTAAATGTGTTATTCATGCTAAATAATATGTAAGTTCTTAGAAAAATATGAACATGAAATTATTTTAAATTTTAATAGCTTTCACATTAGGAGATTATATTTTTAAAAACTAATGAAAAACTATAGAAAATTTTAGAAAACTTAGAAAACAATCATTTTTCACTTGTGTGAAACTAAATCTCTATACGAGGTAGTTTGCTTGCATCAAGATGCGCACATGTGCACTCAGACTCACGCATCATTTTTAGTCAAATGAACAATTGGTTTCCATTGGGTACCAGTTAATCTTACGTGTTTGCTTATCTTAAACGGCCCTCAGGTCTAGACTTGGCCGTAAAAGTTCTCTGTGCTCTACCTAGGGTAGAAGAGCTTATTCTGCTCTTCCTGAGCTATAGCAAGAGGACATATAGATGGCCAATAGACATGAAAGATGCTCAGCATCACTAATCACCAGGGAAATGCAAATCAAAACCACAATCAGATATCACCTCCTCCTGTCAGAATGGCTGTCATGAATAAATCAACAAATAGCAGGTGTTGGTGAGGATGTAGAGAAAAGAGCACTGTCGTGCAGTGTTGATGAGACTGTAAATTGGTGTGGTCACAGTGGAAAACAGTATGGAGGTTCCTCAAAAAATTAAAATTAGAACTACCATAGAACTCAGCAATTTCACTTTGGGCATTTATCTGAAAAAATCCAAAAATACTGATTTGAAAAAATACATGTACCCCATGTTCATTGCAGCATTATTTACAATAGCTAAGATATGGAAGCAACCTAAGTGTCCAATAGGCAAATGGATAATGAAGTGGTATATATGCAATGGAATATTACTCATCCATAAAAAAGAGGGAAATCTTACCATTTGCAACAACATAGATGGACCTAGAGGGGCTAAATGAAATAAGTCAGACAGCAAAAGACAAATACCATATGATTTCGCTTATATGTAGAATCTGAAAAAAATCAAGCAAACAAACAAAACAGAAGCAGACTCCTAGATACAGAGAACAAACTGATTGTTGCCAGATTGGAAGCAGTTAGGGAGGTAGGTGAAAAAGGTGAAAGATTTAAGTACAAATTGCCAGTTATAAAAATAGTCCTGAGGATGTAAAGTACAACATAGGGAATATAGTCAATAATATTGTAATAACTGTGTATGGTGTCAGATGGGTACTAGACTTATCAGGGTGATCACTTCGTAAGTTACATAAATGTCTAGTCACTATATTGTACACATGAAACTAATATAGTATTGTATGTCAATTGTAATTGAAAAATAAAAAGAGTCTGTCATTGCCTACCCTGCCCTGCCAATTAACCTAAAAGAAGCTATTTTCCCTACTGGTCTCAGCTAATTAGATCAAAGGGAAGCCTGAACAAGGGTAGCCCATCCATAGGCTAAACAGGTGTTTGTGACATGATTTGGTGTGACAGTCTCTGCTGAGACAGAGATAATTGTTTTGGGGTAAGATAGATTCTTCTCAGTATTTTCATTTCGTTGATGTAGGAAGGCTGCCAGATGGTGATGAGCCCTGTAGGTGAGAGATCACATGGGGCTTGTGTTAGGGTAGTAATTATTGGCCGTCTTTTTACTGCAGAAATTTTCTGGAAAGGAGACTAGAGCTGATAAGCAGAAGTAGAGACACTGTGGGATGTGTGCATGCATGTGTGAAACACTTTGTACATGTGTAAGAAAGATACGTACTTGAGAGAATATTAACAGTTCCTGATGGTTTTCTAGGTGCTGGGGAGCTCAGACTGGCTTCCTCACCATCCTACAGACCTACCAGGGTCATCCCCAACTCTGTGCATTTGCTTAAGTTGTTCTCCCTACTTTTGACCTTTCTCCTCTCTTCAGGCCATCCTGACTATAACTACCAGGTTAGTGTTCTTTAAAATCTGCTCTGATCATGTCATTTATCTGGCCAAAAATCATTAATGATTCCCTCATTGCCTTTGTAATAAAGCTTAAATTCTTTAGCAATGTGTGTATGGCCTTTTTCAACTGCCTTGTAGGATATTTTCTCTAAAAGAACAAAAGTCCAATTAATTTGGTATTTTAGTATCGTAGGTTGTGATGAAAATCACTAGCTCTGTTCTCTTGGCTGTGTGTTCCCAGGAATTTTACTAAGAATATCAACTGGACTGGAAGCCCAGAATCATTTGTTGCAGAATAAAACAGAAATGGTTCTGAAGTTGAAACGTGAGCTGCTGGAGGCTTGTCTATACCTGGTGAACGTGGACTGGTGTGTCTTCTGGGGTTCAGCCTCCCTCCATCCAGTTTCTTGCCGGCTGACAGGCAGTCTGATGGTGAACCTGACAATGTGCCAAACTGTCCAGTAACCTTTTCTTTGGGTTTTAAATTCTAAATGTTTTTATTGATCAGAAAGAAACAGCCCTTTGAAGATCATTTAATTTTTGCTTTGAAAGCCTTGACCACCAGTGCCAACAGTTTTGACTTACAGTGTGGTTGGTTAAACTCACATCCATTTGGGAATTTTTCAGAGCTTTAAGTTTCATGGGTCAGCATTGAGCCTTATCTTCTGTTTTGGAAAAAATGGGAAGAACAGCAACATATAATTCTTGTCAAGGTATGAAATATAATTATCTCCCTCATAATGGCTCTCCATTGTCTATAGACTATCTTTAAAAGGTTATCTATAAAAATTGTAACCTTTACTCTAGAATTCAATGTTTTTCATACTTTTCTCCCATCTGTGTCCTATTCCTTTTCTAAAGGAATTATATTTTTCAGCCAAACTGGTCTATTCATTCTCCTCCCTCCCCATAACATGCCAGGCATATTTGTACCTCATTGTCTTCGCACATGATGTTTGCCCAGCCAGAAATGTCCTCTTTCCTATCTCTAGCTTACAAGTCCCAGCTTAATATTTACTTCCCCAGATTAGAATAATGATAAATTATATATCAACATCAAGGAATACTTTTAAAATAAATGACTCACCTTTTCACTGGCAGAAGAAATCTGCACTATAAATTGATAGTAGTTTTGCAAATAAAGTAAAATTTCAGAGGTATCATACAAAAAAATGTGGTTTCTGGACTCTTTTGAAATAGTAAAGATCAGTTAACACTGAGTCCACTTTTCTACAAACAGCAGGCTGGAGCTGAGAAACGAATATTCCTTTGGATGATTCGTGTACTCACTGCTTCTGTCCCACCACTCCTCACGTTCTCTCCAGGCTGCTTTGGCTCTCTATTGGGCCCTCCTGCTCCACAGGCATTTGAACTTAAGGTGGTGGCTATAGAGATAGCCAAGGAAAATGAAAGGACAGTCTTTCAAGGAGAAAAGAGAGAGATTATCACATCATGGTCCTTGGTAATACATGTCTCAATAGCTAAGAAAGGGGACTTTCTTTATACTTACTTCATACCTCCTAATTGATAATAATCAGCAAGAATAACTTATAAAGGACATTTAATCGTGGGTTAGGATTCCAAGAAATGAAATACCTTTCAGGAAGTAATTTTCTGACCTTGGCTCAGAGTGGGGAGTAATCACCAAGACAGTCTGTTTTGAGTCCTGACATTACTTTTTAGGATCCACTTTTCTCCAAAGAGTGAGCCCTTTGGAACAATACAATGGAAGCAAAGGTTTCAAAACAGCTAATATACAGGAGCAGGGATTCATTTTGATCTTAAATATAGTTATTCCTGCTTCTTCCTACAAACATTTTGATTAGGCAATAATAGTTGGTATTTGTCCAATGTTGTAAATATTTTCAAGTTCCTTTATTACATTGCCTCATTTAAGGGTTTCCTAAAATAAAATAAAAAAACACACTACAAGAATACACACTACAAGAATAGATGAAGAAAGTCAGGCTCTGGGAGTTTAAGTAAATTACCCAAATGCATGTGAATATTAAGTGATAGAATTGGACGTCGATCCCAGATCTTCAGATTTCTGGTCTTGTGCTCTGTAATTTTATACTGTCTAGGTCTTTATTATCTTCCTGCAAATGATCTCATCCTGCTTTTGTATGTGTTACCAAAGGAGAGAGGCAATGACGCTAAGTCCATAGCAAGGACACAATAATGTGAGAATTGAATTTTGGAACTGGGTCAGCTTCTGTCTACAATTTATTCAGTCTTCTTTCCCTCTTTGAATAAACTCCTGGGAGGTGGCTAACAGTTTTTTCATGACGTCAAAAGTTTTGATCTACTGAAATTGCCTTTTAAATTGTTTTAATAAATTCTCTCTCTTTTTTCCCCATTAGAATGTGAGCTCCGTAAGGACAGATACTATCTAGTTTGCAGCTGAATCCTCAGTGTCTAGAACTGTAGCTGTCAGGTATAAGACACTCCCAGGTCTTTGATGCCTAATTCACTGACTTAGTGTTTTATGGTCCTCACGTTGAAAACGAGCTGCCCCAAAATCAAATGTTGGTTGCTTTTCTGACGTTCACTTTCTCCTTTAGATCCAACTGAGTGGTTAGCCCTGTAAAGGAGTGTTGACATTGACTCAGAGCTGCTTGGAGTTGAAACAATTATGTTTATGTGCTGCAAGTCTCTGAGTCAGATGGCAGCTACGTATGTCTTTGTTTACCTTTTTTTCTCAATGCTGCTTGTAGTCATCAATATTTTCAAGTCTCTTTAGTTCAGAGGTGCCATATGTCAAGATCTGTCTGTATCATGAAGTGGGAAAGGTCGTGAAGCATTGCTTTATTAGCATGTAGTCAGTCTGAGATTCTGGACTTCACAAAGAAGTCTTCTACAGGGTAAGAGTTCTGTGATAATGTAGGTGAGGGAAATACATAGACATGTTTGAACCAGTGTATCAGCAAGTCTATTATTTCCAAGAACAGAAAGCATATAAATCCAGATGCTAAAAGATTAATGAAAGTTTACTGCTTAGTCCTGAGACATTTCCAGTTTCTTCACGATTGAACCTGGCCTTTTCTGATTCCTAATATTTGAATCCGTTGTGTGGTCTTGTTGAAATAAAGACCTCTATTAAGAAGGGGAAAGAGAGCAAGTAGTGTGCCTGTTCCTTGCAGGGAGAAAAAGACTGTTGAAAGAACACAAAGCTCTCAAGCTGTTAAGTAATACTATAAAAACATGCAGGAATTGATTTACTGTTTTGGGCTTGTCATAGCCTGAAGCAGCTGGTGCTGTTCCCCAATGTGAGAACTTTTTTGTTTCTCCTGGACAGTGTCAGGCTCCATGAGTCTTTCACATGACTATTTGTCACTAAGAAGAGCCAAGTGCCTGTATTGAAGAAAACATAACTGGTAGTTAAAGTGTTTAGCAGAGATTCTTATGAAGTGTCAGGGGACAGGATGTGTGTAACAGGGTAGAAAGACTGACTAACATTTATTAAATCTGTTTTGCACTAGACATGGTGCAGGGTGCTTGGTATTATTTTTCCATTCTCTAGATTTAGAAACCAAGACTCATTGAATGACTTTCCCAAGGTCACACAGTTAATAATAGTGGAGCCAGATCTAAATCCAAATTGTCTAACTCTCAAAACAATGATTTTTTTTTTTAACTACTGCTCTGGTTGCCATGGGAAGTGATGAATCGGGCTCACTTCTTGATCTTCCTATAAAGGGAAACTGACTATAAAATGGCAGAATTTACATACCCCTTTCTAACCTTAACCCTCAAAATTGAACTTTTAAACATAATACTGAGATTTCATAAGTGCTGCAGTGGAGTGAGCTGAGAAGTGTTTTTTCTCCCCGAATTAAAGACGTTTGCAAAAGTATATGCAGTAGTCCTTCCTTATCCACATTTTGTTTTCCACGGTTTCAGTTACCCAAGGTCAACCGCAGTCCTAAAATATTAAATTTCCTCAACCATCGACATCATCTGCTCCTGACTTCCAACCGTCGACATCGTCATAGCCATGGCTTGATGATCCAAGGTCACCTGAAGCAGATGATTCTCCTTCTGACATATCATCAGAAGGTCAATAGTAGCTTAACGCTAGTTCGCAATGCCTACGTCATTCACCTCACTTCCTCTCATCACATAGGTATTTTATCATCTCTCATCATCACAAAAAGAAGGATGAGTACAGTACAGTAAGATATTTTGAGAGAGAGACCACATTCACATTAACTTTCATTCAAGTGAAGAGGTTCAGAACAGGCCTCCCCAAGATGTGCTGCTTTGGCATATGGATCATTTTGAGCTAAAGGCAATCAGACCCTGCGGGCCCAGGAGAAACTTTTACTTCCCCTGTAAAGTATTTAAATTGGAGGCCTTGCCCATAATAAAAGTTATTACCAGAAAAAGCTTTTTATGACCTATCTATGGGGCAGGGCAAACTTCTAATTACTGAACATCTGCTGTTACCATCCTGTAAATGACTTCCCCTCTGAAGCTCCAAGGTACCTTTCCTAAACCTTAGCTCAGAATCTCATATATACCGCATTTTCTCTTTCTGTCTCAAACCTTTCCTGTATGTGGAGTCTCTGACTCTCGTGTATGTAGTTAAATTTGGTTATTTTTTCTTGTTAATCTAATCTGTCTAATGTAGATTAAATTAGACTAGCCCAAAGAACCTAGAAGTGTAGAGGAAAGTTTTCTTCCTACTCCACAACAGTATATTGTTATAATTGGTCTGTTTTATTATTAGTTATTGTTGTTAATCTCTTACTGTGCTTAATTTATAAATTAAACTTTATCGTAGGATGTTGTGTGTAGAAAAGAACATAATATATATAGGGTTTGGTACTACTGGCATCTGCGGTTTTAGGCACCCACTGGGGGTGTCGTGGACATATCCCCCACACAGATAAGGGAGGACTATTGTATGACTTTCTGGAAATTTCCTATTCAGCCATTATGTCCTAAGGAACAGAGGCAAATAGTGACCTTCAGGGTATAGCATCTTCATTGTCATCTATTTATATTTAGCCTCCAGTTGATAATTCCCATTTCTAAAACAGTTCATTTTAATCTAAGTGTTTCTTGGAGGCAGACTCAGACATAGGGTCTTTACCCTGTAAATGACAAAATTAATGGATAGTCTGTCTTAATGTTCATGTTATAGTGTTTTTACTTTTCATTGATGAAGATGAAATAAAGGCTTTGCATTAGAATTTTCTATTTTTTCAGACTACAGATGTGAACCTTCATTTCAGCATAGTGATAAAAACATAATTTTCCATTTACTTTGCTGGAAGCCCCTCCTCAGTTTGAAATTCTGGACACAGGAATTTTCTTGGTTTTTTTTGTTTTTTATTTCTAGGGATTGTTTGACTTTCATTTGAAGTTCTAATTGACAATGGGGAAAACAGAAAAATGGTGGACTATTTGAGTTACTACCATAGGAAAACCCAAAGTAAGTTAGATTCCAAATCTCAAAAGTAGGTTTGTACTTCTGAATTGTTACAGCTACTATAATCCTTTTTTGTTTTGTTTTCATCTAACATAGAGGATTGATTTAACATAAATAGAATAATTTTATTGGTATTTTCTAAGAGAAGATAGGGAGTGTTAAAAAGCAAAATTCAGCCAAATAAATTTGAAGATCTAATTGACTTTAATTAAGCGATTCATGAATCGGACAGCATGCCATCTACCAACTAGAAGAGCGCCCTGAGGGTTGTACAAAACAGAAGACTTTTATAGGAAGAAGGGTGGGGCAAGAGAGCTGTTGACAAAAAGAAAGAAAGGATTATTTTCTGCCTGGACATCTTTTCTTTGGGGGAAGAGAATGGGAAATATTTTTTTTATTATGCAGATTGTCTGTTCTTTCTATTGGTGAAGGGGTGAGAGCGTTCATGTGACAGATTATCCCTTAGTGCTTGACCCAAAAATTCCATATTGGTTGATTAAGATTGTTTCTGGGAGAGGTTGAAGCTGCGATTAGATCAGGTATTAAATCTAGGTTTGATATCTTGGGCTTTTAGCAGGAGTGACAACATTTTGGTCCTGTGGGTTTTTTCTTTAACAGAAGGAAAAGAGTATCATACTAGGGTGGCTCAGGTAGTTGGAGCACTGTGCTCATAACACCAAGGTTGCCGGTTCGATTCCCACATGGGCCATGAGCTGTGTCCTCTACAACTAGACTGAGAACAGCGGCTTGATTTGGAGTTGGGGTGGGGAGGGAGGAGAGGAAAAAAACACACACACAAAGTATCATACTAAAAACAATAGATTGGAAATGCTGTGCATACCAGCTCCTTTGCCCTCTTATGGGTAAGGAAATTATGAAAATGAAGTATGAACACAACTTAAACTATGGACTTCCTGATTTTTCTGTGTTGTTGAATATTTTATCTCTCAATTTGACTATAAGAAAATTTTCTGATTTGGGTATTCTCCTCTTCTTTCTTAGGATTGACAGTGATGGGTTGATAGTAAGGACAGAGTTTGCACCTGAGCCCCTGACTCTGCTTTTAGAGTGTTCATTAGCAATCCCTTAAATAGGTTCACATTCTTGGCAGCTCTAGCCCGGAGTCTTCTTTGTGTTTGGTGCTTTTGGCATACTCTTCAAATCCACTGCGCTGGCCAGTGTCACAGTGAGACCTCAGCAGGAAAGAACAAGCTCACCGTAGCGCCTCTGGTATTCTTCTGCTAGCCAATATGTGTGTACTTCTTGGGCTAGTAAGGCAGCAGCAGGACATCTGGAGGCAGCCATTAGGAGACATCCAGGAAGTGAGATGCTGCTGCCAGTTTCAGGCTGGCAGTGATGTCATCTTAGCCAGTCTAGATTGTTAGAGGCAGTGCGTGGTGTCAGAGTTAGGTACTTCTTTTTCCCTTTGGGAAAGTAGAGATGCTGCTTAACCAACCAATATTATTTTAATGTTTGCTGGGTATGAGATGCTGTGGTTAAATCAGAGGGGTGTAAAATAAAATTTTAGCAGCTCCCAAAAAACTGTTAAATTGCTTTAGATGCATTATCTCATTAAATCTTCACAGCAACTTTACCAGTTAAATCTTTTAAAATGACTACTCCACAGATTAGGAAACCGAAACCTAGCCAGCCACACAGCTAGGAAGT
This sequence comes from Rhinolophus hipposideros, assembly GCF_964194185.1. NCBI lineage: Eukaryota > Metazoa > Chordata > Mammalia > Chiroptera > Rhinolophidae > Rhinolophus > Rhinolophus hipposideros. Next base: position 33,503,371 of record NC_138058.1, on the reverse strand, counting down.
GGTGGGGTTTTGATTTAGATTTGAGTTTAAGTTTATATGACTTCAAAGCCCGTGTTCACTAATTACCAGAGACAGTAATTTGTAAATAGATAGGCATGTGCACACCCATAGAACCTAATCATAAGGAAACATAAGATAAACCCACATTATCATTGTATAAAATAACTAGCTTATATTCTTTAAAAATGTCGAAATCAAGAAACACAAGAAAGGCTGACAGAAATTATTCCAGATTAGAGACGAAAGGTACTTTACATCTAAATGCAATCATTGTGTGATTGTGGATTTGATTTGGGAGCAGGAAAAAAATTTTATAAAGGACATTATTGGGTCATTTGGTAAAACTTAAATAGAGAGACTGGATTAGACACTAATGTTTATCAATATTTCATAACCATGACTATGAAAGATAATATCTTTGTCTTTAGAAAATAAACACTACAGTTTTTAAGGATAAAAGGGAATGACATCCCCTATTTACTCTCAAGTGGTTGTTTGAGAAAGAGAATGACAAGGCAAATGTGGCAAAATGTAAACAACTGAACAACTGGTGAATGTGGGGAAAGAATATAGGAATCAGATTTTTGCCTTCATGTGTGTTTGTGTGTGTGTGTACTTGAAACTATGTAACAAAAAATTTTAAATGCCTTATATTCTACAAATGTGGCTAAAATTCTTCAAAAACCAGCAAAACCCAACTGAGGCACCTCAGCCGGGAGTTAAGGACCATATTCAATTAATTCATGCTTCCTCCATTAGCAAAGAATTGGCCAAACCAAGTTGAGGCGATAAACGTAGAATGCAGTTTCACAGAAGAAATATATGTCATTCTTTCTAGATGTTTTTCTTATCTTAACATACCTAGGGGGGGGACATACCTCACTTTTCTTCAAAATAGTTGTTTTCACTGATATTTTTGTCTTTTTTTTTTTTTTTTACGCCTCAGTTCACATTTCTGGTTTATTGATATAATCTTGGATAGAGTGATAAATGTGTTCTTTTTCAAAAAAGGATAAACTACGAAGTAGAGGAAGCTTTATTTTTACTAATTACTTGTTTGCTTGTTTTATTTATAACAGTGTACATGCTGCCTGCACTCTCTTTAGATTTTCAGTCAGGCCTTAATTATGTGTGACTGAACTATTCTATTTTGGGCACGAGTATCAAGAGCTCTGTTTCCCTTCACTCCATCTAGTCCTGTTTACCTAGGACTTGGCTAGAGAATGGATGTGGGCCAAATATGAAGGACATTACAGGTTTAAACCCACAGTTTAATATCTTTATCTTTTTACATTCCAAAGGTTCATATAAATTATAAATGCAGATGTGATTTTTCTCAAGTTGAACAATTTGATGTTCTTGGGTTAGACACCAAGGCAGCATTGGGAATTCCTCCTGATTATAGATGGCGAGAATCCCAGGTTTCAGAAAGTATTTTGGTTCTGCTGACTGTGATTTGGGTAAAAGGAGGAGGAGTCTCATTCAAGGAGCTCCACACATTAGTCCATAGAACAACAAAGGTAAACCTTGCCTCCAACTCTCCTGGTGATGGAGACAAGTAGCTTATACATATAAAAGTGAATCTTGCCTGCTTTTCCCTCCCCATCGTACTCCCCAAATATACAGAAAGAGAGAGGGAATAAAAGTCCATTTTGCCTCAGAATCAGAACTTTATAATATGTTTCTCTGCCTGGCTCACATGCACTTATTAACTTAGCTGTGCTGTTGCCTCATTACACTTAAAAGAAAGCTAGAAATCTTTCACATGCCACCAGGATATATTCATTCCCTATCCAGATGTTGTTATGGGCCACTTTAGATGGACTAGGTTATCATACTGTCAACACTCAGCTTTCCTTTGAGTCTTAAGTTAACTGAATCATAGGATAACTTTCACCTGTCGGTACTTAGCGACTATTAATGATGCTGCTGATGTTACATATGAATGTGAGTCAGGATTGTGAAATGGTTGAATGCTCAGACTGCAGCCAGACAGACCTGGGTTTAAAACTGCCTCTGTGACTTATCCCCTGTGTGGCCTTACACAAACTGGTCATCATTCCTCACTTTCCTCACACGTAAAATGGGATAAAATTATCCTCACCAATGTAAATTGATGCATATAAAGCACTAGTGTACTGCCTGGCATTTTGTTTGTGTCAGTAAATGTTATTGCTATTGTCATTATTGTAATTTCTGTATCCCCTTGAATTTGCTTATGTCTTCAGTTTTGTCACACTTTTCCGACAATTTCTCCTACTCCTATCTTCCAGATTCACTTATTTTTAATTGTGGCATTTTATTTTTTGGCACTTCATTTTACCCCAGAGTCCAGAGATGATCCTTTCATCCCCCTCAAACTTCTGTGTTCCCTCCTCTGCATCCAAAGTCCACTGAGAGTGGTGACCAAATAAGAAAGCCTATTTCTTCTCCAGTTAGTACCTGACTACCTGTTCTGTCGCTTGCAAAGGAGTGAACTTTTAACTTCTCGTTTCTAGATTTGTGGGCAATTTTAAGTAAATGAGGCCTTCCTTTCCTACATAAATTGGATTAGACGTGTATCAAAACCCATACAATCCATTGCATTGTCTGACAAAGTTTTCCTGCCAAATATAGCTGAAAAGATCGGCCTTGCATCAGATGGACAAGGTCTGTCACTTCTACAGTGTTCAAAGAAGCTTAACCCTAGCTTGGAACAGGGCTGTTACTGAGGTTTCTGGAGATTTTGTGAGGACAACTGACAACAGGAATTAAGTGCTTTAAAAAAGTTAAAAAGCCTCCACTCCCACAAATTCTAATTGTATTAAAAAATAAATTATGGGAATTGAACTTTTAATCAGTTAACTAGAAACTCAAGGGAAAAGAGAAACATTAGTTATCTAGGAAGTTTCAGACCTACCACCAATGGTAAGTTACTGCTAAACAAAGCTAAGGCAACTAACTTCAACTTTACAAGTAGAACATACGTGTTTTACATAAAGTGGCAAAAAGAAAAATTTTTCCCCCCTTCTTCTGCCTCCCCACCCACCACTCTGGTTCAAGCCGTTTTTCTCAGCCTAGTTGTGTAGGACACAGCTCTCTGGCCCATGCTGGTATTATGAGCCTTGCACTCCTACCGGCTAAGGCAGTCAGTCGCCAGTTGGCCGCTCAGAACAGCTCATGGCAGCTCTCCCTGGCTGTCGGCCACTCGCAGCACATGGTAGCCCACGGCAGCACAGCAGCCGCAGCAGCCCTTGGCAGCCCTCGGCAGCCCAGCTCCAGGGAGAGCTGTTATTCACAAGCTGTAGTGGGCACAGCTTACTGGCCCATTGTGGGAATCAAACCAGCGACGCCGGCATTAGGTGCATGGCGCTCCAACCACCTGAGCCACCGGGCCAGCCCAGAATTTTAAAGTAAAATAACATCAGATCTTAATTATTCAGAGTCCTATTATCTATGTTTCTGTTGCTTCACTTCCTCCTCCTTTTTAGGTTCATCTTTTAAATAGTTCCACAAAATAGAAAAAGAAAATGAAATTTAAACTGGTTAATCTGACTAAATCATAGCAACTCTGCAAGAAGTTTTACAGAAAAGGAGATTTCTAGTTAACAGGGCTGTTCCAAGGATCAGATGAGGTCATGCATGTGAAAGTGCTTTCTAAACTGTAAAGCACCACATTGATGTGAGGTATGGTTATTGCATATAAACAAAGGCCCAACACCTTAAATGATGTCAGAATTCAACCCTATATATAATAATAAAGATACAGTCTCCTCTCTTCTGCCACCTCCAGAAGTTTGCAATAAGTTATTTGAGCTAGAGAGACTGATGGCTACAAATCCTTTCTCCTCCCGTCATCCCCATATTCTCTGGTAGAATGGTATGCCAGACCCTGAGTCAGTCACCCGAGCTGGACTTTGGGACATAGTTGGCAAGCAAAGTACTTAATAGGCTCTGAGAGTGAGGATTAGATTTTTTTTTCCCCCCATTTCCAATCCCCTTCCTGGCAGCTTTTATCTGGCAGCCTCCATAGATTAAATGACATTTCAAAATTGAGTTCAGTGAAGATAAGGCCAGACAGATATAGCTTCTGCCAAACTGGGCTGGCAGACCTGACCAGATAGCTTTCGTATATATGTGTTTTTCTTGTTTCTGGACTATTAGAAATTCTTTTCTGTATGCTGCGAACAGCAAGCCTAGAATTGTGTGAGATCATCATCAACCAACCATAAACACTTATCAGATGCTTGATAAACACAGGACTCTCCAAGCATTGGGAATTGTACGCACTGAATTGTGTTCCTTGCAAATTCTTATGTTAAAGTCCCAACCCATAGTATCTCAGAATGTAGCTGTATTTGGAGTTTATTGGAAGCCCAATGCAATTAGTCCCTTTTCCTCATAACCTCAGCAAAAAAAAGAAAAGAAAGAAAAAATCCCCAAATTATCATTTTCCGAATTTGAAAGTCCTTCTATCCTTGGTCATTTCCACCTTTGACCTCTTTACACATTTGCTTCCTCAAGAGAAGGGCTAAGGGAAATGCTGCTTTGTCACTATGTTTATTTCCGCTTAGCTGTGCTATCATTGACTTAAAGCACATTGAGAAAGCTGGGAATAGAGAGATTGGTACTATTGGCAGATCAAGTTGGTGATCCCTCTAGTTGGAGAAAATCTGCAGTTCCAGAATTGGTTTGATTAGTAGTGCTTCTGTCTTCCTCCCCTGGCAAGGACTTTGTCTCATTGCGGAACTCCTTTTTACTGGTTGTATTAAGATGTTTTCCCCCATCGTAATCTGTAGATTATCAAGAACTCTTAGAAAGTGAGTGCCATTGCATATTTTGTTCCTGCCTGACCAGTGGTCAGGATGTTTTTTGTTTTTAATCTTCTTGGTTCCTGTCATGTAAATATATTGTAGTTTGTTTGTCAAAGTTGTTTGCAAATGAGTTTGCTCTGGAATGTACCTCATCAGGAATGAAAGGAACCCCAACTTGAACTTCAAACTAAAATTAGCAACACACTCAAGTGCTGAAGAATTTTATCATTTAGTTTCTCTGAGATTAAAGTGAAATTTCTCCCTCCTTCAGTGTGATTTGCCTTTTCAGCTGTTCAGCAGTTGTCCTCTGGTTCTCTGTCCATTTTCTCATGAGAACTAGTTCTGCTTAGCCAGAAGCTGGTAGGATTTCCTACGGATCAAACCAGAACACCGAAAAGTAGTTTTCTACCCAAATAATTTTTCAGCCAAAGTTTTTCAAAATACAGGAAATCTTAACAGCTAAACCTTAAATCCTGCCGAAAATGAGAAGTCGTAAAATGAACTGGAGCACAGTTTTGTACAACATAGAACTCAGCCAGTGATCTAATTGTATTGAGCTTTTAGTGTTTCTATAACTTGGCTCCATTTTATTTTCTTTTGTTAGGTGTTTCTAAAATAGTTTTGTAAATGTCCTGGTGTTTATGTAAATCAGTATAAAATCAGGCATTTTAAATTAGTTCCCATTCTACTCTGTTACATGTACTACATTAATTGGGTTTGAAAGTGTCCAAATTCAGAGTGTGATATGTCAGCGGGCAATAGTTTGAATCAAAAAACTGGGAATTCTGGGCTTCACATAGCTGGTTCTAGTGTGTTTTTTTTCTGGTGGCAAAATAAAAATTGATGGTACGTCTACCCTTCACTATCCACAGACTGGTAATTGGGAGCAGAATATATGTCAGGCTGCTTTGAAATCTCTGGGGGAAAAAGAATAGTGCTAGTCTTGGTTTAGCAGTACATCCTTCAGCCAGTGGAAGAACCACTCACTCTTGCAAGGTCAAAACTATTTCCTCCCTTTCAGAAACAAGTCAGGGTTGCTTGTGCCAAAATTCATGTTCCTTTTGATTACGCATTGGCCGGACAAGCATGTCTAGTTTTTTTCTACATCATGGCTCTAGCTCTTTTTCTAGTTAAGAAATCTTAAACCAAAAGAATCTCAGGGTCTTGTTCTTGGCATTCTCCCACTTTCTCTCTTAGAAATTCAAACTTTCAATGGACAGTGTTCTTGTCCATTGAATCTCATTGCCTTGTTGGCTCACAGGCCCTGAGCCTGCAGATAAAAATGAAAACACAGCAGCAGAAAGATGTATGAGGTGTGATCAAAAACTACAGTGAATGTTTAAATAGAAAAAATTATTACAGTAAAAGGCACAATGCCATTAATGCCCCTCAAAACTTTCCCCCTCACTTCAAACACACTTATCCCATCATTCTTGCCACTTGCTGAAGCAGCTGTGGAAGTCCTCGTTCGTGAGTGTCTTTAGTTGCACTGTCATGGCTGCCTTGATGTCCTGAATCAATTCAAAGTATTTACCTTTCATGGTCATTTTGACTTTGGGGAAGAACCAGAATACAGTGAATAAAGTGGATGAGGACACACCATAATGTTCTTATTTGACAGAAATTGTACCAGAAGCAATGTGTGACATGGAGCCTTTCCCCATTGAGATCACAAAATACCGTGAATGCCGCTGCCACGTGCCATCCAACAGAAAGGCAGGGATTTTCAATATGGGAAGTGGTGTTTCAAACCTTAGTAACTGTGTGACAAGTTTCAACTTGTTCGGTGCAGTCAGTCAGGTGTGAGCTATGGTTGAGAGAAGGTGTGTTTTTAAGTGTGTTGTAAATCATCCTCCATCATGACAACACTCCATGTCACACATCACTTCTGGTATACAGCAATTTCTGTAAAATAAAAACATTACAATGTGTCCTCATCCACCTTATTCACCCTATCTGACACCGTGTGACTCCTGGCTCTTCCCCAAAGTAAAAATGATCCAGGACATTGAGGCAGCCATGACAGCGCAACTAAAGACACTCAAGAAAGAGGACTTACAGAACCGCTTCAGAAAGTGCAAGAACAGCGGGATAAGTACGTTCCAAGTGAGGGGGAGTATTTTGAGGGAGATTAATAGCAATGTGTCTTTTATTGTAATACATTTTGTTTTTTAGTTAAACATTCACCATATGTATTGTTTGATCACACCTTGTATTGGTGTTTCTGTAAATTCAACCTTTGGTTTTCAGTGAGATTGTCTTGCTAATGCTCCCTTAGTAAAATTACCTAGGTTTTCCTGGTGCCTAGCAACTTCAGTGATGCAGGTGATTGGAAAGGCATGGAGAGTATGGATCTGGGATCTGAGTAGCTTAAGGTCTTCACCTGTGGCTCTGAGCATGTGGTGTGGGTTATGGGGTAAGGAGAAGGATTTGCCTATGGTACTTTCCTAGTTCTTTTATAGTTTCTGTCCTACCTATACCTCATAGTGTAGTGGTAGATATCCTGTGTTTTAAGGAAGGTTTCTTGGGTTCATTCTTCCTGAAAGAAAATAAATTTCCTGATTTAAGTAATAAAAAGGTGTTAATGACTTTTTGTGTTACTTCTCCTGGGAGTATTTATCTTTTAAAAGACATCTAGGCTGAGAACAGTAGGCCTGGTTACTAAAGGAAGGGAAATATTTGGAATAAGAAGATCTTTTTTATTTAAATTGCACCATATGGTATGACTTTCAAAAGTAGTTATGTGAAGTCACAATTAAAGTTTTTCCCAATAGCTGTAATCTACTTTTCTGTAAAACTTCTTGCGGAGTTGCTATGATTTAGTCAGATTAACCAGTTTAAATTCACTTTCTTTTTCCATTTTGTGGAAATGTTTAAAAGAGGAACCCAAAAAGGAAGAGGAAGTGAAGCAACAGAGACACAGATATTAGGACTCTGAATAATTAAGAGCTGATGTTATTTTATGTTAAAATTTTGCCACTTTATGTAAAACACCTATGTTCTACTTGTAAAGTTGAAGTTAGTTGCCTTAGCTTTGATTAGCAGTAACTTACCATCAGTGGAAGGTCTGAAACTTCCTAGATAACCAATGTCTCTCTCCCCCCTTGAGTTTCTAGTTAACTGATTAAAAGTTCATTTCCCATAGTTTATTTTTTAAATATGATTAGAATTTGTGGAGTGGAGGCTTTTTAACTTTTTTAAAGCACTTAATTCCTGTTATCAGATTGTCTTCACAAAATCTCCAGAAAACTCAGTAATTGTTCAGTAATGGTTAATGCTTTTATCCTGCACTGGTAGTGCCCTGTACTTTTCTAGGAGATTGTGGGAATATGGATAAACCCTTCCTATAGAAGCTACTCTGGCTCTGAAAGCAACTAGTTTGTGCTGAGCCATTGCTTTTTCATTTATTAGAGTGAATCCATTTCGTTTTTGGAGACTCTGTCACAGTCCCACATAGCTCTTAGCACATTTCGGAGACCAGTTCAATTTTGGGGTGAGTCATTTTAATTTACTTGTTTGGTCATTAAGTTGCAATCGTAGAGCTCCAAAAGAATCTGATTTCAGTCTTTTTCATCCTCATAGGATAATTTATACTGATTTACAGTATAACGTTTTTTCCCTTTTGGAAAATTGGGTTAGCATGTTCTTTACACAGTAAATGCAGGACTTGTCGTCTATTATATTTGAAATGAGAATTTCTTCAGGATAAAAAGGTGAAGTGAGTATCATTGGTTGTAATATGTTGCTAAATTCTTTTGCTGAAAGATTTAAAAAAGATTATAAATCACAAGTTTTCTTTTTTAAAGTATTGTTTAAACTACAGTATAAGCTATCCATTGCTTTAGATATAGCACATAAGAACAGGATACATAGAGATAAGGCCACGTTTCTGATATCAAGACCTTTGATGCAAATTCTTAATGAAATCTCATCTTCCACAGTTGTTACTATTGTTCTTTTTCTTCTTTAGTACAAAGTGCTACTATACAAGATTTTGGTATCAAATGATAAAAGAAAACAAATACTGTTTCTGGTTTTGTTATTTACACTTGGGGGGCAGCCTTCTTACCAACTTAAGCATGATGAAAATCCTTGCTCTGCTCATCTTTGGAGTTGGATTAGGTGATTATATACTTTGGCAGTCTGAAGAGACTCATCTTTATGTTTATACTGAGTTAGTAATTGAGGCCAGAGAGTAAAGTGAGAAATGAAGAAATAATACCTCCACATAGAAAATATTGGACATGGCAGAGAAGGAGTTGGGAGTTAGGGAATAAATATCTTGACTTCTCTCTCCTCTTTCCTGAACCCAACTGTAAGCCAGAAAACAGTGGAGTGACACAATCTTAGAGAACATCTTCACAAGGCGTGGAACAAGCCAGAGAAGGTTAGAAAATAGATATGAAAGGACAAGTGGAAAATAATCAGCACAGTTTTCAGGGAACTATAAAATTTTAATTTGGGGTTAATGGTTCCTTAGGAAGCAACTTGGAAGATCCTTTGCCACAGAGAAGCTATTTTGAGGTCTCCTAAAGGAGTTCGGGAACATTATCAATGATAATTCTGAGAAACCCACAGGAAGTATGGGAATGAGTAGTGAACACAGGTTTACTATGAAGATGTTTTGAATTTCTCCAGTGGGCAGTGTTCAAAGCTATTGGGTATCTTATTTATTATATAATCGCTCTTCAAGAAGCCATTGCCAGTTTTGACCTTTGCCACGTGTTCTTGTTTTCTCTCCTATTGTTAAACACAGAAGAATGGCAGAGCTGTAGGTCAGAGGGTTAATGTAAGTTTATGAAAGGACAGCCCAAACAGAGGGATAGGTATGGCTAAAGTTTTTGTTCAGCCAAGAGTACCTTTGTGTCAATAAATAAAACCAAAAGAAAAATTTGGGGAATAACCCTTGGGAAATGTGGCCAGCTGTATATGACCTTCTTGAATCACTATCAGTTAGTGGGATCAGATCCTAAGGCACCTTTTCCCACTCTTACTCTTCATTTCCCAACTTCAGCATTTTTTAAAGAAACCACAACATGTTAGAACTTGCCAAAGTTGTAATGCTCAATCTGTCCAATAAATTGGGGATAAAGCTTTGGAAATTTTGCATGGAAAATAATAATACAGAAAATAGGTTATGAGATTTCTTTTTTGTTTTATGTTGAATTTATTCTAAATGGTTCCACTTAGGTATTTAATAAGTCAGAGTCCATTTTTATATTCTGTTTTTAGCTTTTTGTCCCTGTGGTATTGTTATGCCAAAGAATTGCTCAGGGTATGCTTATGGGCGTAGATAAGGCAGTTATTTAAAGGGACATCCTATAGAAAGAGGTTAGTTACTTAGTATGTAGATGGAGAAAACCAAACTCTTGCTTGATAGCAGTCTTCAATTACTATATAAACTAATAACCAGTTGTACTCTCTGTACCTGCTAGGAAATGAGTTTAAGCTAAAGCATTAAAAATTGAGGCTTGACTAATTAAGAATTTCCTGAAGAATGTTAGAGTGGTTACCTGGGGAAGGGTCCTTAGCAACCTGTGAGATGTTCTTCTCTGGAAGTCATTAAAGCTAGCTTGGTTTTTTGTTGTTGTTGTTGGTTTTGAGAGGATGGCTTCTCAAGGATCTCTTCTTAGGATTTTATGACTTTTTAGCTTTTGCACTTGGAGGGAATATTTGAATCTTTTGCCAGTGCTTTCTTTTCTAATTTAAAATAGTTATTTAAATCCTTGAGCTTAAGACACTGCCGTACTCCCCATGATCACAAAGTACATACATACTCATAGTGATGTGCTCACTTTTTCATCTGCTAACCACTTTCTGACTCTACCCTACGCTGTATCTACATTCTACTGAAAAGAAGCAGGTTCTCATTCTTGACTTAGATACTTAAATACAGGAAGTTGGTCTTATCATCTCTCATTATTATGATCAGTTAGGCCCAGATCAGGGTGGATGACTTTGAAAAACAAAATGAGATGTTTCAGATTGTACTTTCTGTGCCTAGCTAAATAAGCATGACCTGCATTTCTAAAGATATTTTCAAGTGCATTAGATGCACTTTATAGGGTACTCCAACCAAATGTGAAATCTGAAAAAAAGCCCCATGTGTTAAGCCCCAGTGTAAAGACTATTGAATTCCTGATAAAATATTGATCACATAACTAGATGTAGCTAGGCATTGATAATACAGTTTCAGATAGACAGTTTTTTCAAGAGTTAGATGTGGTTATTCTCGTATGTATCTTTCTAAGACTGTTAGTGTGCGTTGTTTCAAGGGGTGAGAGATGAAGGTTGGGAGTAGATAGAAAATATTTGTTTAACTTTTGATTCTCTTTATCTAGCCTGCGATTTCTCTTTAGTATTTGATTTCCCTTAAAAATAAACTGAGCTTCATTAATACTTACGAGGTCCAATCAAAGATAATGCGAGTACTAAAACCTACAACAAACTAACGACCCCTATTCAGAAAAGATCCTGGGTATTTAGTAATAAACTCTGCTCAAGTATTCTTATCTCTATGAGCATTGTGTTTGATAATCTCTTCCCATATAAGTGGAAAACCAGGTGATTATCTTTGTAACAGACTTTCCTTCACTGAGGTGAGTGGTGGATTACATCATCTTTTTCTGCCAATTTCCTGAATATATATGTTAGACTCTGGTAATTATTAGTTTCTAGACCATTTTTGCAAAGGCCGAATGTTGAAAAATGCTTTAAAGTTAAGCTAAACAGCTCGATAAGACTGATTGAACAATAAGAGGCTTTCAAATCTGAGACCTGTTCTTAATTTAGCCAACTGCACTGCCTAATTTGCCATAAATTTGCTCTTCTTTCTAAAAGGAGATAACCTCTCCTGTAGCTCAAACACAGGAAGCTTCCTTCTTGTTTTAAATTGGTTTTTGCTTTTGACTAAATGAAAACCTGGGTTTCTAAGCACACATGTAAGACTATACCCCTCATCTATCCAAATACATGTTCGAGGAGAAAGGTTCCTGTAATCAGGGAAAGCTGCTTCCCTCCCTTTGGGAGACCCTCATCTGAGAGGCCCCTTCTTTCTCTCTGCACTTCTTTTTCCGGAGGGATGGTCAGTGCCATCAGGACAGACTCAGCACAGCAGCTTAGCAACAGCAAAGGTACCTTTTCAAAGTCACCTCCTGAAGGTTCTTCTAGCTGATGACAGAGTGACTCGCTCCCTCTGAAGAGGCTTGTGGTTGTCTTTTACCTGCCACTTTGCGGATGGGAGTGGGAAATGCCGTAGTATTTATAGAGAGGAAAATATAAAGAAAAAAAGCACTGATCTGGTGGCTCTGCCATCAACAGGTGGACAACAGGCATGTCATTTAACATGCCTGGGCCCTCCGTTTCACTATCTAAAAAGCAAGGCAGTTGGATTCTATGATTTCTAATCATTTATACTGCTCTAAAAATGGCATGATTGTGGTCCTGAAGGATCTTGAATATAGTCACTCTTGGATATATAATTTGCCCTTGTCTCTTAAGACAGTGTGCACCTAGGATTTGTTTAGTACACATAAAATTTCGGTTGCCTTTCTTGAAAAGCCTCCTTCTTTGCTCAGTCATCCTCAATCATCATGATTGATCATCCTAACAATGATTGTAGGGAATATGTTTGAGGGAAATCTTGGGAGAGCTGGCTTGCAGCAAGTGGAAAGGCCCAAGAAATGTTTAAGGCTGTTTCAAGATCTGGTTATCTTTCAGTTATATGGTTGTTGTTTCCTAAGTCACTTGGTCACAGCTTGTAACAATCTCTAGTATAACTGGTAAATCCAAGTTAGCCCAATTCCCAGCTGACACAGAGCCAATACAAACCCTCCTTCCATTGTCATACTCCAGGGTGCTGTGGAGATAGTATGGACTTTGGAGTCAACCAGAGCTGGGAGTTCACAGTGTGACTCTGCCTTTTTCTGTTTTTGTATTACAGCTTAACCTCCCTGTGCCCCTGGGCCACTGTCTGTAAAACAGCAATACTTAGGTATTTACCTTAAAGATTATTATGGGATCAAACATGTTGACAGACGAGATCCTGGAATACCTCTTTAACATTTATGAAACACCTCATAGAAGTAGTTTCATTTAGGGTGTTGTGTTGGATTTCCTTTGCTAGGTAAACTATCAGTTAGGTGTAGAGGCTTGAGTCAGGCCTGCTGGGTCTTTGGGGCTGGGTCACACCAGATCCAGAGCCTTGGCTATCTTGAGGGTCTCTTCTAAAACATCCTTTTATGTTTTCCAGGAATCTGAATTTCTCTGTTTGGAATTTGATGAGGCCCAGGTTAACCAAGTCCTGAAGAAGCTCTCAGAGGTAGAAGAAAGTATCGGCACACTGATGCAGCGACCTAACTGAAGATGGAGTTGTCGAAGCAAAGGTGTTCAGATCCCTCACCACTGACCTGTTTTTTTCTTTTTTAAATATTATGAACCCATTAGTATTAAATCCTCAAATTCAAATCTTGCCTGCCTCTGCTTGCTGGGATTTATTTCTTCCTTTCACTCTTACATTTGTTCTGCTGCAGAGGTTCTTATACTTCAGCAGGCAGAGGCACTTGTAAAAGCATTTTTTTAAAAAGGAGGTTTCCAGGACCCTATCCCCAGAGACTTGGATTCAGTAAGACTGGGCCGGAGTTAACTTCTGAAACCCTTGCTGTGGTGGTTTGTTCCTGGGTGGGATTTTAGGAATTTATACATGATAAATTATGCAAGAAGTAGAAAAGAGGGAAGAAAACATTTTGCTTGTGAAAATAAATATAAGGCTGACCAAATGCCATTGATCTTGAGCTAAGGCCTGGAGGAGTCTGCCTAAATAACCTAGGAGAGATTTACTGATCCTACTTAGTCAATAAAACCAGAGATGCTTCTGGAACTAATTCAGGTATTTGGCTTAGTTCTGCCCACACGGGGGCGAGGGGAGGGGGGAAAGAATGGTTGTCTGATTTGATCTGAGCTACTGAGAAACATGGGCTTTTCTGGAACCTAGAACTAAACTGGCCTCATCATAAAGTGACTCTCTTTGCTTACCTCAGGTCAGGATTGTGGGAAGAGAAAAATGTCTACTGAAGTGATATGAGGTTTTTTACCTCAGAAAATTTTACTTGAGTGATCAAATAAAACCCTCTTCAAGAAAATTTCTTCAAAAAAACTAGTGTAAAACCTAGATCCTAGTAGAGAAGTTATATAAAACACCAAGATTATTCTTAGAGGAGGAAGCTGTCCACCAGTATATTGAGGCTATGGTCTTTGTTAAACAGATTTTATTATCTGATATTGAAAATATTCAGAAACATTTGCCTTTGGGATGTAATATGTTCAAAAAATTGTAGTTCTTTTAGTCTGTGGTTACATCATATGTCAGTTCTAATGAGTTTATTCCAGGGCAGGAATAAGTCCTCTTCTGTTAAGCATTTTCTCCTAAAAAACGGTTTGGAGACATTTTAGGAGCTCTTCCAACACCCAAGCTGGCTCCTCCCTGATTAAATCCTTCCTAGCAGTTAGCAAACAATGACCAGAAGGTTTTAAATGGAGTCCCAGCGGACCCTTCAGAAAACGTCTTGAAATAGTAGTACAGTAGTGTATTTTGGCCAGAGAACTGTTAAAACTTGCATTGTGATCCCAGGGCTACTGTCATATGATCCAAAGAATTTAGATAATGTCTGCTGCTGTAAAATGGAGGTAAAGAATATCTCATCAGATAATGAGATTCCAGATGCATTGGAAGGAAGAACTGTAGCTACCGTGTTGTTAGGATTAACTCACATATCCAATGAAAGTTTGTGGAAGCCTAAAGGAACAGTCCGTGGGCCCTCAGGGAGAGGAAATCATTGTTATGGTTTGAAGCTCTGTTTAGGTTATTTTGTGAAAATAATGGCCACAAAAGTAGACATGGGCTTTTTTATTGTATTCCCAAACTCGAGGTCATTGGAAAAACTGTTAACGTATACTGAGTTTTTCATCATTATTATCATCATCATAAAAGAAACTGGTTGCCTGCCGAAGGTTAACATTAAGCACTTTTGAATGCAAGTGGTTTTGGACAGGATTTGTTTGTGTGTGTTTTGTATTTACTGGTGATTTTTTAAATTTCTGATTACCGAAGAAGTATATGTTTATTATATCTATTATGAAAATACAGAACACACTAAGAACGGTTAAATGACCCATCAACCTAATACATAGAGATAACAGAAAGAAGACTAGAACTGGAAGAAGAGTTGACTTTCCCTGCATAAATTCCTGGAAGTGGAGTACACTGTTTTTAAGACTCGTAAATGCTGCCAAATTACCCTCCAGAAAGGTTATGTCAGTGTATAGTCCCTCTAAGAAAGTATGAGAATAAATCACTCCCCTTCTTGCCTAATTGGATATTATCTGTTTTGTATTTACTGGGGACAAACTTTGTTTTGTAAATCTTTGCAAGGGACATTTACTTAAACCAGGACATCTCCCTGGAGAAAGGACCAGGGAAGAAGAAAACTGGCATAAGGGTTCCAGCAGACCCCACTAGGTCTCTGTAATCCTAAATTAAAACCACTTTATTTTAGGGCAAAATAAAAATAATCCACAGCCTGAATCGGGCCTTATAGAAATTGTACCTTCTTGAGCAATAAGCACTTGTCTGTTTAGAAACAGCGCAGGCAAGCCAAAAGATGCTTTCGGAATAAAGTCAGAAAGAAAACGTCAGTAGTTTCTTGTTGATAAGGGCAAAGGACTCGGTCTTTTCTTCAAGACTGGCTTTTCTTGGAAGCTCTGGTTCTTAGCAGCTCCCTCAGCGAAGGCTTCATTTCTACCATCACAGCCTCCCCTTTCCTTTATATAACCTCTCTTCCCCCAGTCTTATTTTAATGATGATTCAAAAAGAATTACAGCATTTTAAAATGTAGTTTAACTTATTCTCCCCCAAGTGCAAGAAGGCAGTGAAAAGCAAAAGATGACAGGCACCTAGTATCTGAACTTTTAAATAGCTGACATTGTGGCAAGCTATTAGTTACTGGAATTCTTTTTTTAGACCTGAGTGAAAATTTGGAAAACAGAATATAAATAGAAATTAAAGGAAAATAAATGTTAAACAGAATGTTAGAAAATATTTTTTTTCTGAAGTACACAATAACTATCAAGGCTAGTGAATGGACAAGGATATAGAAGGAAGCCTTCTAGAGTCAGCTCAGAAATAAATGGATTATTTTCCTAAAAGAACAGGATGTTGGAAGGGATGGGCCGTTATGGGACAATTGCCACCTTATAATTCTTAGCTATCCAATTTTCCAACCAATGTTTTGAAATACTTTAAATGGTGATTTAGCCAGCAGAAGAGAAATCCCAAATAGAACATAATTAGTTTGAGCTTAGTTCTAGTTACAAAGTATATAGTTTTTTAACCTCGAAATTTGAGAAATAGCAATTTTTATCTAAATGCAGTCAGTTCTCCTTTATCTGGGGTTGGCCATAATTGTTTCTCATAGCATCACAACTGTATGCAGCACTGAGCTAGGCTTTGTTACAAAGGAATCTGCCTGTGCCTGCTTCCTGTCGGATAATGGTGCCAACTCACATAACTTGCAAGTTCACCACATACATTATCAGAGTAAAATACTAAACCTATACGTGAGCAGCTAGCAAACTGGCTATTTACATCACTTACTCACCAAGGACTATGATTAGATCTCTTCTTGGCTAGTTTTCTATTTCCTGCTGGTGTTAGAGTTTCAAGTTCTGTTGATTCTCAGGATGCAGAGGTGGGGGGAAATGGAAAGGGGAATAATATGGATTTGATAGCACAAGTAAAGTAAGAGATTATACTATTAGTTTAAAAGAAATTTAGGCTGAAAGATGAAAGTAGTTAAAATCCTTAATGCTGTTGTTATACTGTTTTTATATTAAAGAAATAAAGTTGGCGGTTTTATGTAATTCATATTCTGGCTGTTTTTAGAACCATGGCAGAGATTTGGCACTGACCTCAGAATGACTGATTTGGAGGCTTTTGGTAGAAGCTACTTTATCATTTTGTCAAAATGGGGAACTGGCTGGCCAGACAGGGCAGAGGACTTGTACACTGCCATGGTCAGAAAGAAACCTCAGGGTACTGTCTTTCAGTTCTGTATTCTGGTTGCCAGACCCTCCAGAAGAATAATATGTGCTTGTAAAAAAAAAAAAAAAATCTCTGTCCTTGCTCGTGTTTAGATGATGACAATTCCCATAGTGATGACTTTGTATGCAGATGTGACCTTGAAAGGAGTGGGGTCAATTTTCACTTGTAACCTGCATCCACAGTAGACCTGTTTGCAGAGGCTGCTGATGCTCTCTGTAGAGCCTAATGCTGCTTCTGGTGGCCTTGGCCTCACTGTCCGCTCAGTGCCGCCCATCTCTGGGTACCATGTGCAAGGTAAGTCTGCTGCCGCAGGGAGCTTCCTGGCTGTCCACAGGACCCAGGTAGGCAGCAGTTTCTTGTTATCCTAGCTGGACAACCATGACCCAAGCTTGCTAAATACTGGCCATTGATTCATTGTTAACAATGTCTGTAGTAAACTCCGTAGCAGCTGCTGCCTCACTAGTATGGTTTTCTCAGCATGGTCTCCCCACAGTGCTATAGAACAGAGAGCAGATTTTTTTTTTTTAACATTTTAATTATGAAAGTAATGCATGCTCATTGAACATTATTAATAATTATTTAATTTTTAAATCATTACAGAATTATATGGAGCAAAACTGAGTCTCCCATGCCTTCTGCTTTTAAAACTATCTCTCTTCAGAAGTAGTTGCTGTTAACAGTTTGGTGTGTTTCCTGCCTGACACTTTGTTACACAAAAATAAGGGTGTGTCTGTGTGTGTATTTATATATGTGTATATGTATGTGTATATATATTTATATAGTTACATATAGTTACAAATAGTTATATGTTCAGGTATACCTTCAAAACATCATTTTAGTGGTTTTTTAACTTTGGATGACACTTTTTGTCTTAAAGCATCCAATAAAAGCTGTGGATCTTCTTTCCCAGAAAAAAAAACAAAACAAAACATATATTCACTGAATTTTTCATGAATTCCCAGAAGGCGATCCGTAACCACCTCTACCCACTCCTTATGGAATCAGGGGCAACCTAGGAAATACCAATACTTTATAATGGATTTGGAGGGTATTATTATTCATAGCAGAAACCTAATGAGCCAGAATACTCAGGGTGCTCTTAGTTGAATTTTCTGGTCAGCAGAGTTTATCACAAAATCTTTTTTATCACAATATCTTGGATTAAAAACTTTATAGAAAGTCTAAGTTCATTTCCCTATGTGACAATCCAAGGATACCTCAAACTCCAACCTCATCTCTTTGTGCCTGCTGAACTTTCACAACTGCCATCGCAGCATTTTAGTATACCTCCATGTCTGTCCATCCATCTCCCCCAGGGCTGTGAACTTCTTCAGCAGTAGGGATTTTATCTCAGCATCTTTGTATCCTTTCTCCTCCCCCTGCCTGCAAAGGTCAGGGCTGTAAAAGAGATGAGCATCAGGTATGATGATTGTGTTGAGTATTAATTAAATCCATGGTTTCCATTTAGTGGAAAAAAAGAAAGCATTAGATCTATCTAGATTTGAATCACAGCTGTCCCCAGGGTCCGACTGTGTGACCTCAGGCATGTTTAACTTTCTCATCTGAAAATAAGGATGATAAATTTAATTCACAGGATTAGGTACCATGGAGTAAACAGGATTTAGCAGATAGTCTAAAAGGCGTCTGTTAGAGATCCCAAGGGCTCTTCAACCTAGATCAAAGCCTAACTCTTACTAGTTTTGTAAGCTTGGGCAGTTTATTTAACATCTCTGTGCCTCAGTTTCTTCAGTTGTAAAAAGAAAAATAAGGTGATAATATATAGTACATACCTCACTAGGAACATTAGGGGAATAAAATGAGTTAACCTGTGGAAAGTAGTATATGCACAGAGTCAGCCATATAACAATTCTTGTCATTATCATCATTATTGCTATTGTTAGGAACAATCTCCTTAGGAAGCTGAAACCAGTAATCATGAAGCAGTTTGCAAGCAATATAAGTCAGTAGCCAGACTGAGTGCTACATTGAATAATGCAAACTGGAAATGCTTGAAAGTTTCAGCAAAGAGAAAGGGCAGAGCGGGCAGGAGTCATCAGGAAGGGTTTTAAGCCAAAGCTTTATTTTTTCTTTCAGTTTTTTAAAATAATTTATTTTCCAATTACAGTTGATATGCAACATTGTATTAGTTTGAGGTACACAACATAGTGATTAGACAATTATATACCTTACAGAGTGATCACCCCAATAAATAAGTCTAGTACCCATCTGACACCATACATAGTTATTACAGTATTTTAAGCCAAACCTTTTAAAATCAGAGGAACTTGTAAAGGATAAAGGGGTATGTCTTTGGATCTGGACTGGAAAGGGAACACATTTCCAATAATGGGTGGGTCACACCTCTTCATGGAAGGGGGCCTCTCTTTTCTCTTTGCATGTTTACAAACCCAGATCATATCCGGCTCATCATCTGGGGCTCAGGTCCTTGGTGATGAGTTGTTATAAATGGAGAGCTGAGAGAAGTTGTGTTCCCATGGAAGGCAAACAAAGATAAACATAGCCGGAGGAAGAGAACCTATGACTGATGACAGACGTGGAACTGCAACTGAACAAACCCCAAGGCTCCCTCCCTCCCTGGGGAGTTGAGGCCAGAAGCAGTTCCTGTAGCATCTCTGACAGAGCTGTGGGCTTGATTGGGAAGGAAGATATGGTTTACTGTTCTTTCAAGGATAGCTTATCTACCTCCCGGAGAGAAGAATCTCCAGGAGCTCGAGTATGGAAAGGAAAGGGACAGTGAGGAGAATATTTAAAACGAACTTTTGTCTTGTTAGCCCATGATATTCATGTTCACGTCCTCCAAACAGTTTGCAGAAAGGAATAAGGACTCTTAAGGAAAACAAAAAATCCCCTCCTATTTTTTCCTCAAAGCAGAGTTCAGGTGTGGAAGACTTAAAGGGAATGAAGGTTGTTACTCTATGTACAACTAAACTTTGCCCAAAGGGTTTCTATTTGCTGTCAACCTATATCAGTCAAAGAATGGCACAAAAAGGCAGGTGGGCCATGAAACATTCAGTCTTCCCTGAAGCCCGAGTCTGACCTGGACTAGCTGGCCAGGGTGGGAGCTAGAAGTAAGGTGCCAAATCCTCTGGGCACAGAGGGACCGCCTGGCTTTGGATCTCATAGACCAAGGAGATGCCTTTTCTCAGATCCCCTCCGAGCTCAAAGAAAGCAACTCCCTTTATAAGTTACTATATGATCCATTAAACCATAAGTTGTAGCCATTTGTTGAATAGTATACCACCATTTCAAATATGGCTTGTAGAAAATTTAGAGAATAATCTTTTTCCCCCACTGTCAGGAAGTAAGTAAATTCAGTAAAAAATAATAAAAGTAAATAATAACTAGGCAGATCATTTGGGTCCAGGAGCATCTAATGGGAGACTAACTTATCAAACCCACACCCATTTCCCTTGGTGAGACAGGTAGAAAAGCTGATCCTTCTCTTCATCAATGTGTATGCTTGTGATTTTAATAAATGGAGAATGCAAGAGTTTAACAAACAGTTCCCTTCCCTCTCCCTATACACAGTTATTAAAAAGCTAAGGGAGTTTGATTCTGAAGGTCCCTGAAGAGCTGGAGAAATCTCACTAGGGACCTGACCCTGAGAGAATCAGCATGCAGCCCCTGTGGGCAAGCAGCCAGGGCACCATTGCTGAAGGGGCAAGACCCAGCAAGTCCCTGTTGCCTTGCATTAGCCCCCAGGAGACACGTGGTTGCTGAGTAACCACAGTGGAGCCCTTCTTTGTAGATCAAACGGCACACCTAGTTTTGCACCTGGAAATTTAGCCAATTAACTATGTGCACGGTTTGCTAAGGAGCTGGTTTGGGGAGACAAGTAGTGATTAAATTCTTGTCCTTCCATTCTTTTATCTTCTCCTTGTTTTGGAGGACTGAGGATTGCTGATGGTGTTCCATTTTGCATCCTTATATTGATAGGTGCTAAATCACCCAGTTAGTCAGAATTAAGCACGTGCTTCCAGCTAAGCCAAAGTTTTTTGAGAGATTTAAAATTTTTCAAATATCAAAAGCATCACCATAGTCATAGGAAATTACCATATTGTTTTATGTATTTCTGTAACATACATGCAATCACACTATATGTATTGTCCTGCAAATTGCTTTTTCCCTTAACAATATGTCTTGAGACTTTTCCAAATTAGTACGGCAGAGACCAACAATCCACTAAATTGGTACAGAGACTACTTCAAAGTGGAAACATCTGCGCTATAGAAGAACTGAAAGAAATCTCATCTACACTTCCTTTATCTGATCATAAAAAGCTTTACTAGAGTCAGTGGCTAGCACTCTCCCCCCCTCACTCCCTCATGTCTCAGTCAGGGAGGCAGTGGGACATTCCAAAAAAATTGTGGAAACAAGATTCACCAGACCCTTCCATCCTATGAATCCCCAAACTCCTCTGTCCCTTATTAAGCTGGTATATAAACCTTTACCTCTAGCTATTCCAGGAGCTTTCTAGGGTACTATAGGGAGTACTATAGGACGGTCCTGTGTGCATATTATTTTTTTCTCCTGTTAATCTGTCTATTGTCAGTTCCCCCTCCCCCCAGTCGGACCTAAGTTGGTAAAGAAATTTTTCCTTCCAATAGTTTATAGAAAAAGAAGTATTTCATTTCAACTGCTGCATAGTATTCCATGGACACATAATTTTGGTGTTTGTTTGTTTTAATTCCTATCAGTGGATTCTTAGGTTGTTTCCAATTGTTCCCCGTTGTTGACAATGCTGCAGTGACCATCCTTACACATGCCTCCCTGTAAAAATGTACAAATACATATTAGGAAACAGGAATTGTTCTATCATGGATTACATGCTTTTTAGATTCCAGTCTCTGGCAGATAGACTGTGGAGTGTAATAAATGTTTAACAACCAGTCTTACAGAAGTGGGCAGGGGCTGATCTGTTGCATTTGCCCGTGTTCTTTGTGTGAGTTCTCCCATGGTGGCTGATTTTAAACTACTAATGTGACCTTGAACTTGGAGTTGAGAAGAGATACACACAATTGTGTCTTGCAAGCTGAGATGAACTAGCTCCAGCACAGTTCCTCGAATCCCTTTAATTCAGGATGCAAATAGAGATTGGCAAATAGCCCTCTAAGATAGCCCAACCAACTTAAACTTTCACAAGCAGTGTATAAAAGGATCTATATGAAAGTATCTTGATACTATCAAACTTTTTGCCAATATAATGAGTCAAAAATGGTATCTCCTTTTGTTCTGCATTTTTCCAATCATCAGTGAGGTTGCACATGTTTTTGTTTTTATTTCCTCTTCTGTGAAATGGTCTGTAGCCTTTGCCTGTTTTTCTTTTGAATTATTTGTCTTTTTTCTTATTGATCTTTAGAAGCCCTTGATGTATTCTGGACACATTGTCCATCAAGGAATTTTCAATGAGAATGACATTAGAGGACTATTCCCAAATTTTACTGAACACCTGCTATATGAACATACCCATTAAGGACTGTATACCTGTGTTCATCAAACTATGTGTACTTATTAACATTGTGGTAGGGTCAGTTGAACACACACATGCATACCAGTAACACTAATAAAAAGTATTGTGGAAAAATAAATAAGTTGTATTTTGGCGCAGTCAGCCTATTTGTCTTTTTTACCCCACAAGCATCTTATCCATCTTCCCTTCTGTTGGGGTCGCTTAGGGCACTGGACCTTCTTTTTTTTTTTTTTTTTCTCAAGGGATTACATACACCAGCACTTCCTATTCTCACTGAAGTCACTTGTGAGTCTTTCTTTGAGGCCTTATACCTCATCTACTTTTCACTTTTGGCCCTAATCTTTAGGAAGAGTGCTTTTCTCTCTAAAAACGACTGGCTGCTATTAGCTTGCTGTCCTCTGGGATGAATTAGGAATTCACTGTTTTTCTCTGGGGTGGACTGTTCCCAGAATCCCTCAAATGCACATGGCCTGTTTATACAAAGGCAGGGCTGTGTAGGAAGAAACATAATAGAGATGTCTTAGATGGGAGTGGTTATCTGCAAAATGCAATTTTGACTGCTTTTAATTTGCTGCTCAGATTTCATATTTGAACCAGACTGATTCTCTGGGTGGTAGACATACAATGTGATATATAGATGATGTATTACAGAATTGTACACTTGAAACCTATGTAATTTTAATAATCATTGTCACCCCAATAAATTTTAATTAAAAAAAAGAAAAAGATGCTGAAATAGCACCAGGTAGTAATACAGATGTTTGGGAGGGTAACTATTGAATCCCCCCAGTTCTCGGGCATTCTTGCCTTTCCTCTTTACTCCCACCACAAGACCTCAGTGAATAATGACAGAATGTCTGGCTTTAGTGAATTCTGAAAGAATATCTTGATTCTCTGAATTACCTCAAGTTGGAAACAGTAGCTTCAGCAATGTGTTAGAACGGCAAGTAGTTCTTAAACAGGGATGGATATCAGAGTCCACTGGGAAGTGTCTCTTAAACATGACAAGCCTGCTGCATGTCTGGGAGGAGGGCGGCCACGTGTATTTCACAAAAGTTCCAGAATGATTCTGGTGTGCCCTCATGATGAGGCAGTACTACTCTAGTGCCATTCCGTGACAAGATTGGTAGAGAAATGCAGAGTAAATGTTCAGAAACATTTACAGCAACTTCACAGAGTATGTCTGTTGAATGTAATAATAAGTTTGGCCTTGTATTGTACGTCTTTTTATTTTGCATTTTACAAAATTATGTGTCTTACTGGTGTGGCTGGATGGCTCAGTTGGTTAGAGCGCGAGATCTTAACAACAAGGTTGCTGGTTTGATTCCCACATGGGATAGTTGGCTGTGCCCCCTGCAACTAAGATTGAAAATGGCGCCTGGACTTGGAGCTGAGCTACGCCTTCCACAATTAGATTGAAGGACGAGATGACTTGGAGCTGATGGGCCCTGGAGAAACACACTGTTCCCCAATATTCCCCAATAAAAAACTTAAAAAATTATGTATCTTACAAAACCATCAGGCTGTGGTGGATTGGAAATCTAAAAAATTAGTCCTTTGTCAGTTTTAGAAGCACTGTCCTAGGATAGGTTAGCTGTGTTCAAGTCAGACAGGCACAACTAAGAATTCTCTGGTTGGTAGCTTTCTGATCTTAGGCAAGTCTCAAATGACCTCTCCAGGTGGGTCGTTGAGAGGATTAGAGATAATGTATCTAAAGCACCTAGCACAATGCCTGATATTAATGTAAGTTATTGGAAGCCCATCATGGAACTTTCTTCCAATTAGTTGTTGAATACATGGGACAGAAGCATGGAACTTGGTGAGTGAATCTTTTTATTCAGGCTCATACATGATATTCTAACCAACTGAGAGTGTATGACATGACAGATTTGAGTGGCTTCTATAAGCTGTTCAACCATGAATAAGAGGACTTAGTGGCCGTGGCACTTACAGGGCCAGCCTCTGGTTAGCAGACCTCCCCTCAACCTCTTCTTCCTGCCTCCTCTTTCATATTCCCGTTCCCCAGAGAACACTCCTATTCTCTGTTCCCCCAGAGATCCCAACTGGCTTTTTATTTCTTAAAAGCAGTTATTTTCTGTTCCTGATGGAGGGTAATAAGGGTAGGGGATGGAAATTTCTGTCCTGTGGTCTGTCCTGTTCAAGCATTAAAAATAACCAGACCATTCATACTGGGCCAATTAACTAACCTCCTGCGTGTATCACTTCTGTGTCCTTATTTGCGCTAAAGGAGTATCTGTCCCTTCCTTTGACTTATGTTACAAAAGCCCCTTTCTCTTACCTACTTTGGTTAGTACCATCACCATTATTACTGGGGGCAGTGCTGTGTGATCGGTAAATGCAGTTGTTTTGGACTGAATTATAGCTCTGCTACTTGTTAGTTGTGTGGCTTAGGGAAAATGTAACTTATAAAAAATGATCATAATTACTATTAGAAGCAGTATTAGCAGGGTGTTGATTCTAGTGGATAATGGATTCAAGCTCTTTGGCCTGATTATTCAGAAAAGTGAAATGGAGTAAAAGGCTATAACATGTCATCTTTTCTTCCAGGATTCACAGTTCTTTTGGATGACAAAACAGACCACTGGTTTGGTCTGACTATTCTGAACTTCTCTGGTTAGGGTTTTTAAATTTAAGACAATGTGATTTAAAATTCCTCTGTCCCTAATATTTCCTGTAAATCAGAAGTTAGGTCTAGCATCTTGATTAATTAAGGTTAAAATTTTTGGCAGGAACACTTCGTATTTTTCTTGAACCTAAATTCCTACACAGATTTAATTCTAGTAACTAACTACCATGTTTCCCCGAAAATAAGACTCAGCAGGACAATCAGCTGTAATACATCTTTTGGAGCAAAAATTAATATAAGACCAGGTCATTATATAATATAAATTATATTAATTATATTACATCTATTATATTATATATATAATATTATATATATAATATAATAGATGTAATATAATATATATTTATATAATATAATATAATTATATTAATTATATTATAATTAATATAACTATAACTAATATAATTAATATAATATAATGTAATATAATATATAAATACCAGGTCTTATAAATTTTTGCTCCAAAAAACCCATTAGAGCTGATTGTCTGGCTAGGTCTTATTTTCGGGGACACATGGTAGCTAGCTGTTTGCGCCCCCAGCTTTCCTCTGTTTATCTCCACTGACTTGGTCTCCTTTTGGGCTTCAGCTTAGACATCACTGCCTCTGACCCTCCACATCTAGCACGTGGGCCTTCTCAGAGCTTCACCAGAGGACTGAATCTACCTTTTTGTGTGTCTGGAAGCCCTACCAATCAGTAAGCTTCCTGTAGCCCACCTCTCCCTGCCCCATCTTCACCCCCTCACCCCGCCTTTCCCCTTCTTGATATCTGCCCGTCCTTCAGTCTTCAGCTCAAATGGTATACCCTCTACATCAGCTTTCCCCATTATACAGAGCCATATTCTCTGTATGTGCTTTTATTTCATAGCACATTTATCACAAGTTATTTCTGGATTTTCTTTTTCATGAATGTCTGTCTCATTGATTAGACTATAATCTCCTTGGAGGTAAGGACCACGTTTGCGTACTGCAGTATCCCCAACACATAGTGGGGGACTTGGCTCCTTGCAGCAGTTACTAAATATTTAATGGATGATAAAGGGTGCTATTTTACTCATTCATCTCCTTTAGGACAGGAACTGTCCTCTTGATGTTTGTGGCCTCAGTATCTACCTGGTTCCCGGCCTTCCACAAGATTTTGTGCATAGGTAGGTACACAAGTCTTCCATGGTATGAAAGAGAAAGGCAGGAAAATAGGTCTGCAAGGAGGTCGACAAGATGGAAAAATAGGTCTCTATCACTTGTGAACTATTCTTGCCCAAACTGTTAAACTTGAACTTAAGCCCCTAGACCTATTTTCTAGTTCACAGGAAATAGAAGAATATTTCATAACACCATGAGGAAGCAATTAAAGACAGAAACTGCAAAACATTCTGTAGGATAACTGGCCTAAACCAAAGGTCACGAAAAGAGAAAGAAGATTATTCAAGATTAAGAGATAGAAGAGACATAACCTCCAAATGTGTATGTGATCCTTGATTAGATCCTGGTAGCAAAAAGCGATTACCAAAGACATTTTGAGTATTATTGGAGAAGTTAGAATATGGACTGTGTATTAGATGATACTTTGGAATTATTGGTACTTTTCTTAGATATGTAGAAAATGTCTTTATTCCTAGAAGATGTATAAGAAATTTAGGGATGAAGTATCATGATGTCTGCAACTTATTTTTGACTGATTTAACAAAAAGAAAATACATAGATAAATTAAATATGGTCAAATATTAACAACCGTTGAATCTGTAAGGTGTACAGATGGTCTATATAAGGTTTTTTGTTTATGGTTTTTGGATGGGGGTGGCGCTCAGGTTTATTGAGATATAATTTACATAGAGTAAAATTCAAAGTTTTTAACACATAGTGTAATATATAATTAACCAACACATGCAGTTATGTTCCTCTTATCACAGTCAAGATCTAGAATGTTTCTATCACCCTCAAGATTCTCCCTTGTCTCTATGTAGTCAGCCCCTCGTCCTACCCCTGCCCTCTGGCACCACTGATCTGTTCTCCATCCCCATAATTTTGCCTTTTCCAGAATGCGTTTTGAGTTTGGCTTCTTTAACTTAACTTAGTGTAATAGTTTCCTAGGATTGCCGTGACTAAGTACCACAACTTAGTGGCTTAAACAACAGAAATTTATTATCTCATATTTCTGTATACTAGAAGTCCAAAATCAAGTTGTCAGAAGGGCCATGCTCTCTGGGCAGCTCTAGGGGAGAATCTGTTCATGCCTTTCTCTCAGCTTCTGGTGTCACCAGCAATCCTTGGTGTTCCATATGTTGCAGCTGCATAACTGCTATCTCTGCCTCTGTCTTTGCAGGGGTTCTCCCTGTGTATCTTTTATAAGGACACCAGTCATGTTGGAGTAAGGGCCCACCCTATTCCAGGATGACCTCATTTTAACTAAGTACCTCTGTAATGATCCTATTTCTAAATAAGGTCACATTTTAAGGTGTTAGGGGGTTAAGACTTCATTTTGGGGGGAGGAGGCATAATTGAACATATGACACATTAATGCATTTGAGATTCATCCATGTTTTTGCATGTTCCTTTTTATTGCTGTGTAGTACGCCATTGTATGGAGGTACCATATTGTGTTTGTCCATTTAGTGGAAAGACGTTTGGTTTGTTTACAATGTTAGGTGATTATGAATAAAGCCACTATAAATATTTGCATATGGATTTTTGTGTGAGCACAAATTTTCATTTCTTTTGGGTAAGTACTGAGGAGGGTGGTATTTAACCACAAGAAACTGCCATACTTTTCCAAAGTAGTGATACCATTTTCCATTCCCATCAGCAGTATATGAGGGCTCCAGTCCTCCACATTTTCACCAACAATTGATATTGTTAGTTTTTCTGACAATAGCCATTTTAATGCCTGTGTAGTGGTATCTCATTGTGATTTTAATTTGCATCTCCCTAATGACTTATGATGTCCAGCATCTTTCCACATACTTATTTGCTATTTGTATTATCTGTAGATTATTTGTTTTGTTTTCTTATTATTGAGTTTTGTGAGTTCTTTGTATATTCTGAATACAAATCCTTTACAGATAATGTGTTTTTAAAACATTTCCTCTCAGTATGTGGCTTATCTTTTCTTTTTCTTAACATCTTTCAAGGAGCTGGAACTTATAATTTTGATGAAGTCTAGTTTATTTTTATGGATTAGCTTCCAGAATGGCAGAGTAAGGAGCTCAGCAGACCTCAGCAAACAATTTGGAGAAAATTATTTTTAAAAAGTCTCTGGGAATTGTCCTAAGGGCATATTGCAAATGAAGGGACATTCACTCGAGAAAACCTACTAAATCTCAGGAAGACAGGGCCCCTCCCCAGAGCTCCCAATGTGGATCACAGTTTAACCCCAGGAGGGGTAGGCTGCCAGTGTTCTCACCCCTTTTTGCAAAAGCTCTGTTGCAGAGAGGACTGGGTCTCCCTTCCTCCACTCAGCCTTCACACATCGAAACTGGATCACACATCCATTGCTGGAGGGAATGTAAAATGGTACAGCCACTTTTGAAATCAGTTTGGCAGTTTCTTAAAAACCTAAACATAGAATTACCACACTACCCAGCAATTGCAATCCTGGGCATTTATCCCAGAGAAGTGAAGACATATGTTTAAACCAAAACCTGAACACATATGTTTATAGCAGCTTTATTTGTAATAGCTCAAAATTGGAAACAATCCAAATGTCCTTCAGTAGGTGAATGGTTAAACAAACTGGTACGGCCATATGATGGAATACTCCTCAGCAATAAAAAGAAACAAACTATTGATCATGCCAACAACGTGAATGACTCTCCAGAGAATTATGCTAAGTGGAAAAAACCAATCCCAAAAGGTTATGTACTGTATTATTTCATTTATGTAACATTCTTGACATGACACAATTGTAGAAATGAACAGATTAGTGGTAGCAGGGATAACGTGGGGTGGAGCAGGAGGGAAGTGGGTGTGGGTATAAAAGGGCAACGGGAGGTATCCTTGTGGTGATGGAAATGTTCTACATCTTGACTATCAATGTCAGTATCCTGGTTGTCATTATTGTACTATAGTTTTGCAAGATGTTACCATGGGGAAAACTGAGTAAAGGATACATAGGAATTCTCTATATTATTTCTCACAGCTGTATGTAAATCTATAATTACCTCACAATAAAAAGCTTAATTGAAAAAAAAAAAACAATTGGAAAGGATTTGAATCGACACTGGTCCAAAGTACAGATGGCTAATAAACACATGAAAAAATGTTTAACATTATGAGTCATTAGGGAAATGCAGATCAAAACCACAATGAACAAGGATACCTATAACGAAAAGCCAGACCATGACAAGTTGCTGGGGTGGATGCAGAGAAAATGGAACCCTTAGACATTGCTGGTGGGAATGTAAAATGGTGCAGTTGCTTTTGAAAACAGTTTGGCAAAAAAAAAAAAAAAAAAAAAAAAAAAAGAAAACAGTTTGGCAGTTCTTCAAAATCATAAAGCATTACCATATGACCTAGTAATTCTATTCCTAGGTATATACCCAAGAGAAATGAAAATAAATGTTCACCAAAAACTATTTTTCAGCAACAAAAAGGAATTACTAATACATACCACAACATGGATGAACCTTGAAAACATTCTAAGTGAAAGACGCCAGTCACAAAAGACCACATATTACATTTACAATTATATTTGTATGAAATGTACAGAATAGGCAAATCTCAAGAAAAAGCAGGTTGGTGGTTGCCTAGGGGCAACCTGTGTGACTGCTAATGGTTATAGGATTTCTTTCGGAGAGAATGAAAATGTCTAAAATTGTGGTGATGGTTGCACAACCTATGAACTTACTAAAGAACATTGACTTTTACCTTTTATATGATAAGTAGTATGGTATGTGAATTATATCTCAATAAGGCTAAAACAAACAAAAAAGAATCAAGCTTGAATCCAAGTATCTCCTTGTTTTGTACTCTTTTTTAACAACTTTATTTGGAAAAATTTTCAAGGCTACAGAAAGTTGCAGGATTTACAAATTACTGACATTTTGCCTGTTTTTAAGGTTAAATTACCTTTGAAGGTTAAATTAGCTTTGAACCGGACATAAAGTGCCACAGCATCTAAGCAGCTCTATAATGTAATGGTCACTTAAGTATTTGGAAAAGAGGATAGGCAGCAGCTGGGAAGTCAGGTGGCAGCATTAACACAGCCCAGGGGGGACAGTAAAGCCTGTGGCCTTAGGAGATCTGGTCCCACTTTGAAGCAGCCTTGTCATGGCACTGGGATAAACCACAACCATAGAACTTAAAAGATCCAAGGGGTGATTTCACACATGACTTCTTCACTACTGTGCTTCCCTCCGTAGCAATGAAATGGTGGCACTGTGGCTATTCCCAGAGGCTGGGTGGTTGAGGGGGTTACTACATGCTAGGATATCTCTACATGCAACTAGCGGCTTTTTAGTAGTTATGCCCATCCTGGTTTCATATGCTGGGCCTGTGCAGGGTTCTGTGGCTTCCAGAGGAGAAGATCACAAAGGGAATAATGGCTCTTCTGAAAGGCCTTTATATAGGAAATTGAAGCTTTCATCAACCATTAGATATATGTGCCATGATAGACCTTGGGTGGGTGTGGGTGGGGGTGCTGGTCATGAAGTCCTGAATCCTTTATTTCTGTGTATTCCCAGAATGTCTGAGAAGAGTATCCTGCTCAAAGAGAGCACTCAGTAATTTCAGTAAATACTGGAATTGTTGTTATGCCGCAGGTATTACATGAAGTACATTAGTGGACGAGAGACAAGGTCCCTAACAAGGTAAGCATATATCATCAGGAGGACCTCAATGTACATGTATTCATTAGTTGACTTTTCTCTTTGAGAAACTGGCTTTGTCACATCTTTGCTAGTTATCATCAGAAAGTTTTCCAGAACAATAATGCTTATCATTGGGAACTGCATAGGGGCCAACTGTTGAATTTTCTAGGATTAATAGCTATCAGCTGGAGTCTTAGACTACTGGAAAATCTTTCTTAAGATGTTTAAGTGGATAAGCCACTAAAAGTCAGTAATTGAAGAACAAAATAATGAAATAGAAAAAAATATATCAATTGAACATAAGACTTTGAAGACATCACATGAGAAACTCAAATGATGGCTTTCTAAAAGAGTGTTGTTGCATTTAAGTATTTGAAGCTAAGAACATTTTTTGAAGCAAACTGTTGTCATTGTGGATGATAAATACTAACTTGGCCACATCCATTTTTCTGCTCATTTTAACTAGTTTTGGTTCTGTCTTCTTTTGGTTTGTTCTGTTTTATATAGGAAAATATTTTAATTTTTAAATTTCTTCAAAGCTTTTTTGGGGTAGGGTGGAGTATAATAAATAGTGGCGTTTTGTTTTGTTTTTTTTCTTAAATCGAGCCAAAAAAAAAGAAAAAGAAAAATCAGACCAGACTATAGACAATAGGTGTCCCCTGGGGTGAAGGTCAGGAAGGACGGGTGGAGAAAGTATGCCAGGAAGGACAGAACGTCCCTGATAGCCTTATGTCTCCGTGAAGTCCTGAATACAGTGTTCTGTGTCATTGCAGACAAAATGGACTTTTGTCTAAAGAGTTATTTTTTTTAAAGCCAAATATTTTTGATCCATCAATGCCCCCCCACCACCACTGCAGATAACTGAGATCCAGTGGAACTGTACAGTAATGTGGTTTTATCTATATTCACAACTGTCAATGAATGGGACTTAATGCCCGAGGCTTGAGACAATAGAAGTTGAGGAAAATGAGAGACTTCATCTTGGATCATAATCTAGGAATTTCCTTTAATAGAATCCACTAGAAAGGGATAGGGTACTCTTTCAGGTTGAAAATCAGTCCCATTTTGCCACAGGCGGCCCTTTCTTAGCTTTGTCCTATTTCTTTGCAAAACACAGACAGAATCTGCACCCCTTTTTGGAGACTCGGAGAGTACCATTCCTTTTAACTGGAGTTTCAAACAGCCGACTGGATCCTCTGCTGGATCCAGACAGTGATTTCCTTCCCTAATCCTTCCACAGAGCTGTTGGCTTTTTTACCCTCTAAGCACCACAGAGATTTCCCTGACACTGGTTCCTGTTAGGGGCTCAGAGTTTATCATCCAGGACGCATCATTGCTGGTCAACCCTCGGGCGTGTGGAGATGACTTTGGAGGAACTGGCCTCCTCTTGTTCTCTAGTCTTTCCTCCCCAGTCTCTTGCATGCAGGAACTGGGTGTCCTTCACATTCAAAGAGCCTAACTTGGAGCAGGTATACAAGATGTTTATAGTTTTCCCAAAGAAAATATGTCCACATCTATCAGAATGCCTAAACAAAATTAGTGATAGCGCCAAGTGCTGGTAAGCTTGCAAAAAAACTGAATCACTCGTACATTGCTGTTGAGAATGTAAACTGGTACTCTGGAAGACAGTTTGGCAGCTTCTTACAAACCTAAACGCTAACTTTTCATATGACCCAGCAATTGTACTCATTGGATATTTAACCTAGAGTAAACCTGTATATGAATATTTATAGCAGTTGTATTCATAATAGCCAAAAAGCAGAAATAATCCTTCAACAGGTGAATGATTAAACAAAATTTAGTACTTCTATATCATAGAATACTATGCAGTGATAGAAATGAATGAACTATTGATACACAAAACAACTAGGATGGAACTCAAGGAAATTATGCTGAGTTGAAAAAAAAAAGCCCATCCAAAAAGATACACACTGTACTATTCAATTTATATAATAATCTTAAAATAACAAAATTGGAGAAATGGAGGACAGATTAGTGGCTGCCAGGGATTAGGGATATAAAGAGAAGGAATTGGATGGAAATGGACATAGTTATAAAAGGCAGCAAAAAAGAGCCTTGTGCTCATGTACCATGTTTCCCTGAAAATAAGACCTAGCCAGACCTTTAATGCATCAGCTTATTGCATCTTTTGGAGCAAAAATTAACATAAGACATGGTCTTATTTTACTATAATATAAGACCGGGTATAATATAATATAATATAATATAATATAATATAATATAATGTAATATAATACCAGGTCTTATATTAATTTTTGCTCCAAAAGACGCATTAGAGCTGATCATCCAGCTAGGTCTTATTTTCAGGGAAACAGGGTAATTGTTCTATATCTTGACTGCAGTGGTGGATATACAAACCAAATCATGTGATTAAATTGTATAAACACACACACAAATGAATGCAACTTAAACTAATGAAATCTGAATAAGATTGGTGGATTGCATTAATGTCAATATTCTGATCGTAATATTGTTTTGCAAGCTGTTAGTATTGAGGGAAACTGGGTAAACTGTACATGGGTCTCTGTACAACTGCATGTGACTCTACAATTAATTAAAATTTCAACAACCATTCATGATAAAAACTCAGCAAATTGGGAATAGAGAGGAATTTTCTTAATTTGACAAAGAGCACCTACAGAAGACCTACAGCTAACATTACACTTAATAGTGAGAAACTGGATACTTCCTCTCTATGATTAAGAACAAGGCAAGGATGTCTCTCTCTCTACTCCTATTCAACATTGTACTGAAATTCCTACCTAGCGCAGTAAGACAAGAAAGGGAAATAAAAGGTATTATAGATTAGAAAGGAAGAAATACAGCTCTATTCATGGATGACATGGAAATCCCAAAGAACCAACAAAAAAATTTCCTGGAACTGATAAGCGAGTAAAGCAAAGTCGCAGGATACAAAGTTAATATACAAAAGTCAATTGTTTTCCTATATACCAGCAATGAACTATTGGAAATTGAAATTTCAAAAAGCAATTCCATTTATAATAGCATCCAATACATGAAATACTTAAGTATAAGGCTAACAAAATATGTGTAGAACCTATGTGGGGAAAATTAGAAAACAGTGATGAAAAGAAATCAAAGATCTAAATAAATGAAGATACATTCCATATTCATGGATTGGAAGACTCAATATTTGTAAAATGTCAATTCTTCCCAACTTAATCTATAGATTCAATATAATCAAAATAAAACTCCCAGCAAGCTATTTTATAGCTAACAACAAACTGATCCTAAAGTTTACATATAAAGGCAAAGGACCTAGAATAGCCAACACAGTACTGAAGAAAACAAGACAACATGGTATTGATTGAACAATAGACTCATAGATCAATGAAATAGAGTCCAGAAATCAACCCACACAAATATAACCAACTGATCTTTGGCAAAGGGGCAATGGAAAAAAGTTTGATTCAATGGAAAAATGCTAGTCTTTTCAATAAATGCTGATTGAACAAAGAGTGATGGATGTCCACATGCAAAGAAATGAACCTAGACACATACTTTACACCTTATATTAAAAGTAATTAAAACTCAATCATAGATACAAGGTTAAAAAGCAAAACTATGAAATTTCTTGAAGATAACAGGAGAAAATCTGCATGACCTTGGGTGTGATAATGAGTTTTTAAATACAATGCCAATCACGTGATCCAGGAAGAGAAGTTAATAACTTTGACTTTACTAAGATTAAAAATGTCTTCTTGGCCTGCCTGGTGGCTCAGGTGGTTAGAGTTCCATGCTCCTAACTCCGAAGGCTGCCGGTTCGATTCCCACATGGGCCAGTGGGCTCTCAACCACAAGGTTGCCAGTTTAATTCCTCGACTCCTGCAAGGGATGGTGGGCTGCACCCCTGCAACTGAGACTGAAAGGACAACAACTTGAAGCTGAATGGCACCCTCCACAACTAGGATTGAAAGGACAACAACTTGACTTGGAAAAAAAAAAAAAGTCCTGGAAGTACACACTGTTCCCCAATAAAGTCCTGTTCCCCTTCCCCAATAAAATCTTTTTTAAAAAAAGAAGAAGCCAGATCTAAAAGAGTACATACTGTATGGCTTCATTTATAAAAAAATAAAAAATAAATAAAAGTCTTCTTTGCAAAAGGCACTGTTAGAACAATGAAAAGACAAGCCGAAGACTTAGAGAAAGTATTTGCAAAACACATATCTGATAGAGGACTTGTATATAAAGTATGCGAAGAACTATTATAGAACTCAACAATAGGAAAACAAACAACCCAATTAAAAAATGAACAAAAGATCTGAACAGATACCTCACCAAAGAAGATATACAAGTGGTAAATAAGCACATGAAAATATGCTCAATATTATTTATTAGGGAATTGCAAATTACAACAATAATGTGATACCATTACATACCTCTTAGAATGGCTTAATAAACTCCAAAACTAAATAACAACTTCTAGGGAGGATAAGGAGCAGCAGGAACTCTTATTCATTGCTGTTGGAAATACAAAGTGGTAGAACCACATTGGAAAACAGTTTAGCAGTTTCTTATAAAATTAAACATAGTCTTACCATATACAATCCAGCAATTATGCTCCTGATTTTAAAACTGATGACACAACTGAGTAAAGAACTATGGCCACATAAAAGTCTGCATGTGAATGTTTGTAATAGGTTGATTCATAACCTCCAAAAACTGGAAGCCACTCAGATGTCCTTCAACAGGTGAATGACTAAACAAACTGGTATAGCCACGCAGTAGAATATTATACAGCAATGTAAAAGAAACAAGCTGTTCAAGAGATGGATGAATCTTAAATGCATACTGCTAAGTGAAAGAAGCCAACCTGAAAAAAAACCCTAACATATTGTAAGAATCCAATTATTATGTTATACTGGAAAAGGCAAAATTATAGAAATGCTAAACAGATCAGTGGCTGCCAGAGGTTCAGGGTGGGGAAAGTTGAAAAGGTGAAACATATTTCTTTAGAGCAGTGAAACTATTCTGTATGACACTGTAATGGTGAAT
The DNA here is from genome assembly GCF_964194185.1 of Rhinolophus hipposideros. Classification (NCBI taxonomy): domain Eukaryota; kingdom Metazoa; phylum Chordata; class Mammalia; order Chiroptera; family Rhinolophidae; genus Rhinolophus; species Rhinolophus hipposideros. The sequence goes on along the minus strand of NC_138058.1, from coordinate 33,467,503 downwards.
ACAAGACATTAAGCATTTTTCGAAACTCATAGAGCTTTGCATCACAAAAAGTAAATCTTGATGTATGCAAATTTTAAAAAATCATTTAGGCGTTCAGAGATCCCATTATAGAATACAGAATGTGACCAGAGAATATAAGTATATTCCAAGTGTGTGAAACCACCTCACAGAAGGGGGTAAGAAAACAAGGTGCTGACCTAAGTGACTTTGGAAATGAGTTTATAAGACTAAAAGCAAAAGGAATTGTATATGGGTATCATTTCCCATGGGGGTATGGGTTAGCAATTCTGAAACTGCTATATATGTATGATACTGGAATCAAAGAATTAAATAAATGAATGATGGGTGATGGGATCCGGGCTGTTGTTGGAGTGGAAATTTACAGATAAATAAGGGGAAGATGCTAAAATAATTCATGTTGTAATGGTTAACAGTTGGAAATCTCAGTATGAACTCGTGTTTAGCTTAATATAGGTACAAGTGCTTACAGATAGAAATATATATACCCTGTTTCCCCGAAAATAAGACCTATCTGGACAATCGGCTCTAATGTGTCTTTTATATAAGACCCGGTCTTACAGTAAAATAAGACCGGGTCTTATATTAATTTTTGCTCCAAAAGATGCATTAGAGCTGATTGTCTGGCTAGGTCTTATTTTGGGGGAAACATGATATGTGGGTTACTATACATACTTATATATATTTGCTCTGCAAACTGGGAGGGCCTGAAAGAAATGACATCCCAGTAGCAATAATCACACTTTGAGCCCAGCTCTTGGTTTCTGATACCATTCTCCAATAAAAGGAAGCAGATCTTCTTGGAGAAAAGCCTGATTCTAGGAATGGGACAGGAAAGATACAGTTTGAGCTCAGAGCATCTTCTAGTGCCAAGAACTTAAAAAATGCTCAAAAGAAACAAAAACAAAATTCAAAAAACCCTGCAATGATGGTCATGGGCTATAGGGATATAGGAACCAACTGAAAGAGCTCCTAATGGCCAAAGATGGAAGAACTTGGACAACAAAATGAATAAAGTAGTATTGTATTGTTACCCTAAGTATAAAATAAATATTCATGAGTCCATACTGACATAAATAAATGATTGACTAAATAAATAATTGGGGAAATTAGATATATCTGCGCTGCAGTAAAGTTGCAAATAATTGATAGAGATATTCTGCCTGTAAGAGGGTGGAACATAATTCCCCACTCCTTAAATGTGAGCTGTGCATGGTGACTTTCTTCCAAATAGTACAGTATGGAAAGGGAGGGGGAAAAAAGTATGTTTACAGTAGAGAAACCTGACAAACACTGTCTCAGCCAGGTAATCAAGGGTAACATCAGCAATGAAAAGTCATTTTGATGGTATGTTCCTTTGATATGATATGATGAGGATGGCACTTTACCTCTCTGGTCTTCCTTCCCAAAACACATCACCTCAGTATAACCATGAGGGAAACATCAAATAGCAGTTGGAAGACATTCTACAAAATACCGGACCAGGACTCCTCAAAACACTCAAGAGTCATCAAAAAAACAAGGAACATCTGAGAAACAGTCACAGCTAAGAGGAGCCTAAGGAGATATAACTACTAAACATTATATGTATCCTGGATGGAATCCTGATACAGAAAAGATACAATGGGGAAAACCGAGGGAATCTCAAGTATGGACTTTAGTTAATAAGACTGTATCAAGATTGGTCCGTTAATTGTGTGAAATGCACCATACTAATGCGAAATGCTAATGATAGGGTAACAGGATGTGGTATATATGAGCATTCTCTGTACTATCATCCCAATAATTCTGTAAATTGAAAACTGTTCTAAAAACAAAATTTTATTTTAAAATAAAGGGAATGTGTGTGGTCCCTCCACAGCCATGGAGAGGGTCCCAGTGCACCTGCACCCAGAATGGGGGCACCATGGCGCCTTGGCCTTTCCCTCAATTTTTTCCTCTCTAACCCACCCCTTACCCCCCGCCCCACATCACTTGTGCAGAGGACTCAGTGCTGAGATTGTCTAAAGCTGGGAAAATGGTAGAATATTCACCTTCATCATTGCCAGAAAGGGTGATTTATGGCTTTGTTCTTAAGCTCCCAGTTTGGCTTCTCACTATTATCTCCTGTGGGCTTTTATTCCTGAATCTTGACTAAATTCTTTACGCCTAAACTTTTGGCCTCAAAAATATTGGGCAGTAGATTAAGTTCTATTTATATTGTAAATGTTCTTAAACATTAGTTATTAATGGACAGAATAAATAAAGTACTGCATTACCAAAAAATAAATAAATGAAAGGAATGAACTATTGGAACATACAACAACTCAGATGGATCTCAAGGGAATTACACGGAGTGAAAAAAGCCAAACTCAAAAGGTTACATTTATATAACACATAACAATTTACATTGAAGTTTTGAAAGAAAATGATAGAGAGGGAGAACAGATTAGTGGTTGCTAGGGTTTAGGGATGAAAGGAGAAGGGAGGACACACATGCAAACAGGTAGCAGGAAGGATCTGTGTGATGATGAAATAGTTCTGTATCTTGACTGCAGTGGTGGTTACACAAATGTACACATGTGTTAAAATTGCATAGAACTACACACATACACACACATGAGTGCACGTAAAACTGGTGAAATTGGAATAAGCTTTGTGGAGTATACTAATGTCATTTTCCTGGTTGTGATATGGTACTATAGTTATGCAAGATGTTACCATTGGGAGAAACGAGTAAAGGTAAATGGAATCTTTCATTACATTTTTAAAGGCATTAGCTTTTGCTTTTATTCATTTTTTCTTATTGACATATAATTCATATACCCTAAAATTCACCCTTGAAAGCATACAATTCAGTGGTTTTTAGTATAGTCACAGTTATGCAACTATCACCACCAATTTCAGAACACTTTAACACCCCCCGCCCCCAAAGAAACACCATATGCGTTAGTAATCAGTCCCCATTCTTCCTTCCCCTGTACTCTGTAAACTACTAACCTACTTTCTGTCTGTAGATTTGCCCATTCTGGATATTTCAAATAAGCAGAATCATACAATATTTGTTCTTTTGTGACTGGTTTCTTTCACTTAGCATGATTTCAAGATTCATCCATATTGTAGTGTGTATCAGTGCTTCATTCCTTTCTGTGGTTGAGTAATATTCCATTACATAGATATGCCATATTTTGTTCATTCATTCATTAATTGATGGAGAGATATCTAGATTGTTTCCACATTTTGACTATTATGAATAATGCTGCTATGAACATTTATGTACAAGTTTTTTTTGAACATCCGCTTTCAATTTTCTTCACTATATATACTTATGAGTGGAATTGTTGGGTCATTTGGTAACACTATGTTTAAAACACTATGTTTTTGAAGGATTGACACAATTTTCCAGGGTACTGTACCATTTTACATCCCCACCATCAGTGCACAAAAGTTGTGATTTTCCTCACTAACGCATTTTATTGTCTGTCTTTTTTATTATAGCCATCTAAGTGGGTGTGAGGTGATATCTCATTGTGGTTTTGATTTTTTATTTCTTATTGACTCATTTTCAATAGCTTTTGTCTTTCTAGGATTTTTTTCTATTTCATCTGTGTCATTTAATTTGTTGGAATACAATTGTTCATCGTTTTCCCTTATAGTCTTTTTTATTTTTGTGAGGGTGATAGTAATTTAAGTAGTCTTTTCTCCTTTTATCTTCATTAGTCTAGCTAAAAGCTTGTCAATTTTGTTGATCTTTTCAAAGAATCTACTTTTGGTTTTATTGATTGTCTGTTCTCTGTTTCATGTATCTCCTCTCTAATCTCCCCTCTCCCCTCCTTCCTTCCGTTTGCTTTGGATTTAGTTTGCTCTTCTTTTTGTAGTTACTTCAGGTAAAAAGTTAGGTTATTAATTTAAGATTTTTCTTCTTTTAAAATATAAGCATTTATAGCTTCTCTATTTTGTTTGTTTGTTTGTTTTTGCAACTTCACGTGAATCTATAATTATTTCAAAACAAACTTTAAAAGAAAGTATGTGCCAGGGGAGCTGTGTGTGTCTGTGACTCAGCCATTGCACCTACCCTCAAGGAGCTTAGTCTACTGGAGAAAGATACAAATAGAGTGATTAGGGAGATGCCTGCTGCAGAGATGAGGGAAAACACTGAAGGATGTCCAAGAAAACCATGAAGGCACAACTGAGGGCTTGTATGAATGGAAGAGTGATGCTTTCATTATGGGAGCTCCATACTCAGAGAGGCCAGTCCCTGAGGATGCTGCCCCTTGTTTCTCAGATCTTTAAGGACCACAGCTGAAGCAAGCCATTTGGGACATGGATGGAACCACACTCTGACTAAGGCTAATGTTCTTACCTGAGGGCTTTTCTCTGCTGCTCAAAATGCTCAAAGATATGCCCCCATCTCCTACCAAGTCACTCAAAATGTTTAAAATGTGCACATTGACTTCTTTCATAAAAGATAGCAAGAATGATGCCAAACAGGAAGGACAGCCTAAAACAATTTGTTGGGGTTGCTAATACTGAAAACATTACTTTTAACTTTAATTTTTAAATAATGTCAAACTCACCAAAAAAAATTACAAGAACAGTATAATGAATTCCCATATACCCTTTACCCAACACTGCCAAGCATTAACAACTTGCATTGGGTTTCCAACTCTTCATTAATTTTTTAAAAATTTTTTAATTACAGTTAACATCAAATATTATATTAGATTCAAGTAACAGCACAGTGGTTAGACATTTATATAACTTACAAAGTGATCCCCTCGGTTAAGTCTAGTATCCACCTGGCACCATACATATTACAATATTATTGACTGTGCTGTACTTTACATCCCCATGACTATTTTGTAACTGCTAATCTGTACTTCTTAATTGATTCAGCTGTTCTACCCAGTCCCCTAACCGCCCTCCCATCTGGCAGCCATCAATTTGTTCTCTGTATCTTTGCATTTGTTTCTGTTTTGATTGTTCTTTCATTTTGTTTTGTAGATTCCACATGTAAGTGAAATCATATCGTATTTGTCTTTCTCTGTCTGACTTATTTCGCTTAGCATAATACCATCCAGATCCACACATACTGTTGCAAATGGTAAGATTTCATTTTTTATGGTCGACTAATATTCCCTTTCATACATGTACCACATCTTCTTTATTCAATCATCTATTGATGGACATTTCGGTTGTTTCCATGTCTTGGCTATTGTATATGAAATGTCCTACGTTGTCTCGTTATATCTATTTTGTCTGACATAAATATTGCTGCCCCAACTTTTTTTTCATTTCCATTTGCATGAATCATCTTTTTCCACCCCTATACTTTCAATCTGTGTGTGTCTTTTGATCTGAAGTGGGTCTCTTGTAGGCAGCATATGTATGGATCTTGTTTTCCTACCCATTCAACCACCCTATGTCTTTTGATTGGAGCATTTAATCCATTTACATTTGAAGTAATTATTGATAGGCATGTAATTATTGCCACTGTATTATTCATATTTTTTATCTTTTTTTTTCCTTTTTTTCTTTTTGTCTTCTTAAAGAAGTCCCTTTAATATTTCTTATAATACTGCTTTGGTGGTAATGTACTCCTTTAACTTTTTTCTTGTCTGGGAAGATCTTTATCTCTCCTTCAATTCTAAATGATAGCCTTGCTGGGTAGAGTAATCTATGTTGTAGGTCCTTGCTTTTCATCACTTTGAATAGTTCGTGCCAGTCCCTTCTGGCCTACAAAGTTTCTGTTGAGAAATCAGCTGACAGTCTTATAGAAGGTCTCTTGTACATAACTGCTTCTCTCTTGCTACTTTTAATATTCTCTCTTTGTCTTTAAACATTGGCATTTTAATTATGATATATCTTGGTGTGGGCCTCTTTGGGTTCATACTATTTGAGACTTTCTGTGCTTCCTCTGCTTGTATGTCTATTTCCTTCATCAGATGAGGGAAGTTGTATGTCATTATTTCTTCAAATAGGTTTTCAATCCCTTGCTCTCTCTTCTCCTTCTGGTACCCCTATGACATGAATGTTGTTACATTTGATGTTGACTCAGAGGCCCCTTAAACTATTCTCATTTTTTAAAATTCTTTTGTTCTTTTTGTTGTTCTGAGTGGGTGTTTTTAACTACCTTGTATTCCAAATCGCTGATTCAATTCTCTGCTTCATCTAATCTGCTTTTGATTTCGTCTAATGTATTCTTTATTTCCATGTATTCTTCATTTCTGGTTCCTTTTTATGGTTTCTGTCTTTTTGTGTAAGTTTTCACTGAGTTTATCTATTCTTCCCCTAAGTTAATTGACATCCTTATAACCAGTGTTTTGAATTCTATATGTGGTAGATTGCTTGTCTCCATTTTGTTTAGTTCTTTTTCTGGAGTTTTGTCCTTCTCTTTCATTTGGGACATGTTTCTTTGTTTCCTCATTTTGGCTGCCTCCCTGTGTTTGTTTCTTTATATTAGGTAAGTGTGGGGACAGAGCCAGGAGTGTGGTTTCCAGGCTCTCGGCCTCATGTGGAAAGGTGCTCAGTCGGGTAGTAAATGGCCATCAACTGTGATTCGCTGGCCGTCAGCTGTAACCAGTGAGCCATTGGCTACTAATATACCGGCTGTGGCTATGCTAGTAGCAAATGGGGGCTAGCAAGAAGATAGTGGCTGAGCTAGCAAGAGCGGATTGCAGTTAGCACGGTGGAGTGTGGATTGCGGATCAGTTTAGCTCCTGCTTCCTGTGTCTCCAACCCAGCCACCAGCAAGAGTATAGTGGTGTGACTCCCCTATCTATGGCTCCGTGGGTGTTCCTTTTTGGCCTCACCATGTCCTGCGTTCTTATGTGGGGAGCAGGAGCTGAGACCCCGCAGGAGACCCTGCGTGACAGTAAGGCTGTCATGTTTTCCAGTCTTCATAGGGTGTCCTTATTTAGTAGGTGTTCTGGGGGGCCCAGTGGTGCAAACTCCCTTGTCACCTGAGCCAGGTGCTGTAGGCGTGTCCCTTGTGTATGCTGTGTGTGCCCTCCTGTTGTAGTTGAGCCTTGATTGCTGTTGGCACATCACTGGGTAGGATTGACCCTCAGGCTGACTGGCAGCGAGGCCTAGTCATGACTATAGCAGACGAGCTGTTGTGTGGGGGCTGACCCCATGGTACCAGATTCACTTTAGCATGGCTCTGGTGCCTGCCAAGTCCACCCTTTGGGTGTGTTGTATGTGGAGTTAATTGGCTGGTGCTCTGGTGTGGTCTGAAGCTGGCTACTGGGTGTGTTGGTTCTATGGCCTCTTGTCAGGGGCTGTGGTGCAGACCAAGGTCAGCTACTGCCAGTGTCTGGCCTGGGGCCACCTGGTAGGGCCACAAAGAGATATATAATTGGTAGCTGCCTGTGCTGGATTTGTGGGCACCTGGAAGTGGTTATGGTGTGAACCAAGGCCAGCTGCCACTAGTTTGAGGGCTGCTTGGCAAGAAGTACAGGACACACTGAGGCTAGCTGCTGCATGTTTGGGGATTGTGGACCTTCGAGATATTTCAGGAAAGTCCACAGCATAAGCCATGGCAAGCAGTGTGAGGAACAGCCGCTGAAAGAGGTTAAGATTGGTGTGTGGGTTGGGTATGGTAGGGTCTCAGGGAATCACCAGGGTGGGGCAAGTAGTGTTAGCCAAGTTGATGGAGACTCAGATATGCCACCCACCTGTGCCTGCTGGCTGTGTTGGGGGAGGGATCAACAAAAGAAAAATGGTGCCTGCCAGTACTTTAGTTCCTGAGAGAGGTGCCCTCCAGCCCCTGCCTCAAAGCCAAACAATTCAGTTCCTCTCCATATGTCCCTAGAGATTTTTGAGCTGCTGTCCTTTCACCAGAGCTTACGGCCAGTGTTTGTGAATGAGTGAGTCTTTACACGGGCCCTTTAGGAGGATACCTTAGGTCTACAGCAGCCCTCTGTCTCACCTGGACACAATCCCTGCTGATTTTCACAGCCAGATGTTTGGGGATTCCTCTTCTCACCACTGGTGTTCTGGGGTTGGGAGTCTGGTATGAGGCTTGCTTCTCAGGGGACACCTCTGTAGCCGAGATATCCTTCCTGATTCATAACCATCACATATGGGAGTGGGACCAGCCAATTTTGTGTCTTTGCCCCTCCTACCAGTCTTGCTATGGCTTCTTCTTTATATTCTTAGTTATAGGAGCTCTGTTTAGCTCGTCTTCAGGTAGTTCTCAAAGGTGGTCATATAATTTAGTTGTAGTTTTGATGTGGTCATGGGAGCACAGCATTCACCTACTCTGCCATCTTGACCAGAAGTCTAATGTTCACTTTTTTAAATTTTAACTAGGTAACACATTCCTTTAGTTTATAAAGCAAAATAATATAAAGAGGTACACAGGTGAAAAAATCTTGTCATCGCATTTGCCCTGTCTACTCCATCACTCTCACCCTTCACCAACACTCACAGGTGGCCATCTGCATTTTTCTTTATGCAAACACAAACAAAATATCTTCATCCCTTCCCTCTTCTCCTCCCCCCTCACCAGTCAAAAGCTAGCAGCCTATGCTTACTGTTCTGGACCTTGCATGTATCATTTATCAATAGAGCTTAGAAAGATTTCCAAATCACAACATAGTTATGTTTTTTTAAAAAAAGACATCAAGTATTTACCCCACCTCAGCCCCACCACGCTCTGGCATCACCTCGGTCATTGTTCATGCTTTCACTCTTTCCTGTCTAACCTCAATTGTTCGAATCTCAAATTTCCCAAACATAGCTCATTCTCTGTGCTAAGAAGCTCAGGGGTTATATAGACCCCAGACAATATGACTAGACAAAGCCACCAACCCCCTGTGCTATCGGGACCACAGGGACACATTCAGAAGCAACAGCAACAGTGTAATGATTGCCTTAGCATGAGTGATACACCAAAGAGATCACTTGGGCCAAGGAGAAGAGATGATCTGGAACAAGGCCTTGTTGCCAAGCAACCTCAGAGGGGATGAAATTAACGCAGTCTGTTTTTCATGTAACTGCATCTCAAATGAAAGCTGAGGCTGGTGTTGATCCCATGCAAAATTAATAATTACCACATGATTCTTTCTTTTAGATGCCTGCTGCCCAAAGACTGGGAGCTAAAGACACCAGTATATCCTTTTTAAATAGGATGAGGGAGGTGGGGGGAAAAGAGAACAAATAAACTCCGATCCTGTGTTTTTCCATTTGAGTTTTAGGTAGGAAACGAGGCATTTCTATCTCACACTGCTGTTGAATCTGCCCAGTGGGAGGCCTGCTTTAAAAGCAGATCCCAAGTAGACAAGATAATATGCACCAAAGAGCTAAGGGAGGATATTTTTCTGAGAGGTAAGAAACAGCTTTTAAGACCCTTTTAGTCTCCTTTTTAGAAAATTTAAAAGGTGCTTTTCACCATTAGTGTGTTCAGAGAGGGTAAATTGTCATAAAAATAAAAATAGCCCTACTGCTTCCACCCACTCTCGCTAACTTTATACTAAAGGCTGAAAGAGGAGCACAGCTTGATATGTTCAGTAACCCCTATTTTTTGAGAGCTTATCAATATTTAAAAGACAAAAATGACATAGAAAAGAAGATTCCACTCTGTTTCTGCTGTGTTAATTTGGGTAAGTTAACTGTGTGATTAGAACAAAGCAATGGCCTGCTCACCAAGGGAACCTTTTTGATTATTTTGTGGTTGTGCAATAAAATGTAACTCAAAACAAAGCATTTTTAGCCAGAGAAACTAATTTTATCTGAGAAAGAAAACTTTCTTGCCTAATGAAAGGTTGGACCTAGACTTCATTCTGGGGAAGGTAGCTACCAAGAAGCCTTCCTCACTTAGTGTTTATGCAGTGTATTTACTGGCATTGAGGTGGGACACTCGCTTGCTCCCCTTCTGCCACCCCACCTCACACTAGGTCAGTTTGAGCAAATGTCCTCCTGGCCAACTTGCCTCTGGGAAGCAATGAGTGTTTGCTGATAGAGCTGAGCCGGATGTACCAGTAAGAATGAAAACCAGACATCAAAGAGTGCACACTTGAGTTTTGGAGCCTCTATCAGTCAGGGTCTCAGCAGGAAGCAGATGGTACATTCACACTGGGTGCTCTGAGGAGAGTTTAATAAAGGAATTATTTACAAAGGTTGATGGGGAAAGTCCAAAGGGTGTTGCCTTGGGCTGGTAACATTGGGTTGGGATTTATTATCATGTCTGAGACTGAAGTGAGGGAATCAGGAGGCAGAGGGATGATATGCAGAGGGCTGCCTTACGAGAATGTAGTCTTCAGTAGAGGTGAGAATGTTCTATATCACTTGCCTCCTTCCCTCTGATCTCTGGCTAGGGTTCCCCATTTCACTGAACCCCACTGGAAGTCAGAGGACAAGGAGACCCTTGAATATAGTAACTATAAGTCAGCCTCCCAGGGCATGTAGCAGCAGGTGAGAGATCGTGACACATGGAAGATAGCCAACGCTACACCTCAGTGAGTCTTCCTGGTTCCCAGTCCACTCAGTCATTTATTCAACCAACACTTATCAACCACCAACTTGGTGCAGAAACTGAGCTAGGAAATACAGTAGGAAACAGTCTCCTGGAGATTACAATCCCCGTGGCCATGTCAGGCCTGGGCAAGCTGCAAACTACATCCAGACCGAAGATTTAAGATCACAAACCCTTCAACTCGTACCATGGCTATCATATGACTTCTCTTATTCCTCTTGTCTCTTGGGTAGGAATAGAGAGTCTCTTATTACCATAAGTGGTAGTGACAGGTGTGTGCATGTATAGGTGTGTGTGTTAAGACAAGGGTATTAAAGGGTACAGAGAAATCCAGAAAAAGGAAAACAGCTGGGCCTCAGAAAAGGCAGGAGAGTGGTAAAGCCTGATCACAGGAGCTTCTCTCCACGGCATGGCCTTTTAAGGACCCAGCTCCTACCCACACATCTGCCCTCTGCCTCCTCCACATGCATGCAGCTTGTAGCTCCCATTCTCATAGGTTTGGCTCAGCTCATCTTTCCATGCCAGCCCACTCGAGGCCACTGCCTAGCTTATGGGGGGTGGCTCTTGGACTAGCTCCCTGGTCCTGACCCAATCAGCGGCCATTCCTAGACATGGAGCAGCTTGGGGCTCTATGTCTGAGCAGGGAGCTGTAGGTGGGGCAAGTTCCCTCTTTATAGGAGACATTGGTGTGGCAGAGCCCATGGCTGACATGCCCAGGGCCCCTGGGCTACTAGGTGATAAGCTCCTAGAGTACAAGAACCGGGGTCATCGCTTTTCCAGGAGCACATACCCATGTTTCTTTTAAGTCAGCCACTCAGTTGATATCTACTGAATTAGAGAGGGCAAAATAACCCCTAAGTTATAATTAGAGACCTCAACCATATCCGTTCTTGGGGATCTTTTAAAGCACCAAGACATTTGACATTTGTTGAGAAGGACATTGTTGATCCACAGGCAGAGAAGCCAACCTGTGTTGGGCTGATGAGGAGACATGCTGGCAAAGCGTGCATCCTGTTGGGAACAATGGCTCCCTTTTTCCTGAAATGCCTGCCAGCTGTGTGTGACTTAGCCAGGGCTAGGCTCAGTTCCCTGCACTTAGGAATCTCTCACAGTAGCAGGAGAGCAAGCGAGGCACTGCCTTTCTGCTAAGGTAACCCTCTAGTTCCATTTCAGTGATAGGAGCTTATTGACAGCGTACAGAGACCGACACCATCGATTCTTTCCAGGGCAAAGCTGGCCTTTCTGATGGTGAGCATAGGATTCCGTGCTGTGTATCCCAGAGATGTTTTCTTCCTGGGTGACTATGAGGGATAGAATTCCTTTGGCTGAAAACTGGGGGTATGAGCCATAGTAAAAGCTGCTGGCAGAAATGTTGGTGGGCTCTCCTACACCTTTTACCTAAACCTCTGAGGCAGAAAACCACTGTTTCCCCTGCAGGGACAGCTGGCACTTTCAACACGGTACAGCTTTCCAGGCCAATTTCTCAAATCCTTGGGAGACTCATTCATCCAGGGACTCAGCTGGACAACAACTTGCAGGTTATTCATGAACAGCAGGGTTTTAACCTGTAGGGCAAGGGAAGGTTTCAATTAGTTTCATCTGAGAAGTTTCCAAGGACTTTCCAGCTGTTTTGGAATGTTGTGTTCCAAGCTGTAGGGGTTAAAACTTCCCCTTCCTGGAGAAAATGGTTCTGCTAAAGTCACATGGCTTCACCCATTCTGCAGTGTCCATTTTCTCTGCATTTCCTTCCTTTAACTGATCTCCCATCCCACCAAGTCAAGAAAAATGCATTTATTGTCTTCCTCACTCACGTTGCTGCCTTGCATAGAAGTCTACCTATAAACCAAACCAGCAGCTTACAAACCAAACCAAAAGAGAACAAGAATGAAGGGGAAGTAGGTTAGCCTCCCTTGAGTCCTCTCTGGTTTTTATCTGGCACAATCTGATTCTAAGTGGTTGCTGGTCACATTGGCAAAAAGCCTGATTCACTTTAACTCATCCTCCCCAACCGCCCACTCTCTTATTTTTTTAAAAAAGAAAAACAATTAATGTTTTTCTGATTATTAAAATAATAAATACCATTTGGAAAAGAGAATGCACTCTTTCCACCCCCAATACATTTTTAAAATTATTTTCCAGGGTAAATTTCCGAAGCCATGCTTGGCTCTTCCCTCGCAGGGGTTTCCAGAAGAGGTAGATGAGTAAACCCCTCCATCTGTGACCCTTGAGTCCATCGTGGTACCTGTTGTCCATGGAGAGTGCTTTGGGCCCGGGGCTGTGATTTCATGCAGATGATCACAGCTGCCTAGATGTTCATTTTAACTAGATTTTACTGATAAAAGTGTAGAGGGACAGCTAGGAGATGGGGCAAGGGACCCAGTAGTGAGATTTTCTGTTTATAATGGAATAGCATTGGACTGAGGCCTGAGCCCTCAGTTTGAGACCAGGCTTTGTCAGTAACTAGCTGTCACCTTACAAGAGTCTCTCAGCCTCCCTGAGCATTCATCGTTTGTGAAATATTATTTGATTTGATTATATCTAAGTTTCTATAACTTGCCCCAAGCAATCGTTTAAGAACAAAATGTTTACTTCCTCTGTCCACCATGGTTCTTACCCTTTTTACCTCAATGACCTACCCATTTTACTGTTTCTCATTACCCAGCCCTATGGCTCTTCCACATAGTCAGGAGTGAAATGTTCCTCTTTACAACTGTTCATGCTGGTGAGCAAACTCGGTTCACTTCGTAGACGTTTTCTTTCTCTGTGCTCTTTCTGTTGTCTTTTCAGTTTTTCATCCCAAATGAGAGCCTCACAAAAGTAGTTTTGCTTCTCTGATCAATCACTTTAACTGACATGTTCAATTAATTAAGTTTTCATGAACAAAGTGCTGCTCAACACCGGTAAAAAGATAAAGTAGGTTTAAGACATGTTCTCAGCCTTCTAGGAGATCCAGCCCTCAGGGGCTGCAAATCCTAGTTGCCTTCTGGTCTACCGCTGACCTCTATGCAGCTAACACCAATAACTACCCCTCTGTGCTAAAATATTCTCATCTCTGGGCTGCTGCGTCTCCAGACCTTGTTTTCCTCCTTCCTCTCTCACTTCTTCCTGGCTTCCTTTCGCTGGTTCCTCCCTTGGGTCCATTCACTAAATTTGGTCCTTAGGGGCTACATTCTAGGCCCTCATCTGCTCTCATTCTCGTTTCATTCCCTGGATCACTTCAACCATTCCCATGACTTCAGTTACCATCGATATGCTGATACTTCCCCCAAATCTATATCTTCATTCAGATATATTAATGTGTCTGGAGCAACACACATGATCACATTAAAATACTTGTAGTGAAATATGAGTTACATAAAAACTGTAACTACCCTCTCATAACTTCCGGTTAGATTTTGCTGCCATATTAGTTTCAGTGCCTCCTTATGAAAATGCTTTGATTTTTCAGAGCTGCAGAATTGCAGAGAAGATTATGGACCTGTATAAGGAGGGGTGGCCTTCGTTAGTCCAGAGAGGGGAAAAAGGATAAAGAAAACTGTCCAGCATTTCCCTTTTTGCAAATTGATAGATATCCACAACACTTGAGGCCTCTACTGCTAGAATGAGTAGTGACCAAACTCTTGTAAACAGTTTTTCTTGTTTGAAAATAAGAATAATGTAATAAAGTTCTACCACTGGCTCCCCATTATAATACTGGCAATATCAGATTCAGGCATCTCATTCTGCCTAGAATTTCTCACTTAACTGAAATACTTGGGGTTTCTGTAACTTCCTGAATATACACACAAACATTCATATGTATGACTTTAATTCTTGGGTATTTAACTAGATATATAACAATGAACAAAGTAAACTCCCCAGCCCCTTTCAAGGATGACTAGTTTCATACCCTAGCATAACACTTCCTATGAGTTGACTATGTAGCAAAATTAGTAACAGTGCCAGAGAATGTTCAAGGGGTTGGGGGTCTGGGGACAACGCAGCATGGAGAGGCTGGATAAAATGTTGTTTTAGTATTTTCAGTGAGACAGAGAAAAAAATTCATGCAAATATCTCTATCTCCCCCACCCCCCTTTTGTTTTATAAAAGCCTTTCTTTGTGTCCAAATCTCAATTTTGGGTAAGACCCTTGTTGACTATGTCTGTTCAAATCCTAGATAAAGGCTTATTTGTCTGACCTGTCATATCCATAATTGCTTTAACTGCTCGTTTTGATTTCCTATTATATAGACTGTGCTAGGAAGCTTGGCAGGAAGCACACTATGGAAATGTGGAAACAGCTTAATGTGTGTAATTTGAGAAGTTCAGCAGATGCCAGGGCTTAGCAGGCTCCGGGTTTGGTCAAGACTAATCCTGTGGATTTTCATTCTTGTGGGCATCATGCCCCGTAAGTCTGAGGGCTTGGGTTCCACCCAAACTCAGTCCACACAGCCATCTCTTAGTTGTTCCACTCCTAAAAACCAGGATAGTAGCTGATACTTGGAGGCTCCTCGTCAATTCTTCCTAAGGAAGGAGAAGGGCAGTGAGATTATTGGGGTCCAGAGATGGTGTTGGTAAAGGCTGACATGTTTTCTTTGAACATGAGTGTGGACTCCAAGTTGGTTTCTAGGAGACCTGAATTGCCCTAGGGACTGCCCATGCAATGTCTATCACCCCTGTAGTGGATGACATGTCATGGTACCCAAAGCCCCCTCTGAGAATGAAGTACTCATTTGCACATCTCCTTTGTTGACAGCAGTAACTGTCAGCTGAGTCCCTCTTTGAGATTTTTCTGCTGAAAAGAGCCACCTTGCCGACGGTCATGCTCCCTTCCCAAGGACAGCCCACATCTAAGGCCTGGTTGATGCAAGAGTAAAAAGGCTCGGTTCTCACACAATTTAGGACGACTCTGAGCCATCTTAGCACCGGAGCTCCCTGGAAGATCAGCTAAGGCATTGCAGTTCAACTTCTCTCCTTCCATTCCTGCTTATTTCACTTCCCTTGGGTGTTGATATTGAGTATACCCCCCAATAAAATTCCTACATGCAAACCTCTGTCTCAGGGCTGGGGAAGCCCTACCTGCAACACTCCCTTTGTTCTGGTTGGTACTGCACTGCGTTTGTGAGTGCAGACACATCACTTCTTCATGTGATGACTCAGGAGCAAACCATAATTGCCAAGGCTAGTCGGGTGGTCCCATTTATTTAGCCAATGATTGGTTTAGGAAGAAGGATCATGTGATTCCATCCCAGCCAATAAGATGGGAAGGGAAATCTGGCAGGGAACTGTTGGAAAGATTTCCTGAATTGTAAAGAGACAAGGGGAAAAAAGAGTCCTTTTTCTCTTGATGTTGGCACCAAATGAGATGCTTAAAATAGCTGTGGAAAGGAACAGAGGTGGGAAGAAGATGGAACCAAGAGAATAGCAGAGAAATCAAACTGAAGCAGAGCCCAATGATCTTTTTATCATCTACAATAAGTTTCCTTTGACAGCACAGAAGGGATTTGTCACACAAGTATTTAATGATGGAGTTAGATCTACAATCTGATTTTTGTTTCAGTGCCAACTTCCCATTTCATTTTCTCATCCTTTGGGGGTCTGTGCTTTTGGAAATGTTTATTAGAATTTTCTTCTTGAAAGTTTCCTGGTGACCCAAACTCTCTTTTTTCTTTTTTTTTTTTGACTTTTGATGATCATTAATTTGACTCTGGTTGATCAATTAAACTTTGCTTTCATTTTCTGTGACATTATGGGCGTGAAGTTTATAGAGTTAATATTATGCAATAATGTGTATATGCAGCTGGGGGTGGAGGGAGCGTCACTCCGAAAGGATGCTGACTCTGGAAAACCATGTTCTGGGATGGCTTTAGATGAGAAAAGAAGGAAATGGTCATGAAAAGGCTTTCAAATTGTAGAAGAACAAGGGCTTGAACCTAATGTTTGGCCGAGAATAGGATATTCATTTTTAGAAAACTGCATCCTCTTGTATCTGTAGTTTATTTTGAGATGTCAGTTCATAGCTGCCCCAGAGTTTGGTGCTGGAGAAATTGCCTGGCGTGGTAGTAGGACTGATTGTAGGAATCCTCCTTCTTTCTTCCACCCATCAATATTCCCCTGTCTAAATATTGTTCCTTCGTGGGTTTTGTTTGTTTTGTTTTGTTTTTGGCTAGTTGAGATCTAATTTATAAACAATAAAATGCACAAATCCAAAGTCTACAGTGTGGTAAGTTTTGACATTGGTATGCTCTAATGTAGCTATCATTCCAGTCAACAGATGGAATATTTCTCTCATCTCAGAAAGCTCCCTCATGCCTCTTTTTAGTTAATTCTCTCCTTATCCTCAAGGCAACTAACGTTTTGATTTCTATCACCAAAGACTAGTTTTTACCTGTTTTTGAACTTTGTGTATATTCTTTTGTGTCTGACTTCTTTCACTGAACATGTTTTGAGATTCATCCATGTTGTTACGTATATCCTGCTTCCCTTTGAAGACTATCATGGGATACATTGCTCTCTATTTTAGCTGACTGTCATGTTTAATGAGGAGGCCCTGCTCCTCCTGGTGATGGTTTTACTGTGCGATAACTTGCTATCATGCAGGGTGTCAGGCGGGGTCTCTGCTCCCGCTCCTCACATAAGAATGCAGGACATGGTGAGGCCAAAAAGGAGCCATAGATAGGGTAGTCACACCACTATAGTCTCGCTGGTGGCTGGGTTGGAGACACAGGAAGCAGGAGCCACACCATCCGCAACCTGCTGTCCACTTCTCTGCAATCTGCAACCCTCAATCCGCTGTGCTAATTGCAGTCCGTGCTTGCCAGCCACCATCTGCTTGCTAGCCCCGATTTTCTGTTAGTGTAGCCACAGCAGCTATATTAGTGGACAATGGCTCACTGGTTACAGCTGACAGCCAACTAGCCACAGCTGATGGCCATCCAATCACAGTTGATGGCCATTTACTACCCGAGTGAGCACCTTTCCACATGAGGCCGAGAGCCTAGAAACTGCACTCGTGGCTGTGTCCCCACACTTGCCAAGTAAGTGTCCTGAGTCACTGGGTTCTAAAGACCAAGCAGGTGGTTCTGAACTCTTAGGGACAATTGATCTTTCTATTTTACATGATAATGATGATGATATCTGAACTCTATAAAATGAGGATAGAAGAGCAATTCCTCCCACGGGCTCCCTGAACAAATGCTAATAATCCCCAGGATTCTATGCCAAGATATCACCTGTACTTCATCCTAGTGAGGACTTTGTCCCACTACCAAGGCCAAAAGAGAAACAAACATTAATTAAGCACCAAGTGTCTCCAGATACTTGGTCATAAATGACCTCATGTCACCTTCTTAGGAGCTCTTTGAGATAGGAGGTACTATACCCATGAGGATACATAGGACTTGTTCTCAGAATGAGATTCAAACTTGGGTTTGTAGACTTTCATACCATAACTTTTCACCAGTAGCAGTCAAGACTTAGGCCCCTGTGTCTACCTGAGATGGTGCATGCATATCTCCAGGTGACTGTTAGACCTCACAGTTATAGCCATGACTGGATTCCTGCAGGGCTAGAGAAGACTCAGAGCTAGACAGGACTCAGAACTAGAGGTACTTCCTTTGTCAGTAAGATCCAAATAGAGTTGGCAAATAAATCTTCATTTTTCAGAAATGTTCTGTTCTCCTTAACCAGGCACCTTTGACCTTTAGTAAAGACCAGCAGGTCTTTATAATGCCCCTTGGAAATCACTATTTTGTAACAGTTGTGTTACAAAAAAAACCAACTGAGATGGTTTCCAGACCCAGGGAAGCTTTGCAAAGGATGATGCCAGCAAAGAGGCCTTAGGTTCTCTAATAGGCTTACGCCCTGATAATCATGTTAATGGCGCTGTCTCATGCTTTATGCTGTAATTATGGGCCTCTCCCCTTGAGTGTGATTTGGCAGTTTGATAATAATTATGAGTATGATTTTGTGTTTCTTCTTAATGAAAGTTCCATTCCCAAAACAATATGATGGCCCTAATAGAGATGACTATTCATGTCCCTTCAAATTGCTGACCTTATATACCATTACAGTGTCGTATGCAGGCTGGACTTTATTAACTTGGGAATTCTGAGTTCTTCCAGCATCAGGACTCTATGGGATATAGAGCAGATCCCCTGGGAATCATGACATTGGTTTCTAGTATCATATGTTAATAAGGTTTTATGTTTTTCTGCTATTGCAAAGTCAGAATAATCTTGAAAGAGTTGGCTTTAGTTAATTTTTAACCTGTAACTTAATTGTCCAACATTCAAGATATTATCTCTAGTATCAGGTGTTTGATCTGCAGAAAGCTACTTTTGGTTGGGGCCTTCTTTTTCTCATTTGCAAGTTCTAAGGAATTTAGACTGGAATTCTAAGAATTCCAGGGCCAAGTTTCCACACTTACCATTAGTAATTAATATTTTAGCCATTGACAGAGGTGGCTGCTGTTTTCCTGGCCCCACCTGGGACTGATTAACAGATTAGCAAAACACTGCTATCCTTCTGGAACAACGTAAGTTCATGGCATATATGAGATTTGGGGATTTGTGCTGCTGGTGCTACCCATGTGCACTTGGCTCTGCGGCATGCTGGGAACTTTTCCAAGCCTATGGTGAAGGAAGGAGGGAGGTGCATGGCTGGAGGCACCAACCAGGCTATGGGGCTAGCCACTGAGGAAGAATGCCTTCATTCTGAACCATGTCCAAAGAGCTGCAGGACTTGGCTCCAACACAGCCAAGGAGGTGGAAGCCAGCTCTGGGCTTGCAGATCTTGGGCTGTGGTGTGACAGCTCCATGGGACCTGTATCTGAATGGTGGGTTGCTGAGTGCTCCTGGCAAAGGAGGTAGGTATGGGAGCTGGCTCGGGGCTTTGGTCCTGTGGGCATGCAGGTGCCCTAGGCTGGCCAGGTGCAGTGAGGCAAACAGCAGAAGGAGGAGCATCCAGGACTGTTGCTCAAAAGCCTGCAGGCTGGGTGGGCAAAAATACCAGGTGTGTGCTGGCACCAAAGAAGGCACAGGAAACTTGCTAAAGATCAACCTCTGTATCTTCACTAGGAAAACAGGTAACAAAGAAAGACCCAAGTATGAGAGGTACAGGGCAAAGCACACAGGATTCATTCTGTAGTGCAGGCTGCCCAACCACTGCGGGGTGGGAGTGGTGGGCGGGGGACCGGGTTGAGACAGGCAGGGCTATAGGAATCACAACAGTCTGGGAAGCCAGGGTGCCAAGAGAAAACTCTGTGACCTAGAAACCTTCTGTAGACCCATGGATCGACATGTAGACCGCTGGATCGACAGTCTTTGTAGCCACAAAGGAATGAGCATATTTTCAAATACTCTGCTTAGGATAAGTGAGCAGTCTGGGCGCCTTCCACTCCACCTTTTCCAGGAAGCCTCCCAGACTTTTCCAACTCTGCCTAATTGTTCCCTTTTCTGATCTCAGAACTCTTATTTTCTGCACCTTACAATTTAGCACTTAATCAGACACAGCTGTGCATTCCTCTCTAATTGTTTCTGGTGTGTTTGTCCTGTCTCTGGGGCAAGATTACAGCTTTTTCTGGAGCAGGGACTCTGAATTTTGGGGGGAGGGCTCCATGGAGAAATGTGGGTGTACGAGTCACATTCCTATAGCACTTCACAGTTCAGGAAGTGCTTTTACTTATCTCCTGTGCTCCTTATAACTGCCGAGAGGTGTGTGTGTTTTAGCATCCTCATTTTAAAGACAGTGAAACAGACAGAAGAGATCAACAACCTGTCTGAGGAAGAAAAAAGGTGAATAGCAGGTGAGAGAAGACTGGGGTTCCTGATTCACCACCAGGGTCCCATCAGGGCTCATTTGGTGACAACAGAGTCCTCAGTGGAGAAGAATGGGATAGGTGGGGAGGCTTCCACATGGTTTTCCCTGATGGAAATCTTGGGAAGAAGAAGGATGTGAGGAGGGTGTGGCCCTGGTTTGCAGAGTTCCTTAGGGTCAGGCTTCATAAGGAGACACCTGGGGCAAAATCAATTGCGCCACTCATTTCTATTTCCACTGTCATTCCCTAACAGATCCTCTATCGTGCTATTGTCCCACAATGCTCTGCTCTTCCTGGCACCTGCACCTGATTTCCCCACTCTTCTTACCCCTCCCTTCCAAATCTTTTTCTAAGGGCCTCTAGGACTGTAGACGTCGACAAGCAAACGAAATTAAAGCGTGATTCATCGATCCATGCATTTCTGTCCATCCATCCTTAAGGTCTGCTTAGAATGCAATTCCCACCATATTTGCTTTCTCTGCAGCAGTGGGAGAGGAGGCTGCTCACTCTTTCACCTCTGTGTACCCCCGGGCCCCGAGGTAGAATAAGTCCTCTCTCCCTGATCATTTTTACCTCTTGCAAACACCCTGTTCCTTTGAGGAGGCTGCCACTTAGCCATATTCCTTCTCCCCTTCCTGGTGGTTCTCATCTTCTCACCTCCTGGTCACTTCCTCTTTCTGTGGGGACAGAGCCAGGAGTGCAGTTCCCAGGCTCTCACCCTCACGTGGAAAGGTGCTGGCTCAGGTAGTAAATGGCCATCAACTGTGATTAGATGGCCATCAGCTGTGGCTAGTTGGCCATCAGCTGTGGCTAGTTGGCCATCAGCTGTACGCAGTGAGCCACTGGCCATTAATATAACTGTGTGGTTATGCTAGCAGGGAATGGGGGCTAGCAAGAAGACGGTGGCTGAGCTAGCAAGAGCGGATTGCAGCTAACAAGTGGGATTAGTTGGTTGATAGAGAAGCAGACGGTAGGTTGCAGATCATGTGGCTCCTGCTTCCTGTGTCTCCAACCCAGCCGCCAGCGAGACTATAGTGGCATGACTTCCCTATCTGTGGCTCCGTGGGTGTTCCTTTTTGGACTCACCATATCCTGTGTTCTTAATGTGGGGAGCGGGAGCTGAGACCCTGCATGCCACCCGGCATGACACTCTTACGACTTTAGCTCCCAGCTCTGTGGCCATCACACCATGACACCAATTCCTGCCCACATCCTGGATAGCTTCACTGTCCATACAGATGACTCATCCAGTACTTTGCCTCTCAATCCCTTGAACTCGTATCCTTTGAACTTTCTCATATCCCTTGAACTTTCTTCTCTGCCCTTTCCCATCACATCCTGGCTTTGCCGTGGCCCTAAACCTCTCCACCTCCTGAACCGCTAACTTAAGCATCCAGATCTCTGACCTAAGTCCCTGTCCTTCCAGTGTGACTGAGCCTTGACTCCACTGATCCCTCCAGTCCAATGATTTCTGTCCTTTGTCCCTAATCATGCATCATGTCAATCTCACTTTTGCCATGGTTCCCAATTTTCTTCTCTGCTCTAACAATTATCTCACTGGAGCCTGCACCAGAGCAGACAGCTGAGCTGAAGGAAACTGCATAGGAGGGCCAAAAGGCAACTTATAAGTTCAAATCACCAACTTCAAGTGGATTGCCACGTTGCCTTGCCATCCAGCATGTCCTCTGGTCATCTCAACCCTCCTATCTTTTGCAGTGACTGTGTTAAACCTCCATTCTCTTCAAAGCTCTCATTTCTCCTTGCCCCACCCCCAGCCTCTTTATGTCACAGAGTAATAGAAAGCCATCAGGTGGAAGGATTAAACATTCCACACCAAACCTGCCTGGCTCAGTCTCCTCCAACCTCCTCCCTGCTATTATAATAGAGAAGGCAGTCTCCTGCATTAAGTTAGTCTTTCCACTCATACTCTTGTTCCATTTCCTCCCATAGTTGTCATAGGAACCTTTATCGTCCATTGTCCTCTTTCTGCGGTAACTTCATCCTTTATAGGATCCTCCCCATCTGCATTTAAAGACACTCAAGTCATTCTAGTCTAAAAAATAAAATTACATAAACTAAAATAAACCCACTGCTGACATAACAGTCCTCTCCAGCTATTTCTCTTTGGCCTCCACAGTCAAACCTCTTAAGAATTGCTTGTACTCAGTGCCTTTCTTCATTTCTTCACTTCTCACTCACCTCTCCAGTTTATCTCCCACTTCTTCACTCTATCAGTCACTACTCTAAAAATCCCAATGACACCAAAGTCACTCAATCCAGTGACTGGAGGTTATTCAGTCATTTCCCTTGTGCCTGTCAGCCATTTTGAATGTTGTTGACTACTCCATCTTATAACATGTTCTCTCCCTGGGCTCTGTGACTCCACCTTCCCAAGCTCCTTGTTCTCTTCCTGCCTGTCTGGCTGTCCCTCCACCCTTTACATAAAGTTTCCTCAAGGTTCAGTCCTAGGCCCCCTTCTGGTGGAACTCTATACTCTCCTAGGAGACCACCTGGTTTCATAACCTCCGCTCCAGCTCCAGCCTCTCCTAAGAGCACTAGACCCTACAACCAACCAACCACCTAGTAAACATTTCCGCTTGGACATCTCACAGGCGCCTCAAACCCACCCTGCCCAAATATGAATCTTGGGAAGGTTTTCTCAACCTTCCTCCCTGAGGGTTCCCCAATTCAGAAAACTGCACCACCATCCTTCTAGTTGAAGAAGCAGAAACCTGGAAGTTTTTCTTGATTCTTCCCTATCTAAGAGTCACTAAGTTATGTTGGTGTCTTCTCTCCATTTGCTCTACTGCTGAAAGAACCCCTTTCACGTATAGTAGCAGCCTCCTAAGTATCCCTCCACCTCGCTCCCCACCTTATTCCTTCTTCACATTGCAGTCAGAGTGATTTTACTGAAGATGATATTCTAGGTTCTGCATGATCTAGCCCCCGCCTCTCTCTTCAACTTCCCCCTCAACTACATTCGCCTTTGTAGCCTAAACCAACCATGAACTCTGTTCCACTTTCCTCTTTGCCTGAATAAATCCTGCTCACCCTTCAGAGCTCAACTCAAATGTCACCTCTTCTTGGACTCCCCATACAAATGATCCTGCCGTCTTGTACTCCCTTTGGCCCATATCACAATTGTAATTATATGATTGATAGTGCATTTAATTGTTAAGCCCCTTCTCTGTCCAGTTAAACTGTGAGCTCCAAGAGGGAAGAGTGTGTCTGCCATATTCACCACTCCAGTGCCTAGCCCTGTGCTGTGCACCTAGTAGGTGGTCAACAAATATTTTTTGTTAAATATATGAAGAATACATCTTTACCTAATGATGATGGATCCAGGCCCTTACCCAAGAGTAGAGACTACAGCCAAGTGGGTGTGGAATTTAGCCCTCAAAGATAGTGTAACTCTTCCAGATACATTCCCAGCTGCATTAATTAATAGCATGGGAGAGAATGCCTATATTATTATTATTTTTTTAATTTCAGGGCCTGGGAATCTTTTGGCAGCTGCAAAGGACACAAGGTTAATTTCCTTATTGGTTGCCAGCTAACATTGTCGCAGTTCCTTGACTAAAAACTCCCTGTCTGGTAGTCTCTGAAAGCAGGTCTGTGGCTATTCGGAGTGCATTTAATGGGAAGACACATATGCATAGAAACAATATACACCAATCTGATGGCACAGAAAAATCTTCGATGTCAATCTTGACCTATCACAGCAATTAAAGAACAGCCGCATAAAGATATCTTTATTTAAATTAAGGAACAGGGACTCAGGATTATTTTGACACAAAATGAAAGACATACTTCATTTGTTTATTAATTTATACTTTCTGTAGCATTCTTAAAGATTTTCTAATTTCTACACTTTAAAAAATGTTTTATTAGCTTTCTAAATTATGTAAGTTAATATAACTGGAAAGTACAAAATTCAAAGTCAGTAAGGGTATAAAATTCATCTCCGCTCCTTCTGACACTTGTCCCACACCTGGGGTAACCGTGGTTAACAGTGTGCATCCTTCCAGATGTTTTTCTATGAATATACAAAAATTTAACTTATTTTTTGGACTTGATGTCACAGCCTTAGGAGAATCATGTGATCAACAAAAAAGCAAAAAGGTGTGAAGGCTGCAAATAAAAACTTTCCCAGATCTGACAGAGTTCCCCTTCCTAGTGTACTGCACCCACTTGGCCCAGTGCATCTAGCAGCAAAGGGCTCTTCTTTCGCGCTGAGTTCAAGACTAAGGGCTGGGCTCAAAGGTGCCCGAAATTCCTACAGTAGCGATTCTTTCCCTTTAGGCTAATTCTACCTCAGAGAGACTTCAGGAAAATGCAAATAGTTGAGGGTGGGGTGTCCTTAATTCCTCAGTCTGATTATCTAAAAGGGGAACGCCGCATTCTTCCCGGAGAGATAAGGGCCAATGGAGGAGGGGTGTTTTCAGGGGCGACTCGGGCCAGGCTAGCCTCCCCGTGGGGCGCACCCGTGACAAGCTGGCTGCACCGTACCTTTCAAACCAGGGCAACCTCTCCATCCAGTTGCTCCAGGCTTACCTTTTTCCAGGCTTGCCCTCAAAGTTGTGTCAAAGCGGCTCCGACTCACCTTAGAATGCAATGCTCTGGTGAGCCGGCGGGGGGCGCTGGGCTAGGAGCTTGCGTCTGTGGTCTCCAGAGTTCTGGCTGGTGGGTGTCGCCGGCGCCAAGACCCCATCCAGCCCCTCGGAGCCGGTGGTGTGTGTGTGTCCGAGTTCAGCCATTTAGGTTGCACCTACGGATTGATTTCTAGGCCCAGGGTCTGGGCACGCTGCGTTTCCGGCTTCCCCAGACACCCGTGGAACCTCGAGGAAACTCGCTGCAAGACACCGAAGGAGAACTAAAAGTTTCCCCTCACCCTGTCCTGGGAGGCTTCATAAATCTGAAGATAGGGTGTCAGTGGCAATAGGGCACCACCCCAGGCCTTGGGTGTTAGGGCATCATTGGGGGCACCTAAGAGGTGGCGGCAGATACTCGGTGGGCAGAGAGCATTGGTCAAGTCCGGCGTTGGCCCTGGTTCCCCCATCTTCTAGGGTGGAACCTCGGGTTTTACCGGGGTGCACCCGCCCACGCACGTGGGGGGCGGCCTGGGGTCAGTCTAGGCCCTGTCACAAACTGGCTCCAGCCAGAAAAGGTCATTAGAGTCCTCACCAGGCCATGTCCTTAGTCCTCCAACATTAGACATACATACTACTAGAGGGGCGACCTGCAGCTGCAGAGACTTAGGTTAGATCAGGATGGAATACAGTTCTTTTTAACTTCGAGCTGCCCTGTTTTTCCGAAGGATCTACTTCTTGGGGTCCCTTCTCCCCAGTTTTCGAGATGTGTTGCTTTCCAGATGTGGGCCTGGGGGCTGGGAGGGTCCTCAGAAGCCAGAAGGAGCGCGACGCTGGGCGGGTACTGGGCGCGGGCGGGCTGACAGGCGGGAGAAGGGCCTTAACCAAACTTGGGGCGCTGGGCCCGGCTGGGCGGTGACGTGAGGGGCGGTGTCAGGCCTGATTGGCTCTTCTGGCGGGGACAGGGGCGGAGCCGAGCCGGGCTCCCGAGGCAGCGGCGTCGCCGGGAGCTGGAGACGGGAGTGAGGCGCGGCGACAGTGGTGGCAACAAGTGCGGGGCTGAGCCGACCAGGAGCCATTCCTGCTGCCGACACTGCCGGGCCGCCAGTCGCGGGCGCAACGCATGGAGCGTGAGCGGCGGCGGTCGCCGGGCTGAGCCGCGCGGAGCGGCCGGGACGTGGATGCGGCCGCGATATCCCGCCCCCGCCCCGCAGAGCAGGAGCTGCTCCCGGACAAGGTAGCGCCCGGCGGGTGTGCTCCCCGCCTCCCCCCCCCCCCGGCTTTCTCCTCCCCCACCACTTCTCCAGGCCAGCTCTGCTCCCTCCCTCCCTAATTGCTCTCGGGCCACCCACCCCCCCGCTGGCGTTCGTCCTTTTTCCCCCGCCCAACCCAGTTCCTCGCCGGTTCTGGCTTCGTACCGGTGTCCCAGCGGAGGAAACCGTCTCCAGGTGGCTCCTGCCGCATTTAGCGCCCTCCCCCGCTCCCTGCCACCGTCCTTACCTCAGAGGAAGAGGATAACGAAACCCGCGGCAGCGTGTCTTTGGAACCTCTTGCCCCATTCCACACCCACCCCACTCCCGGGGCCTGAGGACGTGGGTCCTCTCCGCTGCACCCCAACTTCCGGGGGAGTCCGCGCGGGGTTGATGCGGGCAGTTGTGAGGGGCGTGTGGGGACAGGCGTCCTCTTCTGGGTGGCGCAGGCGTTTTGGGGAGGGGGCCGCGCGTGATTTCGCATTCCCACCCCCACTTCCCACGTTCGCACTGCGCTGGTCTCGGGCGCCGCAAGGGGAGATCAGGTGTTTGTGAGCCAAGGAGCCGCCACAGTCTCTCCCCCACCCCCAGCCGCCTGCCACTGCTACCTCCTTGTCCCCAAAGGCTGGTTTCAGCGAAATTTAGGGAGAACTTGTAACTTTGACCTACAAAAAATATTCCACGTTTCTCGCGTTGAATGATTAACCAGGCTGCTTGCCCGAGACCTGGGAAGGGGGAAGGGTCGGCGTTGCAGAGAGCGCGTCCAGCCGGCGTCTGCAAAACGCCTCGCTGGAAGGGTGGGGGCTTGAGGGCGCTCGGTGGGCACTCCGCGGGGGCTGCGGGTGCAGGGCCCGGCTGCTGCCCCGGGACGGCAGGAGGACCCTTCTGGAAGCAATAAAATAGAGGCGCCTTAATATCCAGGTGTTTTACACTCAGGGCGGGGAGCCCCGGAACCCACGGCCTCCATCAACTGGGGAGGAGCAGCTGAGAGACTCCTCACAAGTGTCACAACGTGAAAGTTCATCTCTGAAAAAATATATACATTTTAAGCCTGAATTATAGAGGAGGCGCTCTCTCCTGCTTGAAACGTGGGGGTGGTATGTTTGTCCTTGCTCCCCTACCTCCTGAGGGCCTCCTGAACGTCCCCCAACCTCGTAGAACGATAGTTCAGAACAATGATACCATATTCTCCTGCCCCTCCTTTGTTGGAGCCTAGCTGTAGATTTGAGATTGCGAAGCCAGTTGGTGAATATGGGCTTATACTTGTTAAAACAAAATTTTCCAGTGTAATTGTGCCTCGGGAGGTAATGGGATGCTTAACCAGGTGGCGGAGTTGGCCAGGACAGTGACTAGAAGGCGGGGACCCTAGGTGAACCCAGTCCAAGGCTGACGGTCTGGTGGTCGCACCCATGCAGGTCTAACAGCTGACTCCAAGGGCTGGGCGGTCACTTCTTCCCAATATCCCACTTCTGTTTCTTTTTAATAGAAGTTGTTAAGCCTCGTGGAATTTGGGAGCGTGTTGCGGTCTCTGTGCTCTTAAATCACATTAGATTTTAAGACCAGGGAAGTGCAGGAGCCCTATAGAGTTCTACTTGCATAAACCTTTGCCCATTCTTTACAAACGTCTTTATCTTTAGATCTGTTTGAAATTACTTTTTCAGTTGTAACTACTGCTTTTTCCCTTGGGAATTCCCCTACAGCAGGGGCTCACTGCTCTTCATTTAGTTTTTGTGCATTTGGCATGTACATGATGAAAAGCCTAATTCTCCAAAAAAGTTCCAACCCTTACCTATGTTCACTGGTCTTGAATCTGCCAGATACTGTTCCGTGACCTTGGGCAAGTTTATCCTCCCAGCCTCGTTTTCCATATCTGGTTTTGGGGATGGCAGTGTCTGCTCTACTAGATTGTTTTTTTGAGGACAAATAGGATCATGTTTACCAAACTCTTAGTTCGGCCATCAAGGCAGTTAAAAAATGGTGGTTGTTGTGTAATCAGTATACAAGTTGCTCCAGACATCAACTTCCCTATTAAAAAAACAGTAACTGCTGTGGGAACCGTTTAGATCTGTCTATGACTGAAACGAGCCAAATTTGGCAGATGCATAACAAGTTTTTCAAGTCCAAGGAATGAGGTGGTCCTTTAAGGAAAATGAACATAATATGCTTGTAAAAATTATGAATTGATTTTTCTGCATTTGTGATGGAAAGCTGAGTATATAGATGGCTTGTAGTTTTGAATCTTGTTTTTTAAAAAACCCACCATTTAGGTTTCTCTATGATACTAAAGTTGCTAAAAATACGAAAGTGAAACTGATAATTCATGGTTGATTTTTTTTTTTTTTACTGAACAATTTGTTCAAATGTGTGTCTTTTTTTTTTAAAAAGTGTTACATCAGGAAATGAATGAGAATCCAAAACAATTACTAATGATTTTGCTTTACAATGATGGGTGTTGGTATAAAGCTAAGATGTTCATGATAGAAATGTGTGAAGCTTTTTCATCTGATGCAGGGATAAGAGAAAATGTGAATCCTTTGTTTCTCAAAGAAACTTTGAAAATTCAAATTTTAGTGTTTTCTAGTAATGCTGGTTTAAAAAACAAAAACCACCATAATTTAGCAATGCTGACCCAGGGCTGTGAAAGTGCCTGAAGCATGCTCTGTTCTTAACATACTGGGTCAGTACTTTTAATTCTTTCTGACTTGCTTGATAGCCACAATATTTGACTCTTACTTAGGTGTGTGTTTTTTGTTTTTGTTTTTGACAGTTGGATTGGACAGTTTGTTAAAGACTTTAACAATTAATAAATGCAAATAGCTATTTTTATAAACATTGAAATTCTTGCATCAGGGATAATATTTAGTTATGTAATCTATTGCAGCACACCAATGGGGGTGCATAAATTACCCATACTGAAAAATTCTCTTAAAAGGCCTTTTGGTCTTACATATGCAGATGCCCAGGGGTAGCTAAAATCATTTCAATCAATTGCCTGGCATTTCTGCTGTGTATGGAAAGTTAAAACATGAATTAAACTAGACTGACAATTTGAAAGTTAGGTTTCCTGGCTTGTGTAATTGAAAGCACCCAGTAAAGACCACAGCACATATACCCAACAGGTGTGGAATGCAGCTGCTTGCCCCTTACCCCCAAGGTGGGATAACTGTTACTCGGTGCTGGCCAAATATGTCTCCACATTGTAGGATGAATAAATTCCTCTCTCTGGAGATGCAATTACCATTTGATTAAGAGGTGTGTGTATGCAGAGGGGATAAGGCTTTGAGAAAATTGATGTAATGATTTCATCATCATAGGCTAGTGATGAGGCTTTGCTAGTCTGAACAAAGCTTGGGTGAGAACTTGTTACTTGATGGAGAATTTATTAAGGCATATGTGCCACAATTACTTTATTGCTGGAAAAAGTTGTTTGTATAAGTTTTCTATTTGTTACAACTCTGAGTTGAGATTTTGCACTTGTGTTGCCCCTACTGTGAGATTTATGCACTTTGGCCATTTATGCTCTTGCCGTGTCCTAATTTTTGTAACCAAACTCAAACTTCTTTTGAGAGTTAGCATTGTTGATAAAGTTACAACATATGTCTTGAAATAGTTGGTCTAATTTTAGCTTTAGGTTATTTCTGAAGATGACTCTAAGAAATTTGTTGCAAATTATTTTATGCTCATCTATGAACATTCTCTTAGAGCAGGGTTTTAAATTGTTTTTATTCTGATGTGACTACCGAAGGGAAATTCCCAGTAGCCAGGAAATTGATAGTTTCGACTTCATTCTGTGGCATTTAAAAATAGTTTTATTGTTCCAATTTCTTCACTCTGGTGTGGTTAGGAGGTATGTTGCTTACCATAGTGTTTTTAGTAACTGTTTATCTAAGAGAATCAATTCTAGATTGTGGCCCTGTCCTGTCAGAGTGGCTGTGTGGTGATTTAGTGGTTAAGAGCATGAACTTGGCCTCATTCAGATGAGGATGTTTTTCTTTTAACTTGAGGTATAGCATACAGTAAAGTTTGTAAAGTTCATTAATATTAAGTGTGCAGCTCATAAATGTGTTCAAGAGATCAAGAAGTGAACGTTAAAAAGAAAAAAGAAAAGAAGTGAGCGTTTTCAGTAGCCCAGGAGGTTCCTATGCCTCTTTCCGGTCAGTATTCCCTCCAGAAGGAATCGTTATTCTGACTTATCATCTTAGATGTGATTCATATTACCATCAATTGGCTTTGTCTGTTCTTGAACTTCATATAAGTGGAATTACAGAATCATACAGTGTGTAGTCTTCTGTGAAACAGACCTGGATTTGAATTCCATTTTTGTCACTTATTGTGGTTGCTGTGTGACTAAGTTACTTAACCTCCAAGCCTCTGTTCTCTCATTTGAGAAATGGGGAAGATAAAGCCCTATCTCAGATTTGCTAAGAAAATTAATGTGATGAAATCTCTAAAACACTTCTCACTGTGCCTGACATGCAGTTTCTTTGTCCCCCTTTTATTTCTTTAAAATCCTGATAACTAAAGCAACTATTACTATTTGTATCCTGTGATTTGATACACTATTTCATTACAAAGTTACGTAGATTTTTTATTGAAACTTAAGAAGCCAAATCTTGATGCAACACTTTGTTGATGTAGCATTTAGCTTAAATAAGACATGTTATTTGTTGATAGTTGATCCCCTATTATTTTTAGTTGACATTTCCTCTAAATCATGAAATGACAATCATTGAAATGTCCCATTTAGAGCTGATTGGTCACCTGTGTGATACGAGCAAGTCTGCTGAAGGGTGCAGTGATGACGGCTAGTTTACACTCTATTATAAGGCTGTGGAGTTCCATAAGAGGCATCAGTAAGTGCCCCAGTGCCCAGAGCAGCATTTACTGCTTTATGTTTTGTGAATATTTCAGAAGTGAAAGCACAGGGCCAATTGTTAATTGCATGCTTCAAACAAGCCATTTAAAATGTTTCCAACTTTTATAATCTTACTCTGTAAGTGGTATTATATATTTAATGGTCTTGTGTCCCCAGCATTTTGGTAGTTTTATTAGATGCTTTTTTGGGGGAGCCATTCTTTAATTGTATACTATGGTTGGTAATTTGGCAGTTTCTAAAAGACTTGTTTCTTATGATGTTTATTTGGGGGGGGGGGGAATCAACAAAGTGAAATAAAATTAATTTCATCATCTCTTAACTATAGCAACGGTTGACTTGGTTTGGATCCCTCTAGGTGCTTTTCTCGGCATCTGTGTACTTCCAGAAGGGGCTTTTTTCAAAAAAAACAACACACACATTGTCAGTGCTTTACGCATATGTAAAAAGATTGTGTGGATCTGCCTAGAGATACCAGGCAGAGAGGGGAAGAGGCTTTGAAGGCCTAGGTTCCAGTCCATGCTCAACTCTGGCCCCTGCTTGTGGCTAACGTGAGGAGTACTGGGCATGCGTCCCTAGAGATTCCATCACAGGGGCTCCTGGCCTCCAGATAACGGTGGCCCAGGGGGATCACCTGTCCTTGAAAGCCGCCCTCCCCTGCCCACATTCCATAGGACCTCAACATGTCTAATGGAATGGGCAAGTTGTTCACTTAGCCTGCGTGCATTGATTGAGCACTTAGTGTATGCCTACACTGTGCTTGGCCCCCTGTGTATTCCTAGATGGGTCAGGCCCAGTTCCTGCCCTCAAGGAGTTAGCAGTCTGGTGGAAACTAACCAGGAACTGATGAAAGAGCTGTAGGACCAGGTGTATGCAGAGTGCAGTGTTGGGGGCAGCCAAGAAAGGCTTCCTGAGGACGTGGTGTTTGGGCTTAGCCTTCATAGGTGAATAAATAACTCTTTAGGGGCAGAAAATGGGTGGTGGGGCAGTCGCGATGGTAGACTTGTGGCAGGCAATGTGTATGGGGAAAGAGTAGGTCATCCGTGGGTTTGGAGGGCGCGGTTTTTAGGAAGGGGTAGTAGGACACTGCACCCTCGATGACCATGCAAAGAAGGGCACTTGATAGTTATGGAGGTTGTGGGGAGCCCTGGAAAATTCTGTGGAGAGAGTTTGGTGACATGTCCTGGTCAAGCTTGTGTTTTGGAGGATGAGCTGGGGCTAGGGAGGTGGGCGAGAAGCAGGTTTGATCATGAGTCTCAGTCACTTTCTGGCCTCCTGACGGGGCTCCCTGCTTCCTATTTGGCCTGAAACAGTATATTCTCAGAAAGAAGCTGGAGGAATCTTTAAAAACTAAAATTACACACTTCTCTACTCAGCGTCCTCCAGCGGTTCCTCATCTCCCTCAGTAAAGCCCAAGTTCTACCAGGCCCTTGGCTCAATTCACGGCAGCCACCTGGCTTTGGAGCCAGCCTGCCGTTGGCCTTTGCACTGGCTGTTCCTTCTTTCTGGGATAGACCCGCACCCTTCTCCCCACCTCCTCTATGAGAAGAGAAGCTTTCTGTCATTGTCCCCATCCCCTGTACTCTAATTTATATTTCATCTAACACTTACTTAACCTTAATGAACATTGACCACATAATTGTATCTTTCATTGTCTCTTTTAAACACTGCTCTGTTTAAGTAGGTATTTGATAATCATTGAATTAAGTCACTTTATCAGTCTTGCTGGGGGAAAAACTGAGGGCCCAAACCAGGCCAGAGATAATATAGGATGTGTGTGTGTATGTGAGAGTGATGTACTTGAAAGGGAGTGAGGCATAAAGAGACTTTCATAGTGAGTGGGATGGGATTTGGAAACCAATTCAGGGAGGTGTGGAGGAGGCGAACTCCAGTTATAGGTATATTGGGGTGTTATTTAACATTCAGAACATTGGAGGTTGTAGTGATGTCTAAAGGGGTCCAAGGGATAGGAGTGTGGGGTGAGGGAAGACCAAGAAATAGGCTTGAGCCCAGGACTGTGGAGAGTACCCATTTTGTGGGATGGGGCCAGGAGCAAAGGCTTACAAGATGCAAGAGAACCAGGAAGAGATCAGGGTTAGGGGGTGGTCTTGAACTTGGGGTAGGGGTAGAGGTGGTGACTAGCCCTGTTAGGTACCCTGGGAAGAGACAGGATTATGAAGATTCTAGAGGGTGAAGGGGATTAGGATGGTCATGGCATGACAAAGGGGCACGACCTATTCAGGAAGTTGTCAGAGAAGGAAAGAGGAGCTTAAGGACTCTGGAGCCACTGGAGAAGGGAGAGCTTTGAGGTGGAGGTGGAGATGGCCACTGATACAGGACCCCAGGGGAGCAGCAAGGGCTGTCACAGGAGACTGTGACTCACTGAAAAGGGGTGATTGGTCCATGTGGAGAACTTGAAGTAGATTTAGGTCCCAGAGCTGACATGGAATAGCTTTGTAACCCTGGAAACCACTTTGCTTCTCTCTACCCTACCCTTCCTGCAAAATACTAGGGAAAAACTTGCACAGCCAACCTCACATATGGTTTGAATCCAATGCAGTGATGAATATGAAAGTATTAGCACGCGGAAGGTTGTCTATATGAACCATAAACTTGCTACCTTATAATTTGTGCTTCAGAATTCTGTTGTTTATTTTCTTTGAAAAGCACTTCACATCCACCTGCTTCTTTGCAGTGCTTCTTTTTTGAGTCCTGATCAGGGAGTGACACAATTGTGTTTAAAAAAAAAAAAAGCAAAACTTTTCAAGTCTGGCTCTAGATTGTTCAGTGGGAAGCTTGGTGACATTTTCAGAATCAAATGTATTTGTCTAGCATGGAAAGAGTCAAAGTGGGTTTGTTATAAATACCATCATTTCTAAATATCTAACATTTGCAATAAATGAGATGTATTTTACATGTATTATTTTATGGCTGAATTTTACACTTGTTTATAAGGAATTTATGAGTATGTAGCTTTTGTTATTTAAATAAGATGCAGCCATTCAATTTTTCTTCACCAACGTAAGGAATTATTTTCTTCAAATGAACTTAAAATACCTCTCATACACCTATTTTTAATTGAATGTTTCTCTTTTGAATTTTTCCCTCAAGGTTCTGATGGATCCTCTTTTTAAAAATCTCTTTATAGTGAAAATTTTGAAACGAGTACAGACACAGAGCATAATACAATGACTCCTTCGGTGGCCATCACTGGTTTCAGCATGATGGCCTCTCTTTTTTTGCCCCTACCCCACCCATGGCTAAGAGGTTGTGTAGACACCACGCAGAGTGGGAGGGTAAGTCCATGCTGGACTCAGGCGTGGGCATCATCCATGTAGAGATAGTAGAAGCTGTGGGAGTGATTGAATCCCCAGTGGGAAGAAGTGGGCAGAGGGTAGAAACAATATAGGGACACACAGGGATTGCTACCCCTACAATATGTGAAGGTGACATTCACAGACATATTGAAAATTAAGTGACTTAAACTGCTTGCTAAAAGAGGCCTAATTTCAAGCTGCTTGGTAGTGTGTCCATATATTGAGCAAACAACACATTCTCTTTTATTTTGGCAACACGCATTTTTTTTTGGCAGGTGGCCAGAGAAAACCATGTTACTGTTTCATCTCTCCTTTAAATATGCAGACATAAGTCTTGGTTGACTAGCCTCCACCTTTAATAGGACACTTGGATAAAAGGCCAGAATGTCACTGTTTGGTTTTTTGTTGTTTTTTTGTTTTTTTGTGTTTTTTTTGTTTTTTTGTTTTTTTTTTAAGAATGTCACTGTTTTGAGGATATGTATTTTAAATCCATATGATTTATTTTGATATTTTTAAAACAATTAAAAAACAATAGTCAACAAGCACCTATCAGTCACTTGTTGAAACCTAACAACATTGGAGAAAGGGAAAAGGGGCAGGAAATAGATCTGGGAGCTGGGGGAGAAGGGGGCACCATTTTGCTCGTTTGCTACCCCATTCTGAGGTTGCCGCTTCAGCATCACTTGTCACTAGAAGGTTGTCTTCTGGGAGGAGGATGTTTCCTCACTGGAACCGAGATGGCTTCCAGGGGAGCCCAATTTAATTGGATACTCAGTGTGTGTAGGGAGTAGTGCCTGGTGCTCAGTGTGGTTGGGGTGCTTTCAGCTCATGTGGGCTGGGGGTGCCTGCCTCCCTCAGGATTGGGGAGGGCGGATTTTGGCTCATCTGGAACCATTGGGGCTGGGCAGTATTGCTGGGGTGGGGTAGATTCTAGGTAACCAGCTTTGGTATTTCTTTTGGAAGACTTCAGTTTGGGGGCAATCCCGAGGGCCAGAGGGAAGATTAAATACAATGACTGAGGAAACTGAGGAGGAGGCAATGGGATTTGAACCTGGGCCTTCAAGGATAGCGGTAGAATTGAGAAACAAGAAAGTGGACATTTCAGGCTAGGAGAAGCCATCTGAGCAAAGGTGGGTGGGTGGGGAAGACAGCAGTTGTTCTTAAGGGGTACTGGTGCC
This sequence comes from Rhinolophus hipposideros, assembly GCF_964194185.1. Lineage (NCBI taxonomy): Eukaryota > Metazoa > Chordata > Mammalia > Chiroptera > Rhinolophidae > Rhinolophus > Rhinolophus hipposideros. The sequence continues at coordinate 33,432,027 of NC_138058.1, read as the reverse complement.
CAAGAAGAGGGCTCTGGGAGGGAATTTTGAGGGAGGCGTACCTGGATCTAGGGTCAGGTCTTTGTGATTGCGCTCAATGAGGACTCAGATGCCTCCCTCCCCTGCACTCAAGACCATGCCAACCATGCGGTCCCTGCCTGTCTTCAAGTTGGGCAGCAGCTGGGATGGACTTAACAGTCGGGCAGCGGCCCATCTGAGTTCCCAATTCCTGTCCTCTCCCTCCATCTGTCTTAGGAACATCAGACTCGTCTTTGGAAGTAGTTTACTTATCTATAAAATGAGGATACCCCAGTAACCACTTCACAGGACTGTGAATCCAGTTGGGTTCTTGGCATGCTTTCTGGCACATGGACAAGCCCCCGGTGAGCAGGTGGGGGCTGGTGTGCAGTTGTTAAGTTGTTTTGTTATAAAAAGCACCCCTGATCTCTCCATCCCATTCTTTCGTTTCTTGTCTTTTTTCTCTTTCTCCAAGGTATTAGACCTGTTGATTAATTTTAATACATACATTATTTGAATCTCTGGACATGCCAACTGTGCACAACTTTCTATGATTTTCATGCATGTTTTTAGAGAGTGAATCATGCAGTTATCTCAAGGCAGCTCTTCTAGGGAACTCCAAATGGTCCGTCAGGAGTCCTGGAGCCCGAGGTGCTGTGCCGCACACTCCTTGTATCCCCATTATTGTAACCACGGGCAAGTGCTCTTTAAGAAAACATGTCACTGGAAACGTTCATCCTAATATCCAAGAAATTGAGATTCCCAAGGTAATTTGTTAAATTATGTAAAATAAACACAATGTCATTGGTATTAATTTCAATATTTATTGAAGTTATAAAAGGGGGCTGATTTTTAACATGCTATGTGTAGTCCCAACTTGTAGCATGTTCAGACAATGTTTTCTTGATTTGGGGAGGTTATATTTTTATTTTGGAAGGAAGACAAATATAAACTTTTACTTTGCAGGAAATTGATGGTGATGCTTTCGAACTCTGCATTTCATGGGGTCACGAATTGCCAAATACAATTTAATAGAATTGGGAAGGACAGTGGTTGATTTAAGAGAGTTTGTAGAGTGCCTGTTGGAAATGACGTAGATTCATCTCTATGCCAGGGGAAATGACAGATTGTGTTTGGCTGCCCGAGGGCCAAACATTCAGTGATTGTTTTAACATCTAAAATTTCTACTTCAGTTTGTGATCAGTTCTCACAACCCGTGGAATTAAGTGGTGGTGAACGATGTAATTTTGCAAGTCAATCTTAAAACTGAGGAGAGTCAACTTTTAATGTAGTTCAATTAGGCTTTAATTGAATTTTTCATTCATTTTACTATGTAAAATGACAGTAATTTCTTTTTCAATATCTATGTGCAAATATTCTTAATTGATTTCACCCGCTTTTCTGTTATGTCGTAGACACAAGTAGCCCACATAGCAGGTACCAGATTACTTCCTCCCCCTTCTGTATAGCAAGATTGCCAAGCCATGGCCGATGGCCTACTTAACTTCCAAAAGCATTTATATAAGGTCATTTGAATTACTTGGTTTATATAATGGGACTCTGTTTCTAGTGCAGTACCATAATTTATGCTCATGCATTTTTATTATTTTTTTTCATTTTTATTTTTAATTGCCTTCTTCCTCCCCTTGCCCATCCTTTGGACTATGTTTGTTTACAAATTTATTTAATTGCATGAGACTGTTTCCTGAGATGTTTTTAGGTGCTGTACTATATTGAGATGACTATAGGTGATGCTGCCCTGGTGGGTGAGGCGGGAAGCGTTGAAGAGAAAGCTCAGGAATTGGAAAAGGCTGATGACCCTTATGAGGGGAGTCACTTGACTGACAACTAGACAGCCATGAGTCAGCGAGCGCACTCTGGGGCAGCCTGGAAATGTAGGGCCTGTGTGTAAAATTAACAATGACTCAAGGAATAAAAATTTTCCCTTAGTTCTTCCTGTTCCTTTACTGCCCCTTCTTGTATGTCCTTATCCTCAGATTTATTGGCTGATACATTGAGTGGCAGACACCAGAGACACTCAAATGAATATGGCCTGGCCCCACCCCACCCTTGAGGCCCACACATCCTATATTTCAGACTTGCTAACAGGGTGAATGTGAGTGTACAGTGTAACAGCCTGGGGAAGTAATGGAAACACACCTACCCGGTGGGAGTGGGGAGGAATGAAGGTGCCATAGGTGGTGGTGTTGGGGCAATTGATTTGCCTTTTTGGTCTTTTAGTGTTTTATGTTAATGGCCTAGAATTGAAGCTGTAGACTATCAGAAAAAGACTTTGTCACTAATAATAATTCTCACTGCCAGACACACTGACCTGGTTCTCCTCCCTGTGGGGGACCTCGAGCCAGGCACTGGTCTTTCCTGTGCAATGGATTCCTATTCTGTAAGTGAGGTGGTTGCAGTAGATGAGCTGGAAGGTACTGGTAAAGAAATTCTTGTGGCTTCTTTCTTGTAATGAAATTGGGATATGGTCTGTGTGTGGAATGCAAGTGCATGTTACAGAGGAAACAAAGGGGTGAGATGGTTCAGTTTGTGGCCATCACTTGCTCTTTTATCACCTTATCTGACACAGGCTGGTGATTCTTCCTCTCACATCTGGGCCCTAGGTCACCTCTGCACTAACGTGTAGCAGGTCGTAGCACTGTCCTGGGTTCCCTTCAGTTCAGGTTGTGGTGCCAGAAGGGGAAGGGAGAGGAGTGAAAAGGCAGCATTTTTCTCTGTGTAAAGAGCTCTGACAAAATGGTTTACCGACGACGTGTTTGTGACTCGGCCAGTCTAAGCCCCTGCCAGTGTGGATAAACACCTAACACCTGCAGGGATCGCACGAACGTTAGGAAGAAGCCCGAGTTACCAGACCCAGGGCCTCTGGGCACCTTAGACCAGTGAACAATTCCCCACCTGCAATTTTATCTACATTACTCTTCTTATTCTGGTTTTTAAAAACCCATCTCTATCTCCTGGCTTTCCTTAGAGTTATTTACATTCTCTGGGTATTCACAAATACAATGATTTTTAGTTCCCAAATTATTTTGAAAGTACAATTTTATTTGGGGATTCTTGAAATCCTCTTTGAGTGACAATGTTGTGTGGAAAAAGAATAATCGCTTAGATTTGGAGTCAGGGTCCAGGGTCCAAGTGCTGGCTCCACTGGCTCTGTGACCTCAGCCTAATTGCTTCCCGTTGTTGAGCTTGTGAAGATTACATGAGATAAGAATGGGCAAGAGGTGTGAGGAGGAGGAAAATCAGGAGGAAGCATATGAAAAGGGAGGTGTCCTTTGTTTGTAAAGATTTTTAATCTTTACAACTGTGTCCACAGTTGGTGTGGATGGCTTCTTGCTCTGGGGTGTACAGAGAGGATAAGTCTGGCCTTTCTTTTTGGTGGAGGGGAGGAAAGTGAGGGGAGAGGGATAATTTGATTATATTTTAAATGACTAAAAATTTGTGTTCTCTTTGTAATTTTTGCAAATGAAATAATAAAACCATGGAAAATGATATACATATGAAGTTGTTCGTCAGTTTTTGTTTTGTTTTTCAATGATAGGGAAAATCAGAAACAACTCATGATTGGTAATGATTGGTATCGATTGGTAAACTAGACCAAATACCTGTATTTTGTCTGAGGTACATTCGAGATCTGATGATAGAAGACAAACTACTCAGATCGTGCTCTTTTCTACCTGTGAACCGAATTTGCTCTCCAGAAATTAAATCCCAGTGGACACAGCATAGACATCCAATTTGGAGTTCTTAATTTTTCCCGTATTTCATATTCCTGTGTGATTTGATCTTTCTTTTGTTTTTTTAAAATAGCGGGGCTGTGAAAGAAAACACATTCCTACAGTTTCTCCAGCAGCAGCATTTGTTAAGTTAGACATTGGTTCATCCTCTTCCTAGTGGAGAGGCTCTAGGCCCACCAAGCGCCTGCCGGCTCTTTCCAGTGTGGCATCAGAACCCACCTGCTCACAAGCTAGCTGTGTGGGTCTCCACCTATAGACCCCCTGCGCCCCCACCCTCTCTCTTGCCTGTACCGCTTCTCCCCACATTTCTGAAATCTACCTTGTTTCAAGCTCTACTCGGGTCTTGGCCTCGTCCCCTGCTGTCGACTAACAGACTGTCATGTATGAGTATTTATCGCCCATCTGCCAAATCAGTGTACGTAACTCACGTTTTAGACCCTTTTCTTCTACTGAAACTCCAGAGTCATGACAATGGTGTGGGTGGCGGTGACTGCCATGGTGATACAGAGGTCTGCAGCTTGTGCCAGTTTCTGATTTCTGCCTCTCACTTCTACGTCCATCCTTCTTGCCTGGTCTGTGAAAGTGGACCGGGGCCCTTCAAGTAGTTTTCCTCTGCTTTCTGTATGTTTAGGGCTCTGGAGAGGACGCTGCGGAAGAAGAGATTTTCTTCCCAGGTTCACAGTGTACTGAGTGTGTGTCCCAGGCTCCTACAGTGCCTCCTTCTTTCCCTGCGTTACTGGCTGCCGGCGGGGCACAGCTTTGCCCAGCATTTGGCTGATCTGTGCTTGCTCCAGCTCAGGCAACAGTGGTGGAGTGAGAAGCCTTCGCCCAGGCCTGCACCCCTTTCCTCAGCCCCTACACGAATGCACATTGTTCGCCCCAGGGTCCTGACCCAATATTTGTCCTGAGCAGTGGCCCTGAGCTCCATACATTGACGTGCTGAGCTCCCGCAGAGGAAGGCTTCTCCAATCCAAGTTCCAGCCACACCCTGACCTCCTGTTGGGCATGACTCTTTCTGCACTCTCATTCCCTCTGCATGCCCACCCAGCAGGCTTGGCTCACCTGCGTCCCGAGATTTGTTTCCTGTAGTGCTCCTGATGGGGACATTGTGTTTCAGGCTCTGCGCCTACACCCCAGAGGATTGTCCCTGCTTTGCTGGCGAGTGGGCTGTGGCTGGCTTGTGCTTACTTCAGTAAGCTCTGAGTGCCCCTTCTGCATTTGTCCTTCTTAGGTGCTTTTTGTCTGCTGCTGGGCACCTTTTGGAGGTCTAGTCCACCTTTGCAGTTACTCAGTTATCATATTCTTTATACTAAACTTCCCCTGCTTAAATTATTGTGTGGTTTTTGGCTCCTGGTTGGACTCAGGCTGAAATACATCCCATGTAACCCAGCAGAACAAAGAAGGATGAATCAGAGAAAAATCTTCCAGGGGTTTCTCTGAGAGCTCGTTCAGAGTCAGGCAGACTACACTTGTGTGTACATAGGTCCTGGAGCTTGGAATGGAAACATTTCCCAAGCCATAGCCACATGCAGGCACTTACCAAGGGCTTCCAAAACACAGTAAGCCCCCCGGGAAGTGACTACCTGCTTTGCAGCATATCTTTTTAAAAATGATTTCCCACCTTAGGTAAGTAGATGACTCCAAGTTTTCTGTCTGTACTAGGGACCTGCCTTCCTTTAGGCATATTCACCCTGTCCGTGTACTGTTGTGGTCTTGGTGGGGTAACAGTTGCTGGAGGTCCTCCCCCACCAGGAAGGAGGTGTGGGGGCCTCCCTAGTTTGGGGTAGGGTGGAGCAGTAGTTGGCTTGGGTGTGCTGCAGGAGCACAGATGGAGCCTTCACCTGGAAACACTGCTAAATGCCATGCACCTGCATTCCCACGCAGGTCGTGTGCAATCAAAATCCACCCCCATGTGTGTTGCCTTTGGTGGGTCGGGCTGACTGTGGGAAATGAGTGGCTGGGCTGGGCTCCCCACCCCAGTTTAGCTCGTCACATCTGGCACCCATCCTCTTAGTTTAATACTCACGACTCACGACTTCTGAAACTCTATCTCCCCTAACTCTGGAAAATTCTTCAAAATGTTTTATTGTACTTCAGCACTTTAAAAAGTGAAATAGATTTTTATAAATATATATGTGTATCATTTACCTGCACACATATAAGGGATTTTTCCAGTGTCATCTCTTTAGAGAAAGATGTGTGTAATTAATCCAATTTCTGCTGAACACCTCACTATATCAATGAACTTGGCCATATGACCAAAATGTCTCTTCAGCAGATGCTGAATGAGTCTCAGATGCTGTGTGCTGGGGTGATGGTGGTGCCGTGTAATGACCTTGATTGTGGAAGATGATGCCCAGGTATAAGTCAGTATTACCAAGGCTTGGATGCCCTAACTCCTGGGAGATGGGTCCTTCATCCAGGAGGGGACACAGCTAATTTGGAAAGAGTAGCAGTTCTCCAGGAAACGTTAGAAGAAGGAGGACGCAGGTAGAAAATCCCAGAAAAGCTGGGACAGAAAATTGTTTGCTCTGGTTAGAGGCTAAAGTGTAGATGTGGTGTGTGGATGGGGTGGTTGGCAGGAGGTGGTGTGCAGAGAAACACAGAGGACCCTGGCTGGGACCAGAAGGTCAGATAAGTGAGAAGATTGGAGAAATGAGGCTGGTCTTCAGGCTGGGGTATATCCCTGGGCCGCAGATCTCTTAGAAGAGGGGAAGAGGGGTAAGGCCCTGAGCTTGAGCTCTGGCAATGGAGGAGAGAGGAGTTCTAGAAGACAACACAGTTATAGTTAGGCTTTGGGGGAGCAATAGCACATTGTGGTGGTCTGACCAAACTGGGGGAGCAGCCTTAGCAGGGACTGTACATACAAGCGATTGAAGACTGAGTGGTTGGGGAATTAGGCATATATGGGAGCATGGCAGGAAAGGAGAAGTTAGGCTACTGCAGTAGCCAGTAAGAGCGTGAGTGGAATAGAGGACAGGTGAGTGACCTTATGGAGGTGGGAACACAAGACTCAGCTCCTGCCTGGATGTGGAGAGCAGGGAGAAGAAGCAAATCAAGGTCATGCTGAGGTATGCACCCAGGTTCCTGGGAAGGTGATTCATTGAAAATGGGGGCCAGGGAAGAGGGACTGCAAAGCATTTAGAATGCTAACATCTGGAATTAGCTAGATCAACTCGTGATCCTCCTTTTTGAGGTGATGTTTAAGGCAGTGGATAGATGGGTTTCTTTCTTTTTTTTTTTTTAATTGGGGAAGGGAACAGGACTTTATTGGGGAACAGTGTGTACTTCCAGGACTTTTTTCCAAGTCAAGTTGTTGTCCTTTCAATCTTAGTTGTGGAGGGTGTCATTCAGCTTCAAGTCGTTGTCCTTTCAGTCTTTGTTGTGGAGGGCGCAGCTCAGCTCCAGGTCCACTTGCCATTGCTAGTTGCAGGGGGCACAGCCCACCATCCCTTGCGGGAGTTGAACCGGCAACCTTGTGGTTGAGAGGATGTGCTCCAACCAACTGAGCCATCCGGGAGCTCAGCGGCAGCTCAGCTCAAGGTGCCGTGTTCAATCTTAGTTGCAGGGGGCGGAGCCCACCATCCCTTGTGGGACTCAAGGAATTGAACTGACAACCTTGTGGTTGAGAGCCCACTGGCCCATGTGGGAATCGAACCGGCAGCCTTCGGAGTTAGGAGCACGGAGTTCTAACCGCCTGAGCTAATGGTCCGGCCCTATAGATGCGTTTCTGCAAAGTAAATTTATAAAAGGCAATGAAGGACCGACAAAACGTGAAGAACGTGCTTTCATTTTTTATTTTGTGGAGGAGTCAAACTTCTGAAGGAGAACGATTGAATGCCCCTTTCATGGTAGATGACAAACTTGTGTGGTAGGTTATGTCATCACCATTTTACAAAGGAGGAAACTGAGGCTGAGAGAGGTCAAGCAACTTGCCTCAGGTCACACAGCTGGTCGGCAGCCTAACCAGAATTGGACTTTGGGCTATCTAACTCCAGATGCCAGGTCGACTTTCCAAAGTAAAGATGGGGATCTGGGACATCTGTCAGCCCTGTTTTATAATTACATAGTCTTCACACTGAGGACCTAAAAGTTGTGTCAGTTTTACTAAAGGCACAGGCAAGATGGCCTCTAACAGGGTTAATTCCCTGGTGTTTGTTAAATTTTCTTCCCCTTCTTTTGAAAGTTCTATATGTATTTATTTGAAGAATGAACTTAGCGATTGATTTTATTTTAAATGATAAATGTCATTTGAGAAAATCAGCCATGCTGGGCTTTGGGAGAATTTAATCAGTAGAGACCAGAACATGTCCTGCCAGGCAGGCCCTTTGCTGTAGAATGTCACCTGTGGGGAGGTGTGGTGAACAGATTCATTATATGTATTTTTCCCTTTTAATTCTGAACATGAAGGGTCCTACTAAGGACTACGAACCAGACTCCTTGTATTTAGCTGGTTCCAAGACCTACAGACCAGAAAGCAGAGTCAGACACATGTTCTCACTTCCTGCCAGCTTCTAGGAGAGGTTGCAGGGGCAGTCTTGCAGCTCCCTTGCCCCGCCCTGGCAAGAACCCAGACCAGGCTTCTTGTTGCTATTAAGAAACAAGCTCTAGGCATGGCCCAGTTCTTCTGGTCCAACTGAGTTGCTTCGCTCACACCCGTGTCTCACCGTCTGCCTCGAGTGCTAGAAGCTGATCTCTCCCCCAGAACCACTTAGCTGCAAACTGTCCCTGTCTCTGTTCATCTGAGCAGAACCTGGAAAGGGCTGGCAAGGGCCAGGCAGCAGATGGGAGCAGCCTGGGAGGCAGGGATTAGGAAAGCCACTTTCGCCAGGCTCTGGAAGGTGGGGGGAAGCAGGGAGCATGCAGAATGATGTGTAAACCTGTTGATGAGAGTAAAACTGTTTCTCTCGCCCCCTTGATATGGCAGTGGGCTTGGGCTCTTGCTCTCTCAGAGGATTTGTTTGTCTGGTTTGTGCAGAAGAGTGAGCAGGAAGCAGAACCCCATGGACACAGGCTGCTGACTCAGACTTCTGTGGATGAGTCAGGAGCTTGGGTTTTCAGCCCCCTTGCCTCAGCCTGACTGGACAGGGTGGCGGGTCAATTTATTTCATGATTGTAAGAAGGTCCTGCCTTTTATCCTTAACCTTGGGACTTGCGGGAGAGGTTTTGGATTGAGCCTGGGTGTGGTTGCTGGCTCTGCCCCTCACTAGCTATTGATAGCCACCTACCTAACTGGAGCCCCTTGGGGGAGTGGATGTCAATCCCTGATTCAGAGTTGGGTGAGCATGAATCCTCGCAGTTGTCGATGGCCACATTAGAATGGCTCCTGGCCGGCGCTGTACTTACAGGGCTTTCAGAACTGGAGGGACTTTTGGAGGATAATCCTCTCCAGTGCTTCCCAGTCTAGTGTCCAAGAATGAAACATTGGGATTGTTTGAACTGCACATGGGGAAATTAAATATGTGAGGTATTTTGCCCAGAGCTTGGCCTATAGAGTAATCCTTCAGTAAATGTTACTTATGATACCACCTTGCCTCCCATATCTAATTTTGACCCATGGTTGTTTTTGTGGGTTCAAATGTTTCACAGTTTAAAACATTTAATATTTTTAAAGTAGATTAACCATGGAAAATAAGACTTGCGTCACTTTAGCTCCTTAAATTATAAAATCTTGTGCGACAACATTCACTTGCATCACGGTTTAAAACTTGGTCTCTGGGGCGGCCAGTTCAGCTCAGGTGGTTAGAGCGCGGTGCTCTTAACAACAAGGTTGCTGGTTTGATTCCCACGTGGGCCACTGTGAGCTGCGCCCTCCACAACTAGATTGAAACAACGACTTGGCTTGGAGCTGATGGGTTCTGGAAAAACACACTTAAAATAAATAAAAGTTTAAAAAAAAAAGACTCAACAAGTTAAAAAAAACACACACAACCTACTTGGACTCTGGAGCCACACGCTTGGGTTTAAATCCTGGCTCTGCCATTCACCAGCTGTGTGACCTTGGGCAAGTAAAATCACCGCTCTGTATCTGCCTCATAGGATTGCTGGTGCCTGGCAGGTACCTACGTATTTATTAAGATAAAGCAGATATTGTTCACATTTTTGACTTATTTTTAGGAATCCTTTCTAATAGATGGCTTCAGGCAAATGGCACAGACTCAAGGAAAAGTGCGCAGGCCATCTAGGGATGCATGTGACAGCCTCTGCTGAACACTGCAGGGTCCAGTGATGGAGTGTCTGAGGTACTGTGAGGCCGTGACACTGGTGTTGACGTGCGCTGCAAAAAAGGGAACCCGGCATCAGGGATTCTGTGTGATGTGCTCCCACCCCAATCCCAGGCCGGCTAGATGTGTGTGGTACAGGCTGTTCAAGTAGAGATGGTGTGGCAGCATGAAAGAATGTTAAAATAACCTATAATCCTAGCACCCTGATTAAACTGGTTTTGTTTTTTTGTGGTGTTTTATCTGGGTTTTTACATGGTTGAAGCATAGCAGCAACTGTACTATTTTGTAATCCATTTTCAGCTAACCACTGTGTTTTTCTGTCTCTACCTTATATTTCTAAATATTTTAATTGCAGAATAACAGAGGAAATTGTTTTTCATTAAACAAAAGGAACTGAAGTGATTTATATATTTCAAAAAGCTTCAGTCCTTTTTGGGGAGACTTTACTCCCAAGCACAAAAGCTAAGGGTGTTCTTTGTTTATACATGGCATTTCCTCCTATTGTGTTACAGTAAAACTTCTGTGTTTCACAGTGAGGGTTGTATAACATCTTCCCCAGTATCGGGATAAGTTTTCTTACTCAAATTCTTTTTAAGCAATGCAACTTCCTGCTCAAAAAAGGGTACAGAAGTGGTTTTATGTCTGCAATGAGAATATTTAGTGAGATATTCAGGGAGCTTTTTTCCCACAGATATTTTTATGGGGGTCACTGTTTTGTCCTCCTCTCCGTGAACTTTGGTTTGTTGTAGGAGTCTGCCAAAAGCAGAGTTCTCATGGAGAGACTGTGCCCAGTTCACAAATGAAAGATGACATTTAAACTGGATGGAAAGTACACTTGAGAATCTCGATTTTTCTCACTCTTCCTTCTCAGGTTGGTGGGGAAGAAATGCTCTTTAGCAAGTGGTGGCATTTTAGCCCCAGCTGCACATTTGGGAATTTGGACAAGAAGGCTGGCCCATTCTCAGAAGAGCAGCTAGGAGCTATTAGGCCTTCCCATTCCCTTTTCTTTGGAGAGTTTTGGGAAGATAAAATGTACCATGACTCTGCCTGGGGTCTTTTCAGCCTTGAGCCAGCCCTTGAGGGACTTCACTGTTGACCTGGATGTGCTTTGTAGAAAAAGGAGATCCAAGAGCCCTGGATCAAGAGCCAGAAGGCTGTGCCATTTCAGCCTCGTCACTTAACTCAGGCAGCTCAATCAACCCTCTCTCACCCTCCATTTTTCCTCTTGGGTAAAGTGCTATCCTCTCACTTTCCCTTACTGGGTGCAAATTAGTAATGGGCAGAAAAATGCTCTGCAGACTGGAATCCTTGAGCAAACGTAAGGTGTGAGGACGGTGTTCTTTGAGAGCTGAAAAGCCCTATCTTGGCTGAGGTGATGGGAGGCCCTGGCTGGGTTTTGGTTGTGGAAATAAAAGCCTAAATTGCAGTGGAGGAAGTTGGTCATCTTAGTCAGGAATGGCAAGCCCAATGTATTCCTTAAAATACACCCCAAAGAAGGATTGGTGCTTTCTGTGATAGAAACTTCAAACCATCTCTTCAGATGGTTCTGACTGGATCCAGATATCCATGGCCCTGCCCCGTAACCTGGACGCATGACTGGCTCATTTATCTGGAATCAGCTTGCATATTATTATTAATATTTTTTCTTTTTTTTTTCATTTTCGGGTGTGGGGGGGAGACACTTGCATATTATTCACCCTGAATCTTTTCCTAGGAAAATTAGAGGTTCACAGTCAAGTACTGTGCTTCTCCCCCTATTTTTTCTTCCTGAAGATGTCCTCTTTTACTCTAGAAATTTCAGGAATAGTCTACTGATATTCATATTTTCTGAGTTGAAAATGTCTGCCAAGTAGTTAACTATTCATAATGTGTGCTGTTTTTCCCTGAGGACTCTTCCAAATCTTTATCCTCTGTTTACCCTCAGACCTTAATGCCCTTCTTTCAGCCAGTTCACATAAAGGGCCCAAAACTTACAGATTAGAGATAGTGGGTCAAGTGATACTTTAACTTTAGGAGAGTTATCACAATTTAGACAGAATTGTTTGTTTTTGAAAAGTGTTTTGTCTCAAATCTGGAAGGCAAAAATTTTAAAAAGCTTAAAACTATGATTTATGTCCTAAAACGATAACTAATTATTTTTAACTGTATGCAATCCCCATGCAAATATATTACGTATCCATTCGAGCTCTCTTGATCTTCCAAGTAAGGCCCATAGCAAAGGTTTAGGTTACCAAAGGTGTACTGGACTCAGACCTTTAGTTTGCTCACAAGTTTTGCCGGAAAACTCCTTTGAAAGCAGCTGACCTAAGAAGGGTGTAGGCCCTAGACTTAGGCAGGGACACTTTGAATTACTCATGTTATGTGTGACTTGGATCCATTAAAAACTGGAATTAGGGAGTTAAGAAATGTCTTGTGGTTTTTTTACGACTTTCTTTGGAGGAAGTGTCGGAAGGCCCCTTCTTGGTAGCTCAGTGTTGGGATCTTGAGGGGTGGAGCGGGTAGTGGTGGAGAAGTGAGGGGAGAAATGGGGTGGAGACTGTACTTAGGTGAGCTGAGAACACCTACATAACTATCATCTGCCATGTTCTCTAGATGTGCAAAGCCTTTGGGGGAGTAGGGGCATGGGGTGGGGTCTTGTTGTTTAAAAACACCTTTTACTTAAATGTTCATAACCGAAGCTGTTTAGCAGTAGTTAAGTATAGGCAACTAGATTAGGACATACGTAGTACATTTCTATACCCTAGAAAGTTCCCTCTTGCCCCTCTCCAATCAAAACTTCTACCCCTATCACCTTTGGATTTCTAGGGCCTACGTTAATTTTGCCTTCTTGACCTAACATAAATGGAATTTGAGGTCTGTCTTTCACTCATAATGTACTCTTGTTGCTAATAGCAATAGTTTTCTTTTTATTGATAGGGATTATTCCACAATATGAATATACCACAATTTGATAATCTGTTCTTCTGTTGATAGTATTTGGGTTGATCTCAGTTTTTTAGCTATTAGAATAAAGCTGGTACAAATCTTTTCATTTTGTTTCTCTGAACACAGTGTGAATGGGCTCCTCCACCTCCTACCCCTGCAATCCTGAGCAAGCGTCTTAATCTCTGCCTTGGTTTTCTAATCTGTGAAGTGGTGGGTTGGGAAACAGTTCAGGGTTGGGACCACCATTTAAAAAAAATGAAATAGAATAAAATTTTAAAATTGGAGTGAATTACATGGAACTGTACACATTGTAATACATAAAAATATAGTTGTATGTATGTGCACATATATAATATGTACTGCATCACAATATAAAATGTATTTATGAGCTGTGGGCAAATCATTTTCCAACACACTGATTTGTATGTGTCCTTGTAAGAAGGAAGTGGCACACCTGTGAGGAACACCTGTGAGGTTATTTTGTGACTGTATATCTGCCCTCAGGTGTCTAAAACAGCCAGTGTTAGCAGCCACTTAAATACTGTTTGCTGATGACCAGCCACTGTTTTATATATAAAATCATAAGCCCTCACACCCATCCTGTGAACTGGGTGATTATCTCCATTTTATAGATGGAGAAGCTGAGACATTAGTTATACAACTTACCAGGGGTCACAGAGCTAGAATGAATGGTAGGGCCATTCAAGTCCAGAACCTGATCTCAACCACTATTCCAGGGGAGATAAAGACGAAGAGGCAGGTGAAATGTGAACGGATACAGATTAATAATTATCCAATTAATACAAAGCCTCCTTCCTTTTATTCCAGATATGAGAAATGAGTGTTGGACGCCGAAGAATAAAGTTGTTGGGTATCCTGATGATGGTAAATGTCTTCATTTATTTGATTGTGGAAGTCTCTAAAAGCAGTAACCAAGAAAAAAATGGAAAGGGGGAAGTAATAATACCCAAGGAAAAGTTCTGGAAGACATCTGATCCTCCAGCGGCATATTGGAACCGAGAACAAGAAAAGCTGAACAGGCGGTACAATCCCATTTTGAACATGTTGGCTAACCAGACAGGGGAAGTGTACGGCTTTTCCAATATAAGCCATCTGAATTATTGTGAACCTGACCTGAGGGTCACATCAGTAGTTTCGGGTTTCAACAATTTGCCAGACAGGTTTAAAGACTTTCTGCTATATTTGAGATGTCGAAATTATTCATTGCTTGTAGATCAACCGGGTAAGTGTACGAAGAAACCCTTCTTATTGCTGGCGATTAAGTCCCTCACTCCACATTTTGCTAGAAGGCAAGCAATTCGGGAATCTTGGGGTAGAGAAACCAATGTGGGGAACCAAACAGTGGTGCGTGTCTTCTTACTGGGCCAGACCCCCCCAGAGGACAACCATCCCGACCTTTCAGATATGCTGAAGTTTGAGAGTGAGAAGCACCACGACATTCTTATGTGGAACTACAGAGACACTTTCTTCAACTTGTCTCTGAAAGAAGTGCTCTTCCTCAAGTGGGTGAGTATTTCCTGCCCAAATGCTGAGTTCGTTTTCAAGGGCGATGACGATGTTTTTGTGAACACTCATCATATCCTGAATTACTTGAATAGTTTATCCAAGAACAAAGCCAAAGACTTGTTTATAGGCGATGTGATCCACAATGCTGGACCTCATCGGGATAAGAAACTGAAGTACTACATCCCAGAAGTTGTTTACACTGGTGTCTACCCACCTTACGCGGGCGGAGGTGGATTCCTCTACTCCGGCCACCTGGCTCTGAGGCTGTACAATATAACTGACCATGTCCTTCTCTACCCCATTGATGACGTTTATACTGGAATGTGCCTTCAGAAACTCGGCCTCGTTCCAGAGAAACACAAAGGCTTCAAGACATTTGATATAGAAGAGAAAAAAAGAAATAACATTTGTTCCTATCTAGATTTGATGTTAGTACATAGTAGAAAACCTCAAGAGATGATTGATATTTGGTCTAGGTTAAAAAATGCTCATTTAAATTGCTAAAATGTATACAAACTAAATTTTGCATAGAAAGATGTATCTTGAATAGTTTTCATGTGCTCTCTCATTAGGGGTAATTTCTATCAAAATTGCCTTCATAAATACAGTATCCATTTGAGAGCCTCCAAGCCCTTCAATGTGGTACTTTCTGGAGAGGGAAAGCAGAAGAAGATCATGATTTTTTAAGCAGGATATGGCAAGACGAGTGATTCTGATTGTTACTACTGGCTAGTGGTCATTATTTTCTAACTTGCCCCCCATCTCATCTGAAATAATAAGTTTCTGGAATTTGACCATTTTAAGTTATTTTTGTACTGCCCGCATATAATAATATCCCTACTTTTCCATTATAATGAGTGAATTGTCTGCAGTTTAGGTGTTTATGAACCTATTTGCTATGAAGAATTGGTTACACATTATTCAGTACTTTTGTGAAATGGACTTAAATTTATTTTCATAAAATTTCCTACCACCCCAACAGTATTTTTCTTGCATTCATCTAATTAGTTAATTTTGCAAAATGATGATCACGGTGTGACATGTATCCAGTTTATCTTGTTATCGGTCTCCTGGTCATAATAAGGAGATTATGATACAAGAACATAATAACTGTTGTTATATTTGATTTGCTGGTTGGTATCGTAATAGTTCTCTATTTTTAGTATTTGAAAATAATGAGTATGATTCCATAATGGCCAGCTGAAGATTGAATTGACCTTGGCAATCATATTGTGTTTATGATTTTTTAATGAGGACCAGGAAAGCATCTGTAACTTTTGAACTTGAAGCTAAAAGATTGAAGTTGCGGACCTTTTCAGGAATGGTTTGTCAGTTTAAAACTCCAGGATTCTATTCTTGCCATATTTTCCCATGTTGCTTATACAAAATTATTCCGAGTAGTGACTGCTTCCCTGTCAGTGTAGAAGTGCCTGTGTTTTTATTTATTCAGATCAATGACCAAAACATTTTCTTAAATATATTTTGTGTAATATTTTATTTGTATACAGTGTTGTTGATAAAATATTTAACTAGAGCATGGTATTTTAAGTGTTAAGGTATAACATGTTAAATAAAGCAGTTATTTTTGAATTTTGAAATCACTTTGGGGGGGGGGGGTCTGTGAACTGCTAGAATTGACAAAATTCTGCCAAACTGTTGCTTATGTATACCATCTTATAATAACATGCTTTCTCAAAATTTATTTTGTGTTGATAGAGGTAAGGATTCTTACCAGCTGTGATATTGAAGACTGTAAGAAGATGGAAATAAAGTAACTATTTTTAATTGTCCTGTGTAATGTGTGGTAATCTGTGATCTCGTTTTGTTTTCTATATTTGATTACATTTTCCCCAAAGAGGCCATTCCCCCCCCCCCCCCGCCCCAGAAACTATTATGGTAATATCAAACTATACTTTTCCTTTGTCTCAATGGGTAATCTATCTTTGCATTTAAAATTCTTGAAAGTGTTTTCCCACTTAGAGTCTTTAAAAGAGGAGTGTGAATATTTATTTATGCTTCCATTTTCAGTGAGTATAAAGAATTAATTAGGAAATGGAGCTGCATCTTAAAGACTGTATTGTCCTAAGCCAAATGTCCATTTTGGGGCTTTGTATCCGCAGCGATGAACTGTAGAGGCAGTCGTGACCACTCAAGTTTATTACCTAGACTCACGTTGAGAAGCAAGTGCAAATGGTCAATTAAAAAAAAGTAGACATTTGATGAAGCTCAAAAAAACTAAAGAATCAGTGTTGTGAGAACATTTAGCAGACTGTCCTCTCCTAGTGGTAAGATTGAGGCCTTGTATGAGCAAGTATGAGGACATACTTGCTTAAATTAATATGAGTATGAAGAGTGTTGTAAGCTTGGTCTTTTAAAGATTTCATGCACCTCCACCTGACCCCTCTACTCCAATTGTAAGCACATCTGGAGAGCCGCATTGCCACGTTTGGTTTAGAAAAGAATAGTGAAGATTTAAGACCATTCACTGTTGATTGGTTCACAGCATGTGTCCATGACTTGACCATGCATTTTCATGTAATAGATGTTTCCTCTGAGTGCAATTTAATTTTTTCTTCTAGGGAGTTCTCCACTGATGTTTCAAATCTGCAGAGGAAGAAGAGATGTTATAGCAGGTTTTAAAATATGTTTGGAGGACCACTGAGGGCCTTTTGTGAGTCTCCATTGTTTGAACCTAAGTCCTTGGTATTGGTGATGTTTGGTGGGTGAGATGGTCTGTGGCCTTTCTTTATTTGGCAAGAGTTCTTATGTAGTGGTTACCTGATACCCACAACACTGGTCATCGACCGCGTGGCCTTTTCAGCAAAGCTCTACTAGGTTTTAGAGCTTTACATATGCTTGGGCTCAGTCGTGGTACTGAGTGATCCTTAAATCCATGAAGCCCTCTCTTGGCATCCATGAGATAGATCTTCCCTGAGCCTCCATCTCATGAATGTAAAAATCAGTTAATTCATTCTTTTAGAACTGTTCAGTAATTGAGATCAGTGAAAGCTGGCATATGGACTTTTTGTGGCAGCTCCCAAGACATGTTGATTTGGAGTTTGAAGGTCAAAAAGGCTGAGTAAGGATTGGCAGGGTTTGGATTTTTCATAAACCCAGCCAGGCCTTAAGAGGAAAAGGATGAAAGACCAGAATGGCTCATTTCCATCCCTGACCCTGGTTATACCCATCTCCATTATTGGGCTGGATGAGGGAGAATGGAAAAGGTCAGGAAGCTGGGAGAATGCTTTGAGTTGTACTTGGAAATTGAATCTGGAATTAAAGGCACTCAAAGTGTGACCATCTCCTACTTTCCTTTTTCTGATTGATAATGGTCTAGAATGTTCTGGGTCGTCTTGGCCCCTTGTGCAGAAAGAGAACACGCTTTTATTAAGGCAAAGAATGACTTATTTTCACTTCTAGGAAAGCCGAAATGAATGAAACCTTTACTTGGGCGAAAAGTTAACTTCTCTGTGATTTGCCTTCTTATGAACAATTTCAGATAAAGTAAAAATTCTTGTTTGGAACAGGAAAACAAATACTATTTATATGCTGGGCTGTTGAGATTGGATAAATTTAGTTTTTCCTTAATGTTAATTCTATATTGAGTTTATTTTATAAATGCTAGGAACATCTGCCAATAATTTTGAAGCTGAACTTTGCCTTATTAGAGTTAACAATAAATCTGAAAAATTAAACTATTATCCTGATTCATTCAGATCTCAGAGTAATACACCACAAAGAAATTTCTCTTTACCCTTAGTATCATATCTTGAAAGATAGAGGCCAAGAATGAGGCACATTTATCTTTAAACAGCTCAAAAATCATGTCACATTGCATATTAATTACCATATTTATTAATTTTTAAGATGCAATGCTGTTTATATACCACTGAAAGAATTGCCAATTCAATATGATTTATATCAACTGAAATGATGTACCTCAATTACAGAGCTGTTCAATTGATAGAAGACATCTTAGAATAATTGAAATGCAGCATTACTATATATTCTAAAGTCTGATAACTAAGTTGGAGAACTTATTGCAATGATGTTGTTAACCTTTTTTGATATCAGAGGGATGATTATTCATTATGAATTTCTGGACAAACAGTTAACCAAGTTTACTATTTGGAAGCTGAAAAGGCTGTGTGAAAAAATTAGATGAAAATGACCTGAATTTTCGACCTGAATTCATGGCTCATCATGACAAAGCACCAGCTCACACAGCACTGTCTGTGAGGGAGTTTTTGCCAGTAAACAAATAACTGTATTGGAACACCCTCCCTACTCACTGGACCTGGCCCCCAATGACTTCTTTCTTTACCAGAACATAAAGTAAATATTGAAAGGAAGACATTTTGATGACATTTCAGGACATCAAGGGTAATACGACAGCTCTGATGGCCATTCCAGAATAAGAGTCCCAAAATCGCTTTGAAGGGTGGACTAGGCGCTGGCATGGGTGCATAACTTCCCAAGGGGAGTACTTCGAAGATGACCATAGTGATAATATTCAGCAGTTAGCTATGTAGCACTTTTTCTAGGATAAGTTTGTGAACTTAATTGACCTCATGTATACACAATAATACACTAATATATACATATAGCCATATATGTATGCCTATATGTAAATATATATATAAATATATATAGCCATATATATATATTTAAGATATATATATATATCTTAAATTGAAAGATGGAGTCTTGTTTAGATGTGTTTCCTACTTCTCACTTTTTTCTCACTTCCTGTCTTCAGGAATTTTCACCCAAGCAACCATGGTGGCTTTTCAGCTTTGGCAGTTGCTTTCTTCCTGTCTTCTGCATTGTAAAAAGGGGTGAATTGATTGCACTGAAGTAGCAAAGTAGAGTTTTTAATTTGATTGTATTCCAAGGGCTTCTTTCTAAGTCGGGGCCTGATGGTGGAAGAAGGTGTTTGCAGCTTTCCTACCCTGGCTCACATCAGGGGAGTGTACTTACTGCATCCTACGTGTTAGCCAGGGTTTACTCATTGCCCTGGAAACCTACCTTCCTGTGACTTGCCCTTTCCTAGCCTGTCTTCAGCTATGATTCTCTTCCTACTTACCACCTAAGCCCTGTCATCCACGCTGCCCCTGTGCAGCAGAGCTCAGTAGCCAGGGAGGTGGCCTTGGGAAGGGGCTCTGAGGCTCATTCACAGACACCTAACTCTGCCCAAGCAGCACCCTTTCAGCTACCCAAAACTTCCTAGGGGATGAGAAGTGGCCAGGCCCTCCCATCCTCAGTCTGGCCCTACCTAAAATCTCTCCTTACATTAGAGAAAAGCCCACCTCTCACCTTTGAATCAATGGCCTTCTGGGCTCTACCTCCTCTTGTTCAAGAGTTCAAGGTACTGGGCGCAGAATGCCTTTTTCCACTTGTCCCACCTCATTGGAAAATGCATAGACGTGAAGTGTTAACTAATCATTGGATAACTTGTTTTCCAGTCTGTGGGGTGGAGAGAAAAGAGTGAAAACAGAACTTTGTTGGAACAGAACAAAGATAGCCAAGGGGCAGGCTTGCAGAAGCCTAGCCGGAAACCTAACCGTGCAGAGACCCAGGAGTCAGACAACAGGTGCCAAGGTCCAATACCATAACAAGGCACAAGGCCTGCCTGTTTTGACCATTGGAACCTTTGAGGACAAACAGAGCCCCTCCCGGTGCTGCAGTAAACCAGGAGACCAGAGCTGCAGGTTCTGCAGCCTCTCATCTGCGGTTATACTGACCGGTGAGATGGAAGAAACCCAGAGGAGTACAGAGAAAAACAAAATAAACGTGGGCAATAGAGCAATAATCTCACATTTTTCCTCTTGTGGGATTTAACAAATGCCTGGTGGACATTGAGGGATAAAGTTGTTGGGCTTCAAGTTGGTGGGAAATGCCTTTATTTGATTGCAAAAGCCTTCAAAAGTGAGTCACCATGGAAGGAATGCAGGAGGAGGGGTTGTGATGTATTGTCAAGAAAGCTAGAGAACTTGCTCCCTCACCAAGTCCTGCTGGACTCAAGAACAACACAAACAAGATGCAGAACAACCCCCCTGAGAGCGCTGTCCCTTGAGGAGCAGTTCACAGTAGGGGACAGCCTGTCTTGCCAGTCACACCTCCAGAAATTGCAGAGGTATGTATTCAAATGAGTGCAAGCACCTTCCCTGCAACCCCGTACCTGCTCAACAAATCAGGACAATGATTGCATACAAACCCCAGCTATGGCAGACTTTTGGCAGTATGGCAGAAAATTAAAAATATTTTCTGCTTTATCCAAAAAGTCTGAGCATTTTTCATCACTGATAGACCAACCCAGTAAGTTACTCTTCTGAGATGGGATTGATTTGTTTGGAGAATCTTGCACTTAGAAAACTTTTTAAAATTAAGAGTTTTAAATTTGAATTAATTTTTAACTTACAGAAAATTTACAGGACAGAGAGTACCTGTATACCTCCACCAACTTTCCTGTATACCTCCACCACTAACATTAACATCTTACCTAACCGTATTACAATCTTCAAAGTCAACATCGGACCCACAAACGACAGGAAATCCATGCTGCTGTCATTCTATTACCTACGCTACGGATCTCACTTGAATTCTGCCAGTTTTTTTCACTAATGTCCATGTTCTGTTCTAGAGTCCTGTTCAAGATCCTACATAGCATTTAGTTATTTTCCCTTGGTCTCCTCCAGTCTGTTGCAGGTTTTCAATCTGCGCTTGCCTTTCCTGACTAGTACTTTTGAAGAGTAGTGGCTCTTGTAGAATGTCCTTCAGGTTGGGCTTGTCTGGTCTTGTGTCCTTCACCATGTGTCAGGTCAGGGTTCATGATGTCAATATGTCCTATCCCCGATAATTTTAACCTTGTTCACTGGGTTTCTCCTCTGTAAGATGCTACTTTCTCTTTGTAGCTAAGAAATGTTGTGAAGGACATTTGTACACTTAAAAGTTTGTACATTTAAAATGTACAATAATTAAATGAGTTAATGTATGAAAATGCTTGTATCCTCTCGGGTGTAGTAAGTGCTCGATGAATGGTAGCTGTGGCCTTTTGCGTTATTATTATTACTGTCTCAGTTTGTCCCTGGTTTTCCTTCTCCAGTGTTTGCTACAGTTACTGTTCCTTCCTTATCTTCTTCATTCCATGCTGATTGATCCCTAACTGGTCACTTCCTCACATGGGGGTTGGCTCTCATACAAATTATCTGTGACCTTAAGGGCATAAAAGAGCTGAATTCTTAGCATGTGGGGGTTGAGCCTTAGGGTGGGGCAAGAGCCTATTGTTATCTCAGGGTAAGGGCTCCGCAGTGCTAACAGGTGCTAACAGGAGGAACAGGTGCTAACAAGAGGAACAGTGCTAACTGACTACAGGATGTGTTTACTACGGAGGTGAACTTGGGAGTTGGGGGCCACCTGGCACATGTCCCCCATGGTAGAAGCCTGGGCCAGAGCCCAGCCATGTAGTCGCTCTCCTCTTGGACCTGGAGCGACAGGATGAAGAGAAAAGCCCACCTGGCTGAGGCCTTGAAACAGGACTGAGCCAGAGATGGAGCTTCCTGTGGAAGGTGGTGGAGTTTTCACTAATGAGGGGTAGGTTGCTGCAAGAGTGACTGCGGTTCACAGCAGAGGAGAGCCAGGTCAGGGGTGGAGGGAGCACGAAGGTCCGATGTGGGAGAGCCCCCTCTTCTCACTCTGGGCAAGGATGCCCAAGTTAAAGCAATATTGGTTTCCTTTAGATGAGAGCAGAGATGCCGGGATGTGCAAGGACAGCCTGCTATGAATTACTTTCCAGGAGATTCCTTGTCCTACTCTAGCACAGAGCTTTATTTACAGAACGGCTGTTCTTGGCAGCTTTCTTGGCCTCCCAGACTCTTTCCCTATTTTAAAGCATTTGGACTCTATTTTTATTCAGATGAGAAGTTTCCCATGTTTGAAAATAGCTGCTATGTAGAAGACTGTTGAAGTTACTATTTTTGCCTTCCCAGAATGCTCTCCTCTATCCTCCCCCTTCTGGAGACAGACTGAGCCCCAGGACTGCAGGATGGAGCGTGTGACCAAGCAGGGCCTATGGAGTCCTCCCTCGGCTGGGAGAGGGGTTTTCTTCTTTGGATTGCTAAGTGGAGGCCGATGGACTTACCCAGCCAGCTCCCTGACTATCTCCAGGAAGCTTCCCACCAGCAGAATAAGTGCAACACATATGGAAGCAGGAAGAGGGGTTGGAGAGAGTGATGGTGACACATGGGATCCTTTGAACCCTGGATCCACCCCCACCCTTGGCCTCCCAGCTATACATTCCCCTTTTTGCTCAAACTCCCTAGAGTTGGATTTCTTGGTCCTGGCTGATACCATGAAATTCTAGTTCCTTCCCTGAATTCTAGATGAGTCCCAGCAGTGAGCACCTCCAGATTCCTACCCCGAGAAACCCAATTTCAAGTCATTTGCTCCAAATAGGCAGCTGGGGATGGGAGTTGATGTACTCATCTTACGTGAAAGAATCGGAGTAGAAAAACTTAGGGAGCAGGGAGTAGTAGTCCTTTCTCCTAAGGTGTGTTCAGTGTCACCCAGGTCTGGAAATCCCTGGGTGAGATAGTTTACAGCTTCTCTTTCAGGATCATGTTTATAGGCTCAGTTTATGTGTTTGCTCTGGCAACATGAAGAACCAAAAAAAAGAGGTGGGTGTGGGTGTAAAACCCACTGCCTTGGGAGCAGATGCTGGTGGGTTGGGAAAAGATGGAGCCGGGGCAGGTGCTCAGCTGCCTACACAGCTGGAGTGTGGGGTGAGTCCACTGTGTGGGGTCTCATGGTCAGGAGACGGAAAGCCTGGGTGCAGACCCTGGCAGCTCCACAGTGGGTTAATGAACAGCCTGGCCCAGCCGTGAAGGGAAAAGAGGACGTATGCTCATGAGCAAGTTCTGTGACTGTGGGCCGGAGCAAGCTAGGACCTGGCAGCGCACAACTGCTGAGGTTGGAAGAGCTGACAGTCTCCTGTTTTTGTAATCGATGTGATCATTCCTGAAAACATGCTTGGTGTTGGCAGACCTGGGAAGACAGGACCTGTGTGTCTCACAAAGAGGAATGTCAGGGGTATGAGGTTGATGAAAACAGTCTAAATTTATTATGGCGATGATTACACAACTCTGAATATACTATTATCGGTGCAAAAGTAATCCCTTTTTTTGCAATTTAACTTTTTAAACCGCCATGACTTTTGCACCAACCTAATAAAAACCATTGAATTACCATTTAAATAGGTGAATTGTGTGATAGATGAGTTATATCTCAATGAAGTTATTTTAAAAATAAAATTTCACTGAATCTAAGGGGAAAAAAGTAGGCAGGGCTTCAATTCCAAGTCTCGTACAAACAGACCAAATCAATCAATTCAGATTGTTCCCCTAATACTAGACAGGCCCTTCGCATTAGGATTTACTAGGTTCATCGCCCACTAGAAGTGTCCTTTTAACACTTTTCCTCCAGGATGGGGTTTTCCCTGAGTTGTCCATACACTCCTTCCCAGTTCTGGAGACAAAGACCCTAGCCTCTTCTGATGCTGAAATTCTGTAATTCTGATTCCACGATGCCATGAGACCCTTGCCTGTTTTGTGAGCTGGTTGCTTGGAATGAGGGGTGCAGTCTAGGTGAAGGGCTGTTAGTCACTGGGCCCAGTCACTTTGTTGCCCTCCCATCTGTCACCCCATCACACTAGGTGTTCACTAGGGTAGAAGCCAGTTCCTTCTTGTTCATCCCTGAGTCTCTAGTGCATGTTGCACTCGGCTGTGTAGGCAGCTGAGCACCTGCCCCGGCCCCATCTGTTCCCAACCCACTAGCAACTTCTCCCAAGGCAGTGGGTTTTACACCCACCCACACATCTACCTCTTTTGTTTGGTTCTCCATGTCACCAAAGCAAACACATAAACGGAGCCTATAAACATTACCCTGAAAGAGAAGCTGTAAACTATCTCACCCAGGTTCCTCCACTTTACATGGTGGTGAAATAATTCGTTTCTTTGTTTACATATTGTCTCCAACCCACTAAAATGAAAGTTCCACAGGGCAAAGACGTGTCTGTCCCATTCAGCTCTGTACCTGCCCATGATAGGCACTCATGAAGAAGTTGTTGAATGAATGAATAGATGAATGTAGTAATATCTGTTGAAGGAAGAAGTATGTGAGTGAATAGATAATGGTTTCAGATTTCCAAAGTGTTTTTCCTAAGATTTTTGTACTAACTAGATTGACTAATCATTAATTTGAATTTAATGTTTGTTCTTTTCCACTCAGTTTTCATGTGAAAGTAGGTGAGAAATTCCATAAGGGCGGGTATCTGTTGTGTTCATCTGTTTGTCTTGCCCGTGATAGGAACTCAGTAGAGAGTTGAGTGAATGAGTAGATGAACATAGTAACATGTGCTGAAGGAGGAAAAGTTAGAGCGACACTCCCACTCCAGAGAGGGGAGGAAGATAGAGCAGGGAGGTGTTTGTTCCCCATAGTTTCTAATTCATTATTATGTCCTTTCTGTCTGTCCTGTCCTGGCCCCTTACGTGGACCCAGTCTGCCTATGCAAAGCTAACTTGAGGATAGGTAAACAGGTGTCAATCACGTACCTCAAGGATTACCTGAATCACTTCTTGTCCAATCCTCCATCTCCTCCATTTGCTTCTGCTCTTAGCTTTGATATCTGTCCCAGTCCTATATTTGATGACTCATTTTGAGACCTGAATCTCAGCACAAGCTGTTGGACTGGTGTCTGGCATTGGATTTCCAGCCCTGCCAATGGCCACCGTGGGTAAGAGAACTCCTACTTCCTGTCCCAACCTGTGGGCCAACCAGCCAGGTTGTGTCTTGCCCACTGTTCCTGCCAATGGAATGAGACTGAAAATTGTTCTAGACACCAGCTTACTTCTTACAGCCTCCAAATGTCTTCCTTCTCACTGGTAGAATAAGCAAAGATAATGAGATACCGCTTCCATGATTAGGTGATAAATGTTTGTTACTTCTGTCTCCTTAGCAAACTTGCTAATTTTGATGAGGCAAGTTACCACATTGGAGAAGCTATGTGGCAAAGTAACTGAGGGTAGTTTCTGTCCATCCGCCAACTAAATAAAGCCTTTAGTCTAACAGTCCTCAAGGAAATGAATCCTGCCAACAATCATATGAATGAGCTTAGAAGCCAACTGCTCTTCCCCTGCTGAGCTTTCAATTAGCAGACCGTAGGCAGCAGACCCACCTAAGCTGTGTCTGCATTTCTGACCTTCAGAACTGAGACAATTAAGGTAGGTGGTTCGAAAGCAGTTTTGATATAATTCGTTACTCAACAGGAGCTAATTAATACATCATATGTGTGTTTTGTTTTATGCTCTCCACCCAGAGATCAATTTACTATGAAGCTAGTGAAACTTAAGTACCTCTGCTCCCCACTTGCATAAGCCCCTTGCCTGGCCCTGAAAGAGTCCCTAGCAATGTGTTCACATGGTCATGTTTTTGCAAAATTTACACAAAATTTTTTAACTGCAGTCCGTTAAGGCTGGTTCCTCTTATACTTCAGCTTCCCCTCTCTCATACTTCTTCTCGAGCCTGGTGGTGTGGGAATGGCTGGGGTGTTTTGAGGATTTGACTAAAGGGAAGTTGATTTGTAGATACATTTACTTGGATTTAGGGGGTATACGTTCATGTGTCACTTTGCAGTCCCCTCTGTGTAGTCATGTTGTTGCTAGCAATGCTTCATAGGCTGGCAAATGCTTCATAGGTTGCTAGCAATGCTTCATAGGCTTGGCTATTATTCAAGCCAAGGTTCATCTCATGGATTTCACACTAGACGAGGTTGGCTTTCATATTTTCAGGAATCCATCGACACCTTTGATTCCTTAATGTAAAGGCATGAGAATCTATCCGCAAATCTCTGCTATGTTTGACTTTGTTTTCCACTTTCCTGCCATTCTAAGACCCTCATTAGTCACTGCCACCATCTCTGAACCATTTGCTTCATCCATAGAACTCATCTTTGCCGCGCCTGCCTGTGCTCATACTTCTCCCTCAGCCCAAAGAGGCTTTGCCTAAGCACATCTACATAAATTCTTACTAAGTTTTTGCTGTCTTCCTAGGAAATACTGACATGACATAAAACTCATAAGCCACCGTGAGGATATTGGTTGCAAACTGGATGATGAAAGTAGTCAATTCAAAGAAGACGAAGCAAATCTGAAAGTTCCCAAAGTTACATGTAGCTCCTATGTGAAAGGAACTTGAGAGTTTTTTGCAAATTTGGGAAAAATCCTGACAATATACATGACATTACAAATAATCCATTGTGAAGCTGGACGAGACTTTTTTGAACTGTCGATGAAAATCCAGTTTTGATTGAACGTGCTAGAGGAGAGACTAAATTATCCTTCTGCACTCTGTAAAAAATTATTTCACAAAATCTTTGTATGAAATAGCGATCAGAGTGTGCAGACCAAAAACGTAGGGAAAAAGTATTATAGTGGTATGTCAGGCAGTTTATGAAAATATGTAATTTTTCTGGGTTTTATGATTCTTGCATTTCTAAGCTTTATACAATTTTGGTTTAATTTGTTGTGATTTTCTTTTTTATTTTAAGAAAAATAATTTTTGTGTGTATTTAGAGTTTTATGTTCTTTCTCTTAAGAGGGCCACAAAATTGCATAAGCTTCAGGGTCCAGAGCCTGGATCTACTCCAGTTTCCATCAAGTAGGAGAGAAAATTCTTTGCTTGAGATTCCTTTTTTCTACTTTTCTACCCCTGAGTCCAGCTGTATCTTGCATATTTTTTGGAAGTTTCAATAATGAGTATTTTTTCAAATTTAATTCAACTGAAAATGCTTTGGTTTTGAGGAGAGAAGCAAAAAGAACACATTTTCTGTCTGAAAGATGTTTGGGTGGAGGGGAGTAAGGAAGTCCTGTGTAAAGTGAGAAGATGGCAGAATCAGAATCTCAGGTAGAAATTGTATTCAGAGACACTTCAGTTCATTGAGAGAAACACCTTTCTAATAGTTGACCAGTTATCGAGGATCCTCCCTAGGCCGTCAGGTGGATTCCATGACATCTGAAGTCTCTTCTTTCAATGCCTGGATGCTGCAGGTGACAATTGAGGCCTGAGAAGAGGAGCTAGTACCTGGGGATTGGACTTGGCATTGGGGCCTGGTAGAGCCTGGGGGGCAGACGCTAGTGTAATTCTAGCCTCACAGACAGATCTTGGGCCCAAAAGTGTCAGGCAGAACTTGTTAGGAGTTGTAGGGGGGTATTTGGAGCTTTGGAACAGGAATCTGGTGTGGGAAATGTGGGAAGGGCTGGGTAGTAGCTCAGTGTGACAGATCTGGAGCCCCAGGCAAAACAGTGGCCAGCCAGCGGGAGGGGATGGTGCTGAAGGAAGCAGTCAAATGCCAGACTCTGGGGAAACCAGATGAAATCCCCCTGGTTCAAGACCAGCTTACAGGCCTCACTTGTGGTCTTGTTGGTAATACCAGTTCTGTCCCCGCTTACGTAGGAGGCTTTCCAGCTATTTGCTTCTTGTCAGCTATATAAGTGAGTAGCCACAGCCAAATATCTCATAAAATCTCATTTAAACATAGCTCAAAATTCCAAAATCTCAGTTTACTGGGTGCTTTGCTCAGTAGTTCTCTTCCTTAACTTAAGGGCTGGCACTTGAGGCCATCAGAAACAATAGGCTTAAAAGGAAGGCAGTGTCCTTAATCTAATCTTTGTCGTTAGGCTGGTTGTCCTGCTTCTTATGCTGGCTAAGAAATATTACTAGGATGCTCTAGAAAAACGTTTGAGGCCTCAGTCATTTCCTGACTCTCATTCCCAATTTAGATTTCAGATCACAGGCTGAGAAAGCCTCTCTTAGCAGGACTAAGAATACAAGGCTGTATTTGTTAACATCTTAAAAGACAATTGGCTGTTTAAACAAAAGCAATTACAATGTATTGTGGGGTTTATAATATATGTAAAAGTAAAATGCATGAAAACAATAGCTTAAAGATGGGGAGAAGAGAAATGGAAGTATATTATTGTAAAGTTCTTAGATATATGTGAAATGGTATGATATCACTTAGGAGATAAGTTAAAAATATATACCATATACCCTACAGCAACGATTAAAGTGAAGAAACAGAGTTATAACAAGTAAGCCAATAAAGGTAATAAAATAGAATCATAAAACATGCTTAAATAATCTACAAGTAGGCAGAAAAAGAAAAAAAGGAAACAAAGGACATGTGAGACCAATAGAAAACAAATAGCAAGATGATAGACTTAAAACTTAATTATGTCAATAATCTCATTAAATGACAATGGTCAAAACATTCCCAACCAAAAGATAAAGAATGTCAGATTGGTTATCAAAACAAGAATGAACTATATACTGCCTACATGAAACACTTAAATATAAAGATACATAGGGTAAAAAGTAAAAGGATGGAAAAAGATATACCTGCAAACGCTAGACGAAAGAAAGCGGGGGGGGGGGGGGGCTATATTAACATCCAAGTTGATTTCATAGAGATAAAGTCATTTTATAATGAAAAAGGGTTAATTCATTAGGAAGATATAAAAATCCTAAATGTTAGCAGATCTTCAAAACACATGAAGCAAAAACTGATAGAACAGTAAGGAGAAATAAACAAACCCACAATTATGGTTGGAGATTTCAATTCCCTTCCTTTAATAATTGATAGGACATGAAGACAGAGTATCATTAAGGAAATAGAAGATTTGAACAACATTAACAGCCAACTTGACCTAAACACTCCACCCAATAAGAGCAAAACATACATTTTCAAGTGCGCATGGAAGATTTACCAAGATAGACCATATTTTGGGCCATAAAACAAGTCTTAATCTCATCAGATTAAGGTCATACTAAGTATCTTCTCTGGACTTAATGGAATTAAGTTGGAAATCAGTAACAGACCTCTGGAAAAGTCTCCAAATACTTATAAACTAAGTAACACGCTTCTAAATAAGCCATGGATAATAGAAATAAAAAGAAAAATTAGAACGTCTTCTTTGAACTGAATGAAAATGAAAACACAACATAGAATTTGTGGGATGTTGTGAAAACAACACTTAGGGGGAAATCTGTAGCACTAGATGCCCATATTAGAATAAAATACAGGTCTCCAATCAGTGACTTCAATTTTTACCTCAAGACACTATAAAAGAAGATGATATTAAACTAAAGTATGCAAAAGAAGGGAAATAATGAAGATCAAAGCAGACACCAATGAAACGGGAAACAGAAAACAATAGAGAAAATCAGTGAAACCAAACGGTGGTCATTTGAGAAGATCAATAAAATTGATAAACCTCCTGCCAGACCACAAGAAAAATAAGAGAAGACACAAATTACCAATCAGGAATGAAAGAGGTGACATCACTACAGATTTGACAGATGTTAGCGGGAACATAGGGAACATTATGAAAAACTTTATGCCAACAAGTTTAACAACTCAGATGAAAAAGACAGATTCTTTAAAAGACACAAGCTACCAAAGTTCTCTCTCAAGAAAATATAGATTATCCTAATAGCTCTATTTCTATTTAAAAAGTGAATTTGTAGTTAAAGATTTTCCCACAAAGATCCAGGCTCAGATGGCTTTAGTGGTGAATTATTCTAAACATTTAAGGAAGACATAGTACTAGTTCTATACAAACTCTTCAAGAAAATTGAAGAGGAGGGCACATTTCCCAACTCATTTTATGAGACCAGCATTACTCTAATACCAAAACTGGGCAAAGACATTACAAGAAAACTATAGACCGATATTCATCATGATCACACTAGGTATAAAAATTCTAAATAAAATTTTAACAAATTGAGTCTAACAGTATTTAAAAAGGATAATCATGACCAAGTAGAGTTTATCCCAAGATTGTAAGATTGGTTCAACGTTCAAAAGTGAATCCGTGTAAGTCACTATATTAGCAAATTAAAACAGAAGATGATGTGATTATTTTAATAGATAATCTCTCAAGGCAAAAGCATTTAATTAATAAAGAAAAATGACAAGAGAGACAAGACTTTGAGGTCTTGGGCCCTGTGCTATAATCACACTTGCCTTCACACAATCAGTCCCAGCATTGCCCAGGGTGAATCCTCAGAGTACATTATCTGTCCCTGGGGACTTGGAAGGGGGCTTATGGTTGGTTTGAGATAAATAGAGATTGGTGGATTGTTCCCCCAAATTTATTGCTAAGAGGTTTAACATATTTAGGAATTCTAGAAATCAAGAAACTTTTGGATACTGTGTTCATCTCAGTGAAGGGAGCCACTCTAATGTGACCAAATTCTGACCCATTAATAACATATCTAGGTCAGCAGGTGACAGAACTGCTACTTACCTAACACTGATCCATTTTTAATGACATTGGATAGACAGCTACCTTCCAGGTCTGGCTAAAGAAGACAGTCTTTGTTTAAAAAGTGACAAGATCTGTTACCAATATGTGCCCTCTTGTCTCTCAAAGCTGCCAGTGATGGGGTGGATTGGGCTTTCTTTCTATGCCTTTTGCCTCTGTGCACACTACTTCCTATGTCCACATTGCTTTCTCAGAGCAAAAGTTTTATGTATGCGTATTGGTGTAAGAGCATTTTGTAGGCTACATCAAACTGCCACCACAATGAGATGACATTTTACTTTCATAGCCAGATAAGATTACATCAAACTGCCACCACAATGAGATGACATTTTACTTTCATAGCCAGATAAGATTACTTTAAACTACCCCTCAGATGTTCCCTAGGTGTTTTGTGGGATGCCCAGGGTCCAATCTCAGGTTACTAGGAGCCAGTCTGTTCACAGTCTTCACTCAGCCTGAATGAGTCTCCACGGATGGTGCCCTGATGGTGACAGCATACAGACCAGTACAGAACATCTCTTGGGGGGTCCCCTTCTACTCATCTCCAACAGAACTAGCAAAGGTGTTCATGTGCAGAGAATATTCAAACCATGTTTAGGCAACACACACACACACACACACACACACACACACACACACACACACACACCATTTCTCACCTTTCTCCTAAGGGAACAAACTGAAGAGATTTGACTCTGTGAAAGCATAGACACCTGCTTACATTATAAGAAGCAATTTAGCTCAAACATTTCTTGTTTAACATTTGCATAACATTAATGAAGTAGGAAGGTGGTTTTCCAAGAACAAAGGGAGATTCCTGAGTTTTCATTTATTGCAAACAGAAAACTGTTCCCAGCTTTGAAATGACAGCATTTAAAATTTTGGTTGTTTTGCCTTCTACCATAGCCTCCCCCAGCAGTCTCTGAAAGAAGGCAGCACCTCCAAGCACTTAGCTTGGGTCCTGGAACTCTGCCTGAGGCATTGACAGAGGGAGTTTTGTTACCTCTCAGCACCTGCTTCA
The DNA here is from genome assembly GCF_964194185.1 of Rhinolophus hipposideros. Classification (NCBI taxonomy): domain Eukaryota; kingdom Metazoa; phylum Chordata; class Mammalia; order Chiroptera; family Rhinolophidae; genus Rhinolophus; species Rhinolophus hipposideros. The sequence goes on along the minus strand of NC_138058.1, from coordinate 33,400,199 downwards.
GGGGTCCCTACTGCCCTCAGCACTACAGGGTCTCCATTACTCCAGAATAATCCATTAGCAGAGGTACCTTGGTGAGACCTTGGTGCTTGTGCTAGATCCTAGTTTACAGAGCCAAGGTAGAACTCATCTGTATATTGGGTGTGGCCTGTGTTAGGAACTGAGAGCTACAGAAATGAACAAGACAGAACAGGTGTCATTTCACAAGTTATTTATTCAGTGCAAAGGGAAATATCCTCTGGTCATCACTTTAACCATGCAAACCAAACTTGTGACCAAGAGTGGGATACCTGATGTGTATTCTGATGGAATGTCATATGAAATATAAAGCATCACCTATGAAACAATTTTACCAAAAAGGTTTAACCTGAATCACCCAAACCTGTATTTAATTGGAAATGCAGGTGACAAAGGAACAAGTTACTCTATGTGTCTCTTTCTCTCTCTCTCACACGTTCAATAGGACATTCTGTAAGACATATGGCCAGATTTTTCAAAAAGTCAGTGTCGTAACTAATAAAAATTGTTGGGGATTGGGCCAGCCCGGTGGCTCAGGTGGTTGGAGCTCCGTGCTTGTAACTCCGAAGGCTGCTGGTTCGATTCTCACATGGGCCAGTGGGCTCTCAACCACAAGGTTGCCAGTTCAATTCCTCGAGTCCCGCAGGGATGGTGGGCTCCGCCCCCTGCAACTAAGATTCAACATGGCACCTTGAGCTGAGCTGCCACTGAGCTCCCGGATGGCTCAGTGGTTTGAGCGAGTCCTCCCAACCACAAGGTTGCCGGTTCAACTCCCGCAAGGGATGGTGGGCTGTGCCCCCTGCAACTAACAACGGCAACTGGACCTGGAGCTGAGCTGTGCCCTCCACAACTAAGACTGAAAGGACAACAACTTGACTTGGAAAAAAGTCCTGGAAGTACACACTGTTCCCCAATAAAGTCCTGTTCCCCCTCCCCAATAAAAAAAAAAATCTTTAAAAAAATGGTTGAGGATTGTTCGTTAAAAGAAGCTAAAGAGAAATAACCAAGGGCAATGTATAAGCCTTGATTAGATCCTAGTTGGAAAAACAAAACAAAACCTCGCTGTAAAAGACATTTTGGGGACAGTTGACAGAAATTTGAATTTGAACTGGATATTAGATAATGCTGGGAAATTATAACTATTGAAAATATTATCATGGTTATGTAAGTGAATGTTCTTATTTTTAGGAGATGCATGCTACAATAATTAGTAGTGAAGTGTCTTGATGTACAATTTATTTTTCAAAATTTTCAACAAGAAACAAAGGCAAAAATATTAACAACTGATGAATATAAATGAAGTTTATTCTATTATCCATTTCAAATTTTTGATTCAACATTTTGAAAATTTTCATAATAAACTTTGAAGGAAAAAAAGAAATAGAACATTACCCCCTCAAAGTTTCCACTCATTCCTTTGCATTAAGTTTTTTGATTTTTTTAAATGTATTTCTTTGTTGTTTTTGTTATTGCTATCAAGAATAGCTATTGGAGAACCCAAAGGGGTAGGAGCAGGAGCCAGGGTTCCATGGAAGACTGGGGTTACAGTTCTTAGCTCCATCTGGTTCTACCATTAACTAGGTTGTATACAGAAGAGAAAACATTCTTTTCCACATACTCTTCTAGACTCTTGGCGTGGGTGTCTGTTATAAACGACAGATTAACAAAGGAAAAACAAACAGTGGTTTATTAATATGTGTATCTCATATGTGGGAGAAACTCAGAGAAGAATCAACTCAGAGAAGTGGCTAGAACTTGAACTTAAATGCCATCTTTAGCTAAAACAAAGGAAGAAAAGTGTGAGAGAGGCAAGTTATGGGAAAGTAACCAGGAACAATACGGATCAACAAGGATAAGCTTTGTCATGCAGATTTAAGTCAGTGCCTTCTTCATTAATGTGTCTCTTTTGACCTAGAGTCAGCCTTCTTTTCCTGGTATATAGAGAGAAACCCTTATGAATGGATGTTTCCTTTATAAATGTCAATTTCCCTTACAAAAGTGTAACTTCTAGTTTGTTTTCAAAGCTTCTCCTGTGCATGCTATTTCTCAAAATAACGAGCTCAAAATAATTCTTAAACCAAAGAGGCTTATTTGGGATGGCATATTCCACTCACAGTGGTTTTTGCTCTGGAGCAGCTCCCCTGTTACACACCAGTCATTGAGCTCAAACTTTACACACGTGTTTTCATCAAAAATATGCCAAACAAACAAGCAAACGGTGCCTCAGGTTTGCTTTCAGAGAGCCGATAATCTAGTTGAGAGACAAATCTTTCATTAACTTCCTATAAAACAATGAGGAAGAAAATTGGAATTGTGACAGGAGATTCCAGAAAGAGCCATTAATTCTGTCAGAGCATTATGGAGGATTCACAGAAAAGGCAGCTTTGATTCCACCTTGCAGGACTTTGATAAGCAAGGTGCAGGCATTCTTGGATGGAGGATCAGTGTGAGCCAAGATCCAGATTGTTAAAAGTGCCAATTCATATTGGAAAAACCATATTTTCAGTTGTGTATCAGCACTGTTGAACGGGGAAGTCCAGGATCTTTGTAACTCTTAGTGGGGTTGAATAGTTTTTCCCATGTTCGTAGTCTGCTCATTCATTTACATTTTATGTATTTGGTCTTGGTCTTAGAACTTATCCTTAAAGATTGGTCTTAGAGCTTGATGTTCTTGTATATCTGTGAATCACAAAAAGCCTTCTCTTTGTTGAATCAGAAAGAAATTCTTGCTTAGTAGAGATGTAGAATCTGCTTTGATTTTAGATGGTTATGCAGGCGTTTGACCATCTACCCAATTTGATTAAGATAATTTGAAAAGAAACGAAGGGAATTCTTGAACCACAAGCCCAAATCATGGTGTCCCACAATTTCCTCCAGATGGGGCAGGAGGTTCTGAATCACAACAACTAGTAAGAGATGTTAAATCAAGCTGTTATTTTTTTAATTCAAAAGTTATTTTTGCTACTAACTACAGATTTAATAACTGGCCAACTATTGACGGTGTCGTGATTAAAAGGTGGAGTACTGGTTTGGGAATTAAACTGACTTGGGTTGGAGTCTTGGCTCTCAATTTATTAGCTGTGAGTCCAGGTGTAAGTAACTTAGCTGTTTCTGAGGCTCAATTTTCTCATCTGTAAAATGGGTGTAACTAAATATAACCAAGCTTTGCTGGGCAATTCAGATCTGGCCTCACTAAAAAAAGAAGAAAAACCATATAAGCTGACTGAAAAAGGATTAAAGAATAAAATGTGTTTCTTTGAAATCAAGATATGTTTTCAACTGATGGGGATTTGTATAGTCATGCATTCTTAATGATGGGGATATGTTCTCAGAAATGCTCTGTTAGGCGATTTTGTCATCATGTAAATGCCATAGAACGTACTGTACACCTAGGCTGTATGGTACAAGTATCCAGAACTGTATATGTGGTGCATCGTGTAGGTGAAATGTTATTATGTGGCACGTGACTAATTCCTTTCTTTCTTTCTTTCTTTCTTTCTTTCTTTCTTTCTTTCTTTCTTTCTTTCTTTCTTTCTTTCTTTCTTTCTTTCTTTCTTCCTTCCTTCCTTCCTTCCTTCCTTCCTTCCTTCCTTCCTTCCTTCCTTCCTTCCTTCCTTCCTTTCTGGCACATAAAAGTGATCTATCTTGCAATGATTATATCTTACAGTAAGTGGTGTCCTCGATTAGATGAAATATGGCAGATTCTGTACTGAGGTTTTCCTGGAGCTATGGAAGGAGTAAGTTATACTTCACCTACCAGAACTTTGACAAACCTCTCCAAATATCCCACTTTCTCAACATTCTCCTTTCCTCTGTAGTGACCGTGACACATTCCTCTTTTTCTCTCTAGTGTCCTTTTGCAGCCTGCCAGCCCTTGTGAGTCTCCTCCAAGCCTGTCATCTCCGCCCTCACTTTCTCCTTACTCTCTCCTTCCATCCTTAAATTTGTCTGGCTCTTTCCAGCCTCTCAGGGTCTCCATCCCTTTATTTCAATTTAGCCCTTTGTCTAGGCTTCTCCATTTCCTATCCCCAACAGCACCCCACCAAGGAAAATAGAGTCCTCCAAGGAATAGAGTCCTTCACTTAGAAAGTGAAGAGTAGGGAGGCAATTATACATACTTACCATTTAATTTTGTGTTGTTTCATGGATAATAATAATATCTCATTAGGCTTTTGTGGAGATTAAAAGAGACAGGGAAATGTAAACACTTGGCAAATTGCTGGCACAGGTTAAGAATTCAGTTAGCTAAGAGATTATACAATCAACATTGTAACAACACATGGGGAAAAAAAAGACCAAAGAAAAAAGGATCACCCACTATCTTAACACTACATATTTTTCTAGTACCATGTTCTCCCAAAAGTAAGACCTAGCCGGACAATCAGCTCTAATGCATCTTTTGGAGCAAAAATTAATATAAGACGTGATATTATATTGTATTATATTATATTATATTACATTACATTATATTATATTATATGACACCAGGTCTTATATTATAGTAAAATAAAATCTGGTCTTATATTAATTTTTGCTCCAAAAGACGCATTAGAGCTCATTGTCCAGCTAGGTCTTATTTTCAGGGAAACACAGTAGTAATCATAAATATGCCATGGTGAAATTTGATTTGTATGTTTTCCCAGTGACAGAGCATTCTTATGAATCAAAGTTCATAAAGAGAGATATAAAAGGGTGAAAAGTCATTGTGCATTTTTAATGTGTTTTAACTGGTAGCATTCTGTGATATTTTTAGATCATCACAGAGAGAACTTTCTATCATCTTCTTCCTGTATCTAGCATGAATTTCTTTTTCTCCAGAGAAAGGCCATTTGGCAGAAACTTTTTGAAATTCAAAGGAATGCTACTACATATTAATGAATACTTCATTCTAATGAAGTATATGAAGAGGACTATAAGAAACCTTAAAAAACTAGGGCAATACTTTTTAAATGCTTTACTATTTCTAGTCATGGAAGATAAGAGGGAAACTTTGCAAAGTTTAAAATGTAGCCCGTGGTCTTGGTTGTCATTTCACATCCCCTAATTGGGAACTGAAGAGACTGCCCCAAAGGCTGAGACCCTGCTATGGACTGAAGTGTATTCTCCCCAAATTCACAGGTTGAAGACCTAGCTCCCAGTATGATGACGGTATTTGGAGATGGGGCGTTTAGGAGGTTAGATTAGGTTTAAATGAGGTTATGAGGAAGGAGCCCTCATGGTAGAATTAGTCACCTCACAAGAATAGACACTAAAGAGCTCTCAGTCTCTGTGTCTGTGGGCACACGTGCATGTGCACACATACACACAAAGTGAGAGCACACAGCTGCCTACAAACCAAGGGAAGGAGCCTCAGAATGAAACCTACCTTGCCAGCACCTTGATCTTGGACTTTCCAATCTCCAGAACTATGAGAAATTAATTTCTGTTGTTTAAGCCACCCAGTATGTGTTATTCTGTTATGGCAGCTGAGTAGACTAAGAAAGTCTGGTAGCGTCCCATATTCAGTCAGCAAGAAGGTTAACACTGAGCTTTCTTAGGCCTGTTCCCTAAAAGTGTGTGAAAGTTGAGACACTCTAAATAAAGAACAAAGGCATAGTACTGAAATACCAAATGAGATCTCGGGGAAACTCAAAATTAGGAAGTTTTATTTTTAAGAAATTACACTGTGCGACTTAACTGTTCCTTGATTTCTTTGCTGGCTAAAGTGTGGAGACTGAGTTAATAACCAGTATAGGACTATTTTGCTTTCTCAGGGTTTCATGTTGCTATGTTCGTATTGACTATTCTAGTAGCTGCTGAGAGGTAAGGGCCTGTCATTTGTAGTAAGCTAAGTGCCCTTAGACTACATGCCTGAAGCAGACACACATGATCTGTGCTCCAAATATTTTCTTTGTTTGAAGGAAAACTGTGTTCTTTCCTAAAAGGAAATTTCTTAATCCAGCTCTTTTTTGAGCTCTGAGAGAACAGAAATATGTTAAATTTAGAAACAGTTTCCCTGGGAGCCACGTGACAGAAAAACATGTACTCTTCCTTACCTCCATTTTGCTATATATTTATATTGTTTCCCATGTATGGTGGGAGAAGAAAATTTTGCTGTTTAAAATAGGAACCAACTGTTGCAACTTCTCATTCTAGAGAAATCTTGTTTTGTATGAGAGGGAATGGCTCTTAGTTTAGGAGAATACCTTTGTGGGGGAGGAAGAAACTTTCCTCTACCCTCCTAGGTTCTTTTCGGCTGGTCTAATAAATACATCTACATGAAACAGATTAAAGTAACAAGGGAAAATACCAAATTTAAATATATATGCACCTATGGGAACCCACATACATGAGAGAGTAAGAAGCCCCACATACTTGAGAAGTTCGGAGACAAAAAGGGGAAATGAGATATATATGACATTTTGACCTAAGGATGAAATCACCTTGGGGCTTCAGAGGGGAGGAAGGTCATTCACAGGATGATAAGAAGAGTAGATGTTCAGTAATTAGAAGTTTGCCCTGCCCTGTAGATAGGTCATAAAAAGTGATTTCTTGTGATAACTCTTATTATGGGCAATGACCAAAATTTAAATTCTTTAAGGGAGAGATAAAAGTTTCTCTTGGGTCCACAGGATGTCAGTTGCCTTGAGCTCAAAATAATGCACGTGCCACAGTGGCACATCTTCGGGAGACCTGTTCTGAACCCCTTCAAGGTGCAAGGTGTCCTGTCTCCAAGTCGTAGGATCTGCTGTACACAACTGCTTTGGGCAAATGATGGCTCTGAGAAATCAGGAGGGAGTTGGGTTCCAGGGGTGGGACCAAAAGAGGGAAACAGCCACAGTATATGACACACGCATGCAGTGGGAATAGGCCATTGGAATGGGGTGGCCTGGAGGGAAGGGAAACGCCGGGAATGCACATAGCTGGAGCTACTTAGATGCAGTGGCTCCCTGAGGCTGAGGCCTTCCTAGGCCACATCTAAGTCATGGAGAGTAAGGGTGTCATTATACTGTTAGGTGCTAGAAGAGAGCAAGTCCCATCCCACTGGTGGTGGGAGAGGGGAGTCCAGAGTAGGGAAGACATAGCCATGACCAGTCTCTGAAGTTTTGCTCACCATCTGGGGAAAAGTCAGGCCCCAAATCACAAAAGAGGGTCCAAACCTGAGTGGCAGGTTTTGACGCTTTCATGGTCTAACGGGAGGTGCCGGAGGGCCTGAGGTGGCAGCTGGTCAGATGGCACTGTCTGTGTGCATGGTGAAGAGCTTAGGAAGGAAACTCAGGACAGTCACTGTGGCTTTCTGCAGCAGCCACTTGTTAACTTTGGGGACAAGGTGTGAAGTGGGTAGCAAGCCAGACTGTTTCTTTGTTTCTTAAATTCCTTCCGTTTATTCTCTTTCTTTCATAGTTAGCAAAGTCATTTTGAAAGCCTGCTAGAGCTGAGCTAAGAGTGTCAAAGAATAATTTTCAAAAAGTTAAAAACCTTTCTCATCCAAACGTATCGTGAGCCCTTGTCATTTATTTACCTCACTGAGGAGTGAACAAGCATAATGACAAAGCTAGTTCAAGGAGAATAGACTGAACTATATATAGTCAGTGAAAAGAAGAACCTTAAAATAAGATGGCCAAGTTAGAGACAAAACAGGCTGATGTCCTTACAGAGCAATCAAACTGTAACCTTTGGGCTTATCTCTGCTACCAGTCAGAAATCATTTATCTCTCTACTGGAAAAAAAGTCATTGGCAAAATGTATCACTGTTTTACACATTAAATGTAGCTTTACAGAACCCAGTCTAATCAATTGTCAATAGGTCAAATAGAGTTACATCCCTTAGAAAAATCAGATGACTTGTCTGCGGCTTGTTACACAGATTCAGTCATGTGGCTTTGAAAAGGCATGCAATCATCTTTCTGCTGAACTTCCAGTTTGGGGATACTTTTTCTTAATAAGGGGAAACAAAGGACTCAACCATTGTCCTCACTTAGGTCAGAGAACTAGAGGAGCAGCAGTCTTGGCGCCACCACAATGGGGTTGAAAGTAACGCAAAGGTGATACAAACTCCAAGCAGACAAAGGAATGCCTGCTCAGCCCTCCCTTCCTGGGGATTCTTCCCTGACTTCTAAAACCAGATCTTTCTGCTATTGCTCTTAGAAAGGTACTGTTGGCCTTACATCCACCGAGGTCTGTGCCATCCCTGTGGACCCTTACCTAGCACAGGGCTCAAAACACCACGAGGAGCCCAAGCACTGCCCTATGCACTAGGGGTGGGAGAGTGGAATGCCAAAGCCTCTCTGAGGACAATTTGACAGTATCTATCAACATTTTTTATTATGGTAAAATATACATAACATAAAATTTACCATTTTAACCATTTTTAAGCCTGCAGTTCAGTGGTATTGAGTTCATGAACATGGTTGCGCACCCATTACCTATATCCATCTCCAGAACTCTTAATCTTCCCAAACTGAAATTTCAAAAATAATGTCTCCCTCTCCGTCCCCCCAACCCCTGGTAACCACCAGTCTACTTGTCTCTATAATTTGACTACTCTAGGTACCTCATGTAAATAAAATTGTGCAGTATTTGTTCTGTTGTGTTTGGCTTCTTTCACTTAGCAAAACGTCTTCAAGGTATGTCAACATTGTGCCATGTGTCAGAATTTTATTCCTTTTTAAGGATGAATACTATCCTAATTTATGTATATACCATATTTTGTTTATCCATTCATCTATTGTATATTGTATATACATATTTTGTTTATCCATTCATCTATTGATGTCTTTCAACATTTTAAATGAACAAACTTTTTTGACCCAGCAAATCTGCAAGGATTTTGTTTTATGAATATACTTGCATACATATATGCAAATGGACATACAAGAGTGTTAGTGGAAGACCCTCTTGCGTGCTAACCAATATGCATTTCACCCTTTCTCCTTGCCAACAGGACCTTGAGTTGTTCACGTATCAGGAAGCACTGTGCTCTGGGAAAGCATGTCCTTCCCCAGCCCTGGTATATCAGTAATAGTAATTCTATTCCCACTTGCCTGTGATTGCTTATGGATGTGCATGTTCTAGCCAATAACCTGTTAGGGGAAGTCCGCAGCAGAGCTTCTGGGAAAAGTTTTCCTCCCATAGAAAAGGAGGTGTGTAAGGAGAAATTGATTTCTTTGCTCTGAACATACCGTGTTTCCCCGAAAATAAGATCTAGATGGACAATTAGCTCTAATGCGTCTTTTGGAGCAAAAATTAATATAAGACTGGGTATTATATTATGTTATATTATATTATATTATATTATATTATATCATGTTATATTATATTAAATTATATTATACCCGATTTTACATTATAGTAAAATAAGACCGGGTCTTATATTAATTTTTGCTCCAAAAGATGCATTACAGCTGATTGTCCAGCTAGGTCTTATTTTCGGGGAAACACGATAGTTGGATGATGATAGGATGTCTGGAACTGTGGCAACCATCTTACTTCCAAACCCAAGGCCCAAAATTCAATGTTCTGAGGAGGATGGTAAGAGAAATAGGGAAGCACTTGGTCCCTTAATGACATTGTTGGGCCTCTGAATTAACCTACTCTGGTACCATCTTGCTTAGATCTCTTGTTATGTAAGATAATAAATCCTTACAGTTTAAACTACTTTTAGTTGGGTGTTCTGTGATTTTACTCCTAAGATACTTTAATTGGTAGTGTTTATTATAACATTGTAATAACAAGTGACCTAAATGTTAATCAACAGAGGTTTTATTATGTAAATTATGAAACAGCCATACAATGGAATGCTATGCAGTTGTAAAAAACAAAGAACTAGATTTATACGCAGATATGGAACAAGCTCTAAGAAACTGGGGGTAACAAAGTGCATACATATGTATATACATGTTCATGTAATTTATGCAAATGTATGCAAAATTGTTAATGTACCTCTAAGGGTGCCAGGATGGAAGGGAGACTCACTTTTTATTACTATTTTTATCTTTGTGAAGTTGGCATTTTTATAATAAGATCATGTATTACTTTTTCAATGAGAAAAAGCCCTAAACCAACGGTTCAAAACCACCACCACCACCCCATTAATAGCAGCTTAGTATATAAGTAGACAACTTCCAGGCACTATCTGTGGAGTTGAACCAGCCACTGATCCACTTTAATCTGATAGAAGGCTTGGCTTCAGAAGGTAGAGCCAGGACTTTCAAAAGAGGCACATTAAGGGCAGAATTTGGTCTAAGAAAATTCATCCCTGAGCATAGGTTTAATTGAGTCCCCTAATTTGCCTTTTGTAACTATCCCGGTGCTGATATTCAGTTGCGACACTTGGCATGGGCATAGCTATTATTTACGGCTGGTGTCCGTTCTGACTGGGCCAGAGGTCTTTCCAATTGTTTTGTATCCATAAGGGACCAGTTGTTAAATATTTTGAATATCATCTCTGACCTGTCCCACTCAGTATGTATTTTCCCCAGCATTTTCAGTGGCTCCAATACTCTGAATATATCCTCAACTCCTGGTTTCTAACCTTATCTCCTGATAGTGAATATTATTTAGGATGTACTTGGCAGCAAATACCAACTAAAATAACTTCAACAATACAGACTTAATTATTTTATATACCAAGTCTGGTAGTGGGCAGTTTCAGGGTGAATTTGGTAGCACAATGATGTCATTGAACACCTGAAGTCTTCTCTTTTCTTTCTGCCCTGTGAGCACATTGGCAATGTCTCCCTCTTGATCCCATATCGCCACTGTAGCACCAGGTATTGTCTTCATGTGACAGCATGCTAATATGAAGGTTAAGAAGGAATAGGGGGCTTTTTCCTCTTGCGATTCTTTCTGGTTCTTTTAGCCAAACAGTAAAACCTTCCCTAAAGTCACCAGTGGACTTCCACGTATGTTATTCGTGGCCAAAACTGGGTCATGCACCCATACTTAGACCAATTACTGACAAAGAGGAAGAGCGTTGGACTAATTATAATTAATCCTTTTCAGTTGGGCATACTGACCTTAAATCAGGTTTCTGTTCCCAAGAGGAAATGGCGCCGAGTAAGCAATCATCTGTAACTTCCACTCAGTGCTTCAGTTTGTTGTTCTTTTTAAATTGGAGTTCTGTCAATAGTCTACTTTCTTTTTCTTGTTTGGAAATCATGTCTATGTGTTTCTCATTAAAGAAGTAATGTATGCTGATTGCTCAATAGGGAAAATGTTGAATACATGAAGAAAATAAAAATCAATACATATGTGTATGTACATATATATAAGTATATTACACAAAATTGGGACTGTATTTTATGTAGTTTAGTTTAGTATCCCATTTTCATTAACATTTTATAATGAACTTGCTGTTCCCTTCTTAGTCCCAGCTCCTCTCCACACATGTCCAAAGAAAAGGAAAAGAAGCACAGAACACATCATGGATCTCCATGAAGTGATTAGTGAGATAAAACTCACTTTTGATTTGGGAAGGTCTTGACTTCATAGCTCTTAATTTGTTTCTACCATCTTATCGCTCTCCTCTGAAGAGCTCCCTCTCAGACTCCCTGGACTTCAGGATACTTAGGTTGGGAGAGAGGGAGGTGGGGTGGGGGGAGAGAAGGAGAGCGAGAGCGAAAGAGAAAGAAAGAGAGAACATGAATGAATACTTCTTCTCCAGACTGACTAGGTCTTGACACTTGGAGTGACTTCACCCTCTGGGAGAGTACTCATCTTGCCCTTGTAGGCCTCCACAGGACACCTACATCTCCATATGACTGAATAGCACCAACTCTTGTGCAAGGAATACACATACCTGGTGTTGGTCAGAGGGGATAATCTTCGCACAGAGCATTGTTTATACCTTCATTGTGTGGGGCATAGGGAGCCGTGCACAAGAGAATCTCTCCTGCTGAGCTGGACCTTTGGGGGCTCCAGATGGGGAGCCATTTGTCCTTAACAAAAGTTCCCTGATTACTCATGTATCCACAATGCATTGTCACCTCAGGCAGCCTTACTTTAGCAAAAACACTGTCTACAATGGTGCTGTGGAATATCTGTTATCATTATTTGTAACTTTGGTCATGGTGTAGGCAGAGAAGAATGCCTGTGTCAACAGGACTTGTATAGCTATTATCTGAGAACAGTTGGCCCCGAAGCTCAGAGTGAAAGGGAAAGCAGATAAGAGAAGGTCCTTTCTCCCAGTTCTATCCATCCAGGCCACTAAACTTAAATGAGCACCCATGTGGCAGCATTTGGCAGGTCGTGTTTTCAAAGATGTCCACAGTATCTCCCATCTCACATGTTCTCTGCAATGTCCTCTTGCCACTCTTTCATCAAAAAGTGGGTCTAATTCTCCGCCCCTGGAATCTGGCTGGCTTTAGTGAGTCCCATGTAAGGTTGCCAGGTTTAGCAAATAAAAATGCGGGATGCCTGGTTAAATTTGAATTTAAGATAAATAATGAATGATTTTTTTTATGTAAGTATGTTCGATGCAATATTTGTATTTTATCCGGCAATCCTATTCTCATGTACCCAATAGAATGTGACAGAAGGGATGCATGTGACTGCCAAGGCTGGGTTAGAGGAAGCCTTGCAGCTTCTGCCTTGGCCTCTTAGAACACTAGCCCTGCTGCTGGTGCGTCTCAGGATGCAGCACTTGTGGAAACCAGGAGCCATGCTGTGGGAAGCCCAAGGCTCCACTCAGGGATCCCAGCCCAGGCGCCAGGCATGTGACTGAAGAGGCCTCCGGGGCAGGCTTCCCCACAGAGCTTTCTATGATGATGGAAATGTTCTCTGTCTGTGTTGTCCATTATGCTAGCCACTCGCCTCAAATGGCTATTGAGCCTTAAAATGTGGCTAGGGCCACCGAGTAACTGAATTTTAAGTTGTATTTAATTTTAAGGAACTTAAATGAACATTTAAATAGCCACATGTGGCTATTGTATTGGACAATACAGTTCTAGATGATTTTAGTACCCAGCCCTTGGAGTCAACTTACCTGTTTGAGTCTTCCTAGCTGAGGCCCCAGGTATCATGGTGCAGAGAAAAGACACCCTAGCAGTGCCCTGTCCAAATCCTAACCCACAGAATCCGGAAGCATAATGAGGTTGTTTTCTGTTGATACATTTGGGGTGGTTTGTTGTGTAGCAACAGGTAATAAGGACCAAAGTGAAATGTGCCCAAAAAAGACTACCTAGAAGAGGGTTCCAAACCCAAAGGCCCCAGGGCCAGGAAGTAAGTCAACCAAGAGAACAGCCCCAGGGGACTAGCCAAGGCCCAGGAAAAGGGCGGGGTCTGCAAGCACTAGTTAGACAGTCTCCTGCAGTTCCTGGTGTCCCAGAAAGGACTCAGGCCTGGCAGGTGACGATCTGCTGCTGGCCAGCCTCTATCTTTTACCAGCAGTGACATCTCAAGTCACTTTTAACTTTGAGCCTCAATTTCTTAATCTATAAAGTGGGTCTAAAATGATCTCCCCAGGTTGGCTTAGCACGTTGTTGGAGTTTCAGATGAACTTGTGGAATGAGGGCACAATATTTGCTCCTCACACCGGGATCCGTTCCTTTGTACCTGCTCAGTCATTGCCTCTGAAAACTGGCTGCAGCATCTTTTGTTTCACTTCCAGGAACTCTGTAGTCTTAGGAGCCAGATTCTTATTAAACACACATTGGTTTTGAAATGAGTAACTCTGGAAAGTTGCCAACTGTATCAGAAAAAATCAACATTTGGGGTCACACCTTAGATGAAACCTCATTGTTTTTCTAGGTATCCTGTTTCTCTGGGGGCCTTTAGCTCTGAGTTGCACACGTTGCTGAAGCTGGTTTCCGTGTTGATCATCCAGACGGACTTGGGGTGTAAGGTCCCACCTGTACTCGCTTCAGGTCTGGGCATTCAAGAGAGGGTTCTCGATGTTCTCTCAGATGTAGGGGACAACAACATAATTATTGCTTGTCAGTGAATTCTGGCCAACAAGAAGCAGCAAGCTTATGCATGATATCTAGGGAAGAGCATATGACATGTGTATAGTCATTATATCTTAGACCTGAGGAAGGGAGATTTCAAAAAAGTTCAGGGGAGGCTTGGGCCTGATCCATGTTTTGATTGTATAGTGGAGACTTTAGAGTGAGACAGCCATGGGTTTGAATTTTGGCTCTGCCACTTACAGGGTCAATGATCTCTGAGACTCAGTTATCTTATCTGTGAAAGGGGTGTAATACCTATCTCCCAGGGTGTTGTGAAGAGTAAACTAGGACACAACAAAACAGACATTTATTCAATATTAAAATGAATATAAAAATGTTCAATAAATAATAAAATGAATTAAATAGGATTAGGGGGGTCTAGAAAATGAAATGTGAGAACTTGGCAGCAAGTTTTCTTGGTGCAAAAGGAAAGAGCAGGCAGCAAAAGAGGTGAGAAATCAAGCAGGGGTATGGTACCACTTTTCCACCTACAAATAAATAAAGATTAAAATGAGCAGAAGTGCCTAGTATTGAAGATTTGAGGGCCTGGATTCCTGCAGCTTTCTGGATGGGCAGGCAAATCATACAAACTTCTGGGTGGCAAGTTAATAATTTCTCAATATCTTAAGAATCCAGTAGTCCTCCTTCTTGAAATTTATCTTAGGGAATAATTAGAAATGTAAATTAAAAGGTATATTCAAGGGAGCTGTTAGTAAATAGTAAAATACTGGCAACAGCCTAAAAATAAGAGATTGGCTAAATAATCGTTGCAACCATACGACAGTATATATGCAGCCATAAAAGTAAAAAATGTAGATCTATGTTTATTGACACACACAGATATTTTTAAAATGTGACAAATGCAGATTAACAAATAATGTAAATATTATTGTCTCTTTTTTAAAAGTACATATATATGTAATATAGATCCAGAATGCTTGTGGTTGGTTGATGGGATGTGTTTTTGATTGAGATATAATTCACATACCATAAACTTTACTATTCACGTTAAAACTTCATCATTTTAAAGTATACAATTCAGTGGTTTTTAGTATATTCACAGAGCTGTGCAAAAATCACCATTATTTAATTCCAGAACATTTTCATTACCTGAAAAAGAAACCTGGTATCCATGAGCAGTCACTTCTCTCCTCAGCCCTTGCAAACACTAATTTTTTCTGTCATTATGGATTTGCTTATTCTGGACATTTTATATAAATGGAATCATACAATATGTGACCGTTTGTGTCTGGTTTCTTTTAGCATAATGTCTTCAAGTTTCAGCCACATTGTAGCATGTGTCTGTGCTCCATTCCATGTTTGTTGTTGAACAACATTACGTTGTGTGGATATACCACATTTTGTTTATCCATTCATCAGTTAATGGACATTTGGGTTGTTTTCACTTTTTGGCTGTCATGAATAATGATGCTATAAATATTCTAGTACAATTTTTAAAATTTTATTGGAGTGACAATTGTTAGTAAAATTACATAGATTTCAGGTGGACAGTTCTGTATTACATCATCTATACTAGTACAATTTTTATGTGAATACATATTTTCAATTCTTTTGGGTATATTCTTAGGAGTGCAATTGCTGGATCATATGGCAATTCTATATTGAACTGTTTGAATAACTGCCAAACTGTCTTCCTGTTTTCCACAGCGGTTGTACCATTTTATATTGCCACCAGCAATGCATCAGATTTCCAGTTTCTCCACATCCTTGCCAACACTTGTTGTTTTCTGCGGGTTTTTTGTTAATAATCATCCTAATGGGTATGAAGTGTTATCTTACTCTGGCTTTGAATTGCATTTCCCTAATGACTAATGATGTTGAGCATCTTCCCATGTGCTTATTGATTATTTATATATATCCTCTTTGGATAAATGTCTGTTCAAATCCTTTGCAAGTTGGTGGGATTTTGATTGTTTCCATTTTTCCACATTTCTGATTTGTATGCAATGACAGGAGTTGCTTGTATAATAATGAAAGAATCAGGATAAAGGCTGGATGGGGCTACACAGTGGCTTCTTCAGGAGCCCCTTTAAGGTAGAGCCACTAACCTGGGCCTCGGCTCCCAGGCAGGATTCATCCCACTTGGCCAGGTGTGACTCTCCTGGAGGGGTAGCGGCCCCTCTGGCCCCAGCTGAGGGGCACATTACAGGAAGAAAGGACAATAATCAGAGATGGGTCCTGATTATAGAGAGAAAATTCAGAGTCTGGCTGAGAGGTCTGATGGCAGGTGAAACAGGGTCAGGTCTAGCAGTGTCTTAGTAGCTGGGTGGGGCGCAGCCGTGGAGGAAAGGTTGTTCAAGGTACAGGGTCCCCGTCACAACTGTGCAGAGCTCCGGCCTAACTCGGGCCTGAAGTGGGCACACTCTGCAAAACAAGGAAGGCCTCCTTCCTTATTAGAATTCACATTTTGAAGACACCCCGCAATAACTCTATTTTGCCTGGCACAGTTCCCTTCTTTTTCCTGCAGATATGAACAGACCAAGGCTGATTTGGCCATTAGCAACCCTCAGGTTCTTTTGGTTAGTTTGGGATCCTTTAAAAGTCACATGAACCTCTACCCAATGTTTGCTCCACTGAAAGCAAGCCTGAGACCGAAGTCTAAATACATGACTGCTTTCCAGCAAACAGTCACAAAACAGTGATACAACCTATTTGCGAAGTCTTGCTGTCCGCCCTGAGAAGCCACCTGGCCTCTTCGCTGAAAGGTCCTCTCTGAGGTGATGTCACACTCTCTGGGTTCCAGTGTCTGCCAGCCTTGTAGCTGAGGCAGACAACAGCCCCCTCAGTGAAATAAGGGGACTCAGAACCACTGGGGCCTTGGACCCCAATGCTTGGGTGTTAGATCACAGAGGCCTGCTTGTTAGACCCTTGTAACTCCTTACTGCAGCCTGTGTCACCTTAGTCCTGATTCTGACTCTGATATGACTTGATGTGACTCTGATATCATGCATCTCATGAAAACGCATTTCTAACTTCCCTTCAGCCAATTAACAAACCCTCTGGTATAGAGTTTTATAGCATTTTGAACTGCTAAATAATCACCTCTGGAGTGTTACTCATAATTTGGGTGTTTCAAATATTAACCAACCACCTCTGAGGTGTGTTAAAGTTAAAAGTAACTAACAAAACATATAGAAGAAGATGTAGGATAAATTCATAAATCTTGTGGTGTGTGAAACTTAACAGGACACACAAAAAATCACTGTCATAAAAGAAAATAGACAAATTGAAATTAATTAAAATAAAAAATATCCAAAAAAAGCATCTGCTCTTTGGAAACACCATTAAGAAAATGAAAAGTTGGGGAGGCTGGTTAGCTCAGTTGGTTAGAGTGCGAGCTCTCAACAACAAGTTGCTGGTTTGATTCCCACATGGGTCAGTGAGCTGTGCCCTCTACAACTAGATTGAAAATGGTGACTGAACTTGGAGTTGAGCTGCGCCCTCCACAACTCGATTGAAGGACACGACTTGACTTGGAGTCCTGGAAAAAATACACAGTTACCCAATAAAATTAAAAAAAAAAAAGAAAAAAAAGAAAAGCAAACCAAAGACTGGAAGAAAATGGACTCTTACAATACAGTAATAAGAAAAACAACCCAATTTAAAAAAATGACCAAAAAGGTGAAAGGTATATTGGAACTCTGTATTTCCTTTACAACTTTTCTGTAAATCTGGTTATTCCAAAATAGAATTTATTTTAAAAATATGAACAAAATATTTGGCCAGGCACATCACAAAAAAAGATTTACAAATGTCCAATAAGTATATCAAAAGATGCTCAATATCATTAGTCATCACAGAAATGACATTAAAATCACAATACAATACCACTATGTACCCACTAAAATGACTAAAATGAAAAGATTGACAAAACCAAGTGTTGACAAGATGTGGGACAACTGGAACTCTTATACATTGCTGGTATAATTATAAATGGTAAAACCACTTGGAAAAATAGTTTGGCAGTTTCTTAAAAAGTTAAATATACTTAAACAGTTTATTAAAGTATATTAAAAAGTTAAATATACTTATCATAGGATGTTACAATTCTACTCCTAGGTATTTACCCAAGAGGAATGAAACCACGTGACCACAAAAAGATGTATACATGAATGTTCATAGGAGCTTTATTTATTATGGGCACAAATTGAAAACAATCCAAATTTCTATCAACAGGTGAATGAATGAAAAATTGTGATCTAGTCATACAAAGGGTTACTACTTAGCAATAAGAATGAATGAAGTGCCCGTACATGCAAAAACATGAATGCTTCTCCAAAACCTCATGCTAAGTAAATGAAGTCAGATACAAAAAGGTGACATGCTGTGTGATTCTGCTGATATGCAAGTGCCAGCGGTTGGGCATATGGGAAGGCACTGACTGCAAAGGGGCACAAGGGAACTTTTGGGGATGATGAAAATGTTCCATAACTTGATTGTGAAGGGAATTATGCAACTAAATGAGTCTATAAAAAAATGAATGGAACTGTATGGAAAAAAGGGTTCATTCCACTGTCTATAAATTATACCTGAAAAAATTACTTTAAAAAGAAGTGGAAGAAGAGGAATAGGAAGGAAAAGGAGAAAAGAAAGAGGGCAGAAGAAGGGGAAGGGAAAGAGGAGGCAGAGAAGGAAGAGAAGTAGGAGGAGGAGAAGAAAGAAAATTAGAACATAGAAATGATCGTACTCCCAGTCAATCCACCACATACCTTGTGCCTGTCACTGGTAAGTGCTGGGGCAGGAATATAAAAGTACAAGACCTGTTGCCCTTCTCTAGGAGCTTACAATACGTTGTTTGGAGAGGTGAAATTTTCTTCAAGATCCCCAACGTGTGAGGAATGACAAATCAAATCTCATCTGGGCCTCGCCCACTAGGGTAGGTAGGAAAGACAGTTTGTCATTTGTGAGGGTTCCCTCCTTCCTCTCCCACCGCATCCCTCCCCCGACAAATCCCCACCCAGTCGTGGGAGTGCATGGGAAGCCCAGGCTTGCAGAGGCTTAGGAAGATTCCCCAACTTCAGGCCAGCATTGGCTGCTTCTCCTAGCACCCTTTGTCCACTGCCCTCGTGATCTCTTCCAGGCTCATGGATCCTCCTCTTTCGAGCTCAGCTAGGACACAGCTTTGTGGAGGTTCTCAGGCTACCACCCCTGGTGTCACTGTCTCTCACCTCCTAGGCCCCACCACTCCTGAGTGCATATCTCTGTGAGTCATGGCATCTGTGAGGGTGGATGATGCATTCCGCCTCCTTCCCTGCACTTCAGGAGGCTTTCCTTCCAAGCTCTCCCACCAGAAGGGAGAGAGAAGGTGCTGGATGTCTGGTGGGGGTGAGATAGCCCCAGAGGGTGGGCTGTGCATGTCAGTTGACTGTGATGACCTCATAAGGGTGGGGCCTGTGGTAAGCTGCCATGAGGTCCGGAAACAACACCTCCATGTCTTGGCACTGTGCCCACCCTGTCTGAAGCCAGCATCTTGCCCACTGAAATATATGTGGTTACAGGATAAAAGGAAGTAGGTTGGGTGACAAAACCAGTGGTTTTGGGAAGTGTGAGCTCAAAGAAATCCTGGCTTGGGGCATTAGAAAGAGGTGGCAGTAGCAGAGAATTGGAAAGTCAGCCCATAATTCAGAATCAGTTGTGGGAAATCACCAAACTCCACTTAGCCTCTGGCCACCAGCTGAGTGTGCAAGAGAAGCAGGTCTGTTTCTTGTTCTGTGTAGTCTGTCCGCCTCCCAGGATTTCTAAGAAATGCTTGGCCTGTATTTCTTGGTTCTCCTGGGACCCAGATGTGTAATAATTGGGGTACATTTTTAACTTGAAAATATAAAAACATCCTTCCAGCTGCATCCGTCTTTTCCTCCCAGGGCCAGAATAATGGAGGGGGAGAGCTTGGTTCTGAAATCAAATAGAAAGCACTTTTGTTTTTGGAAATTAGAAAAAAGTTTGTCAAAGAGCCAAGGCTTCATATCTAAGAAGAAAATGTGAAAGGGCTGTGAGCCCTGCTTAATAATTCAGGGACCAAACTGAGCCAACAAGAAGCTAGAGAAAATTATCAGATATACCTACACCCTTCTCTTTTTATCAGCTTGCAAATGTTCTGTTTGGCACCTGGTTGGAGAAAAACAGTCATTGACAAAAACAGCTAAATCCCTCATTCATTCGTTCACTCCTTCAATAAACTTTTCACGATAGCTTCCCATGGACCAGGCAGACATGGCCAGGAGCTGAGGCTCCACACCACAGCAAGCACCTCTGCCCCTGGATTGTGGAGCCTATGCTACGGCCCTGAGACTTTAATGTATACCAGACTCCCCTGGATGGTTTGTTAAAACACAGACTGTCGGGCCCCATCCCCAGAGTTTCCAATTCAGTAGGTCGAGGTAGCTAGAGAAATTGCATTCCTAACAAGTTCCCATGTGATGCTTATACTGCTGGTCCTGGGACCACCCTTTGAGAACCACTAAGCTAAGCAACTTTTACCCAACTGTTTTTACCCCTTGGCACAGCATGTCTTGCTCCGGTAAACTTGGAGGAAATTTGGAGCCCTGGACCAGGTTGCTAACACCCTGAGCTTACCTGCCCGAGAGCTGTGGCCGTCCCAGGCCCCACCTAGTGAAGGGAATCAGTATCTTAAGGCACACTGACCTCTGGAGAGACGATCCATAGTCCTTGGCACCAACCCTGAGATAGGAAGGAGTGCAACTGTGAGAGATCTGTTGCTGACTTCTCTTTGGAAATGAAGACCTCATTTTACCATCAGCCTAGTGTAAACCTATAGCTGCGGGTGCTGGAGTCTGGGGTGGGGTGTAAGGTAGCCTTCCACAGTTCTGTCCTCCCACCACCTGGAGCCTCTGCTGATGTCTTCCTGTCATGTTCCTGACAACCCAATAGCTTGTTACCTTCTACCCTCACCGGCGGAGCAGGCAGGTAGGATGCCAGTTGGGCCCTTGTACCTTTTCCACCTGCATGAACACAGAAGCATCAGATGGAGCTCTGTGGGGCCCTGCTGCAGCTGGGGCTAGTGTGACTGCCACGAGTAAGGGCCAGGAGGAGAGGGTGAGGGTGGGTGACAACAACTCTTTGCACCAGAAGCTTTTAAAACGCATTTGAGAAGGGCATGCTGGTCAGAGGGATACCTGGCCTGAGGCTGGATGCAGAGCCCATGTGCCAAATGACGGATCATGGTGTAAATCAAAGTCTGTCCAAAGTATTTTTTCTAACAGTATTATTGAGATATAACTCACATACCATACAATTGATTCATCTAAAGTGTACAATTCAGTGCTTTTTAGTATATTCTCCGAGTTGTGCAATCATCCTCACAATCAATTTTAGAGCATTTCCATCATTCCAAAAGAAACATTATACTCTTTAGGCTCCCACCCCACCCCGAACCCTCCCCCAGCCCTAGGCGACTATCAGTCTGCTTTCTAGATTTGCTTATTCTAGATATTTCATATGAATGAAAGCATGCTATATGTGGTCTTTTGTGACAGGCTTCAACATTACTTTTAACAGGGAAATGTGACAACCTACATTTGGGTCCAAAACATGACTGGCAGAAATGCAAGGTGGAGACCATTAATTTTTAGAAACAGTGGCTTAATCTTGGAGCCTCTGTTACCTCAGAGTGTTAATTGCCACCTCACAAGGCTATGGAGAGGCTGTGAAGAGCCAACCCAGGCCTGGCACTCAGCTGCTCAGGGCAGGCGAACCTCTGTAGTGAGAAGGAAGCCTTGGAATAAGACCAACTGTAGAGCAGCCCTCAGATCAAAGTAATGTTATCACGAATCAGTGGCATGCTGTAGCTTTCAAAAAGTTCAACTGTGAACCAAGGTTGTGTAAGAGGTATTTTCCTTGTCTCTCATCTGGGAGGTTCTGTCTGGGTGCCAAAGTCAGCAAAGCAGAGCTCTGGGCGCCTCCTCACCAAAGAGGTACAGAAACTTTCAGCCCCATTAAAATGGCTCCTGCTGTCCAAGAGAAAGGAGACTTTCTGAGGTCCTCTAGGGTCTGCTGTCTCCTCTATATTCCCGGATACCTCCTCTTCTGGTTTCTCTGAAGGCCCTGAACTGCTGCCTGCCAGGACTTCTGTTGGCAACTGCAAGTGGCAAGGCAGAGGCTTCTTACCTGTTCTACGTGAGCTGGTTGTTTTCATTGCTGCTATAGCAATAGCCCCATTTCAGCTCCCTGTGAAAAGTTCCACCACCAGAAATCCTCTCCTCCTGCTGTGTTCAGACCCGTGCTTGTCCCCAGTACAGTTCCCTGTGGGAGGTCCAGAACCCCCGTCAGCAGCTGACTCTCTGCCCAAGCCTGTGTTTGGGGTGGAGGCTCTTTCTATGGCCACTTTTCCTAACTCAGGCTCATGACAGGAAGGCCAGGAACTCACCCCTCTCTTTGTTCCCCCCATTCCTGTGGGATCCTTCTCAGCCTGGCCCACACACTCAAGGCCACAGAACCATCATTCCCCACCCCCACCATCACGTCGGTGGCCTGGGGGCTTTATTGGCAGTTGCAGAACAGAATCTGGGGTCTTGAGGGAGGAGTAGGGCTGAAGTCGTGCCATCTGCCATGCAGGTCCCCCCACATAGCCGTGAGTTCAGGTCTGAGAATGGAGGCAGCTGGGATTGAGGCTAGGACGGGGGGGGGGGGGGGGGGGGCTGAGAAGAAGGGCAGAGAGGAGGGAGGGTAATGAGAACTTCTCTTCCTTGAACTGTGTCCAGTGAGGTGTGAATCTAGCATCCCAAGGGAGGGGTTGAGAGGCTGCCAGAGAACAGTAACCAGAGCTGTGGGACAGACCCCCACTTCCCTTGGGGAGGGCAGCAGTCTGAGGCAAAGCTGAAAGTCGGTCAGGACTACCGGGGCTGGTGGATGGGGCTGAGTGCTGGCCTGAAACCTACTTCCACCACCCTGTAAGCTCTGAGTATGGGGAGGCACCCGGGGAAACAGAAACCGAGACTCAGCTGGCAGCCCAGGTGCAGGCCCGGGGCCCACTGGGTTGAGAGTCCTGAATTATTAAGCCCTGGGAGAGAGGCCGCTGGCACCAGTGCCAGGAGGAAACCAATCGCCCGTCTCGTGCTCTCTTCACAGTCACCCAAGAGGTGAAGAATTCAGCTGCTTCAAGTTCTGACTGCCCCAGTGTGACAAGACTGTAAACAAGGCATCTGACTGGCCTTGGAAGGACCCTAGGCTTAGGCTGTCCCTGCCCCCCAACCCCAGATTTCTCAGGGCTTTTTGTTTACTGGCTCCTGCTCACCCGTCTCCCGCCTCCTAGCTCCCCTGTCAGACACATTTTCTGCATTCCTCTTCCCGCAAAGCAGCTTTGCTTCTTCCATTCCCCACAAAGGAAGACACAGCAGCTGCCCAGGGGCCAAGGTTTCAAGAGCCTCAGGTTTAGGGTTTCGTGGGGTGTGTCACAGGGGTCTGCCTGTACTCAGATGTCAGGCTGGGGCTGGCTGGCAAGACCTCCCCTCCCATTCAGCTGGAGGTGTCCAGAGGAGGCCACATCCACCCCGGGTCTCCTTGAGGCTTACTCTGGGGTTCCCCTCTGTGCAGATAGGGTTAATGAACCCCCCACCCTTAAGTTTCTCGTCTCCAGTGCCTGGAAGAGAAAGGTGAAGGGACCCACTTGAAGTCATGGAGGTCAGAATGGTGCCTCTGAAACCTGGAGGGAGAGACGCCAGGCCACTTGCCGGTGCCATAGGTCTGCAGTCCTGGGGCAGGAATAAGCCTGGTGGGCCTGACGATGGTTCCTGGTTTTCTTTCCTGAGGTCCTTTCTCTAAACGCCTCTATTTCTGAAAACTCCTGATATCCTACTCAGATGAGGACCAGCTAGCTTTCAGGACAATAGGCATGCTGGGTCTCTTGCTTCTGTGACAGCACCGCTCACTGTTTCCTCCCTGGCACGGGTCTGGGCTTCACGTCCTCCTGCTGCCCTTCATCTGGACAGTTAGGAAAAGTGTCCAAGACTTGGAAATGGGACAGAGGGATTCCTGCAAGCCCTTGAGTCATGCTGGGCCGGGGCATTGTCCAGCTGGCCTGCATGGGGTGGATTAACTGATTTTCTAGGAGAGTGTACCTTTGTCTAACTTGTGGTTTACGATTGATTAGGGTATTTTACAGCTTTATAAGGAATGAGTAGAAAACTGATAACGCAGGATTGATATATGATGATGAAAATGAAAATATTCTAGTCAAAAGGCTAAGGTTTTATTTTTATGATATAATTTAGCAATCATTTCAATATAATTTTTTTTGGTATTATAAATTCTTAAGTATCTCCTGTACTTCTTTAAACTAGCATTATCATCCTGCTGGTTCTCTAATTAATTAATTAAATACATTTTTGATACATGTGCAGTGTACATTTGTATGAAAGCCATGTTTTTAAAATTTTAATTAAAAATTCAATGTAAAGCAAAATGGACTTTTTTCACGTACAGTTCTAAGGATTTTAACCCATATAATATAGAGTTGTGTAACCACTGCCACAATAAGGATAAATAACAGTTTCATCACCCCTAAATACTCCCTGGTGTCATACCTGAAGAATCATGTTTTTGACT
This sequence comes from Rhinolophus hipposideros, assembly GCF_964194185.1. NCBI lineage: Eukaryota > Metazoa > Chordata > Mammalia > Chiroptera > Rhinolophidae > Rhinolophus > Rhinolophus hipposideros. Next base: position 33,375,678 of record NC_138058.1, on the reverse strand, counting down.
CTGTGTGTGTGTGTTAAAAAAACACACACATTATAAAATTTACCATCTTAACCATTTTCAAGTGTACAGTTCAGTTGTGTTACAACTATTTGCATTGTTGTAAAACAGATCTCCAGAACTTTTTCATCTCACGGGAACTAAAACTCTATACCTGTTAAACAACAGCTCCCCTTTGTCCCCTTCTCGCAGCACTGCTAACCACCATGCTACTTTCTGTCTCTATGAGCTTGACTATTTTAGATACATCACAGAAGTGGAATCCTACTTTGTATTTGTCTTTTTGTGACTGGCTTATTTCACTTAGCATAATGTCTTCAAGGTTCATCCATGCTGTGCCATGTTTTTGACCTTTGACAAGTAATCTTTGCAGGGTGCAGAAGGATGACAATGGCGAGGCATGTTGCTGGCATGCAGCTCCTCAGCCGGTGGGGAGGGAAGGGCCTGGGTGGGAATCTGTCCCCTTCTGTCAAGCCCGTGGAGAGAGGCTTGGGGTATCAGAATTAATCAGTGGGGTGCTTTGGGGACATCTCAGAGTGTAGGTAGTGAGGTTAACCACACGAAGGGTAAATAATTGAGCTGCACATGGGCAACCAAGCCAGATGTCTCATTCGCTCCTTACTTCAGACAAAGGCAGGGGATGAAAGAGTCTTGACCTTTTGCCTTTGGACAAGGCTATCGTCAACAATGAGAACTGGGAACATGGCATGCAGGAGTTGCTCAGCGAAACTGGCGAGTGAGCCAGTGCATAGAAACAGCAGGGCCAGACACAGGGGGTGGGGCTTCCCAGGCAAAACCCCTAAATAATTTACTTGGGCCTCTAAAATGCAGTCAGATAGACATATTCTCTGTCTCTCTGTCTCTCTGTCTCTGTCTCTGTCTCTGTCTCTCTCTGTCTCTCTCGCTGTCTCTCTCTCGCTGTCTCTCTCTCTCTCTCTCACACACACACATGTTTACTCTAAGCTATTTTTCACTCTGCATTCAGAACCTGTGGTATGTGTAAATGCCAAGTACTCTTCATAGCTTCAAATTCCATAACTGTGTGCTGTCTCTCCCTCTCTGGAAACCTCATTTTCCCTGCTGGGATTGGTGTGTGAATGGGGCTGGTAAGGAAAGGAGCCTCAGATACTGGTTCCAGCCATCCTCAACAGGCCTTATGGTCCTAGGAAACCACTTAAACACCTGCATGCTCAGTTTCCCCTCTAAAAAACTTTGCGATAGTTCTTTACCCAAAACTTGAAAGTGTGTTCCACCCTGGATTTCTAAGTTCTCTTTTTATGTGCCTTATCTCTATGGTGACTGTATAACTTTTAGCCTCCAAACTATAACATTTTTAAGAGTGAAAGGGGGTGCAATACTAATTACACTGGGACAATATGTGTAAAATGGGACTGTGGCAAGCACACAACAAATATTGTGACTCTTCTTATCTTCCAAACTAAACCAGAAGTTTCTTCCATGAAGAAGCTTCATCTATCCATCCTAGAGTCCCCCTCTGTATCTATCCTAGAGCTTTGTTCATGGAGATGTTCAAAAACTGACGGATTTCTGCTACTTTAAGATGCTCTTTCCCCAAGAAATCTAACTCAGTGCAAATTTAGAGGGATAGGCTCCTTGGTTAATCCAAACAACTTATTGTAGGTTGGGTTGGCTTTGGTTGTTAAATAACATCCATTGTGAATAAACACTAAGAGACCACAGGTGACCCATGTTGGGAAGTGGACCCTTTCAGAGCAGGCCAGGATTGGGCTGCCAAAAGTAGGGTATATCTGACAAGTTCACAATCACGTGGCAGAGGCTCCTGGGACCACAGTTATATGCAAAGGAATGGATATGTGTTGGCACACCCTAAGGGGATTTCAGGTCTGCTTTGTATGAGAACCTGCTGGGACTGCTAGAAGAAATGAAAAGTTTAAAGATTAACTGCTAGACCCCAGGAGATCGGGCTTACAGCTCTAGGGAAAAAAAAAGACAAAAATGACCTTGACCCCTGTAGAGTATGCCTGGGTGGGCAAAAAATTTACTTTAGTGTAGAGGCTGTGGTTTGAAATGATGGGGAGGAGTCTCTTCAATGTTCCCCTGTGTGGTTGATGGTGGTTGATGGTTGATGATTCTGACCCAGCCCCTGGCTGGAGGAGCCAGCAGGCTATAACAAAATGGAAAGAGTTGGGGTGTTCTTTTTGGAGCATTATGAACAAGCTGTGGATACTGGTTAAGAGGGACATCTTTCCCAAGAGTGGTCAGATGGCTGTGCAGGCCATGCTTTACCATATCCAAGGAAGCACATTAACAGACCCTAGAGACAAATCTTTCCAGCAAATGGCAGCCAAATGTTGCATCCTAATAAAATCAGAATATCATGACATTCTCTAATAGAGGAAATTCAGTGTCTTGAGGAAGGGCACTCTTTGGGCTGTTGGCACAAGGACACGATATGGGTTAATGGCAGCCTTGGTCAGAATACAGTGATGTCCTCACTTAGCAGTGACGGCGACTACAGAAACCTGGGAGCTGTGCTGCTCATGGCCAACACCAGCAGTGATGTATGGCGTCAACAGCATTGGTCTTGGTTACAACCAGGTTGGCCCTCATGGCAAAAACTACTGCTGGTCCCATTGAAGCAAAGAGGAGAATGCCACCAAAGAAAAGTACAGAAAGGCTGAAGTGGTATTGATGAGATACCGGAGTCCTGCCAGGGGAAGGAGGAGACCATGGGCAGGGGCCTGGTGTGGAAGATCTTTCTGTCACTGCAGTTGTGACCCATCCCCTAAGGATGCTATGCCCAAGGAGAACATATTACATTGGGGTTGGAAAAATTTGTTTAGACCATGTTTTTTAAATCATTTTAATTTACTACTAGTGGCCTTACCTGGTGTGTTGCTCAGGAGAATCATTAGCCATGATTAAATACATAACCTCTGTTTTTCCTCACCCAGAAGACACCTGACAGTTTCCCATGTGAGAAGCAGGTTTAAGCCCCAGTCAGTACTTGGGATGCCAAGCACTTACCCTTGTGAGTTTTGATGTGTAGTTCATATTCAAAACTACTGCTTGTTTTCTCTGTTCACAGGGCCTGATTATATAGGGCACATCTCCCTTCTCTGCAATTTCACTAGCCTTTCATTGGCCCTCACTTGCAGTCACTCTGGAAGATGCCTGCCCCTCTCTCTTTGAAGTGAATTATTTTGGGCATGACATTTAATCTCTACAAACTCAGATAATGCTGAACATACTCTAAATATTTGCTCAACATTTATTCAACTATTTTCATGTGATGATAAAATTTTGTTAATTTCTTATGGTTTAATTCATGATTATTTTACGCATAGCAACACAGGCCGAGCTGGAAGCCCTGCCAACTCCTTATCCTTTTAAAATTAAAATATGTCTCTTATTGATTTTTCTTTTGATGAAAACATTACATATTCACCTTTAAAAAAATTTTTTTATTTTCCTCCCCAACATTTTCTTTTTAAGTTTTTTTTTATTGGGGAAGGGGTACAAGACTTCACTGGGGGAACAATGTGTACTTCCAGGACTTTTTTCCAAGTCAAGTTGTTGTCCTTTCAATCTTAGTTGTGGAGGGCGTCATTCAGCTTCAAGTTGTTGTCCTCTCAGTCTTAGTTTGGAGGGCGCAGCTCAGCTCCAAGTCCAGTTGCCGTTGCTAGTTGCAGGGGGCACAGCCCACCATCCCTTGCGGAAGTCCAACTGGCAACCTTGTAGTTGAAAGGACACGCTCCAACCAAGGGGCCATCCGGGAGCTCAGTGGCAGCTCAGCTCAAGGTGCTGTGTTTAATCTTAGTTGCGCTGCCCACCATCCCTTGCGGGACTCGAGGAGTTGAACTGGCAACCTTGTGGTTGAGAGCCCACTGGTCCTTGTGGGAATCAAACCAGCAGCCTTCGGAGTTAGGTTCATGGCTCTCTAACCGCCTGAGCCACCGGCGGTTCACCTTTTTAAAAAGTTGGAAGATACAGATAGGTAAAAAGAAGAAAATTAAAAAAAAATACACCAGTCCCATTCTCGCACTTAACCACTATTCACAAGTTGATGAAATCTTCTTTGTATGTATACATGAATGTTTGTGTATAAAAAGCACTTACATTCCTATAAAACACAGGTAAAGTTATGTCCAGTTATCTCAATACCTGTTTCTAATATTTCTACTTGGTAAAACTTTTGCCAGTTTTTGTTTCATAACCCCCTGTTCTTATTTAGGATGCCTATTCATTCATTTAGTTCTCTGAAGTTTCATAAATACATTTTTATTTAAAATCTCCGTAAGATTGCCTATTATCTCTAATTCCTTACATGAACATTTTCTGGTTTGGAGGGTCTAAACACTGCCTTTAGAGTTTGTAATTTCTTATAGATTTTGTAATTCTTGTCTATGAGCTCATCTTCCATGGAGTCATCTTTCTTGGGACTCCTTCCCCATAGGCTAGTGGACCAGGACTGTAGGTTTTCTTCCACCCATAGCTGGGCAGATGGCTTGAGTTCAGCCACAACCGTTGGGCAACATGGCCCTGCCTCCGGGCATGTGGCTCCCTACTGCCTGTGAGGCTCATGACTTAATTGAAACCCCAACCGCAAGTCATACAGTCTGAGTCCCCTGTGGATCTTGAAGCTTCAGCTCCCATTTACATCTTTGTTCTGATTCTTTCCCTAGAGATTTCCCTTTCTTGTTTGGAGCTTGGAGATGTCATTTTAAAATATGTTTTTATACTTCATCAAGCTTTTCTATGTACTTGCAATAAGAGGTGAGGGCAGTAGGGAAGTTTTACCTGTGCTCATCATTTTCACCTGAAATTCAACACCAATTACCCTTATGTTGAATGATTTGTGTTTGTCCCCCATTACCAATATCTTCTTCATTGCTTTGTCAGTTGCCCCCATGTTCACTGTAATTATCTCAATTTTTTCCTGTGAGCCAGAAAATTTGTTACTTTACTTGATGTTTCAAACTTATAGGATTGCTGGTTTTTAGTTTGTTTGTTTTTATTGGGGAAGGGGAACAGGACTTTATTGAGGAACAGTGTGTACTTCCAGGCCTTTTTTTTTCCAAGTCAAGTTGTTGTCCTTTCAATCTTAGTTGTGAAGGGTGCAGCTCAGCTCCAGGTCCAGTTGCCATTTTCTAGTTGCAGGGGGCACAGCCCACCATCCCTTGTGGGAGTCGAGGAATCAAACTGGCAACCTGTGGTTGAGAGCCCACTGGCCCTTGTGGGAATCGAACCGGCAGCCTTCGGAGTTAGAAGCATGGAGCGCTAACCGCCTGAGCCACCGGGCTGGCCCTCAAACTTATTTAATAGTTCTGTAAATCTCTTGTTTTTGTCCTTAATTTTTTCTCTTTACTCTGGATTTCCTTTTTGTTTTATTTAGTTGATTTCTCAACTCATCCTTGGGTTCTTTTATTAAATTTTATAAACACATTAAATATGTTTAAATTAATTATATACTGAATGGATACAATGTATTATATTTTATTTATTTGTTTATTTAATGATTTTTAATTAGTTTCAGGTGTACAAAGCAACATAATAAACATTTAAACCCCTCATAAAGTGATAACCCACCCCCCAAGCTACTACCCTCTGACATCTTATATAGCTTAACCGACCCCCCAAGCTACTACCCCTCTGATATCATATATAGCTGTTACAATACCATTGACAATTCCCCCTATGTTATACTCCACATCCTGTGACTATATATACCTATATATTTAGTTATAGTTGACATTCAATATTATTCTACTTCAGCTTCAGTTGTATAGCTCATTGATCAGCCATCTACACAGTCTATGACGTGATCCCCCTGATAAGTATATTTTAAATTAATATAATTAACTATTAAATTGACGTAATTAATTAAATATTAAATATTCTTATTGGTTCTTTTTTTTTTTCCCTTATTGGGTCTCTATTGTGAAGGACTCTTAGGAATTTTCTTCTGTACTTGGGGCAGTGATTTATTCCAGAATGGTTTTATCTTTTTCATGTGTTTCTTGCTTATTTTCCTTCTCTTCTTTCCCCTCCTCTGCCTTCTCTTTCTTGATTTCATTTTGGACATTGTGAAGTTTCAACATAGGTTACTGCCCTATACAGCACACTCATTTCACAGATGAAGAAATCAAGGGTGGGAAGGTGGGAGGGAAAGAGGGAGGGGGGGGAGAGAGAGAGAGAGAGAGAGAGAGAGAGAGAGAGAGAGAGAGAGAGACTGTGAGAGGGTCTGCTATCTGAGGAGCATGTACCACCCTCATTAGCCTCTGACAGTAGCAATAACCCAGGAGTCCCTGGGAGCTTGTGAGAAATTCTTGACAGTTGCATCTGCTTAGACTTCAGGTGAAGGTGGTGTAAGTGAGGCCAGATACAACTTCCTTCTAAACCACACAGCTTAAAGTGATCAAAATATAGTGTTTGTTTTTTTAAATAGCCAAAAGTTAACCAGAGACAACCAATATGGAAAATAGTACAATCTTAGAACATAATACTGAAAATGTGTCAAGAGGAAAGAAATAGAGGATCCGAGAATGGAATGTTAGTTGTCTCTCCCCTCCACACACACACCTGGAGCTGAATGAGAGAAGGTCCCAACCAGTGTCACCAGTACCTCATAATTTGACACAGAGAGGGCTAAGAGGCTGAATAAGCAGCCTGGGTAAATTAAGGGGAAATCCTGAGGAGAAGTCTCGGGGCCCCCCTCGAGGCCAGCTGGGGCTGGAGGAGCAGCTGGACTTGCTTTTGTAGGGCTCTGTGCTGCCTTTGGGGAATAAGCCAAAGCCACAGGAGAAGGCCACACCCCTGTTGGGTGGAGAGGATCCTGGGGCGGGGTGTCTAATTGATTTCAGGAGACAGAGCAGAGCCCAGATCTATCCTTCACCTGATCCTGTGACAGTCAGTCCTCCGTGACGCAGGCAGTACACCCACCCCCAAACTCTAGTATTAAGGGAATGAAAAGTAGATAGAAAGGGTGTCAAGAAGAACTTGCCCTCACACTTTCAGAGCATTGGATGGTCTGGCCAGAGTTACGCAGGCAAAATTAAAAGAAATGGGAGGGAAGCTAAGCCAATATATTAGACTCCTCCCTAGGATTTTTCCTTAATTTACCCAGGCTGCTTATTCAGCCTCTCAGACCTCTCTGTGTCAAATTATGAGGTACTGGTGACACTGGTTGGGACCTTCTCTCATTCAGCTCCAGGTGTGTGTGTGGAGGGGAGAGACAACTAACATTCCATTCTCGGATCCTCTATTTCTTTCCTCTTGACACATTTTCAGTATTATGTTCTAAGATTGTACTATTTTCCATATTGGTTGTCTCTGGTTAACTTTTGGCTATTTAAAAAAACAAACACTATTTTTTGATCACTTTAAGCTGTGTGGTTTAGAAGGAAGTTGTATCTGGCCTCACTTACACCACCTTCACCTGAAGTCTAAGCAGATGCAACTGTCAAGAATTTCTCACAAGCTCCCAGGGACTCCTGGGTTATTGCTACTGTCAGAGGCTAATGAGGGTGGTACATGCTCCTCAGATAGCAGACCCTCTCACAGTCTCTCTCTCTCTCTCTCTCTCTCTCTCTCTCTCTCTCTCCCCCCCTCCCTCTTTCCCTCCCACCTTCCCACCCTTGATTTCTTCATCTGTGAAATGAGTGTGCTGTATAGGGCAGTAACCTATGTTGAAACTTCACAATGTCCAAAATGAAATTACACTTCCTTTCTACATCCAAACACAGAGCTCCACTCTCCAGGATTTCTGAGAGTTTTCCGGAGCACAGCCTGCCATGAGCTCCAGCCTCTCCCACTTCAGCTTTCTCACCTTGCTGCCATGATTCTGCCTCTATAGCTTATGATACTGGTGACTTGTAGACTCTGGCAGCCCACGCATGGGAAGAGGACACTGCCCTGCTCCAACCCCCTCAGCCCATCTGAAGACAGGGTCCACTTAGCCAGGGGGTAAAGAAAGCAGACTATAGAGAGTAATTTCCATGTGCATCGGAAGAGAAGTGTATGGTACCTACAGGCCTCCATGTGGCAGGGGCACCTGAGCCCCTACCAACAGCAATCTTTAGGCCCACTTAATCCACAGCAAGAAGAGGAAATCCTTTCCTCCCCCAGCCTAAGGCACTCTTCCTTGCCTGCCACAGGGTGACAGACAGTGAGAAACCCCTTTCTGTTAGGGACAGTCTCCCCATCCTATCCTATCCTTCTCCCCATACGGAAAGGTGTGGCCTGATCCCCTTGACTCAGACAAGATACAACAGTCTCCAGTCTGAATATTTTTGGTCTCAGAGCCACAGGCCAGTCTAACCACTAATGCACTGGGCACTTTTCTATGCCCAGTGCATTGTCATAGCCTTTCCCCCAACCTGGGGTCAGGAGAGTGTCAGATCTGCCATCATCTGGTCACCAGCATCTCTCCTGAACAAATACTGGACAACCCAAAATCTACATCTCCCAGGAACCAACAATTATTTTCAGCCACAAGGAAGCCTCAAACCAAATGTAAGAAAAGGGAACACCTAAGACATGTGTCTAACTCGTTTGGGGGGCAGTTCTGCCTGTACAGCCAATTAATGTTCTCAAACAGGACCCATCACTTCTTGGATCAGAAGCATCATATCTGGGCTTCTGCAAGAAAGATGCTGGCTGCTTGTCTCATACATATCTGATTGACTGCAAGTGCTGCTCAACGTGGATTAAACTCGACAACACAGTGAGTGAACCCTAATGTAAACTACAGACTTTTGGTAATTAGGGTGAGTTATGCAGGTTTGCCAATTATAACAAATATACCATTCTGGTGGGAGATATTGATAATTGGGGAGGTGATACATAACTGGGGGCAGGAGGTGTATGGAAATTCTTTGTACTTTTTCATTTTTTCTGTGAATCTAAAACTGCTCTAAAAAAATTGTCTTAATTTAAAGAAAACAAACAAAAAATTTGTTTGAGTGCCCTGGTGCCTGGCTTGACAGGAAAGGGTTTCATAGAATATGGCCAAGATAAGGCTGAGTTCTGGAGGCCTCTCCGCAGACAGGCACGAATCCCACCCAGCCTCACCCCTCCACTGGATAATAGGACTCAAGCTCCAGAACTCCCCTTCCCGTCTTTTGTGAGCTGTGTCTGACTGAACCGGCCACTTTTCTCACCTACCTGAAGTCTATGTCTGCAGAATATTCTAACCACTAAAGAAAGGCGGGAACAATGGGTGATTCAAGGCCAACTAAAGTTTCACCCCAGCTTCCTACCACCTTACCTGTTACCATATCTACAATTATCACCTGCTGGGACAGAGGCGGGTGGAAGGGGCTTGGCTAGGAAGATTATTTCCTGTTACTGCCTCAGAGAGGCTGCTATGGCTGTTGCTGACTGCTTTGCTTTGGACAGAGAAGAAAGCCAAGTATACGTGAGCCATGTCTTAGTGTGATGACCAGGTGAGGGTCTTCAGGCCACCTCGGGGCCCTGAGTTTGGAAACAAGAGCTACGCTTTGTGGAGTCAGGATTAGAAACTTCTTCATAGCCAGAAAAATTGCCACTCTAGAGGAAGACTGGAAATCACCTTTGGGCCTGAACCTCTCTTTGTTCCTGCCTTTCTTGAGTGGATGGAATGTTCTGAAGCACCGACCTCAGGTAGGTGAGAAAAGTGGCCATCCAGTCAGACACAGAGCTTGTAAAAAAGTCAGACAAGAAGGGGAGAACTGAAGCTCATGAGTCTTATTATCGACCGAGGGATGGAGTGGGATTTGTGTCTACCTGCAGAATGTCCCTCCAAAAGTCAGCCTTATCTTAAGCATAGTCTCTGAAAACCCTTTCTGTGAACCAGACACCAGTGCACTCAACTTTCAACAAATATCATGACCTTTACTTAATAAAGGCCCAGGGGAAAGCCAGGGCAAGTGTTCCTACTTTGAAGTACTTCATAAATGACGTGGCATGTTCCATACATGAGGATGACATGAATAGCCCACTGTCACCTGAATCATTTTTTCCAGGTGTGGTAAGAGGGAAAGCAGCCAGCTGGTGTCATGGAAAAAGCCCTGGATTTGAGTCTTGGTCAGAAGCTGGCTAACCACAGCGAACTGCCGCTGCTGGCAGCCCCACCTCCATGCATCATTGTTTCTCACCTGTGATGTGGGAGGAGCAGGGAGTGATCTATGCCTGGTATTTCTCACCCAGAATGCATGCACTCAAAGATGTGAAAGTACTTGCAAAAACCACATGCCATTGATTCGACAGGAAGGCTGTATAGGAATATATACACTAGACTTAGTGTTTAATAACTGAGGTTGGATCTGAGCTACTTTTTGGTCATGTAAATTTAGGCAAGTTACTTAATGTCTTAAGGCCTCAGTTTCCTCACCTGTGAAAATGGGTATGATCACTTGGACCTAACTACTCAAGAGGTGGATTAAATGAGATAGAAGTGCTGTTATTTGATATTGTCCAGAGTAAGGGCCTCTTATTTGGATTGATGGGTCAGGACACATCTTGGCTTCCATAAACCCATCCTCTCTCAAGGCAAGAAAGCATCTGCTCGTTGCCCTGATAACTGGATCAACAGCTCACTTCCTGCAGGGGCTTTTCTGCTTGTGAACAGTTTCAGTTTCCCCTCTCAAACTCACCCCAAGGCTGGAAGTGTGGGTGGAGTGCACAGCTTTCTCAAACAGGAGCCCTCTGGCATTGTTTGCCATACCTCTTCTTGTTTTGTGAAATAGAAAAGAGAGCCTGGTTACACATCTCACTGATTTTTTTGCTTCCTTTTTATGACTCATTTTTGTGAGTATTTCAGTTGCCTGGGCTGTCTTCAGCCAGGACAGGGAGTCAGAAGTCTTACTCCCTCCCCCAACCCACCAAAAAAAGAAAATAAAGACGTCTTTGAGTTCTGCCACTAAGCCTGTCAGCTGAGATGAATCCCTGAGCCACTCCAAGCCTCAGTTTCCTCATCTGTAAAATAAAGGTAACAATCACGACCATCACACAGGGTTTTTTCAAGAGACCCAATGTGATAATGTAATATAGAGCATTTTGTAAACTGTAAAGAATCATCATCATTCATTAAGCAAATTAGGCCTGGGAGTGGAATGAGGTGATGGAAAATAGGACCCTATAGTCACCTGCAAATCTGATGTTTGAAGGCAAAATTTAGAGATAATAACAGTATCTATCTCTCTGGTCTCCTGTCTCTTAACCACTCTGCTCCCCGCCCCCCCCCCCCAACCGTGGAGTCTCAGCATGTGGTTATGGCTACAGATGAAGGCTGCCCCTGTAGGCACAATACTGAGGGAGTCTCCTTCCTGTCACCTTCTACCCTGGCTCAGTGGGCATGTGTGTTGCAGGAAAGCCTTACTTATGTAAGATCAAATGGAAATGGTTAAATACCTGGTAATTGTTTCTCTGCTGGCCCATCACTAATCCTATCATTGAAAAGGAGGGGGTCCTTAATGACAATGGCTGTAACATCTTCTCAGTCTCTGCCATTGTGCTCAATGTAGATACTTCTTAGCTGATCTCTCTGGAAGAAGAGGGAACTCCTCCTTCAAACAGGAGATGTGCTCCAGTCCTCAGGCCAAAGAAACACACCTTCTCTCTGCAGCTCCTCACTCCTATGGGGACTCCTAGATGGCAGGACCCAAGGACAAAGGGATGTATAGCCAGGTTATCCCATGGAAGCTCTCTAGGGAAGCACTGGATCATGGATAGTTGGCACTATTGGCTGGTGAGAGATAGAGCACAAGGCAGAGGCGGCCGTGACCCAGCAAGCCAAGCACATCCCTGCTCTGCGAGATGTCATCAAGGCCTTGCGCCTGGCCATGCAGCTGGAAGAGCAGGCCAGCAAGCAAATCAGCAGCAAGAAACAGCCCTAGTGAAAACTGCAAATAAAGATGTTTGGTTTCACCCCTAGCCTTTTCACCACCTCATCCCTCCCCAGTGAACGTTGGGCACCTGATGGGTCTAGTTAGGGCCTGAGCTGGGACAGGGTCTCAGCTGGGACAGTGTCTTAGTGGGGAAAGGCCAAGTATGGGTGCATTGGGGCCACGGCAGCTAGGCAAGGGGGTCAGAGTGACATGGGACACTCCTTTTTTTCAGTTGTAGCCTTGAGGGGAGCAAGCAAGGATGGGAGGAGGGAGCTCTTGGTTACCCTCTGTGTTGTTGCCCTTCTCTCCAAGTGGGGAAGTTTCGCTGGTAGTTTTCCCTTGGTTGGCATTCTGCCAGTGTAGACTGGCTGCTGGTGGAGAGGTCGCTGGGGTTGTCCTGCTCTAGGGAGAGGGAGGAGCCTTTAGTCCACTCCGTGCTGGCTCGGGCCTGCCTTCCCTATGCTTGGTCTGAGCACTGATATGTCTTGCACTTTAAAAAACTTTTCTGGAACCTCTTCCTTCATTGGTATTTTTTGAGGCCCAAGCGGATCCCTGCTGTTTTCTGTTTTATGTATTTATATATGTATGTATACATTGTCTAACAATAAAGAAAGAAGAAGTAAAAAAGAAAAACTGTTGAAAAGTTATCACTTCTGGAAAATCTATTCCCTATTGGCTAGGCTTCCAATCCTATTCCTTCTCTGCTTCCCGCACAGCATCAGGCAAACACCTGATTGGTCCATCAGAGGCTGGAGCCAGAGGAAGGTTCTGCTATTGGTCAGCAGGGGACTCACAGGTTCATCTAGACTAAAGTCAGAGATAACTTCTAGGGCCTGAGGGAACCAGGTCTGAGGATGCTAGTCTGGGGATGGGCTAGCTTAGAATCAATCTGAACAAAAGGACACTGTTATGGGTTGAGTTGAATTGTGTTCCCCTAGCCTCTTAATCTGTGTATATGACGTTATTTGGAAATAGCGTCTTTGCAGATATAATCAAGTTAAGATGAGCTCATATTGGATTAAGCTGGGCCTTAATTCAATGTTTGATGTCCTTATAAGAAGAGGGAAATTTGAGCAAACACATAGGGGAGAAGGCCATGTGAAGATGAAGTTAGAGATTGGAGTGAGGCATCTATAAATCAAGAACTGCCCAAGATTGCTAGGAACCATTTAAATCTGGGAAGAGGTAAGAAAGGATCCTCCCCTAGAGGGTATGGCCCTGCTTCCTCCCTGATTTCTGACTTTTAGCCTTCAGAACTATGAGAGAATACATTTTCGTTGTTATCATCGTATAAAAGCAAACATTTTCAACAACCAGAGCCCCTGGGGGAGGTATAGAAGCAGAATCTGGCTGCCTTTGGGGAAGAAGTAGGAAACTCTTTTTCCCACTCCTGGAAATAAGCAAAGATCCGCTGGTTCTGGGGTAGGAGTCAAAGTAAAATCCATTTTCCCCTGGGGAAGGCAGGAGTAGGGAAACCTCTTGGGCTGAGGATCCTGCACCAATATATAGCAGAGGCCTGCTAAGCCTGAGGGAGGGGCTCTTTTATATCCAAATCTGTGTGGGGGAAGAAACTTTACCCCTCATGTTTCCCTCAGCTGGTCTAATAATTAAATCTACATGAAACAGATTAATAAGAGAAAATAACCAAATTTGATTGCATATGTACATGTGAGAACCGCACATGTTAGCGAACTCAGGTTCAGTGCCACCTGCCTCCTGAAGAGTCCAAAACATGAGAGTGACAAAGGTTAGTGAGGAGAAAAAGCGTCTTTTATTCTCGATGGGATGGGATGCCCGCAGCTAGGGAAGATGGCAGACTCATGTCTAAAAAACCATCTTCCCTGAGCCAAAATGATTAAGGGGTTTTATAGGCAGGTAAATGGGAAAGAACAAAGGACAGCAGCAGGCCTCAGGGCTGACAGCTGAGAAGTCTTCCCCAGGTGTCTTCTGAGGCCTCAGGTCTGTTTTAATGTTATGTTAAATCTTTCTCTCTACAGCCCGGAAGTTATCATGACAAATTGCTGGGGAGTTGAGATCACAAGTCCTGATACCTGGGCACCTGAAGATTAGGATGTTAATTAGTAAGGTATGGGTAGCCTTGAGAAAGGGAACAAACGGAGTTAATCAGTGAGGGGAGAAACAAAGAAAAAACAGCTGAATATCAGGATAAATCAAACTGTAAACTAGCTAAGTTTAATTCAATTGATCTACCGAGTTTCACCCTTACACATATACATGAGAAAGTCAGAGACTCCATATACATGAGTGGTTCAGAGACAGAAGGTTAAAATGAGGTATACGTGGCATTCTGAGCTAACGATGAGGCAAGGTACCTTAAGGCTTCAGATGGGATGGAAAGGCATTCACGGGACACTGAGAAGTGTAGATGTTCAGTAATTAGAAGTTTGGCCTGCCCTGTAGATAGGTCATAGAAAGTTATTTCTGGTGATAACTCTTATTGTGGGCTAGGACCCTAATTTAAATTCTTTACGAAAGATGTAAAAGTTTCTTGTGAGCTCACAGGGTCTTGATTGCCTGTAGCTCAGGGTAATTCACATACAAAATAGCACATCTTGGGAGGACTAGACCCCTTCACCTGTGCAGATAAAAGGCAGAGTTTGGCTGCCATAAGGATGGGGGGAAGGAAGAAACTCTGAGAAGGCCTCACTCCCAATGCTCAGGCTCATAGGCTCTGATTAAGACTGAGGCTGGACCAGAGGAACCAAGAATGCCCTCAGACTCCACCATGAGCCTGTTAACATTGAGTAACAGAACAACAGCAGTTTACATCGGAGCAAAAGGCAAGAGCATGGAGAGAGACCCCCTCTATCGAGCAGGTGTTCAAAGCTTAGGAACACTGAGAAGCCTTTTAACACCTCCAGCACCTCAGCTCCCACACTAAGCACAAAATAATAGCAGCTTACCACTGAACGAATCAAAACCTGTGGCGCACTGGAGAAACAATAGCAATAGCAAGCTCTTTTCCATGGGAGGCCTACACTCCAGCCCTGGGGCTGCTGCCATGTCTGTAGTGATTCCTGAAAAGTTCCAGAACATTTTGTGAGTATTCAACACCAATATTGATGGGTGGCAGTGTTAAGGTCTAGAATCGACCACCCCTCAATTGGACAGAGGACACACGTGATAATGCAAGTCACACAGCGAGGTTTATTTCCAGCTAGCTGGGGTGCGAGTATCTGCCCGACGCAGCGGGTTTCAACAAGGACCCCGAGCACTCAAAGCCAAGGGTTTATATAGCATCTTTAAAGCATCCAGTAATTCTCCATAGCTTCAAAGAGTATACATATCATGGGCTTGTTCCACATTCTGGGGATTTGACAAGATAAGCTGGCTTGTACCCCACCCAGTCGGCAGTTAACAAGATAAGCTCTTTTCAAACAGGACATCTGGTCCACACCCTGTTAAGGTCATCCAGAAAATGGCTTCCTTTCTTATGCTAACCTACTCTTACAGCAGAAAATAGCCTTCGTCATCACTGCAAATAAGGGTGTGGGGCAAAGATATGCTCATGTGGTGTTGAGGAAAGCAAACATCGCCCTCACCAAGAGGGCAGGAAAGCAGACATCTCCCTCACCAAGTGAGCATGAGGTGGAATGTGTGATCCCCCGTTATGCAGAATCCACGCCAGTACAAGATCCCAGACTGGTTCTTGAACAGACAGAAGGACGTGAAGGGTGGAAAATATAGCCAAGTCCTGGTCAGTGGTCTGGACAACAAAATCCATGAAGACCTGGAACAACTGAAGAAAAGTTGGGCCCACAGAGGGATGTGCCTTTTCTGGGGACTTTGTGTTCGAGGCCAGCACACCAAGACCACCAACCACCAAGGCTGCAATGTGGGTATGTCCAAGGAGAAATAAATCTGTAGGTCTTGTCTGTTAATAAACACTTTATACACCTTAAAAAATAAAAAAGAACGAATAGCAACAGTGAGACCTCAACTCAGAACACTCTGACCAGATTGATTTTTACCTCCCTTCTGGCCTCCCCCCAATCATGGCTTGACAGAAGAAAAGATGTACCTATTTCTGGGAGTAAGTTATACTTACTATTGTTCTACACATGATCTTCTGCATTCAATCAAAAATTAGAAGACATTAGAAAAAAAGACGAAAGAAAAGGAGATCCATTGTCAAAAGATAAACAATCAATAGAACAAGACTTAGCTATGGCCTAGATGTTGGAACTCTCAGTACCTACAGGAAAATAAATTAAGATTAATATTTTCAAAGATCTAGTGGAAAGGTGGGCAACATATATAAACATGAGGCTTTGAGCAACGAAATGGAAGTTATCAAAAAGAGTCAAAAGGAAATGCTGGAAATAAAACAGTATCAGAGATAATGAATTCCTTTGACAGGTTTATCAGTAGACTGGAGCCATCTGAGGACAAAATAGTGATCTTGAAGATAGATTAAATTATCCACAATGAAACACAAAGAGAATAAAGAGTGAAAAAAACAGTATCAAAGAGTTGCAGGACAATATCAAGCAGTTTAGTACATGCAAATTATTGGAATCCAGAGGAAAACAGATCATGGTTCCAGACTTTGTGAGTGGTTCTGGGAGACCTACTGCCCTCGGTCCTCAGGAGGTTTAATGGGAGAGCTGATTTCTTCTTACCTGTGAGGCTTAGAGAACACTAGCCTTTGAATTTGAAAAGAACAGGATATAAAATCTATTTCTTAGTGCCTTGCACCTGGTGCCTGGACTGAGGACACAACTTGCTGATTGGTATATTACTAAGCTTATGGGGTAGAGACTGTGGGTCTGTCACCACCTAAAGAAACTTAGCCAGCTGGACTTAAGGCCTAAAGGTGACCAGAGCCATGTAAACAAATGAAAGTATGACACACAGAGAGACCCAGCAATCAGGCAGAATGAAAACTAGGAGAACACTCTGAGTGAAGCATAACTGCTGGAGGATACATGTAATAATTTGAACAAAAAATTAGTATTAGCTATATTAGTAGGCTTTTGCTGTAATAACAACCAATCCCAGAATTTCAATGGCTTATGAAAACAAAGATTTATGCTTCAATCACATTAGGTCTCCTTCATGAGTTGGCTTTGGCTCTGCTCCATGCCTTTTCCGTTTTGAACTCAAGCTAAAAGAACAGCCCCCTATTTGGAATGTTTCAGCTCACGGAAGGGAAAAAGAAATGACAGAACCACATGAAGACTCTTAAAACGTCTTTTCAGAAGTGACCTATGTGGCTTCTACTCACATTTCACTGGCTAAAGCAAGTCACCTTCCAAGCATGATGTCAGTGGGGTAGAAACGTACAAGCATTCTGCAGAGAGGAACAGTTAATAATTGGGAACAGTGATACAGTCTACCCCAAGAGCATTTAAGAAGACTTAACTTCATCATTAAAATGTTCTTTCTGGAACTAAACACATGATTTTCTAATTAAAAGCTCAGTAGATTAATTCAAAGAGTGCATGGGCAAAATGGAAAAATGAATTAACAGCTTGGAAGATCAAGTTAAAGACACTCTCAAACCTTGGCATAGTACTACAAAGAGATGAGGGAAAACAATAACTGTGTTTCTATCAAAGTTTACATATATTAACATACTTAATTCTTACTAAAACCTATATGTTAGCTATTATTATTTTCTAACCCATATTGCAGCTGAAAGAACTGAGGCCCAGGAGGGTTAAGGAACTATTCTAAGGTCACACAGCTATGGCAGAGCTGATATTCAGTCCCAGGTTGTCTGGTTTCAGTGGCTGTGCTGTTAAGTACTGTTTTTAATCACATTTTCTGCTTCTTAATGGACATGCTATTCTGCCTCAATAAAAGATCCAGGACACCTAACTTGAAAAATAGGAATTCAAGAAGGAGAAAAGAAATTGTTGGAGGAGATGTAGGAATTAAATAAATGATAAAAGAAAATGCCTCTGAGTTTAAGCAAGACTTGCAATTTAAAAGAGCTCACTGAGAGGGGTGGCTGGTAAGCTCAGTTGGTTAGAGCGTGGTGCTAATAACACCAAGATTGCCAGTTCGATCCCCACATGGGCCACTGTGAAAATGAAATAAATAAATAAATAAATAAAAGGGCTCACTGAATTTCAGGTTGGGATTGAGGAAAAAAAAGCACACTAGATAGTAATATCCTGTAAAATCCCTTAATTCCCAGGACAAAGAGAAATTTCTACAAGCTTCCAGACAAAAAGAACAAATAATTTATAAATGCTGTCATGAGACTTTTCATGTACACTGGAAGCTAGAAGACTGTGAATAACATCTAATGACAACTGAAGAAAAGGACCTTGACCTAAGAATTTTACATCCCTGCCTAACAAGTCTTACCTATCATGTTACCCACATACTGTGTTTTCCTGAAAATAAGACCTAACTGGGAAATAAACCCTAGCATGATTTTTCAAGATGATATCCTCTGAACATAAACCCTAATGCATCTTTTGGAGCAAAACTTAATATAAGACCCGGTCTTATTTTCGGGAAACATGATACTCTATTTGAGGAATATATTCAGGAGAAGAGCCTCTTTCCAAGCAACAAATGAATCAAAACAAAAATCTCAGGATAAGGGAAGATGGAGAATGGAGGAAAGAGTAATGGTAAGAATAAGCCTAGTATACATTTATTTACCTAAATCTAATTGAATAATGATAGAGCAACTAAGAATTTATCCTGTAAGTTTGGATTTACAATTACGGTGGGAGATTCAAAACACTCCTTTATAATCAGACAGATCTAGTAGGGGGAAAAAAAGTAAACTTCTAGAGGAATGGACTATTTCATTAACAAACTCAATTACAGTAATGTAATTGGGTACCCTAGGAATACAGAAAGTGAATGAGAATAGGACCATTTATTTGTGGGTAGAATGGGATCCCCACCATTTCAGGGACACCAAATGCCTCTGTCTGAAAACATTCGTCTCCTGTCTGCTCATTGACCTTTAAATCAAGATGAGAAACATCCTATGCAATATATCAAAGTTGAATTATGGTACCAGATAAAATTATAGATGGAAATGAAGCTTGTGTATCATTCATTATCATGTGTAATCAACAAACGATTTAATATCCTCTTGCAAAAAAAAAAAAAAAGATAAGAAATTAGTCCTTTGTTTTGAGGCTTTGTTCTCTGCTCAAAGATCTCCGAGGTCTTAAAAACATCTTTATTTTAAACTATGGCAGTCACTTCTCCTCAGCAGAAGGTTGCTTATTAGATTCTATCATGAGAAGAGCTTTGATAAGGAATTATAGGGCAGAGCATGAATTCAAGGAAAGGGTGCAGGAGGGGGTGAGAGATGTGGGAAAAGACCCAGAAGATATTCAGGGGCTCATTTTTCACCTCAAGCCTGTCTGGTCTGCTTCACAGGGTGGGGTACCAACTTCTCTCCCCCTCCTCTTTTCCTGTTCTTTGCCCTCATCTCTCTATACCTACATTTAAATTGTAGTTTCATGGATGATGGGACAAAGCATTCCACTTTTTTTTCAGCCTAATTCCTGAGACAAGCAGCTACTACTCATGGAATTTCACAAGCTCAGAGCATAGTGAAGTGGGACTTTAGTCCTGAAAAAAAATCTGAGTTTTAATTGAGGAGCTCCTCCGGCAAGCAATCTCCTTGACTTTTGAAAATATGAACCTTAGCTGGAACAGCTCTTGGGAGACCTTGTTGAACTTGAGTCATTTCAGAACCCACTGTAGGGTTATTTCTCATTTCTGTTTTTCAATTACAAAGCAGAAGATTCATTTAGAATATAAGAGCTTTTATCCATTAGAGAACCAACGTTAAATTTAAGTGGCTATATTTTACAGAGAACACAGTAAAATGAATATGACATTGGTTTTCTTATGTTAGTTTCCTCTTGTTATTATTGATATGCAAGGAACATAAGCTTGAGGCCTCAGAGTTCTCTCAGGTGTTTCAAACCTCTGGCTCCAAATTTATCTTGTCCCATGGCTCCTCGGCTCTGCCGTAACATTCAATAGCTTCACTTTTCAGGCAGCTATACCTATTTCTAGCTTCTTCCCCTACGACATTTGTATGTATTACAAGAATGACCTCCCTGTGGTTGTCAGAATTTTTCCATTATAAAAATTGCTCCGTTTGGGTATGTCTACACACACACAGTTTTTTTTTCCAGATATCTACTATAAAGTATAAAACCATTTTGTTAGGCATTTTGTATGCATTTTCTCTATTCTTACATAACCATGTACAAATGAACTCAAACAGTCTGAAGGCTTTGTCTAAAAATAAATGATAAATATTTATTCAAGGATCTTAGGGTTTTCAAGCCAGAAACACAACTAGGCAATACCCAGAGTGTTCTGAAGAAGAGAAGCTAAGTAAAAAGATGTTCTTAAGAAGAATCAGTCCTATATTCTTCGTCCTAGGATTGGTCCAGGACCATTATCAGTCAGATGTCAGGTGGTCTGGAGGATGGGAGCAAGGAGGCCTGGTCACACCCAATGGTCTGGATAATGGATGTCAGGTGGATTTTAGATAGTCTGGAGATGTGAGTCCTTCAGGGGATAATCAGAGGGTTATCGAGAAGTCTGGTATTTGTCTGGGTATTGATGCATAATGTCTGGGTATTGATGCATAATGTATGTCTAGGCATTGACACAGGACTGGAAAGTTAAAAAATTTAAGTTCCTAATTAGAACAAGAATAGAATGATTTCCTCATGCCTCAGCCTTCATAATGTTAATAATTTTAGTAGCTTGTTAAAGTGACTCCATTTTATATTTTCTCTCTTTTCTCACACAGTATAAGCTTGGTTTTATTATTCCCATTTCTCAGATGACATTCTGGTTATCTATAAAAATCACCCCACAAACTTTGGTGGATTAAAACAGCTATTTATAATTATACGCTTAGACTTCTGTTGGTTTGCTGGGTTCAGTTGGGAGGTTCTCCCTTGGACTCTCACACATGGTTGCAATCAGATGGCAACTAGGGCTGGAGTTATCAAGACTAGACCTCTAAGGTGTCTTCTTTATTCACCTGTTTCATCAGATATCTCGGCTGAGATGATAGGAACAGCTGGAGGCTGGCTGAACATCTCCATCTCTGCACAGTCTCTCCCAGTTGGGTTGCCTCCTGGCATCATAGTATCAGGGTTGTTGGAATAGTTGGACTTCTTATATGACTACTGGCTTCCCCAGAGCTAGTGTTCCAAGAGACCAAAGCTGCTTATGACCTAGCATTACTTCTGCCTCATCCTGTTGGTCATTATATGCAGCTCAGTTCAATGTGGGAGGGAACTACAGAAAAATGTGAACACTGTGAGACAAGGTTCCTTGTGGGGTAAAGGGCATCTCTGCAGAAGAGCTACTGTAGGTGAAGAAATCGAGGCTCTGATGGGTTATGTAATGTGTCCAAGATTATACTGCCAGTAAGTGGCTAAATTTGAAACTAAATTAGATTTGAAACTAAGAGGTCTGTCTGATCCCAAAACCTTTCTTCTGTATCATTCCCTTTCTTGTGATTGGTTATTTTGGTTCTCTAGTATAGCATCTCAAATACTGTCTCTAGGATGGCCTCTTTTAACTTTTACCAGATTGCTGACTGCATCAAGAGTGTTTTAGCTGAGTTTACAGGGAAGAAATCAGGTAAAATGAATAGTGCGACTAACCAAACTCCTTTTGGGACTATATTTGTAGGATGAAACCACCTATGTTCTTCAAAGCAAAGGATATTTCATTAATAGCTGGTCAGTTCAGCTGCCATCCCCAGAGAAGTCCAAACTGTCTCCGTTTTAGGAGTTACACCCTGGAGACTATGGCAAACAGCCTCCTGACCATTCCTACAGCCGATCATTAGGACATTGATGAGCAATTACCCATTTCCAGGGGTGTCCAAACTGCGGCCCGTGGGCCAACTGCGGCCCACAATCCATTTTTTATTGGCCCGCAGCAAATTCCAAAAATATATTTATTTTACTTAAATAAACCAGGTGAGGCAATATGTACTTCACCTTGAGTGAGTGGCCCTGCTGTTTGTGTATTTTACCACATATGGCCCTTGGTGAAAAACGTTGGAAAAAGTGTGGACACCCCTGATTTAGACAAATATACATTGTTCCAATGTGAAGATTTCGGCAGTGTCAGGAAAAGCTGCAGAGAGAGTACAATTAGGTATCACAACGATCCCTTATATTTATAAGTGTCCTGTAGTTCTTAAAGCACATCAATGTATTTTATCAGCCAGGAGAGAGATTGGGTTATGCTGCAAAAAAGAAAAACAACTCCCAGTACCTAAAAACAACAAAGATTCATTTCTCACTCATAGTACATGTTCATTACAAATGCAGTAAGTACTCTGTTCCCATGCCTTTGCTTGCTCACTGTGAGACCCAGGACACTATTCAGAACATTGCTAGTGACCATGGCAATATCTTGGTAGGTCCCACTCAGAAATTAAGCATTTGGCATGTATCTCTTCTCAAAATTGATTGGCCAAAGAAAATCATTGGCTGAAACTGATCACGTGGCTCTACCCAACCCCAAGGACACCAAGTATAATCCTAACATGTGCCTAGAAAGGGATAAAACTGAAATGACTAAATGGCAAAAGCAGTAATGATTACCACATATAAATGACTTTCTAGGTTTTCTTAGCAATCCCATGATGAGGAGTTGTGGAATTATTTTCATTTTCCAGAAGTACAATAGAGGCAGCAATAGCAGAAGGGTTTGTTATATAGTATGAATTATGTCTCCGTATAGCTGTTATAAAAAATAAAGATGGGTGAAAGATGGGGGTTATCTTACTGTAGGGAAAACAAACCCTCTCTTTCACAAGACTCATTAATATATAGGCACCCTAGGGTTCCTACCCCATTTATAGCACTGCACTTGAGAGAGGCACAGTATAATGCCGGAGCTCTTAATTTGGGCTCCACAGAGGAGGATAGTTCACAAACTCACCACAAAATTGTAAGCAGAATAATTGTGTGTCGATGTTCATTCTAGGAGAAGGAGGATCCATAGTTTGTATTAGCTTCCCAAGGAAGTCTATGACCCCGAAAGGTTAATGGACAGGCTAATGGGCCAGGAGTCAAGACACCGAGTTCTAATTCAGCTCTAACTAGCTGAGTAAATGTGGACAAGTCACTTTTCTTCATTTATAAAATGAGAGGCAGGACTCATTGATCTCCAAGCTCCCTTCCTGCTAGGTGTACAAGATGCACGATACTTTATGGCCAGACAGAACTGAGTTTACATCCTGGCTCTACCTCTTACTAATGGCGTGCCCTTGTGCAGGTTCTAGAACATGTGTATACCTCTGTGAAAGGTGAATATCAACGCAGTGTTCTTGGGAGGGTTAGTAACCATGAGTGGAGAATACCTGGAGGCTAATATTATCAAATGGTGATTCCTATGAGTCTATGTCTGTTCTGCTTAGCATTAAATATCTTCAGTGAATGGGCATGGTCTGCCAGGAACTCAAGGGTAGTTGTGCCAAATCCAGATGTCAGCAAGGACTTGCCCTCGAGCAGTTCCTACTCTAGAAAGGAAGTCTGGGTGGAAGCCTTGGCAAATCTCATCTGAGTACACAACCGTGCCTGACTCATACCCTGCCTGGGCTCCCTAGCAGAGCCAGCTCCTGCCCTCACTTGCTCCGCCAGCAGCCCTGGGGGCTTGCTGAGTCATGATGAGCTGATGGCCTCCTCAAGAGGCTGAACCCACTAAAAGCACCAGTACTGATAGAGTCACAAAACCATTCCCTTAGCCTCCCCAGCTTTCTTCACTGGCAGTTTCCCGGGTTATGGTTGCTACAGCTGTCATATTGGCTCACTGCTTCCTGCTATAGCTAGGGCAGAAATGATTGCTCCTCCTTGAGTCTCGAGGTATCTGAAGCCCAGAAGTGTCAGGTAACCTAACGCGGAGATACAGTGAGCTGGTGGCAACACTGAGTCGTGCCTCCTCTCCTGATCTCTTGTCACTTCCTTGCACAATGTCATTATATTAGTTTTCTATTGCTGCTATAACAAATTACCATAAATTTAATGGCTTTAAACAACACAAATTAATTAAAACAACAAGATAAACAGTGAGCTACCACTACATACCTATGAGAATGGCGAAAATCTGGAACACTGACAATACCAAATGCTGACGAGGATATGGAGTAGTAGAAACTCGCATTCATTGCTTGTGGAAATGCAAAATGTTATAGCCTCTTTGGGAGATAGTTTGGCAGTTTCTTACAAGACTAAATGTACTCTTACCATTCAAACCAGTAATTGTGCTCCTCTCCTTGGTAGTTACCCAAAGGAGTTGAAAACTCATGTCCACACAAAAACTTGCACACAAGATGTTTACTCATAATTGCCTAACCTTGGAAGCAACCAAGATACCCTTCAACAGATGAATGGATAAGTAAGCTGCAGTACATCTAGTCAATGGAATGTTATTCAGCACTAAAAAGAAATGAGCTTTCAAGCCATGAAAAGTAACAAATGGACCTTAAATACATATTACTAAGTGAAAAGAAGCCAATCAGAAAGGTTCCATACTGTATGATTCCAGCTATGTGACATTCTGGAAAAGGCAAAACTATGGAGACAGTAAAAAGATCAGTGGTTGCCAGGGCGTTTGGTGGGGGTGAATAAAAGGAGCACAGACGATTTTTAAGGCAATGTAAGTACTCTGTATGATACTGTAATGATGGACACAGGTCATGGTGTGTATTGGTTTGTTACAATTTCAAATCCACTTGTTTATGACTTAGGTGAAGTTCTGTGTTTCCCTGAAAATAAGACCTGGCTGGACCATCAGCTCTAATGCGTCTTTTGGAGCAAAAATTAGTATTAGACCTGGTCTTATTTTACTATAATATAAGACCAGGTCTTATATAATATAATATAAGATCAGTCTTATTTTACTATAAGACTGGGTCTTATATAATATGATATGATATAATATGATATAATAATACCAGATATAATAATACCAGATATAATATAATATAATATAGTATAGTATAGTATAGTATAATATAATATAATATAATATAATATAATATAATATAATATAATATAATATAATATAATATGATACTGGATATAATATAATATAACGTAAGACCAGGTCTTACATTAATTTTTGCTCCAAAAGACACATTAGAGCTGATGGTCCGGCTAGGTCTTATTTTCGGGGAAACATGTTTGT
This sequence comes from Rhinolophus hipposideros, assembly GCF_964194185.1. Taxonomy (NCBI): domain Eukaryota; kingdom Metazoa; phylum Chordata; class Mammalia; order Chiroptera; family Rhinolophidae; genus Rhinolophus; species Rhinolophus hipposideros. The sequence continues at coordinate 33,350,644 of NC_138058.1, read as the reverse complement.
TCTGATCTAAGGGTGAATTTGTTTACATTGAGGAAGTGGTGCCAGGATGTTGTCATCCACACTTGTTGTCAGTAAGCACTCAGTAGCTCAGCTATTGACGGGCACTGTTGAGGACTTATTGATAAAAACACATAGAAAAGTGACTATGACATAATGGACATTTAACTTTAAGTACCAAGAGCTAGTGAGGATTTACCATGAGTGTTTGGTCTGGGGAAGGCAACGTTTTGCTGATCTAAATGCGCTCGTAGCTCTCAGAAGACCTTGAGATGCTTGTTCCTGCCTGGGCCAGGCTACTCTTGGTTACCAGGGGCTTTATACTGTGCAGCAGTCTCAGGAAGAGAAGGGACATCTGTTCCTGCCTTGGCAAGTCTACTCCTCATAGGCAGTGATAAGCCGTGTGATGGTCCCTGCAATAATAATCTTTAGATCCAGCCACCTTGCCTGCTAGCTACACTCCCTGGCAGCAAAGGACCTACGCTGGCAGCTGATACCCAGCTTTTAAGTGGAAGGATTGACTCCATCGAGAACCAACTTGTAGAAAGATACACCTCAACTAAATCTGGACTTGATTTCATCTCCCCTTTGCCTAGAACAATAGTGTAATTAATCTATCATTGGTTTGAAGTATGTTATTTCTTTATTGGCTTAAGAGACACTATTCTGTATGCTACTGTCTTGTGAAATATTGTGATTATAAATTATAATTATTGGCAAAGACAATCTCAGTCTCTAAGCATAATTTTGCCATGAGTGAAACATGTCATTATACATTTGTCCAAACGCATTGAATCTTCAACACCAAGAGTAAACCCTAATGTAAACTGTGGACTTTGAGTGATTATGATGTCAGTATAGGTTCATCAGTTGTAACAAATGTACCACTCTGGTGGGAGTTGTTGATTATGAGGGAGACTATTTCTGTGTGAGAGCAGAGGATGTATGGGAAATGTTTGTACCTTCCTGTGAGTTTTGCTGTGAACCTAAAACTGCTCTAAAAAAAGAAAAGTCTTAAAAAAATAAAACAAATTTATTATCTAACAGTTCCGGAGGTCAGAACCTCACTGGACTAAAATCAAAGTGTCAGCAGGGAGGCATTCCTTTCTGGAAGCTCCAGGGAAACTACATTCTCTTGCCTTTTACAGCTTCTAGTGGCTGCCTGCATTCTTTGGCTCATGGCCACTTTCCATCTTCAGAGTTAGCAATGCCTGGCTGAGTTTTTTCATATCACATCACTTGGAGACTCACTCTTTTGCCACTCTTCCACATTTAAAGACTCTTGTGATTGCTTGGGTTTAGCTGGATAATCCAGGATAATCTCCCTATTTTAAGATCATCAGATAAGCAGCCCCCCCCTTTTTAAGGCATACACCCACCCTAAACATAACCTAGCCCCAGCTGGGCCCACTAATCCCAGTGGCCCAAGCTCCACAGAAAGGAAGACAGTCCATTGTTTTCTTTAGAGAGAACAGCTTGAACTGGCCTTCTGCCCATACTCTCCCTTCATTCTCCCACTCCTTGGCATCCTCTGCTCCCTCCATTTTGTGTGCTTCTTCCCTGGATAATGCTTCCTCTTCCGTTCGCCATGAGCCTGGTTGTTTTTATTTTTGTTTTTAAGTGGAAAAATGAGTGCCTTTTCTTGATCGTAAGGAAAACAATTTTCCCAGCATTATATGTTTTTTTATCTCTCTCTCTATATATATATAGAATATATATTTCTATTCCCATCCCTCCAAATCCTCACTTTTGGCAACCATCAGCTTATTCTTTATGGGTCTATTTCTGTTTTGTTTTGTTTAATCATTTGTTTATTTATTTATTTATTTAGATTCCACATATAAGTGAGATCGTAGTGTTTGTCTTTCTCTGTCTGACATATTTCATTTAGCATAATACCCTCTGGGTCCCTCCATGTTGTTGCAAATGGCAAAATTTCATTCTTTTTTTATTGCTGAATAATATTTCATTGCCTATATAAACCACATCTTTATCCATTCATCTACTGATGGATATCTAACTTACTTCATATCGTGGCTATTACTAATAATGCTGCAATGAACATAGGGGTGCATATATCTTTTCAAATGACTGTTTGTTTTCTTTGGATAAATACCCAGAAGCGGAATTGCTGGATTGTATGATAGCTCTTTTTTCAATTTTTTGGGTATCTCCATATTGTTTTCCATGGGGCTGTGCCAATTTACAATCCTATCAAAATTGTATGAGGGTTCCCTTTTTTGTCATCTTCACTAACACTTGTTTGTTGATTTATTGATGAAGGCCATTCTGACAAGTGTGCAGTGATATCTCATTGTGGTTTTAATTTGCATTTCTCTGATGATTAGTGATATTGAACATCTTTTTATGTCTGTTGGTCATCTCTGTGTCCTCTTGGGAGAAATGTCTGTTCAGGTCCGCTACCCATTTTTTAAATTGGATTACTTCCTCATTTTTGGTGTTAAATTGTGTGAGTTCTTTATATATATGAATATTAACCGCTTATCAGATATATGTGAATATCTCCTCCCATTCAGTAGGCTCTTTTCATTTTGTTGATGGTTTCCTTCACTAATAAAAACTTTTTAGTTTGATGTATTCCCGTTTATTTTTTCTTTCGTTTTCCTTGCTTGAGGAGATATATCCAAAAATATATTGCCAAAAATGATGTCAAAGAGTATACTGCCTGTGCTTTCTTCTAGTTTTATAGTTTTGTTACCAGAGAGCAGACCTTCTCAGCCCGGTGTCCAGGTTCTTGGACTCTCAAGCAAAGAATTGAACGAGACACAGAAATATACTGGTGAATGAGCAGTTTATTAGAAGGGAAAGTACACTCCAAAGAGATAGAGGCAGGCCTGAACAACAGAGTGGCTCAAAGGCACTGATTGGCGAGGACTTGGACTTTTTATTTCCTTCTCTTCTAGAATGGGCTACTCCTCTCTAATTGTGGGGCTGCTTGATTGATACCTGTGATTAATCATGGCTAATGGTTATGGTAAACAAGGGCAAGTTCGGGGGGAAAGGGGAGGTCTTTTGGGTAGTTATTTCCTGTAGACTACGTGGGGCGTGCAGGAATGTTACCTGATGTATCCAGGCCTCTCAGAAACCCAATTACTATCTCTAACTGCCTGCCTTATGTCCCCCTTGAGAGACATGACCCCCATGAATCTCTATGAGGGACAGGATATCTCTTCTATATCTGCTTCCTGCTGAATGTGGCCATTGTCCCTACCTATTGGGGATTCACGGGACTCTCGCCCCATTTGATCTTAGATGAGGGGGAAGGGGTCTCGAGATCCGCCTGAGGGACCATGTTGACCTCTGTGGTAGGGATGTACTCGAAGTCTTGTTGGGGTATCACTTGTATCCCCACAGCCCCTAGATGAGGAGAGATAGATTTTAGTTAATAGAGTTAAAAGTTTTGGCTCAAGAAGCAGGATTCAAAGCCATTGACACAGGGTGACTGTGTGATGAAAAATTATTCAGCCTCATGGAGCCTGGTCTTTCTTCTGGTTTAACCGGTCATTCAGTTATTGTTCACCTGGGACCTAGGCCTGGAAAGAACACGGTGCTACCATGACTATAATCAACAAGCATAAATCACAAGCTTTAGGGTAATTATCTAAAGCAAGGGGTAGGAGATTTCTATGATTAAGCTTAAAAACAATCTATTATTTACGATTAAGAAACTGATTTGAAACATGATTATAACCAGGGGCTACAGAGCCAAAACACTAGGGAAAAGAAAACTTAGGTTTTCCATAGTGAGAAGCCCTTTTGTTTGGCCTGTATCAGTTTCAAGTCTAAAATTTAAGCCTTTATTCCATTTTGAGTTTATTTTTGTATTTTGTAGGAAAGTAGTCCAATTTCATTTTTTTTTGCATGTGTCTGTCCAGTTTTGCCAATACCCTTTATTAAAGACAGTTTTTTACTCCATTGTATGTCATTGCCTTCTTTGTCATAGATTAATTGGCCATGAATTGAGGATTTACTTCTGGTGGGCTCTCTATTCTATTACATTGACCTATGTATCTGTTTTTATGTCAGAATTGAAGCAGGGTCAGTCGGGACCCCTGTAATAGAGGCCTTGCAATGTCCTGGTCTCACCTTTCCTTGACTTATACCTTAGAATAGATCATCCATCCCCCTGTGGCTTGAGCTCATAAGGTCCCCAGTCCCATCCAGTTCCGTTTTAGAAAATTACCCTGAAACTTATGATTAATACCCTTAGGCTTAATGATCACAATCTCAATGGTCTAGCATTCCTTCCAGGCTACTCCCACCATTGTTCCTGGGTTGCTGACTCCACCGGAGAAGCACATTACCAGAGGGAGGGCTCCATGCAGACCTCTGAACCATCACGTAGCCTCTAGAGAAATGCCCAGATTTTCCCTTAAATACCCCAAGCCGGTCTGAGAATGTTAAGGCAGTTTTTGGCCGTGTTAACCTGCTGCCTCCTTTGTCCACTGGTGCTCTGATGATAAACGCTTATTCTGTAGCCCAAGTCCTGTGTTGGTTTATTGGCTGAGTGGTGCAGGCAGCACTGTTGCAGAAAAATGGCAAGGACCGAGAAACCCAAGCAGCACACAGAGATCAGGGAGAACACAGCTTTATTACGACAGGCTCGGTGGGATCCTTTCCAAAAGACTGAGCCCCTAGCAAGGTTTTGAGCAGGTCTTGATGGGTTGGGGACTTCCTTGAGTTGGGGAAGGGATAGGTGTTGTCTCGTGATTGGCTCAAGGTGTGGCTTGGAGGGAGTTATGCGGAAGTGGGCTGGGGCTTAGACTGGAGGCTTTTCTCTCTGCTGGGACCACCATTTTAGCTCAGTTCCACGTGGCAGGGAACCATTTTAAGGTCAGTTTCCCCAACAACACTAGTCTCAGTTGGCCTCCGGTTTCTGTACCATGCTGTTGTGATTGTTGTAGATTTGTAGTATCATTTTATGTCAGGGAGCGTGATACCTCCCACTGTGTTCTTTCTCTAGATTTCTTTAGCTACTGGGGTCTTTTGTGATTCCATATAAATTTTAGGATCAGTTGTTCAAATTATTAGCAATTCCACCTGCAACCTTAATTCCCCCTTGCTGTATACCTTAATATATCTACAGGTTCTGGAGATTAGGATGCAGACATTTTTGAGGGACCATTATTCTGCCTACCAGCATTCTGAGACTGTGCCCTGTGTTAAATGGTGGTAATAACCATAATAATAGGAGTGGTGATGATCACAGTAAAGCTGAGCTTTGCTTGAGGCTACAGGTCAGTACCTTTCTAATTTTCAACTGTGTTTGAGCCTCATCAGATGTTAATATGGTTGGCATTCCTGTATTTCCCAGCCTTCCAGAAATCCTCTTTACTTAAATATTCAAAATAAATAACTCATGCTCTGAGGACAGAGGAATTCCAGTCCCCTTCCAAATATTGCCCAGAATTCCCTGATGTGTGTCCACTCTTGTGGTCTGTCTTCTCTCACTCCATACTGCTCCTGACTTCTTATGGATCCTTCCAGCACCCCCATCACAGGCTTTACACACCACCTGTTCCCTTTGAGGCACTTTGCTCCCAAACAAGGACTTGCCCATCATTCCTGAGGCAGGACTTGTCTGGAGAGAACCAGGTTAGGATGCTTAATCAATTCTACTGAAGGCTTGAAGACCACGTGCGAGCTTAAAGATGCAGACAAGGAGAACTTCACCCAATACTTAGTACAGAGAGCCTCTGAATCTCTGGTCACACTGTGCCGAGAGGCCTTTACTTAGGGTCTCCCTGGGCCCCAATCCAAACCCTCTTCTCTGAGAGGTCAGGCCCCAAAATGCTTCTTCTAGGACTACCAAAGAAAAAAGAAACCCTTGAATATTGACTTTACAATGCAGAGCAGTTTAGCCATAGTTCCTTCAACCTGGCCTCAGGGCTCTACCTTTGTATAACCAAACCTCCCGTTAAAGTGTTTTCCCCAACAAAAGATAAATTCTTTCCCAAGATGAATTCTTCTCCCACTCTTGGAATGTGGAAACACTGCATTTAAAAAGCACAACAAAGCACAAACAGCTCCCTTTATTTCTAGTTATATTATTTGCCACAGAAATAAAAAGTGTTAGTATGTGTGCTGTGATGTAAAAGACATAGATTTTTTTTTCTAATACACACACATACAATTTAAATAAAAGAAACAATACCTAGTCTTATCACTTGAGATATGGGTTGATATTATTTTTCTACCTATTCAATTTTAAGATAAGTACTCTATTTGTGTAATACTTTAATGCTCACAAAGCAGGTTTTAAAGCATGAATTATCCCATTTAATTCTCACATAACCCTAAAATAGGAACAATAATAGTTCCCTTTTTACAGAAGGGAAACTGAGGTCTAAATTATTAAAGCAGCTTGCCCAAAGTTGTACAGCTAGAAAGAGAAGAGTTAGGATGCCTATCTCTGAATCTAAACCCAGTGATATTTTTACGAATACCAGACTCCTAGTCCCACTTGAAGTAACACCCTCAAGTCTTAGGATATAGTTTAGGTTAAACTAGACAATGTAAGCTCTTTTTTTGCATTTGCTGGTGTGGACCTTAAACAAATAGCTAGCTATTTCTCAAGTAAATGTGTTTATTTGGGAACAACAAAGAATTGCACTTCAGGATATGAGGTTTAATGGCAAACTAGTTTAATGGCAAACCGTTTTAATGGAAAACCTCAAGCAAGTCCACAAAAATGAGAGGAACTCTTTTATGGACATGGGAGGGCCGTTGTAAACTAGGAGTCCATTGGAGGAAAGTGCAAGTTTAAAGTATAGTGACTTTTCATTGGCTGAATGTCCCATTGGCTGAGCTGTAACTGGACAAGAACAAATCTTCCTCCTGATGAGGAAATAAATTAGTATGACTTCATGCCAGAGATGCAAGGTATGTCTCTTCCTGTTGGGGTTCCTGCCCTGGTGTACGCTGATACACCAGGCTATGGGTACCTGACCCAAGGTCCTTTTGCCCATAGGCCAGCCGGCACCTAGGACTTAAGGCCTAATCAGGAAGATAAATAAATTTGGACTTGGAAATCTGAAGAACTGAGGATGTGCTTTAAGTACAGGAGGCCTGACCTGGCTATTCATGTTCTCTTGGGTTCATGTGCATTGAAATAATTTTGATAAACTCTCCCTTTTATTTATTTACTTTTGGGGGAGGCGAAGGAGTTAACTTTAGTACATCATTGGCTCTTCCAGCTAAGAGGCCCCTGACTGAGGTAGGGAAAGTGTCCTAAAAGGTGTTTTAGAGGCTGTGTTGATGGGAAACTGACCTTAAAATGGTTCCCTGCCATGTGGAACTGAGCTAAAATGGTGGCCCCAGCAGAGAGAGAAGTCCCCATCCTAAACCCCAGCCCACTTCCGCATAACCCCCTCCAAACCACTCCTTGAGCCAATCACCAGATGACACCTACCCCTTCCCCAACTCAAGGAAGTCCCCAACCCATAAAAACCTGCTCAAAACCTTGCTGGGGGCTCAGTCTTTTGGGAAGGATCCCATCGAGCCCGCTGGCGTAATAAAGCTGTATTCTCCCTGATCTCTGCGTGCCGCTTGAGTTTCTCGGTCCCTGCCGTTTTTTCTGCAACAGCGTGACTGTCCTAGGTGCTGCTGATGTAGGATCTGCTGGCAGTTTCTGGGTGTGGGCCGGGATCGTGTCTCATGAAGCCGAAGAATGGACACACAGACCAGGGAGGGGCAAGGAGTTGGTAAAGGAAGATAGTTTATTAAAAGCAGGAGAAGAGGTTGCAGCTCCCAAGTGGGAGAGGGTACCAGTGACTGAGGCAAAAGCTCTTACTTTTATATCTTCCCCTGCCTGCTTGGAGAAGGGAACTGGAGCCTTCTAATGGAATTTATCTATTAGGTTTGTCCTGTTTGTCCATTTTGAAGGGATTAACAAAATAACCCATTCCTATCTATCAGATCTGCTCCTTTGTCCGGCCAAAAGGGATTTGAGATAATTTATTAACCTTAAAGTGTGTTCTCATATCTTTGTCCTGGAGTGAAGGAGACATTCCAGAACGTGGAGTTTCAGGATATGGCTGCTTTTTGTTTATTCCACCAGGGACCTCCCCTGTGACTGGCAACATGCTAACTAACCTGTCTCACTGCCAAGAGGGGACCAGCAATACTTACTAGCAGGTCTGTGTGTCCAGAGGACAAGTGCTCCTCAGGCTCAGATTCATAAATGAAACAGAAGTAACATGAGCTCCTCCAATGTAATTAGCAGGATGACATGAATTATTCCTTAAACAATGGCCAAGAGAATAGCTTAACAATTTCTGTTTTGTGTACTAAATAACTACTTGAAGTTGTGTTTGTTTCCAAGCTCCTTTTCATGTTTTCTTCTTTCTCCTCCCCTTCTCCAATGTCAGTAAACATTTTGAGGGAGGAATTATGTTCTTTCTCATGTTTGCCCCTCACAGGGCCCAGCATAGGTGCTCATTCTTCTGTAAGCACAAGGACAGGGAATAGTTCTTTGTGTGCTGCTAACACTGAGCACAGTCATGGCACCTAGTGAACGACTGTTGAACTGAGATGAGTGTAGACTCAACAATAAATACCTGAGGTATGGAGGGAGTTTATCATCTATTCACTGAATGCTTAATGAACTCCCATTACATGGCACACACCACGCTAGGCCTTGAGTATTTAGTGATGAATTAGATAGGTACTGTCCCTGCCTTCACACAGCTTACATTCCAATAGAAGTTCAGACAAAAACCTAGTAAGCAAACAAATAAATAAAGTTGTAATTAGTTATGATAAATGCTATAGGAAACAAAAAGAGGGAAGAGGCCAAACTGAGATAGAATGGTTAGGGAAAATCCCTCTGAGATGGTGACAACTGTCAGGGAGGAAAATGTTTTTCTCTTAAATGTTTAGATTTAGTGATTGGGGACCTGTGAATTGAAGTGACAAAGGAAGCCTCCGGCACATGACGTGTACACAGGGGTCATTCTTACGCAAAGCCACTCTTTCAATACCAAAAGAGGTAGCTATTTCATCCATTTCATGGAAATAAACAGAAAATTAAACAAAATGAGGAGACAAAGGAATATATTCCAAGTGAAAGAATAACATAAAACCCCCAGAAATCTTAATGAAACAGAGATAAGTAATTTACCTGATAGAGAATTCAAAGTAATGGTCATAAAAATGCTCACTGAACTCGGGAGAATAGATGAACACTGAGAACTTCAACAAAAAAAGTTAGGAAATATAAGGGAAAAAAAACAGCAGTCAGAGCTGAAGAATACAGTTCAATATAATCCCTATCAAAATACCAATGGCAGTTTTCACAGAATTAAAACAAATAATTAAAAAATTTGTGTGGAGCCACAAATGGTCCTAAATAGCCAAAGCAATCTTGAGAAAGAAGAACATAGTTGGAGGTTTCAGGCTCCTTGATTTCAAATGATACTACAAAGTTACAGTTATCAAAACAGTATGTTAGTAGCACAAAAGCAGACGCATAGATCAGTGGAACAGAATAGAGAGCCCAGAAATAAACACATGCTTAGATGGTCAGTTAATCTATAACAGAGGAGACAGGCATACACAATGAGGAAAAGACTGTCTCTTCAATAAGTGATACTAGGAAAATTGAACAGATATATGCCTTTGTTTGAAAATTGAACAGATATATGCCTTTGTCCAGAAAAATGCAACTGGACCGCTTATACCATATACAAAAACAAACTCAAAATGGATCACAGACTTACAGATTGTAAGACCTACAATCATAAAATTCCTAGAAGAAAACATAAGCAGTAAACTCTTTGATGTCAGTCTTAGCAATATTATTTTGGATATATCAACTTGGGCAAAGGCAACAAAAGCAAAAATAAACAAATGGAACTACATCAAACTAAAAAGCTTTTGCACAGCAAAGGAAAACATCAACAAAATGAAAAGGCAACCCACCTTTTAATGAGTTGAATGAGAGATGTTTTCAAATGATATATACAATAAGGGGTTAATATTCAAAATATATAAAGAATTCATACAACTCAAGATCAGCACCAATCTGGAGAACTGGTGAGCTTGTGCTCCAAAATACCTAGCTCCTCGATGGCTTCCAGACAAGAGGCTTTATAGAACAAAGATTATAAGTCATGAGTTAAGGGGTTGGGGGGGTCTTGGGTCTTGTTGGTTAGTTAAGAGTGAGATAAAGACAATAAATCATGATTTCAGGTATTCAGGTCAGCTTCCGGAGTTCCTCAGTCTGGTTTAATGGGGCCATAGCCAAGGGGTCATTCTGCTTTAGGGCTCAGGAGCTGAAAGGAAACTTAGGCCATGATGTTATCTTTAGCTTAATAGGTCCCATACCTTGTGACCATTAGTCAGGGCCTGGCTATCATTTCTTGCTGTCTCAGGGAGTTAATAATTGTAAGGGAAAGAGCTGAGCAAGGCTTATGGGGCATGCTGTGAACGCTACATGTTAAATAAAAATCATACATTAAATCAGGACCCTCGGTTTCAATATATGCACCTTATGTTCATTGTAACATTATTTACAGTAACCAAGATATGAAACAACCGAACTGTCCATCAACAGATGAATGGAGAAAGAAAATGTGGTATATGTATATGTAAAATAAATATATATTATACGAAGTCGGACAATTATGTTTGCCAACTCATCCTAGAAAAAGTGCTACATACCTCATTACTGAATATCACTACAGTCACCTTCGAAGTACTGCCCTTGGGAAGCTATGCACTGATGCCAGCTCCTAGTCCACCCTTCAGAGCAATTTTGGAGCTCTTTTTCTGGAATGGCCATCAGAGCTGTCATCATATTACCCTTAATGTCCTGCATGTCATCAAAATGTCTTCCTTTCAATATTTCCTTTATCTTTGGGTAAAGAAAGAAGTCATTGGGTGACCAGATCAGGTGAGTAGGGAGGGTGTTCCAATACAGTTATTTGTTTACTGGCTAAAAACTCCCTCACAGACAGTGCCCTGTGAGCTGATGCATTGTCATGATGCAAGAGCCATAAATTGTTGGTGAAAAGTTCAGGTTGTTTTCATCTAACTTTTTCACACAGACTTTTCAGCCCTTCCAAATAGTAAACTTGGCTAACTGTTTGTCTAGTTGGTAAAAATTCATAATAAATAATCTCTCTGATATCAAAAGAAGCTTAGCAACATGTTGCAACAAGATCACAAACTTAATTGCCAGACCTCGTATATATTATATTAATATTATATATATATTAATATATATATATATATAATATTACTCAGCCATAAAAAGGGCAGTCTTGCAATATGGGACAACATGGACAGACCTAGAGGGTATTATGCTAAGTGAAATAAGTGAGACAGAGAAAAACTAAGGCCATCGGATTTCACTTATATGTGGAATCTAAAAAAGACAAAACAAAACAAATGAAGAAAAAACAAAACAGAAACAAACTCATAGATACAGAGAACAAACATGGTTGCCAGAGGGGAGGGTGTTAGGGGGATGGGTGAAAAAGGTGAAGGGAATTAAGAGGTCCAAACTTACAGTTATAAAATAAGTGACAGAATGTACAAGACAAGGAATATAGTCAATGATATCGTAATAACTTTTTACAGTGACAGATAGTTATTGGTACTGGATTTATGGTGATCACTTTGTATGGTATACAAATGTTATATCACTGTTGTACACTTGAGACTAATATTGTATGTCAATTATACCTTTTTTTTTACTGGTCAATAGATTGTTTTAGTTCTCTCACTATATAAAACTCAAGCGTTTCATTTTTAGGTAGGGTAAACTGTAACCTCAGTAGACTGCAATACAGAAAGATTTTGTCACATAGACTAATTTCCATTTAGTCAGTCAACTGTTTCCAGCTGTCTCAATTGGGATAGGTGCATTTACAGAACTGGCTGTGCTTGGGCCTCTGCAAGCAGCATTAGGTCTACAATGCACTTGACAATTGTCTCCTTTTCCTGCTGTACAAAGATGCTCTGTGCCACGTGCTTCTCCCCCCAGTTTATTATGTGCTCTTGTTCCTTCCAACGCATCATATTCTGCACAGAGATATGATAATCCAGGTGATTCTTTACCTTCTTGTATACTCTATGCAGCTGTTCTTGGTAAGTAACCTCCAAGGCCATAGCAATGTTATTTCTCTGGACATCAAAAATGTAATGGCAATTTGAATCAGTGCCTGCTGTGACTTTTCCAGATCAGTTGCGTATTTGACGTATTTGATGGAAGCTTATTTCACCTCTTCTAGATTGGCAATTATTTGCTCATTGAGTTTATCAGCAAATTCCCCAATAGAGACTCCATAATTTTCAATTATGTAGGCAATCGACCCTATTGTTGACGTGACAGAAGTGGTCTCTGGAGTAATCACATGTATTCCCTTAGGAAATATAAGATAAACCCAGTTCTGAGCACATAGGCTTCTATTGTACTGGTTTTAGGATAAAGGAACCAGAAGAATTCCTCAAGGATCAGCCCATAATGAACTTTTCCTCCACATTCAGGAAGAGGTGGTACAGGGGCAAGACTTGGCTGTCCAGTGTGAAAAATCCTTGTTGCCTGCAATACCCCTGGACTAAGGAAGGCCTCATTCTTCAGAGAGGGGGGCTGCTGTGATGGCGGCAGAAAGAACCACCAGGGACAACATGGTCAGGGAGGGCCCCTGGCTGTCTGGGAGGCCCAGTGACCTGGATGGGATAGTCTGTCAGAGGCAGGAGCAAGATGGTTGCTCTACGTGTCAAATATACTTTAATTTAAAAAGCTAGCAAGAGAAATGACAGAATTTTATTCACATATGTATGTAGTTCACAGAAAAATGGGACTTGAAGACGCTGTTAGAATTTGGGAATTAGAAACCATCTTACTAGGGGAAGGAGTGGGGAGAAAGGCACTTAGTAGAAAATAAAAGACTTTTAGGAGAGATAAATGGGCCCATAGGAGAATAGATGGGACAAGTGATAGTTTTGTGAAATGTGTGTTTAGGTGACTTCTTATCCCCTTGAAACTTCTCTGGGAGCCAATCTTCTTCCCTAGTTGTAAAAGTCTCAGGGAGGACATTTATAAACTTTGAATTCTTTTGGGAGGCTCTGTTTTTAGTCAGATAAGGGGAATTCAGGTAGAAAACCAATTCAAAATGATATATTCTGGATCTCTTCCCTAGAAAGGTGGTATCTTAAACGCTGAGGAGGAGCTAGCCACACACTCCCAAGAGTAAGAAGGTGTTCCAGTCAGAGGTACTCTGCATGAGCAGAGTACCTGGAATGGGAAGGGCTTTCTTACTGGAATGTAAGTAACAGGAAGAGAAGAGAAACAGGAAGAGAACACAGGGCTAGACCATGAGCTGTGTTTTGGATATGGAGGAAAAAGTGTTCTTTGGAAAGTAACCTCACAGGGTGATCTGATCATAAATTCCTAACTGGGCAGGTCCTGGTGTGTAGTCACGCCCCAGGCATATAATATCTTTAGTAAAAGGCTTATCTTTGCCTTAAGCAAGCCCTGTTCATTGTATCTGTACATCTAAGTTAACATACCTTTGAAATGCCAGAATACCCCTCAAAGGCATGACCATCCTCAAGAGAGCAGTAATCTTAACCTTAACCTGTAATCTAATCCCCACCTTGCTTTCTCCCATGCCATGTAATCTCCTTTACTACCCTCCTTAATCTCAAATGCATAAAAGAAACCATAAAACTGTTATTGTCAAGAGCATTTGGGATCTTGCTCCCCAGCACATGTCCTCAGTTTGGCTCAAATAAACTCTGATGAGAATTCTCTACAGGTTTGGACATTCTTATGTCCACAGGGGGATCCTGGCAGGGATTTGTGATCTCTGGTATTTGTGATGAGGTTTTATAAGAGTAGGTTAGCATAAGAAAGGAAGCCATTTTCTGAATGACCTTAACAGGGTGTGGACCAGATGTCCTGTTTGAAAAGAGCTTATCTTGTTAACTGCCGACTGGGTGGGGTACAAGCCAGCTTATCTCGTCAAATCCCCAGAATGTGGAACAAGCCCATGATATGTATACTCTTTGAAGCTATGGAAAATTACTGGATGCTTTAAAGATGCTATATAAACCCTTGGCTTTGAGTGCTCAGGGTCCTTGTTGAAACCCGCTGCGTCGGGCAGATACTCGGACCCCAGCTAGCTGGAAATAAACCTCGCTGTGTGACTTGCATTATCGCGTGTGTCCTCTGTCCAATTGAGGGGTGGTCGATTCTAGACCTTAACAGTTTCTAGAAACCTTGAGGCTCAAGGCTTCTCCATGGCCTCTACTCCCAGATGAGGAAGCCCAAGGCAGCTTTTCTGTGGGATCACAAATCTTTACAGCTGAAAGGAATCCAAGCCTTGAAAGGGTCCATCTTTATTTCACAGCTGTGCCCCCAAGCCTCAAGAGGTGACTGACTAGTTGAAGATCACTGAGTGTGTGGATGGGGCTCAGCCTCTGCCTGCGGGCTCTCCAATTGTGGAGCGTCCTCCACAAATGCGTACTTGGGACACAGAAGCAAAGGCCAGCACTAACCTTCACCCATTGAGCTGAATGTCTGGACTGTCAGACTCAGTGATGGGCATAAAAAGCCTGAATCTGGTGAATTTATGAGCAGTCCCAGGGTAGATTGCATCCAGGAATGAACTGTTAGAGAGAGATACCAATACCTTGTGTTTACCCAGGGGTCTATGTTTCTCAGGTGATTTCATACAAATTAAATCATGTGGGTGGTGAGGTGAAAGAGCTCAGGCCTTGGGGTGGGGAGAGCTGGGCCTGAATCCCAGGTCCACTCTTTCTGAGCAGTGTGATCTTGAATGATGTTACCTCTCTTCAATGATCCATAGTTTTCTTCAGTTGTAGAAGGAATCCTGGTCTCTGTGAGGCTTGGAGAACATGTGTGGAGAATACCATGTAAGGTATCTGGCACATGGCAGGTTCTGTTATAAGATGACATTATTCTTCCTGTTGATGGAGTGCGTCAGCAGGGTAGGTCCCATTCGACACAGAAACAGGTAAATTGTCTACGTTCTTTCACTGAATGTTCACCACACCTCTATGAGGTAGCGATTCCTATCTCCACTAAAAATCAGCTGAGGTTGAGCAAAGTCAGGCAGCTTGCCCAGGGTCACTAAGGGCACAAGTGGCAGAGCTGGGATTCAGAACCCTGACTGATAGTCTGGGTGCTGAGTTGCGGCAAGCTTCACCATTCCTAGCAAGGAAGGGTCTAGAGAAGTGAAAGATATGCGTTCTCTCCTTTCTAAATGGGCAAAGAAAACTACTAGACTCACTTGACAGGACCAAAGAGGGTTGGGTGGGGAGTGCAGAAGGTGCCAGCTGGAGTCATTGCTATCGCCCAGCTCTGAATCTCCTAAGGGGAAGGGTGGCAGGATTACCTAATACTTCCACTGACTTCACTGGCTGGATCACTAAGGCTTCCTTCCAGTCACTTCCATCTCAGACACTCCCCTGCGTTGCCTGCTAGGCCTGGGGTAGAGTCCTCTCATGGACATCCCACATTTGATTTAAGGAAGGGACTAGTACCCGCTTACTTTCTTCTTGGCTCCTTTAACCCCCTCAGCACATGCTGAGCTTGCGTGAGCATGCCTGCTTCTCCACCGAAGGCATGAGCGAATGCGGGCAGGAGCAGGAGCTCAGACCAGAGGCTGGTGGTGGCCTGATAAATATGCGTAGGGATGAATTCTGAGCCAAGGTGGCTTTTTTTTCCTCTCTTAAAATCTTTCTATATTAAATGTCTCTCAAGAAAGTTTTTAATTGACATGTACTCACTGCCACCAATAAAACCTTTCAAAGGAAAAAAAAAAAAATAAACACCCTCACCTGGCCCACAGTCCCTCAGGTGACCAATGCTAACTGTGGGTCACCTTCCATAACTTTCTCTATGCTCATTATTACAGACTGAATTGTGTCCTCCCCAAATTCAGATGTTGAAATCCTAACTCCCAGTGTGACTGTAATTTGGAAATAATAAAGATTACGTGATGTCATAAGGATGGGGCCTTACAGAAAAGAGGCCATATGAGGACAGAGAGAGAAGGCAGTGGTCTACAAACCAAGTAGAGAAGCTCTCCAGAAACAACCCTGTCAGCATCTTCATCTTAGACGTCTGGCCTCTGGCCTCCAGATTGTGAGAAAATACATTCCTGTTGTTTAAGCCACCCAGTCTGTAGTTTGTTATGGCAACCCTAGGAGCTGCCATATAACCCCGATACAAAGATCCATGCACAAGGAGGAGAGAGTATTTTATTTGTTATTTGAACAAAAATGGGATCATGCTAAGCTCATATTACTCTGAAAGTAGCTGCTCTCATTAACATAATGGTCACCTGGCTTCTTGCTCACACCCCACCTCTAGGACATCCTGTAGGCCCTCCCCTCAAAACCTGTCTGGAATCCCACCACTTCTCCCCACCTTGGTGTTAGCTCCATTCTCTCTCTCTCTCTCTCTCTCTCTCTCTCTCTCTCTCTCTCTCTCTCTCTCTCCAGCAGCCTCTTCATTCTTCTCTGCTTCTACCCTGTTCTCTGTCAGTCTGTTTTCCGCACAGCAGGCGGAGGGTTCCTAAACGTAAGTCAGGTCATATTGTTCCTCAGCCCAAAACCCTCGAGTGGCTTCCCATCCTATACAGAGTAAACCCCAAAATCCTCACCAGCGGCTACAAGGTCTTACATGATCTGCAACACACACCCCAACTCTACTGCTCTCCTCTCTGACTTCACCTCCTACCTTTGTCCCCTGCCACCCTGGCCTCCTTGATGTTTTCTAGATCCTATCAAGCACACGCCCAAGTCAGGACCTTTGTACTGTTTCTTCAGTCTAGACTGCCCTTCTTCCTGGTAGCCACAAATTTCTTCCCTCACTTTCTTCCAGACTCTATCTCCTCACCCACAATCATTATTCTTAATAGCACCTACTTACCACCATCAGACATACTACTTATTTATTTTTTTATGGTCTGTCTTTCTTCATTAAGATGCAAATTCCATGAGTATCAAACTTTGCCTTGCTGCTGTATTCTTAGTACTAAGAACAGTGCTGGATTCATAGCTGATGCTTAGAAATGTTTAATGAATGAAAGAATGAATAAATCTCTCCAAGTCAATAGACATAACAACCTTTTCAACAGTTGCCATAGTATTAGCTAATGTGAATGAACCATGATTCATTGAACCACCTCCCTATTAATGATGTTTAAGTTGCTTCTACTTTTTCCTACTTCAAACAATGTTTGTGAAAAACATTTTTGCACAGTTACTCTAATATATTGGTCCTTTTATTTCTATAGGCTAGTTTCCCTAAAGCTGGATTGCTATGTCAAGAGATTGGCATATTTAAATTTTTAATAACCATTACCAACTTTCCTTAGTCACAGTTCGCAGGCAAATCCTGAAAAAGGGCCTCAACTATTTTCCCAAACTGGGGCAGGGTAATATTGCCCTTTAATCAAATAAGTGGACTTCTGTCCTGTGCCCCCACACTTTAGAGGGCCTTGCATGTCACAAACACACACAAAAATAAATAAATGTATTTATTTATTTATTTTTAATTAAAGTTTATTGGGGTGACAATTGTTAGTAAAGTTACACAGATTTCAGGTGTACAATTCTGTAATACATCATTTGTATATCACATTGTGTTCACCACCCAGAGTCAGTTCTCTTTCCATTGCCATATATTGAAAAAAAATAATTTGTTAATGGCAGCATGGAAGTTTTTCTCCCCTGGGATCTTGCATTCAGCGCTGGGCTGGTACAGTATGACCTGCAACCTTGAACGTGAATGCTCGTGATTAATACTCCACATTTCCTCCTGTATTCTCAAAACAAAAGACTGCTGAGTCCAAATGCTGTGAAGGTTTGTGGGTTGTTCCCTGGCTGACCTTGGAGAGAGTCACTGCTTTAGAAGGAAAAAGAATATAATTGGCTGATTTGTGTAGATAACAGAAAATACATGAATTTGTCACATCTCTCTTTTCAGAGAGCATGAATTCGATAGGTCCTGGCCTAATCAAATATTGTTTCTCAGTAGTGCCAAGGATCCATTCTCTTCTTCCTCTCTCTCTCTCTCTCTCTCTCTCTCTCTCTCTCTCTCTCTCTCTCTCTCTCTCTCTCTTTCTCCCTCTCTCTTTCCTTCCCTCCCTCCCTCTTTTTCTTCCTTCCTTTCTTTTTTGTTCTCATTTGTAATTCTGGAGCCATTCATGAATCAGCTCAGTATTCACAACAGTTGCACGCAGTATCTATTGCTATATAACAAACCATACTGAAACTTGGTGGCTTAAAACAATTTATTTGCTCATAATTCTGGGCTGGGCACAGCTGGGTGATTTTTCTGCCAATCTCTCTTGGGGTCACTTTTGGGGCTGCAATCAGCCAGCAGCTCAACTGGGACTGGATGGTCCAGGACGGCTTCATTCACATATTTGGCAGCTATGCTGGCTGTTGGCTCGGCTGCCTCAGGTCTCCTCCAAATAGCCTTTCATCTTCTAGGTTAAAATGGGCTTTTTGACATAATGGCAGAAATGTCCCCGGAGGTCAAAAGCAAAAACTACAAGGCTTTTTAAGTTGCTCACTGTTACTTCTGTCTTATTCTACTGACCAGTGAAGCCTTAAGGGACCCAGATGTAAGGGGTGGGGGAGGTGGGAGGAGAGGGATGGACTCTATCTCTTGATGGGAGGCATGGCAAAAATCATATTGCAAAGGAGCTAGGCACAGGGAGGTGTGATGTGTTGGGGACCATTTTTAATGATACACTGCAGTGTCTGAGGAACATTTTGCCATATTAAAGAATTCATATTTTTCATGCATTTACATATATGTACTTGTAAGATATGTGAAGTATAATACAGATTCTTTGTTTATTTCTTTTTACTTTACCCCGGTCTTCATTGAGATCTAATTGAGATATAACATTGTGTGAGTGTAAAGAGTACGACGTGTTGATTTGATACACTTATATATGGTAAAGTGATCACCACTGTAGTTAGCTATTTCCTCCATCACCTCACATAATGACCATTTCTGTTTTGTGGTGAAAACATTTAAGATCCACGCCCAGCATCTTTCAAGTACATAATATAGGACTATTAACTATAATTACCAGGTGAACATTGGATCCCCAGAGCTTATGCATCTATAACTGGAAGTTTGTATCCTTTGACCAACATCTCCGCATTTCCCCCATGTCCCTACCCCTGGTAACACCACTCTACTCTGTATGAGTTCAGTTTCTTTAGATTCCACATATATAAGTGATATCATGCAGTGTTTGTCTTTCGGTCTGACTTATTTCTCTTAGTGTGATGTCCTCAAGGGCCATTCTCAAGGTTCGTCCATGTTGTAGCATCTGTCAGAATCTCCTTTTTTAAGGCTGATTAACATTCCATTGTATGGATGAACCATTTTTATGTATCCATTTATCCATAGATGGACACTTGGGTTGCTTCCATCTCTCAGCTATTGTGAATAATGCTGCTGTGAACCTGAGTGTACAAAGATCTCTTTGGGATCCTGCGTTTAATTCTCTTGGATATAGACACAGGGAAGCTGCCTCTTGGCTGTTCCACCACCATCACTGCCTTATTATTTAACTCAGAAGAAATGTCTTGGACATTTTGTTTGTTTGTTTGTTTTTGAGCATGGGGCCATTTGCAGTAATGGATTTACACATCTCCTCCTCCTGGGGTGGTTCCAGGGCCAGTTTTGGATCTGGGCACAAAGCTCCTCCTCGCACTGCAGGTGGGTCTGCACCTGTTCCAGGATCATGTTGCACCCTGTCAACATTTTGTTGGATTCCACTGGGTGGGACTGACCTGTTCTCCTGCACTGTCATCCTTCAATTATGTTGAGAATTCATGGGGGTTTCTTAGGTGCCAGTAACTGTACGCAGTAAAAGGTCTCCTATCTCCTCTGTGCAGGCAAACACTCACTGTTGTCCTCTAAACAGTCAATATGAATTGTAAGCCCAGGGATCCCTTTCTTTTCCTGAGCGGGAAGTGTCAGTCAAAGTTGGACACTCACATGGCTTGAGTTTTGGAGCAAATGTACTGGTGCCCATTTCTAGGTTTCCTGGGTCCTACAACTCCCATGACCAGTGCCAATCTCAGCACGACAGACCCTGCGGCAGAACCACCAGGGACCCTGAAGACAGGTGACACAGATCCTCATTCCCCCTAGAGGCTCTTTGCTTATTAAATGGACATTAAAACCCCAGAATTGTGAAGTTTTATTTTTATAATAATATTTAAATATTTCATTAAAAAGTCTAAAAATTTAAACTAACAATTTAGCTTTATTTAAACAAATTTAGTTTTTTTGTATTCATTAAATTTTTTTGTATTTTGCTTAGTAATATTAATAATTTTGAATGTTTTAGAAAAAACTTTATTTTGTAAACTATTTGCTCATCGAGTCTATGTCTAGTTGGGATAGATTTAGAAAATATGGCAGTGGAGCTCAGAAAAAGAAAATAGCCAAAAAAGGAAAAGGTATTCAAAAAAATGATCTGCTTAAATTTTTAAAAGAACTTCACAAATTCTTTATTCAATGAACTTTTAATTGCTAATAAAAACTGTGAAAATGAACAAGAATATGATTCTCATCCAATTCATGACTTGAATAGGTTGAATGAAATCTCTGCAAATCTCTGCAAATTCATATTTTTACTAAATAAAGATTTAATTACAGGCCCAAAGAATAAGAATGTATGTGGTCTCCATTTGCTCTTGTGAGAGTTAGGGGCTTTGAAAATGCATTTACAGCCTCTTTCTCCTAGAGTCTGTTTTCAGAGTAGGGAGGAGAACAGGACAGAGTCATTTTTGGGAAACTGGTGCCTTGTCAGATTCTTCAGAAGTGATGGGCCTCCTGGGACACTCTGGGCCCTTGGCAGGACTGGAGAAAAAGCCAAACAGAGTGCTCAGTCATGACCGTCTCTCTGAGCCCTGCCAGAGTGACCCCATGGGTCTACAATTAGAATATAGTGAAAAGCTTCCCTGCCCCTTTGCCTCCCTAGATCACCTTCCTGCAGGCAACCAGCATGACCTATTTCTTCTGTAAACTTTTAAAGATATTTTATGCACATAGAAGCATTTACATGTGTAGTTTAAAAAAAAAAAGTAAGTAGAAGCGTATTAAAAATCACTGTCCAGCATCTTGCTTTTTTCACTTAATATGTTCATTTATTCAGTAAATATTTACTGAGCACCTACTATGTGCCAAGCATTTTTTTATTTTTTAGGCACTTGGAATTTGGTGGTAAACAAAACAGATACATTCTTTGCCCTCATGGAGCTTACATTTTTATGGGAAATAAACAAGTAAAAATATAGTGATAAGTGGCAAATGCTATGGAGAAAAGCAGGATAAGGGGATAAGAAGCGTATGTTGGTGTGGGTGGGTGGGCTTGTTGCTATTTTATATAAGATGGTCAGCAAAAGTCTTGCTGATTAAGTGATATTTGAGCAAAGGACTGAATAAAGTGAAGGAGTGAGCCATGCAAATATCTGGAGTTGAACATTCAAAGCAGAGAAAACATCCCACGCTAACGCCCGAGGGAGGAGAGTACTCCACGTAAGAAGCAACAAGGCAACTATTGTAGCTGGAACTGAGTGAATGTATCTCAGAGATATTCTGTATCATGAGAACGTTCTTTTTTTTTTTTACATCTGCATCTTGTTCTATATATGCCTTTTGCATATAACTTGCCTCCCCCAAAGCCCCAAATCCCTATTCCTTTATTTAGCTTAAGATGGTATATAAACCTCAAATCAAATGACTGCCTCCTTGAGTCTTATATCTTGTGAACCTCCAATGTATTGAATCCAGGAAGGTAAAGGGAAAAGGTTCTTTTCTCCCCTATAATTACATTACTTTTGGAATTTATTGAAGTTTCTTTGTGACCTAATTATATTAGAGTTAATATTGAAATTGTAAATACAGGATAACAAAATTTTAGTTATAAATTATAAGTTCGATATATAAATATAAATATTGATATACATATACATATAATATAAACATTGATATGTAAATATAAAAATTGTGTTATTTAGGTTTTACCTTATGACATGGCCTAAAAGGAATGTAAATTAATCTCCCTTATACTGATGTTTCTATTTCTCCTTGTATTTCCCCTAGCTTTTTCTTTATTAGTGTAGGTTATTTGTTACGTAGATATTAATAAGAGTTATATCTTTTTTGTGAATTTCACAACCTTATGATAACCCTATCGCATTTAATGATTTTTGGCAAGAATTCACCCATGTCTAGTATTAAGATCATGATCTTTGCTAAACTATTATACTTGCTTGGTAAAAACATATTTTCTCATCCTTTTGTTTTCAGTTTTTCTTAATCATTTGGTTTTTGTCATTACTTTGTGGTCTATTATGAGAGTTTCTTTTTTTTTTTTTTATTGTAAGTTGTTTATTGTAAGATAATTTACAAATATCTTGCTGTCTTTGGTAATTTCAACAATTAGACCAACAATTTCTTCTGACCAGGACAGCAGTAAACTAAAACCAAAATTAACTGGCTGAATTTTCCTTCTTTACCTCTTGTCTGAGGATGAAAGTTGATTTTCATTAATTCAGGGCCGCAGCACCCGAGATGATTTCAATCAACTCTTTTGTGATGACAGCTTGGCGAGTGCGGTTGAAAGTCAAAGTCAATTTGTCAATCATCTCAGAAGCATTCTTGCTAGCGTTGTCCATGGCCGTCATCCTGGCGCTCTGCTCACTCGTGGTGGATTCCTTTAGAGAATAGTAGATGATGTTGGCCAGACTGTATTCTTGGTAATTCTGCAGCACGTCAGCATCAATGTCATCGTAGATGCTCATGCTCTCAGCACTTGCAATGGTATTAAGGGAAAAGATGGGCTTTTCGTCTGTCTTATAGGAGATGACAGACCTGAATCGATTAAAGACAATAGATCCTTCGTCAAATTCATATCCAGAATTTAATAATTCCAGGGCAATGACTGATGCATCTCCAAAAGTAGGGGGTTTTCTTCCCACTTCTTTGAATGTCACCAGGAACTGGTCAGAATGAGTCCTATGAAGTATACCCCTGATTTTATCACCAACTCCAACAATCTTCACTTCTTTCCCAGCTGCTGTGAGCGTAGCCACCTCACTTTTGATCTGCTTAGCAACCGAGGAGTGGATAGCCCCACAGAGCCCTCGATCTGAGGACACTCCGATAAGGAGGTGTTTCTTCTTGTCTTCAGGCCCCTTGATATCAGCCTTTTCATACAGAGCCAGAGATCCTGTTCCATACACCCGAGCTGGCTTCAGCTCCCTTTCCGCTCGGGCGTATTTAGCTGCCGCTACCATTTTCATAGACTTGGTAATTTTCTGGATGTTTTTGATTGACTTTAGTCGCCTGGTAATATCTTTCAAAGTTGCCATATTTCGAACTTGGATCCATTGCGGCTGCACGGCCCAGGCCGAGACCCCCACGACGCCCGCCCGAGAAAACATGGTGGTACCGGCCCAAGCTGAAGGTCGGTCCGAGAGTTTCTTAACAGGTGAATTTGGCCTAGTAACACTTATTGATATGACAATTACATTTGAGTCTATTGTCTTTATTATTGTGTTTGTGGTTTTATTGCTAAGTTAGAGGGTTTGTATTTTTGTTCTAGTAGTTACCTTTGTAGTGTTAGAGAACAAAATTCAATTGAGTAAGTTTGAAGATCTAATTGGCTTTATTAAGTGATTCATGAATTGGGCAGCATCCCATCTAGCAAGGAGAAAGGCACTCCTAAGGGTTGTACAAAATGGAAGGTTTTTACACAAAGAAAGAGGGTGGGACTAAGAAGTTAAAGAGTGGATTATTTCAGGCAAGGATATCTAACCTTCCCTTAGGGGAGGCTAGGGATCTTATCTGCCAGATTACCTCACTAATATTGATCAGGAAATTCCAGAGTGATTGGTTTAAAATTTCACTCCTAGGAAAGACTGAAACTGCAATTCAGTTAGTGATTAAGTTTTGGTTTGGTGACATGGCTTAGCAAAAGGGACTTTGGCCAATGGTTTGTTTCTTTTTTTTAACAGCAGCCTTATTAAAAAATAATTTTCCGTACTTGCTTCAGCAGCACATATACTAGAACTGGACCAATACAAGGAAGATGAGCATGGCCCCTGCGGAAGGATGACACACAAATTAGGGAAACTTTTTTTTTCTTCAGAGAAAAGTAAAATCATGACTATCACTAGAACAGATACAAGAATGAACACGTGTTAAAGATTTTATTTTATTCTTTACTTAGTGAGGTGACTAGACAGGTGTTATAACCGGTTCAGAGGAAAAGCCAAAGAAATACAAATTTAAATGGAATAAAAGGATTGAATTACAAATGGGGGCAAAACTGGCAAAAAAAGGGGAAGTCAAAGTCTACCAAATAATACAGATTTGCATATCTATCATTTACCTACAAAGGAGGTGCAAACTAGCTTCAAGACCACTAACAGGGCTAGAATTGGGCAGCCTGGAGGGTGTGCTATAGATGCTGCATAGTTTTTAATTGCAGTACGAAATTTCTTTCTATAAGTCTTAATATTATGTGGTACCCTTTTACTCCTCTATTTCTTTAGACATATCTACCAATTTTCTTTATAGGGTGAGCACTCATCCTGGCTTCAGCACTGAAAGTCCCATGTCTTAGAAAACCCCTCAGTCCCTGGAAAACCAGGACAGTTGGTCACCCTAACTTTCTGTTATAAGCATTGATGGACTTAGTAAATTTCCTTTTCCTTCTACTTCTTTTCTGAGGAAGCTCTTTATGTACTGGTGGTCTGCAACCTTGGCTATACCTTATGAAGCTTTAAAAAATCCTGATGCCTGGACCCCACCCCATGGATTTTAATTTAATTGGTTTGGGGTGTGGCTTGGGCATCTGGGATTTTAATAAAACTGTGCATATAATTCTAATGTTCAGCTAAAGTTGAGAACCATTGGTACGTAAAGATATGGAACTATCTCCAAGATATATTGACTGAAGAACAGTATATATAATACATACAGTGTATATGTATATCATTATATACATATAATGTCACCACTATGTAGAAAATAGAAAAGAAAAAAGTATGTATTTGCATATATATGTGTATACCTATATATACATATGATGCCAAAAAAATTTATACACATTTTAAGAAAGGAAAACTGTATTAAAATTGTAATACTCAATATATACTGATAACAAAAGATGAATACAAGTGGTTACCATCAGTGTCCATACACTTCTGATTATGGCGAACTACTGGACGAGCAACGTTGACCAAATTGTCCCCTTGTATAAATTATTTTTGGCACCCCCGGTATATACACATACATACATATACATAAACTATCTTTGGAAGGACATAGAAGGAACTGTTAACATTGTTTATGGCCAGGGATGTAAACTGGGGAGTGGGACAGAGACTTTTCACTGTGTACTTTTTTGACCTCGCGAATCCATTATCAATTTTCAAAAGTTATTTTTAAATTCTACATCTTTAAACTAGAAAAAAAAGGTTTGCATAGTGAAAAAGGAGATATAGAATTGAATAGACAGTATGACCTTTTATTTTTTAAAATGTCCCCAGACTAACCAATTAAAAAAAACACAAAACTATGCATAGAAAACATTTTCTGAGGAAGAAAATTGAAAAACACACACCACACACACATACACACAACAAAGGGAGATTCAGTGGTGGGACTATTACTCTTTCCTTTTTGATTTTTATTGTTTAAAATAAACCTATTTGTTATTTTTATACTAGAATAAAATAAAAAATAGAACAAAACCTAATAATCATATTTTTATCTAAAGGCAGAGCTTTAGCTTCACTGGAAGGAGTCAGCTTTCCCTTGCTGATGCAGGGGCCTTTGCTCTTCTCATTTCCTTGCCATGTGAGATCCTCTCTACTTGCTCAAGAGGAAGCCCAACCACTGAGGATTCAAAACCAGCCGAGTTGCCTCATGGCTGAGGCTGAGGGAGGGCCACCACTGGAGCTGGGCAGCTGCTGGACGATGCCCAGGCAAACTTTACTAACTACCTCTCATATGCTAGACACTGTGCTCGGTTGTACCGGGGGCAAAAGTTCAGCACACAAGACTTTGCCCACAGGCCCTGCCTGTCTGAGGTGGCAGCCACCACACATGCACAGAAGCAGGCCTGTCCTAACATTTATGGGCCAGGATGAGAGTATCAGTAGAGGCCACATGCCATATATCTAAATATTTAAAAGCTGTAACTCAAGCTAACATCTCATTGACTAAAATATTATCTATTCTTCTCCCTTAGTAATTACAACTTCAAATGGCCTGAGAAAGCCAGGTTTGAATGTAGAACTTGGAGTTCTGCGCTTGGATGTAGCTGTGGCAGGTGGCTTCTAAGATGGCCCCCAGTGATCCCACCTGTTGACATTTACACGCTTGTGTAATCTCTTGAGTGTGGGCAACACCCATAACTTGCTTCAACAAACAGAATATGTTAAATGGGATGGGATGTCACTTCCATAGTTAGGTTACATAAGATAGTGACTTCTCTTTTGCGCGCAGACTCTCTCCCTTCCTGGCTGTGATGAAGCAAGTTGCCACGTTGCAGAGACCATGACAAGTAAAGGAGGGTGGCCTCTGTCCAACAGCCAGCAAGGAATGGAGGCCTTCCATCCAATGACCTTTGAGAAGCAGCTTCTTTCCCACTCAAGTCTTCAGATAAGACTCTAGCCTTGGACAATACCTTGTGAGTGACCCTGACACAGCAGACCCAGCTAAGCCCTACCGAGATTCCTAATCCACAGAAACCCTGAGATAGTAAATACATGCTGTTTTAAGTCACTAAGTTTCCAGTAATTTGTTACATAACTTCCAGCATTACTGTAAGTGTTGGCTTTCATCCCTGGCCCTCAGTTAGTGGCTAGTCATCTCTTCCCACCCTCTCTTCATCTTGAATCTTGAGGGCCTCGTGTTCATCTCTATAGATACCCCAGCTTTCATGTCAGTTCTGCCACTTCCACTCCCTCCTCCGACACATCCCTGAGTCCTAACAGGTAAACGTATCCAGCTTGTGCTACCCATGGGAGCAATGTTGTCCATGGGAGGACAGGCCAGAGGACAATTCTAAGCAATCCCTGGGAATAGTTCAGGGTCATCTATGAAGGGAATTCCAAGGTCCTGGGTACTCAGAACATTCTAGAAGAGGGGGCTTCTGGTCCTTGACTCCTATCCCTCCCTAACTTTCCACCGCATTGGAAAGGACATGGCTAGAGAAGCAGCAGAGCAAGGCGCCCTAAAGCATAGTGCCAAGGTCAGGGGTCCCTCCTGCTCACTCTAAGGCTAGCACTGCACTCATGAGAAGCATTGGCTGAGGGCCACGTGGATTAGATCAGACCTGGAGAGCTGCCTGAGGAGCATAAAGGAGCAGAGCTGCCACACTTCTGAGGGGAATCTTCAAAGGGAGCTGTGGGTTGAGTTGGACCATAAAAGCAGGAGGGCTTAGAGAGCAGAGCAACAGGAAGGACTCCAGCAAGGCAGCCAGAACTGAGTCAGTGTCTCTCAGTGATACAGTTTCCTTAGGGCAGAGTGGTGAGGAGTTTGGGCTATGCAGTCGGAGTGCATCTGTTCAAATCCTGCCTCTGCACTCTTGTTGCGTGACTTCAGTGAAATTATCTAAACTCTCTGCGTATCAGTTTCCTCATCTGTAAAATGGGGATAATAATAGTATCTACTCCATAGGTTCATGGAGAGGATCGATGCATGTAAAATGCCTGGTACGTGGTTCATGAGGATTGGCTATCATTAAGGAAACTGAGGTAACAGGTGATCTTTTGGCTCCCAAGTGCTACTTGCCTTGCCTCAAGGCAAGAGGGAAAATGAGGACGGGTTTATTCAGTTGCCAGAATACTCAATTGCTCAACAAGCATTAATGGGAACTTTCAGAGTATGGTCCTAACTCATACCCTCCTTCCTCAGACTCTGTGAGAACCATAAAATGGGCCAATGGAATGGTGCTGTCGGAGTGCGGAGATCGGGTAGTCTCTGTTGCCTCTTCTTTGAAGAGAAGAGGTTACCAGTGTCCCTCCAAGTGCAGACCACAGACCTGTGTAGCCTTCGCATCACCTCGATCATGTTAGAAGTGCAAAATCTCAAGCCCCATCTCAGAGTCAGAATTTTTGGGGCTACCCCTGAGAATCTTCATGTCTAACACAGTCTCTAGGTGACCTGTTGCTCACTAAAGTTTGAGGATCACTGGGCTGGACTGTTAGAGGTCTTTACACACCTGGTGCCACAGACCCCCTCAGGCACTGATGCAGGAAGCCTGTGGGCTGGACTTCCTGGGCCTCCACCCTGGACCAATGCTGGCCCCACCAGAGCAGTTCCACTTATATAGGCACCTGTGGGGTTCTGAGGAAACAGATGTTCTCTTCTACCTATTAGATTTTAGAAACTGCTGTGGTCTGAATGTTTGTGTCTCCCCACATTCATGTTGAAATCCTAACCCCCAAAGATGATGGTATTAGAAGGTTGGGCTTTTGGGAGGTGCTTAAGTCTTGAGGGTGGAGCCCTCTTGGATGAGATTTGTGCTCTTGTAAAAGAAGCTCCAGAGAGCTTCCTACCCCCCTCTCCCTGAGATGATACAATGAGAAGTCTGTGGCCTGCAAGAGGGCCACACTTGACCATGATGGCACCCTGATCTTCGAAACCTAGCCTCCAAAACTGTGAGATATAAACTTCTTAAGCCACCCAGTATGTGCTATTTTGTTATAGCAGCCCACGCGGACTAAGATACAGCTGAGCTGGGGGCGGGGGGCAGTGCAAAATAATGCTGGGCCCCTTGTTCAAAAGTAGGAGAAAAGATTTTTTCTTTCTTCTGTGGACTCCGTCTTGACTCATTATGTGTTTTAAAATTTGCTATTTAATGTCATGCTCTCCCAGGTATGGCGACCTTTGCAGGGTGAGTACAGACGTCACTCTCCCTGTGTTTGCACCAGGCTCCTGATGAGGGCGCTGCAGCTTACCTGGCGACCTCTGAGCTCTAGTTGGAGCAAAAGTGATTGCAGCTGGAAGAAAGTGCTGCCAGCAGCAACCTGGTACTTAGGAAGATTAATGAATGTATTTGGAAATTTCCTCCTGCTGTGGCCTCAGCTAGCACCTGAACTGTGGTCGATGCAGCAGTACATTTCTGTATAATCTCTGTTGACAGCTGGGATGAGGGCAAACCCAAAAGACTAACTCAATTACAGTAGAGGAGAGATCTGGCTGCTCCCTGTTGACAAGGTGAACACAAGGGCATCCCAATTCAGGGATATTGCTTTAGGATCGGCAAGCTGCCGGCACACAAAGTTCTTTCCAGTCCAGCTCCCTGGCATATTTTTACTTCGTGAAAAATGGTGGATGTCAGTCCTGGGCTGTAGGGTGATGTGAAGGAAGCCAAAGTGATTGTGCTCCATGTACCCCCATGGCCAGGCCTGTGATAGGTTTGCCCAGCAGGAGATGTACAGTAGTAAGACGCCTGATCAGGGACTCGGAAAAGCTGGGGTCTCCTCTGATTCTCACTCTCATGGGGTGGCCTTGGGTAGATATTCAACCTCCCTGAGCCCCAGTATTGTCATCTGTAACATAAAGATATTAGATTATTCACCAGCTCCACCTCTCCTTTATTTCATGTGGTTAAGGATTTAAAAGAGATGTGTCAGCCTGTGCAGTTAGTTTTATAGGAGGAGCATTAAGAACCCAGGGCAGAGTGGGATATAAACCAGAAGGTGGGTTGGAGTTACACCATGAAAGGCTAAAATGTCATTAGAGTTTTATGCTTCTTTCATAGGCAATGGGGAGCCATTGAAAGCATCCAAAAAGGAAAGGGCTGTGTTCAGAGCTGAGCCTGTGAAAAATGTAGTGGTATGCCAAGTTTCAGAAGAATTGAGGATAAAAGAATCCAGGTAAGGGGCTATGCATACATACATGTCTTCACCTTTACCAGGTAACACCAAATTGCCTTCCTAAAGCTGTCCCAATCCACACTCCCTCCAGCAGGCTACGAGAGTTCTCATTTCTTTATGTTTTCACTGTCACTTGGCATTATGAGACCTCTACATTTTGGCCAATCAGATGGGTGTGAACTGGCATTTCATTGTAATTTTAACTTGCATTTCCCTGGCGAGTACTGCATTTGAACATCTTTTGGATATTTATTGGATATTTATGTTTCCTCATCTGTGAGTTTCCCGTTCGTCTTTTGTCTGTTTTTCTTTGTTATTTTAAAACTTCCCCCCCCCACTATAGAATCTGTACACTAATCTTTTGTCAGTTATACGTAATGCAGATGTGTTTCCCCAGTTTGTACTTGGTCTTTTACCTATGTTTATGGTGACTTTAGAAAAGCAGTCAGATAATTTTAACAGTTGAATTTATCAACACTTAAATTTATGGTTTGTTCTTTGGTGTCGTTTTGAGAAATCTTTCTCTACCCTCAAATCATAAAGCTATTTTTTATTTCTCCTATATTTTAAAAAGTTTTAATATTTCTCTTTCATCTGTAGGCCTTTGTACACTATAGTTATTGTTGTATATGGTATAGGGTAAGATAAGGTGGGAATCCGAGGCTATCTTTTCCCACATGGTACCC
Source organism: Rhinolophus hipposideros (assembly GCF_964194185.1). NCBI lineage: Eukaryota > Metazoa > Chordata > Mammalia > Chiroptera > Rhinolophidae > Rhinolophus > Rhinolophus hipposideros. Next base: position 33,320,021 of record NC_138058.1, on the reverse strand, counting down.
AGTTGTCCCAGTATCACATATTGAATGGTTCATGGCTCGGCTCTGCTGCCAGGGCCAGGAAGAGGGTGAGACAAGTGAGGTGCCCACTCTCAGGGTCTTGAGGGTCTGCAGCTGAAAGTGAGGGGGCCTTCTTCAATTTTGTACCCTCAGTGCCTTTCTGTCACTCTTCTCTTCCAGGGGAAGGCAGGAAGTCTTGTCCTGACACTAACATACACTAGACTTTGGGTCTCCTGCCCAGGAATGTTGGTTTCTGAGACAGAAGAGTCTTTGTGAAAAAGGAGGCCTGGAATCTCCTGTTGGCTCTAGGCTGACGAAGGAGGGAGCCTGGGACTGGAGGGGAGGGCAGGATCCGGTTTGGTACCTTTGAGGTGTATGAGAGACTTCATAGTTTTCTGAGGCTTCTGGGGCAAGGGATTGGTGCATTCAGGGACTTTCCCCTCCATGCTATCTTGAGGGGACCCTGCAAGATCTACTCCCTGCCTTCTCCATAGGATGTGGGAGGTGCTTGAAGGTACCCCAGAAAGTTTAGGCTCCTGCATAGATGTGGAAAGGATAGATTTTTCTTTTAATTCTCTTTTAGTCCTTCTAATTGTAACTGGGAGAAAATCTCCCTTTGATCTAACCTGTCAAGCCTCTCTAATTCCCTTTTTTTTAAACTCCTGGAAACTGGGACTCAGGGTTTGGAGCTTTGGGAGCTATGGTATCTGACTAGATATTTAATTACATTATTTTGTTTGCATTATATTTGTTTGCTGGGGGTTGTCTTCTATTCTGACAAGTGATGGCAGTTTGCTATTAGTGATGCTAATGGAAAGTTTCCTTTTTAATACATGCATTTGAGCAAAGAAGTTTGCTTTATGTATGTAAAATCACATTTGTGTGTACATTTTGACAAAGATATGTAGGAAAGGAGGGTCAGCAAAATGATGATGTTTATCTCAGTGATTTTTGTCTTCCTTATGTGTTTTTTGTATTTGCATTTTTTACAATGAGCATACATTATTTACATAATCGGAAAACACCTATTTTTGTTATGGAGAAAGGTATATATGTTTAAAGGAATGTATTAAGTACATAACAATACTAGGAATATATGGCTTTGGCAACATGGTTGACTTAGCTTGCTTGAGTCCACACTGGGAGACCGAAGGACAGGGCCCAGGCAAAGAGCAAAGGAAGCCTTCCTGTCATGGGACATTCAGTGTGGGGGGCTGAGCTTTATCTTTTCAGCACCGTTTAAAGGATTTCATTTAAGAGTCTCAGTTACAACTTTTGAATCAGGTAAATCATTGATCACTTGGAGAAATGGGGCCAAGTTTCTGTGGTGTGTTAGATCTTTGCCTCACTGGCATTTAGACTCTCCAGGTTGGGGTGGACAAAGGGAATCTGGCCAGAGTCTAGATGAGTCTTATTGAAAATGCTGTCCTGTGACTAGTCTGTTGTACCAGAGCTGATCAGTGACAGCCTTCTCCCTGCTGCGCTGTTCCCTGTCTGCAAGGTGACCACTATCTGGCTCTCTTCCCAAAGAGTGTTGGCAGCTGGTGCCAGTTTATGGTGCTGGCTGTTACCCAAACGTAGGGCATCATTTAACAGGAGCCCCTGGGGCGAATGATTCCTGCTGTGCAGCCGTAGGAATCTTTGGTTCACTGCCCTCAGGAGAAGGCTTTTTCAGATCACACCCTGAGTTACTGTTCAATCTTGAATTGAGCCAACACAGTCCAGACACAACAAGGAGCAGACAGTGAATCCCAGCTCTTCTTTGGGGATTTACCTGGCTTCAAGGTCTGAGTTCTGGGCATCTGATTATGGGAAAGATGGGATCTGCCATCATGAGATAAAACAGACCATGTAGTCTCTACTCAGTAGGCACTGTAATCAGTAGGACAAGACTGTCACATGTCACAGGTTCTGTCCTCCTGGGGGTGGCAGTCTGATGGAGAAGGCAGACAAATAATGGCAGGTGTGAAGAGGGTTTGCAGGGAGAGGGGAGGCGCTACTGCAGCACAGAGCAGTGATCTCTGAAAGGGAAGCCAGGAAGGGTGTCTGAGCAGAGACATTTAGACTGAGACACTGTAGGGGAGGAGAAAGTTTCCCCTCTTTTCCTTCTTAGTTATTCTGGCTGCTCTAATAATCAAATTTACATGAGACAGATTAACAGAATTTAATTATATGTGTGCATACGGGGTTTTGTAAGAATATGGGACTGAAGACAAATCAGGCAGTTGAGGCTTAGATGCATCTTGAGCTAAGGAGAAAGAAGGGGGGTAGTGGTTTATACTTCAAAGGAAGGTGGGCAATTCACAGGTAGATGAGAAGGAACACGTATTTGCCAGGCCACCCAGAAACTATGGGACACAGAGGGGAGTCTAAGAAAGAGATTTTCTAGGTTCCTCCTTGTCTGTCATACTTAGTTTATATTAAAATGCAGTGTTCTATGGTGATAGCTCCCTTCCTGGAGCAGGTTCTCTGTCTAAATTATTTTAGGCAGTTTTGGGGAAGATCAAATGTTTTTCCTGAGTCTTGTTTCTTAAAAATGATCAGCTTAAAATAATCATCCCCTAAAGGCGTATTTTGAGGTGGCAAAATTCTGCTCCCTTTCAATACAAAGAAAGAATTCACCAGATGAGGAAATGTCAGGAGGAGTGATTCAGGAAGAGGGAACAGTGTATGCAGAGATCCAGAGGCCAGAGGGACCCTGCTGTGTTTAGCTGGGAGATGCCCTTTAGGTAGTTAAAGAAGAGAGAACAGAGTGGGGAGATGGGCAGGTTCCAGATTGTTTAGGACCTCCTAGGACAGGAGTTATCAACTGAGGGCAATTTTGTCCCTCAGAGACATTCGGCTAGATGGTCACAACTTGGTTGTCACAAATGTACGTATAGGGGTGTGTGAGGGTGCTCCTGGCATCTAGTAGGTAGAGGCCCTGAGTGGATGCTGCTAAATATCCTGCAATGCACAGGATAGTCCCTGGAAACAAAGAATCACCTGGCCAAAAATGTGAACAGTGCTGCAGTTGAGAAACTGGGACCATTTTAAGGACTTGGTTCCTCATTCTAAAGTCAAGGGGAAGCTCTAACCAGGTTTAACACAGGAAAGGGACATGATCAGATTTATGTTTTAGAGTGATCAGTCCAGCTGATCTGAGGAAATTTTGAGATCTAACCATTCTAGTTTAAGGCCACTCTTTTTGTAGTTCTGGACCCTTTTTTACAGCTTGGGAATTTCCAGCTTCTGTGATTTTTTTCCCCCTACTGGGGCTTACCTTTGACTGCTTTGTGGCCATCTAGGTTTCTAGAAAAACCCATCCAGGTCAGGGAAACCAATTCAGTTACTTAGTAAGAGCTAAATAGAACAGGGGTTTTCCATTTGGGCATTATAAGCACAGCACTAGGGCCTACAAAATGTTTAAGGCCCATGTGGCAGGCAGAAAATGGCCTTCCAAAGATGTCCATGTCCTAATCCCCAAAACCTGTGAATATGTTACCATACATTGCAAAGGGATTTTGCAGATGTAACTAAGTTATGGAACTTGAAATGGGAAAATTATCCTGGATTATCCAAATGGGCCAATGTAAGCACAAGGGTCCTTATAAGAGAGAGACAGAAGGGGCAAATTCAGAGGAGATGTGGTAATAGAAACAGGAGAGAGAGAAATTTGAAGATGCAACGTTGCTGCTTTTGAAAATGGGGTTGGGGCCAATACCATAAGATAATAAATATGTGTGCCACTAAATCTCTGGCAATTTGCTAAAATAGTAACAGGAAACTAATACAGCCTGGACAATATTTTAATCAACTCTGAAGTAAAAAAGGAAAACTGCAAAATAGAAATTAATAAATTGCATTTATTTTAAATTGTTTTATAATATTTAACATATATACAAAAGATATAAAGACTAATATGAAGTGTGATAAAAAATATGGTGAATGTTTAAATAAAAAAAATTTATTACAGTAAAAGACACATTGCCATTGATCCCCCTCATAATACTCCCCCTCTTTTCTTTCTTTTTTTTTTAAATTAAATTTATTGGGGTGACAATTGTTAGTAAATTTACATAGATTTCAGGTGTACAATTCTGTATTACATCATCAATAAATCCCATTGTGTGTTCACCACCCAGAGTCAGTTCTCCTTCCATCACCATATATTTGATCCCCTTTACCCTCATCACCCACCGCCCACCCCCTTACCCTCTGGTAACCACTAAATTATTGTCTGTGTCTAGGAGTTTTTCTTTCTCATTTGTTTGTCTTGTTCTTTTAGGTTTATATACCACATATCAGTGAAATCATAGGGTTCTCTGCTTTTTCTGTCTGACTTGTTTCACTTAGCATTATTCTCTCGAGATCCATCCATGTTGTCACAAATGTTCCTATATCATCTTTCCTTAACGCCGAATAGTATTCCATTGTGTATATGTACCACAACTTCTTTATCCATTCATCTATCGAAGGACATTTTGGTTGTTTCCATGTCTTGGCCACCGTAAACAAAGCTGCAATGAACATTGGCGTACACGTGTCTCTATAGAGAAATGCTTTTATATTTTTGGGGTAGATACCCAGGAGAGCGATTGCTGGGTCATATGGTAATTCTATTCGTAATTTCTTGAGGAACCTCCACACTGCCTTCCATAGCGGCTGCACCAGTCTGCATTCCCACCAACAGTGTATGAGAGTTCCTTTTTCTCCACAGCCTCTCCAACACTTGTTACTATTTGTTTTGTTGATGAAAGCCATTCTGACTGGGGTGAGGTGATATCTCATTGTGGTTTTTATTTGCATTTCTCTGATGATTAGCGATGTTGAGCATTTTTTCATATGTCTATTTGCCATTTGTATATCCTCTTTGGAGAAATGTCTCTTCAGGTCCTCTGTCCATTTTTCAATTGGGTTGTTTGTTTTTTTGTTGTTGAGTTTCATGAGTTCCTTGTATATTTTGGATATTAGCCCCTTATCAGAGGAACTGTTTGCGAAAATCTTCTCCCATTCAGTTGGTTGCCTCATTATTTTGTCAATAGTTTCTTTTGCTGTGCAGAAGCTTTTCAGTTTCATATAATCCCATTTGTTTATTTTAGTTTTTACTTCCATTGCCTTTGGAGTCAAATTCATAAAATGCTCTTTGAACCCAAGGTCCATAAGTTTAGTACCTATGTTTTCTTCAATGCAGTTTATTGTGTCAGGTCTTATGCTTACATGAGCATTTTTAGTTGCACTGTCATGGCTGCCTCTATATCCAGAATAGATTCAAAACGTTTATCTTTTATGGTCATTTTGACTTTGGGGAAGAGCCAGAAGTCTCACCATGCCCAATTCGGTAAATAAGGTGGATGAGGACTAACCATAATGTTTTAATTTGACAGATATTGTCATATACCAGAAGTGATGTGTGACACGGAGCGTTGTCATGATGGAGGATGAAACCATTTGCCCATTTCGTGTTAATGCATTGTTCATGCTCCATGATATATGGCACACTTTAAAACACACTTCCTCTCAACTGTAGCTCACACCCCACTGAACCAGTTGACTGCACTGAACCAGTTGAAACTTGTTACTAAGGTTTGATGTGCCACTTCCCGTATTGAAGATCTCTGACTTTCCGTTGGATGGCACTCGGCAGCAGCATTCACTGTATTTTGTGATCACAACAGAAAGGCTCTGTGTCACACATTGTTTCTGGTACAGCAATTTCTGTCAAATGAAAACATTACAGTGTGTCCTCACCCATCTTATTTACCAGATCAGGCACCATGCAACTTCTGGCTCTTCCCCAAAGTCAGAATGATTCAGGACATTGAGGCAACTAGGACAGCGCAACTAAAGACACTCATGAAAGAGGAATTCTAGAACTGCTTCAGAAAGTGGCAAGAATGATGGGGTAAGTGTGTTTGAAGTGAGAGGGAGTATTTTGAGGGAGATTAATGGCAATGTATCTTTTACTGTAATAATTTTTAAATTTTATTTATACACTCACCATATTGTTTGATCACACTTTGTACAATACATATTCAGGTAAAACCCACCCAACTCAAGAAACAAAGCAGTTCTATTATAGTGAAGCCCCTTGCAGACCCATCCTCTATCTCATTTCCATACATATGTTATACTTGTATTCCTGAACAATAGTAGTAGTGCTTTGCCTCTGTTTTATGTACGTGGAATATGTGTTTTCTTATACAACTTGCTTTTTGTATCTAGCATGTTTTGAGAATCATTCTTGTTGATTGATATAGTGACTGCATGTTACTACTCTTTTGTAAGAATATGTCATATTTAATTTATTTATTCTGCTGATAAACATTTAAGTTATTATCAGTTTGGGCTATTACAAATAAAGGGATTCAGAACAGGCCTCTCCAAGATGTACCATTTTGGCATGTGGATCATTTTGAGCTGAAGGCAATCAAGACTCTGTGAGCTCATGAGAAACTTTTACCTCTCCCTTAAAGAATTTTTTTAAAAATAAATTTTATTGGGGAATATTGGGGAACAGTATATTTCTCCAGGGCTCAAGTTGGTCCAAGTCATTGTCCTTCAGTCTAGTTGTGGAGGGCGCAGCTCAGCTCCAAGTCCAGTTGCCGTATTCAATCTTTAATTGCAGGGGGAGCAGCCCATCATCCCATGCAGGAATTGAACTGGCAACCTTGTTATTGAGAGCTCACACTCAACAAACTGAGCCATCCAGCCGCCCTCCTGGCAGCTCAGCGGCAGCTCATTGCCTTCAATCTAGTTGTGGAGGGCGCAGCTCACTGGCCCATGTGAGAATCGAACCAGCAACCCTGTTGTTCAGAGCTCATGTTCTAACCAACTGAGCCATCCGGCCGCCTTCCCTTAAAGAGTTTAAATTAGGGGCCTTGCCCATGATAAGAGTTATCACTGGAAATAACTCTTTATGACCTATATACAGGACAGAGCAAACTTCTAATTACTGAACTCTTGCTTTTCTTATCATTCCGCAAATGACCTTCCTCCTCTCTGAAGCCTTAAGGTGCCTTACCTCATCCTTAGCTCAGAATGTCACATTTACATCATTTTCCCTCTCTGTCTGTTTACCTCTCATGTATGTGGGGTCCCCATGTGTATGTATGCAGTTAAATTTGGTTATTTTCTCTTGTTAATCTAATCTGTCTCATGTCAATTTAATTATTAGACTGGCCGAAAGAACCTAGCAGGGTAGAAGAAAGTTTCTTCCTTTCTACCCAATGGGGCCACAAACATTTTTGTTCCTGTGTCCTGGTGCAGCTCTGCAAGAGTTTGATTCTCAAGGGTTGATTCCTAGGAGTGAAACTGCTGGGACCTTGGATAAACAGCTTTTCCAGAGAGTTCTAAATTGCTCTTCAAAGAGGTTAGGCCAATCTACATTCAATTAGCAATGCATAGACCCGGTTGGTGATATTGTTAGACTATAACATTTTTGCTGATATGATGGGTATGGAAGGATATTTTACTGTGGTCTTAACCTTCATTTTCTGGATTACTATGGAATTGAACATCTTTTACCATATTTATAGGTCATCGCTATTTCTTCCTCTGGAAACTGCTTGTTTATTTCTTTGTCCATTTTTTTCTATACAGCTGGTTGTCTTTTTCTTATTAGTTTGTAGAAATTCTTTACATTATTTTTCATACTAATCCTCTGCAGCTCTATGTGTTGCAAATATCTTCTGCCATTTTATGGTTTGTCTTTTCATGAAGACATGCTGTCTGTTGAGGCAGAGATACCATCTTATTCCAAGGGAGCATTTGGTCAGAAATAGTTTCACGATCCACCCAAGATTCTGGTCTGTTAACTAAGTGTCAAGGCCAGGCTGGTGCAGATTGTTAAGGGGTGTTCCATAAAATGATCTTTGAAGGTAAGGAATGTCTTTTGGACATGCTCAATTTTGTTAATAATTCCTTATGAAATGACATCCAAATATTTATTTAAATCAGAGATCACAAACTCAGTGCCTACTGGGGGCCAGGTGGGTAACATACAAGACAAAAGTAGGTTGGGTGGGACATGCACTTGTTTGAAGCTGACCTAAGTATTTTAATCCTACAACAACCCTATCAAGTAAAATACCAGTATTACTCTCATCTTACAGATAAGGAAACTTAAGCTTAGAAAGGTTAAACAACCTGCCCAAAGTCACATAACAAGAAATTAAAAAAAACCACAGGATTCAAAACCAGGCTGTCTGCCTCTAGGGTCCACATTCCTAACTGTGATGCAAAAATAATGCTGCAGGCACAAGAAATAGTTCATTTCTCTTAACTCTACTACAAGAAATACGGCAGTCCAGGTGCGATTATAAATGGCACCGTTGGGCCTGAGTGCCGGGAATTATTAGGGCACCATGAGAACTGTGCAAACTGGAGAGGAAATGCCTGTTACATGTGTCCTTGATTGCAGCTGCCTGATGTCACCAGGCAGACCTAGTGTTACGAGAACTGATTTTTTTCAAGAGAAGCTAGCAATCCAGATTTTTATGAGAATGGCAACTGATTTTTAAGTAATAGCAATCAAATTCAATAATTTTACAATATTGCTCAGGCTGAATAAAAGATTTCTGTGGACTGCTACTTTATGACCTTGGATTTTGCCCAGAATTAATTATTTGTTTACAGTCTGAACTACCCGTGGGGGTAACCAAGTCCATAAGAACCAGGAAATAATATTTCCTTCTACTTGTGCTACAATAACCTCTTTTCAAGTAACAAGTATCTCCCTGTATTATAATGCTTAGGAATTTGGAGTCCTCAATACAATCTCACAGACTTTAATCATATCTCACATTATTAGGTTGGAGCAAAAGTAATTGTGGTTTAAAAGATTAAAAAATAATTGCGGGGCCAGCCAGTAGCTCAGGCAGTTAGAGCTCCATGCTCCTAACTCCGAAGGCTGCCAGTTCGATTCCCACAAGGGCCAGTGGGCTCTCAACTACAAGGTTGCCAGTTCAATTTCTGGAGTCCCACAAAGGATGGTGGACTCCGTCCCCTGCAACTATGATTGAATACTACACCTTGGGCTCACTCCGATGGCTCAGTTGGTTGGAGCGCATCCTCTCAACCACAGGGTTGCCAGTTCGATTCCTCGACTCCCACAAAGGATGGTGGGCTGTGCCCCCTGCAACTAGCAACCGCAACTGGACCTGGAGCTGAGTTGTGCCCTCCACAACTAAGACTGAAAGGACAACAACTTGAAACTGAACGGCACCCTCCACAACTAAGATTGAAAGGACAACTTGACTTGGAAAAAAGTCCTGGAAGTACACACTGTTCCCCAATAAAGTCCTGTTCCCCTTCCCCAATTAAATCTTTTTTTAAAAAAATAATTGCAAAAACCTCAATTACTTTTGCACCAAGTTAATATCTTTCTAGACAGAAGTTGCGACTGATGAAATAGTCACAGAGCCTGGGACTGATATAGCTGATATCAACTATCTTTCCACTGAATCTTGTGAAAATGATTGTTTTTTTCTTTCAGGCCAGAGCAAGTGTCTTGATATCCGTACTCTACTTGAAAATACTGCAGCATTGATATGAAATGCTGTGTCCTTGCTAGTTAGATTAGGCTTCAATTCCAGAGGTAATCTACACCCCAGGGTGTCAGCCAGCATTTTATCAGAAAGACCACCTGCCAAGGTGGCCCCTACAAGTGCTTGAGTAATCTACATTTTGATCCACAGCAGATACTACTGATCAGCATAATGATTCTATTACCCAAGGCAGAAAGAACAAGGCTGCTGGGAGAGAGGGGGAGGAAAGAAAGGAGGAGGTGAGGGGAGACAAAAGAGGAAGGAGATGAGATTATCCTTAAGAGAAAGTGCATCTACTAGACTGGCCAGAACTAGCTTTTGGTGACCGCGAGCAGATCCGGGTGCCATCTTTCCCCTCAAGGTGAATTTTTGCTAATCGTAATGGATTACAATATTATTAGCCTTGAATTAGGGAAAATCTGCACTCCCTGTGTTGCTATGACAGTTCTGACCAAGCCAAATAAGGACAAAAATCCCTCCTCCCGGCAGGAAAGAATGGTCATTGAGGACTGCCTGTAACAGTAACACCACCCCTAAATCTTGATTATTTCTTTTTTCCCACCCCTTCTTTCACATTCCCCCCCCCTTCAAGCCATGGTTTCTCAGTCTAGTTGTGTAGGACACAGCTTTCTGGCCCATGCTGGTACTATGAGTCTTGAGCTCTCTCTCCACATCCCCCACCCCCATTTTTAGTGAAATAAATTCCAAAGTCTCATTGTTCTTCAGGGCAGCTGCTCTTCTCCTGGCTTGCCCACTCTCACCTTGAGAGTGTATTGTTCTTTAATAAATCCACCACTTGCTTGGTTTATTCTGTGTGTCCTTGAATTCTTTCCGGTAGCATACACCAAGAACCCGTTTTCTGACAATATCATAAATTGATTTGATTTGATAAAATTAGTGGCTTGGTAATTTGCATGAGGAATGATAGAAAAGGGCTCTTCCTAATGAAATTAAAGATAGTCAAAGTATGTGAATAAGCTAAAATATTTTAGAGGCACTCCTCATGTTTGCCGAATAGGATTTAGCAAGGCCTTTAGCATGAACCTGTAAGAATGGTGTCAGGCACTTGATCCTGAACTGCTCCTGTCTCCAGACATAGCTTTAGGAGGGTTTCTGGTTGCCGATGCTGACCACAAGGATAACAAAATGCCTCTGAAATGTCTGCCTCCAGTGGACCATTCATGCCAGCATGTAGTTGGAGCACTTAAAAGGACAAGATCTGGGACTTCATGGAAGCTACAGAGCACACACACTGCATGAAATGTTCTGTGCCTAACTGCTCTCGAATATTTGTTTAACAAATGTACGTATAAAGGGGTAAAATCTGGTCTGTGATTTGCTTTCGTTATGACTTAATAACAAGGTTATGAATGAGCAGTTGATTTTCACCCACTTCAAAATATCTTGGGCTACCTACCTATAGACTAAAATTAACTTACGCTACTTCCCCCAAAATAAGAAAATGGAGCGCCAGACCTCAGAGATGGGAGGTGGTAACTGAAGGTCCCAGGAGTATCTGATCATCCTTGTCTCCTGTGCCCTCCAAGCTGCAAATGGGCCTTTGGGACCAGCCTGGAGCCGCTTCTCTTCTCTTCCTTCCTCCAGCCTTGTGAGGCCTGTGAGGTCTGTTGAGAATCTGAGTCTGTATGAGCCCTATAGAATCAAACAGCTCCTGGAAAATCTGGCTCCTTCCACAATATGAAAAAAGCAGAAAAGCTGGGCTTCAGGGAACCCGCTCTGTAGAATGCTCACCAGTAAACATTTTAATCTGAAGTCGAGATTAGAGAAGTGGTTTCTCAGTATGCATTTTTTTTTTAAACCAATATCCTCCATAGCTCACTGTTGGATTACGAAAGCTTGTAGACAGTTTCCTTGCTCTTGAAAGGTCAACAGAATATTTTTGTTTTAGTAAATAGATTGAGAAATATGTTAAATCTCCTTCAGGGATTGCCACAGCACAAACCCATTCTTCTGTCAGAGAAACTCCTGTTTTTAAATTGATTACTTTCTCTGTGAAATCTTGACTTTGTAAATACTTCTCTTTTCTCTATTTTTCCTGCTATGGTCCCTGAAAAGATTTCTGTGGCCCCCCTTCAAACTTCAGCATTAATTTCCCCTTAAATTTCATTTATGCTTTTTGGTGTGAATCTTAACCTTTAAAATTATACTCACTGCAGGTACTCTCCCTATTCTCGAGTGTCACAAGATTTTCAGAGCATTTCTCTGTTTCATGTATAGAATATCTTTTCTCCCCAACTACATTTTAGACCTATCAAGGACAGGGTCTATTTTTTAACTTCTTTTGTTTCTCCCTGCCCTATAGCACCTGTATTATACATAAATTCTCTGTAATCACTTCTCATCCCATCTAGAAGATTTACAATCCATAAATATTTAATGGAAATGGAAAACTCTATATTGAGGGTGGGGTCACTATTTTATACTTAACATTTTTTAACATTTATTAATCCAGTATTTTACTTAAGCTTCATACAATAATCCTATGACGCAGGTATTTTTATTATCCCCAGTAACCAATGAAGAAAATTGAGACACAAAGAAGTTTAATAATTTTTCTACCATCATGAGGATTCCCTACCCTAGAGGAGTTTCAAACATTGAAATGAGCTGGTGGAAGAAGAGGGGAGTTGCACAGGAGAAAGAAATTTGCTTCTCAGCAAGACTATAAAATATGACCTCTTTACTAGTTTGGCAGTTTCAACAGACATCCACAAATTCTTTGATGGTCCTCCCTTCAAAAAGTGGAGCTTAATTACCTGCTCTTGAGTATGAGCTGTCTGGCTTTGAATAGCAAGTGGCAGGAATGACAATGTATGGCTCCCGAGACTAAGTCATAAAAGGCATTGTGGCTTCCTTTTTGCTCTTTCTCTTGGTCACTCATTCAGCAGTTGACATTCATTCAGAGGACACTGAAGCAGCCCAATAGAGAAGTCCATGTGGCAAGGAATGGAGGCCTCTTGCCAATAGCCAGTAAGGAACTGAGGCTTTCTGCTGGCAGCTACTTGAGCAGATTCTCTAGCCCCAGTCAAGCCTTAGAGCAGTGATCCTAACTTACTTTGTGACTGCAACATCACAAGAGACCCTGAGTCACCCAGCTACACCACACCTCAATTTCTGACCCGACAACCTGTGAGATAATAAATGTTAGTTGTAGTACACTGCTAAGTTTTGGGGTGATTTATTATATAGCAAAGATAACCAATACAACTAAGTTAACCTATAAGTGAGTAGTTCTTACCCTTTGGGATGTTAGGGACCCCTTTGAGAATCTATAAAAACTATGGACTCTTTCCTCAGAAAAATGCAGATACAAAAACATGTAGCTCATGGTTTCTAGAGGATCATATATTCTGATAGAGCCCATTCATAGTTATGAAGTTAAAAACTCTTCTAAATACTAGAATAGTCTAAGTGTGAACTCTTTTCCCACAACATCCTTTTCCTCTGGATGTCGATTTAAACCTTTTTTTTCCAAGCCTTTCCTTCAGTTTATTTTTCCTTGAGATAGAAGAACCAGTTGAAGTGGGACTCCCCCAATCCTTACCACATTCTCCTAGGCTTTTTCCATCAGTGCATTTCAGAGAGCAAAGAGGTCAAATTAATTTTTCTCTTGGTTTTATTTTTGTGACTCAATTTTTTTGGAAGAGACAGGGTGACTGGTGGGATTTCCAAAAATGCCAGAATCAGTAATTACTAGAATTACAGGGAGGAAGTATATTTTTCAAAGATTAAAACTCCATGGTTCTGAGCTAAATGAGTTGGCTTGGTTTGTATTCTCAGGACACATTAGAGCATTTGGGAGAATCCTACTGAGCTCTCTCTTCATCCACTTGAGTCCTTCCGTTCTTGTTTTCAAAACATATACCCATCTCTAGGCTGACATCACTAGTACAGGGAGAAGCATAGTTATTCCTCCCCATCTTCTACCTGGGAAGATAAATACCTCTAAGGGGGCATAGATACAGGAGAAAGAGCAAATGAATTTCCTCTCTGAGGTCAGTATGTGCTAAATCCCTCGAGGCCATGATTTCTGATCAAACCAAGGATACTAATTGCAACTCTCAGAGTTACTTTCACTTTGGAGACCCCAGAACGGTTCTCATTTCTATTCATGAGCACAAGTCCCTGGACTGCAGAAATGTAATGTAATGCAGGCAATGTAACCCAGGAAGAGAGACAGGGATTGGGGGCATGATGGTGTGTTACCTGGGTCAAATTAACACATCTTAACAGGAGCTGGATATATGAGACTGGAACTCTGAGGAGGTCTTGGTTTGGACATATTTGGTGGCTAAAACATAAGGATAAAAGAGCCTGTTCACTGAGAATGAAACCTTCAAAACTTCTGGGCAAAGGAGGAAGAGAAGCTCATTAAAGAGTAAGAGGAATGATTAGAGAGCTTGCAAGAACGGGGAGAGCAAGACGTAAGAGAAATCAGTGGAAAAGGGAGTTTAAAGATGGAGGGAATATTAAGTAGTTTCACATATGAACAGAGGTTTAGGGAAATGAGAGTTGAAACATGTTTTTCTGACAAATGTGAGTCAATCATATTTAGCATGAGTCGGGGCTCATGGGTAGTCTTGGAAAGAGCTTGCCAGTGGAGTAGAGGAGGCAGAAGCCTATTTTTGCAGGCTAAGGAATGAATGAGCTAAAGTAGCACACATAAAAATGGCTAAACATAGCCACCCAAGATTCAAAGTTGCATAAGGCAGAGACTTCTATCAGCCCTTATTGTGGACAGTAGTCCAAGAGGAAGCTGGAAGGCTGTGGTAAAAGAACCATATTCATGTTGCTGTTTGTTCATAGTCTACTTTCACTGAATGAGTAAAATTATATAATAATGTAAAAATTATAATAAACAGAGATAGCTCTGTTTATTATAATATACAGGTAGCTCATCTTTTCCACTTTGGTGTGGAAAAGATGCAACTAAGTGAACATACATAAGTAGATCAAAATCCATCTTCTCAAACTAGAACTGTCAGAAAAAAAAGCCTTGCCAGGCACAGTGACACATAAGAAGCTGATCATGATTCAAAGAACTGAAAGATAAAGGGTTATGAGAGGAGACACAGGTAATTCAAATGTCAGGGTTGAGGGGTGATGGATGGCTCTGCTGCCTTGTCTATATGGGTATAACCTGAGACATTCAGCCTCTGAATAATTAACACCAGTCTTAGATGTAGCTAGAGAGCAAAGAGGAGGTGGGACAAAATGTGACAGATAATTCGATGACTTAGATTCAAAACACAGAGAGCATAAGACTTGCATTATTTTATTTGAAATAAATTGATTTCCTCTACATTTTAACATAATTTTCTGTGTACTTAATAACAAATTTTCTGATTAAAAAGAAAAACGAGTATAGACAACATTTTCCAAGAAGCTTTCCCAGGCTGCTGGCAGGTGCTGCCTTCATGTCTCCTGCTGTGTTTGTGCTCAACCTTCAGTGAAGGCCTACCACCTGCCTCTAGGACTATAGTTACTATGACAACCTCTCTAGCGATTCTGTCCCTTGGAGACACTGGTTACATGTAATCCCCGGCCCTTTGGCAGAGCTCAATATGTGGGTCATAGGGGCCACACTTCCTTAGGCCTGCGTTTAGCTTTAGATAACATCGCAGGCCTCATAGAAAGTGCTTTCACAGGCCCGGACCCTATTCCCAATGCAAACTTCCCTGCCCCCTGCTTCTCCCTACACCTGTTGCTCCTGAGCTGGTGTGTCCTGTTGGGACACCTGTTATGTTACGTAGGCTAGAAAGGCTGAATGAGAGGGCCAGCGCCAGCTTTTAGGAAGCAAGGCGGAAAGGCCACAACTCTTTGTGATGTGCTTAGCCTCACAAAACCCCAGCTGCCTGCATGCTGTATCCACAGAAACCACCACCATTTCTATTAAAACACAGGAAGCAAAGTAATAAAAGATAAATTTCCTGCCAAACATTTGGTGACAACCAGATAGAAGAAAAGGAACAATAAAATATGGATATGATGATGACCGTTATGCACCCAGATGCCTTTCCTGTTGAAAAAGTCTGGTTTGGAGGGTGGGGTGGGGAACTTGGTTGGTCACACAGCTGTGAGCTCAGGACAGTCACACAGGCAGCTTTCTTGCTTGAGGGTCGAAAAGATCAGAGCCAGCCTCCAGGTTGGTTTCTGGGAGCATTGACTTCTTTGATGTCACCATAAAGCAAATGTTGGACACTTTCAAAAGTTAGAAGGCTCATTTTGCTGGACTTAGAGGCCATGTGGCTTCTTTGGGGGCTGGTTCTGACTGTGGAAAGTACTTAGTACATGTAGTGCCATTTACAGTTGACTTTTCTTCCACAGCAGCTGTGAAACAGGACCCCCAGTTGTGACAATTCACTGACCTTGTGTCAGCTGTCACACCACTCAGATCCCACCTTCTGCCTCCTGGACCCATCTCTTCCTAGGACCTGAAGTTGAGTCCTACCTCCAACGCCTACAAAGAAAGCTTTTGGGAAAATGTGAAATAATGACTTTATTTCTATTTTTTCAAATTAACAAATATTCATTATAAAAATGGAAGTAATATAGAAAAGCACCAAAAAAAGTTTTTAAAAAATCATTACCATGAATCCTACTGTCTAGAGACAACCATTCCCAACACCTATAAAACATTATTAGAGACTCTATAGGTATGTGGATAAACAGATGGAATGACCGATAACATTTTATAAAAATAGGCTTATACTCCACATACTACTTTAGATGAAAAAATTTTAATATTTTACTTGAATTTAATGGTAGGAAAATTGAAGCAAAACTTAGAAATGACTAAATTGCTTGTTTCTTTATCACAAGTTCTTAAAAGATTAATTCTTTCAGAATTAAAAAAAATTAGAACACTGAATTTGCTATGCTTTTAAAAAAATGACAAGTTTCAATTTTAAGTAGTATCTATTGACTTCCTGCTATGAATGATGAGGAATTACTTTTATCCCACTGAAGGCAGTTCATACTTGAATCTGTCTCTTGATTTTTATTATATTCCATTGTCAATGTTTACCTCATTTCATCTTGTTCTCTAACCATTCTTCTTGCTGTCATTTAGTTTTAGCTCCTATTTGAAGACTCAGTGCTCACCCCTCTATGTTGACCCAGTGTTACAGATTCAATCGTATGTTCCCCCCAAAAGGTATGTAGAAGTCCTAACTCTGAGTACCTCAGAATGTGACATTATTTGGAAGTAGACTATTTACAGGGGTAATCAAGTTAAAATCAGGTCATTAGAGTGGATCCTAATCCAATATGACTTGTGTCCTTATAAAAGGGGAAATTTGGACACAGACATCCACAGAGGGAAGACTATATAAAAGGACATAGGGAACATACCACGTTCACTACAAGGCAATGAACATCCAGGGCTACAAGACACTGGAAGAGGTAAGGAAGTATCCTTCCCTTGTTCCTTCAGCGGTCTTCCTGCTGACACCTTGATTTCAGACTTCTAGACTCCAGAACTGTGAGACAATAAATTTCTATTTTTCTAAGTCATCCAGTTTGTGGTACTTTGTTATGGCAACCCCAGGAATCTAATTCAATACCTAGATTTTCTATTCTGGAATTTATTTCAACTCATTCTTTGGTTGGATGGATTTCATTTAAAAGTTGTTTTTCAAGAAGGGTTCCGGAGTGCTTTATTCCCTAAGGTTCCGCATGCCTGAGAATGCCTGCCTATTGTCTTTATACTTGAAGGATAACTTGGTATATGAGTATACACATCGTTGAATCATGTTTTCTTTTCTTTAGACCTTTTTAAATGTTGGACCTCTGTCTTTTG